>NC_140589.1:11448964-12048964 GCF_964204655.1 Triturus cristatus | reverse complement strand
CGAAGATGTGGAAGGCGTGGAGAACCTACCCTCCAGCCCCGCTTCCGAACACGATTCCGGATCGGAAGACATCGAAGAACAACTCTTTCACAGAGATGAAGCCGACACCGAGGTAGGAGACTACGATGAGGCCTTAGGGGCCGAAGAAAGTAGCTCCGGTGACGAGCAAGGCCTACCCGTACAGACGGAGGATATCCCAGTGCGTCAGTCTATGGCTCCGGTCGAGGGATCGCCTTCGGGCCTTACCCAAGACCTATCCCGCTGTTCTTCGGCCCCGCCCTCGGACATTCAGCGACAGCCATTAGTACCCAAAACGACTGGTTTCCCTTCCTCGAAACCAAAAGTCGTGTCGGTTCCACAGAAACCGAAACTGAAAGTGACACTGGTCGGATCGAAGCCCACTACACCTTCGACGCCAGCCAAACCCGTCGGCACCGACCGCACCAAACGGGACTTCGGTGCCGAACTCGCAGCAGCCGACGTCGGCGCCGACTCACGGAAAAAGGCCATCGGTACCGCCAAACCGCCTCGGCACCCGGCACCGAAACCATCGGCTCCAGCCACAAAGGTCAAAATGGCCGCTGCGTCGCACACCGCTTCGAAAGCAGCACCTAAGGCCCAATCATCGACGCCGTCGACGGCTACTACCTCTCCTCGACTCGATGACCCCGTGGCCCCGATATGATACTTTTTAAGTTTTAGTTTGCGAGTGCTCTTGAACATATCCAACCTTGTCTTAGTGTAGTTGAAATTGTTGGGTGGACAGTATGTAAGACCAAGATTGAGTATTCTTTTTTCTTTGTCGCTCAGTTTGACTTCGGATAGGTTGACAATTGTTTTGTTGAGGTCTCCTTCATTTTTTGTTTCATTTATTTGCCTCTCCTCCATGACCCGTGTCTTTTCTGATATATATAACCATAAGTAATGAGCACATTTGTAAAGCAGCCCTAAAGAATAGCTATATATTTAAAATATAAAATTATACATTTATATCATGAAATAAACATCTAGATGCATATAATCAAATTAAATGTTCATAGGCACAGAAATATGCTGCACATTTGTGTTTGAGTATGGTGGTTATGTAGGAAAGAGTCAACCTTTGAGTAGTATATTGAAGATAAGAAAGCTCTTTGTGGATCTTATGTTTGAGGGCTATGAATTCCATTGTGTGGCTGCTTGAACAGAGAAGAATGTGCCACCTATTTTTAGGTCTCGCCTGACCCAGGGCTTGCGCTGGTCTGGCGAGACATTTAGTAGGTGAGTTTCGAAAGTGCTAGCCACATTTTTGTGCTGGCTACAAGCGTCAGTGCACGATGGCGTGCACGTGCCCAGCTGCTCCCCGCATTCCCCCCTCCCTTCTCGGCCAGCCATCTGCCTTTCCTGCTCCAGCCTTCAGCCCCATACCCCTCCCCCCGCTGCTGCGCGCGCATCCCTAGCATGAGTCATCGCGATCACTTTCGCTTTTAGAGTGATCGCCATCGCGATGAGGGATTGATAGCTCCTTCACACTGAGGCCACATTTGATTGAATAAAATCATTTTATGTTCTTTAAATTGGGGTGCGAACGTTCTATAAAATTCTGAGGGAATCGAGTCAGTACCTGCGGCATTACCAAAGTGGAGACAAATAAATGCGGAATAAATCTCATCCCATTGAAATGGCCCTTCCAAGAGGTCTCTCTTTTCTATAGTCAATTTATTTAAGGCCACTGCCTTAAGGAAGTCAACTATTTGCTTGGTATTACTTTTAGTACTGCCTCAAGTGTTTGCTGTGAATAAAGTAACGTTTGGATCAGTCCGTTGCTTTGTCAGTCCTGTGCTATCTTCTGTGGTTTTCCTCATCTTTTCTTGTCCTACTCTCAGATCATAGTTTCTTTCCTATCCTTTTGATTAGATGGCTTGTATCCTTCAGCTGCTAATATTAAGGGAACTACGATTTTTTTATTGTGCTAATTAGCACTCCATGGGAGTGCATGTATTTTCGGGATCTCTCCACTATGTGCTGCTTCCACCTTCATGTGTTGCGCCCCCCACCCCCCGAAAGGTAGTTGCTTTCCATCCAGCTTGCCCGATGCTTCCTTCACCCCTCACCCTGCTTGGCTTTTTTTGTCTTTTTAGACCTACTCCACCTCCATTGCTTCCTCCCACCGGACTCCACAAGCGCAATTCCCCCCACCCCCGGTATTAGTCGTCCGTTTTCCCCCCAAAATTATTCTGATGGTCCCGACAGCTGCAGTTCGCTAATAGGATGCTTGTTTCTAAAAAAAAAAAATCTGCACTTTTTATTTAGTTTGCCACTCCAAGATCAACCACCATCTAGTAAATGTAAATTAAAACAAGCATTGGCATAGCCAATAGGTCTCGCTTTTGTGATCTTATAAGTGTTTACCCATGCAACAGTTGATGTTGTTGCACCAAGGATATTGTGCTGCATAACTATTTATAAGGTCCCAAAAGCGAGACCTATTGGCTATGCCAATGCTTGTTTTTTTCCTTGTATCTTGGGATTTTGAGGGGAGGTGCCACCTAAGAGCAGATGTTCCTTTGTTGAATGTATTTGGTGATTTTATTCTTGATGAAGAGCGGTCCTGTTCCATGTTTCGCTTTGTGGGTGAAACAAAGCAGCTTGAATGTGGATCTTCTGGCAGCCAGTAAGCAATGTAGGGCCTTCAAGGCAGGGGAGATGTGAGCTTGTGGCTTTACATGTAGGCGAGTTCTGAATCCGTTGTAGTCTTTCCATGGTCGTTAAAAGTGGTCCGTGGTAGAGACTATTGGCGTAATTGAGTTTGGACAGAACAAGAGAGAGTAGCCTGAAGCTTGTGTGGAATTCCCGAGTGCAGCAATATGCGATGCAGAGTTTTTATAGAAACTAAGCTTAATCTTGACAAATTGTCCACTTGGGCATTCATTGATAGACTGGAGTCTATGGCAATTCCGAGGTTTCTTACTTCCTTAGATGTTTTAGGAGGTGTTCCCAGATCATCAGGCCAGGCGTGTGAAAAGGTTTCCATTCACCACATGTGATTATTTTCGTCTTAGGAGCATTCAATTTGGAGATGCCTTTATGTCATAAACTGATCAACGGCTTTGAGGCAACTACAAATTTTCGAGTTTCCAATGTTTTTCGGGCTTTCCAGTTTAAGGACTATTTGGGTGTCATCTGCATAGTTATAGCAAATGAGGTGAAAAGGATTGATCAGTGCTAGCAAATACTATATGTAGATGTTGAAAAGAATGAATGAAATAAAAGAGCCCTGAGGCACCCCTGCTTTTGTGAATTAGGATCTAGATGAGAAGGGGGGGGGGGGGTGTTATGGATGACAGTTCTATTTTGCAGGTAGGATGTGATCCATACGAGAGCATTCCCCCCCCTCCCCCCCTCCCCCCCCAAGCTGGCAGTGTCATGGTCAAATGTGGGAAAGGCTGCTGAGTGGTCAAACAGAAGTAGTGCAGAACCCCAGTTGAGGTCTACGGTGATTTTAAGGTCACCCCAGATGGCGAGAAGTGCAGATTTTGTGCCTATTCCTGGAAGGAATCCTGTTTGTAAGTCGGAAAGTATAGAGTTATCTTCAATGAATTATGACATCTGGGCAAACACTACTTTTTCCTATCAGTTTGCTTAGGAAAGGTCAATTTGAAAATCGTTCAGCAGTTGTCGGGGTCAAGCAGGTCCAGGTTTGTTTTCTTTAGTAACGGCTGTATGGAAAATGCTACTTACCAGTATGCATCTGTTCTTGGAATGTAGAGCTGCAGATCCTCACACTTGCATTAGATCGCCATCTGGTGTTGGGCTCGGATGCTTGCACCTTGTTGTCTTGGAAGAAGCCTTTGTAGTCACAAGATGGGTGACTCCTCCCTTGGACGATAGTGCGCTTGGGCATTGACTCCATCCTCAGATTGTTTTTCGCCATGATGGGAAATGATGGAGTTAGTAGAAGAAAAAGAGACGTCCATGTGTGTATATCTAAGTAAGATAGAACTGGAACAGATACAGGTCCTGGGGAGGTGGGTGGGCGTGTAAGGATCTGCAGCTCTACATGCCAAGAACAGATGCATACTGGTAAGTAGCATTTTCCGTTCGAGGCATAAGAGCTGCAGATCACACACTTGCATAGACTGTACAGCAGCATCTCCCCTAGCAGTGGTCACCTGTATCGGTTGCAGTCGTTTGAAAGAGGGTTTTAAGAACAGATTGGGCCACAGAAGATTGCTGCTTGGCTTGCATGTCAACACAATAGTGTTTAGTGAAGGTGTGTATTGTAGACCATGTTGCTGCCTTACAAATGTCTTCTAGGGGAATGTTGCCTAAGAATGCCATATAGGCTCCTAGTTTGCGTATGGAATGCGCTCTAGGGGGAATTGTCAATGTGCGTTTTGCTTTTTGGTAGCATATTTGGATACATTTAACGATCCACCTTGCAATCCCAGCTTTGGAGATGGGATTACCCTTATGCGGTGGGGAGAAAGCTGTGAACAGTTTTGTTTTGCGAAAGGATTTGGCTCTGTCAATGTAATAAAGCAGGGCTCTTTTTACATCTAGTGTGTGTAGAGCTCTCTCCGATACGGAGTCCGGGTTTGGAAAAAACACTGGTAACTCCACTTATTGGTTAAGATGAAATGGAGAGATTACTTTAGGAAGGAATTTTGGGTTTGTTCTGAGAACCACCTTGTTACGATGTAATTGTAAGAATGGTTCTTGTATGGTTAAAGCCTGGAACTCCCTTACTCTTCTAAGAGAGGTAATGGCAATAAGGAAAGCTACTTTCCATGTGAGGAACTGCAATTCGCATTTATGTAAAGGTCAAATGGTGGTCCCATGAGCCTGGTATATTTAGATTTCACACTGGAGAGGGTGGTAACCTGGGACGAATGATTCTTTTCAGGCCCTCAATGAAGGCTTTAGTTGTAGGGACTCTAAAAAGTGACAAGAGTTGTCTGTTTTGCAGATAAGCAGCAAGTGCTGCTAGATGTAAACATATGGATGAGTATGCTAGATTACATCTTTGCAAGTGCAGTAGGTAGCAAATGATATTCTGGATGGAGGCATCCAGTGGATCAATATGGTTGTTGGTGCAGTAAATGGCAAATCTTTTCCATTTTGCAGCATAGCAAGCTCTAGTAGTAGTGCGTCTGGCTTCTTTAATGATGTTCACACAGTCCGGTGGTAGGTTAAGGTAACCGAACTCTAGGACTTCAGGAGCCAGATCACCAGAGTCAGCTGACCTGGATCTGGATGTCTGATATCTCCATGGTTCTGCGTTAGCAGGGATGGGGACAGGCGTAGTTTTTGGTGCGGAACTAGTGAGAGTTCCAACAGAGTTGTGAACCACGGTTGGCGTGCCCATGTGGGAGCTACTAAGATTAGTTTGAGAGACTGTTTTCGGAGCTTGTGTTCCACTAGTGGAATCAGTGGGAGTGGCGGAAAAGCGTACGCAAATCTGCCTAACCAGTTCATCCATATCGCACTGCCCTTGGACAATTGGTGTGGAAACCTGGCGGCGAAGGTTAGGCATTTTGCGTTTGTGTGTGGCGAATAGATCTAGGTCTGGTTGGCCCCACATCTGGAAAAATGGTAAAAGAACCTTGGGATGTAGTTTCCATTCGTGAATCTGTTGTGTCTGTCGACTTAAGAGATACGCAATCTGATTGTGAACTCCTGGAAGGTGTTCGACAAGTAGATATATATTTTGTGGGATGGCCCATCTCCAAATGTTCTGTGTGAGTTGGGACAGCTGCAGAGAGTGTGTGCCTCCTTATTTTTGTATGTAGTACATGGCTGTCATGTTGTCCGTCCAGATCAGGACAGCTTTGTTTTGTACATGTACTTGGAATGATTTTAAAGCTAGAAATATTGCTAGTAGTTCCAGGTGATTGATGTGGAGCACTTTTTGTTGAGTGGTCCACTTGCCTTGGGTTGTATGTCCGAGGAGATGGGCTCCCCATACTGTGAGTGATGGGTCTGTCGTGAGCACTATCTGTGGAACAGGTTCGAGGAACGGCTGCCCTTTGGACAAGTTTTTGTGTTCCACCACTGCAGAGCGCGATGTGTGCGGCTGTCTACCAACACCAGATCAAGCTATCCTGGCTGAAGAAGGGTGAAACCCCGAAACCGGTCCTAGGATGCTTGTTTCCAGTTCAGGGAGGACCTGGCTTGGCAGTTCGGACTGGACTGTTCCCATGAGGCACAGGGTCAAGACTAGACTAATTTGCATATGGCTGGGTTCAAACTGGAATGGCATGGTGAGCAAAAAATGATGGATTTAGGACAGATCTCTGTACTGGGGTGAATGTATGACATTGTTCTGCATTCTGTCCATCAACTGTTGTTTTTGCATTTGTCCCTTAATGTAAGCAGGGTCTATAGGGGCAGGTCTATATTTCTGATCAATTCTAGGGTTAAGAATCCTGGCACATACGGGATCTTTGAACACTTCAAGGGCATGCTTAATGACTCCCTTGATCATTGGCAATATTTGCACTGTCTTTTGGGACTGTTCGAAGGTATCCAAAAGGAAGTCCTCCTCTGCTGTGTCTGAGTGCATTGTGACGCCGTGATAAACGTCAGCCCTATTAAGCAGTTGTCCACAACCAATATTATCGTCTGGGGGAGATGGTTTTGAGGGGTATGGCTGGGGGCTTGGGAGGTCTGGTAGATCTGTTGGGACAGGGTACTCCCAATCACCCTGTGGTGGGTTGTCTGGATCTGTGAACGGGTCATTTGGATCAACCCCCCACCCCTCGGTCATCATCATCATCTGGAGGTGGTGTATGTGGTGGAGAAGTTACAGGTAGAGGTGGTGTAATAGATTTAGGGAGAGGAGGTGGGTTAGAAGGAAGTACAGGAGAAGGAGGCATAGGTGATGTAGCAGAGTCCTTCACAGGCACTGTAGGGGCAGGTGCTGTGTCTACCTTCTTACATAGCACAGCTGTGACATGTCCTGTTTCAGGATTAATATAAATCTTTTTCTGCCTAGGATCGACAGGATCCGGATGAAAAAGTTCCTCTTCGTCGGGAACCGCCTTTGGTGCTGATTATTTCAGTTCCGAGCAGGGCTGGTGTTGAGTTTTATGGCCTTTAGCCTTAGGAGGCGTGGTAGAGTCCTTAGGCTTGTCTTTTGGTTCCGAGGATCTTGGTTTCGGAGCCGAAGTGGGATCTTTAGGCTTGGAAGCATTCGAAGCCAGCTTATCCACAGTCCTCGAGGTTTTTGGGGCCGATTTGTCTTTGGAGGTGGAAGGTGTTGGAACCAATTTCGGAGCAGAGTGCTTCTTTGGTTTCGGTGCCGAAGGCGCCCGCGGGACGATTACGTGGGGTTTGCTCGGTCCCGAGCAACCAGAAGGCTTGTCTTTTTTCCTCGGAGCCGGGCCTGGAGGCGGGGCTTCTGAAGTGTGTTTTCGGTCACGACTAGGGCCAACAGGCGAAGTCTTGACCAGTGCCTTCGGTTTTGGTGGTGGGGTTGGGGTAGGGGCAGTAGTACTCACTCGTTGACCAGGAGTGATGGGCTCGTCTTAGTCTTCTGCCTCCGACACGATTTTTAGAGCTTGGGAATCTTTTTCCAGGACATCCGGGCCTTTGTCGAAGATGTCCTCTGGTTCCGGAGCTGATCTCTGCGCCATGATGTGACGTCGAGCCCTTCGATCTCGAATAGTCTTCTTCGATCGAAAGGATGCGCAGGCTGGACAGCTGGACTCATCGTGTTCACGTGAGAGGCACAGGTTGCAGACCTTGTGATGGTCACTGTGCGGGAACTTTGCTCCACACTGGCGGCATTTCTTGAATGGCGTTCTTTCCATGAGCCATAAGCCTTACAGCGTGGATAGGCCCAGCGGCCCACATCGACAACCGGAATGGAGCCGATGAAAGGTGAGTCAAAGATGAAGATGTTCAAAGTCAATCCGAAGAGTTTGTGGAAGTTTTGCACGTCGAATAAATTTGAATAAGAGATTTCGAACCGGAGCGCAAAAGTTGCATCCGAACCCAATGGCGGAAAAAAACAATCTAAGGACGGAGTCTATGCCCATGCGCACTATCGTCCAAGGGAGGAGTCACCCATCTCATGACTACTAAGATTTCTTCCAAGACAACAACAAGGTGCAAGCATCCGAGCCCAAGACCAGATGGCGATCTAATGCAAGTGTGTGATCTGCAGCTCATATGCCTCGAACACACACAATATAAATATATATATATATATATATATACACACACATACATATACATACATACATACATGCACACACACATGCATAACCGAATAAGGGCATGGAGAAATAGTAAAAGATCAACATTTTCTCACTATTAAAACAAGTATGATAATGCCATATTTAAAAAACACTTGTTAAACAGATAAAGCATCTTTTTGGTAGAAACAGGTGGACAACAGGGAGGCGGGTGGGACAGTGAGGAATCCACAGGCAGATATTTTATCCAACAGAAAAAGCGTTCCCAAAGGTAAGTAACTTGTTCTTCTGATGGATACTTCTGCCTGTGGATTCCTCACCTTCTGAATAGAATCCCAAAGCCGTAACTCTCTCGGAGGAGGGTGTCCACCTGACTAGACAAAAAAATCTAAAACTATGGAGGGAGGCCCAAGTTGCTGCTTTACACATATCAATAACAGGAACATCTCTAGCCAAAGCAGAAGAAGATTTAGCTCTGGTGGAATGATCTGATACCTTCAGGCGGTTCCTTCTTGGCCAAGGCGTAGCAGATCTTGATGCACAAGATAATCCACCTGGAGAGAGTCCGCTTGTGCACAGCCTTGCCTTTCATCTTCCCAACGTAGCCCGCAAAGAACTGATCATCCAGTCTCAGACCACTTGTTCTGTCCAAATAAAAGCTGATAGCACTCTTAGGGTCCAAACGATGAAGTCTCTCCTCCTCCTTGGAAGGGTGAGGGGGAGGATAAAAGGTGGGTAAAGTAATGGACTGTCCCATATGGAAAGGGGTAACCACCTTGGGAAGGAAAGCAGCCATGGTCCGTAGAACCAACTTATCTGCGTGAATGGTCAAGAATGGAGGCTTCGAACTAAGAGCCTGAAGCTGACTTACCCTCCTAGCCGAGGTAATGGCAATCAAGAAGACCGTTTTAAAAGAAAGAAGCCGCAAAGGACAAGCATGAGGAGGATCAAATGGTGAACCCATTAAAAAGGTAAGGGCGAGATTAAAATCCCACTGAAGCATAATGAAAGGTGTGGGAGGAAACTTATTTGTAAGGCCCTTAATGAACCTCATGACAATGGGTGACTTAAATAAAGACGTCTGGTCTGGCAAACATAGAAACGCCGACAAATAGCCCTTAACAGTCGCCACAGCACAACGCTGCTGGGCCAAGGACAGCGAAAACTGAAGAACATCTGACAAGTGGGCCTTTAAAGGATCAATGGATCTCTCTCTCCACACCATTTAACGAATCTAGACCATCTCGATGAGTAAACAGACTTGGTGGAGTGTCGCCTGGACGATAAAATAATACCCACCACATCCAGTGGGAGAGAGAATGTACTCCGGTTGCCCCGTTCAATCACCAGGCATGAAGGTGCTGGTTCTGGAGGTGTAGAACCTGCCCCAGTGACTGAGAGGAGGTCTGCCCTGAGAGGGAGACTGAGTGGAGGGTGCGATGAGAGGTGAAGAAGATCTGTGTACCACACCCTTCTTGGCCAATCCGGGCGATCAATATGACTTGGGTCCAGTCTTGGCGAATCTTCCTCAGAACCCGAAGAAGGGTATGGGAGGAAACGCGTAAAGGAGTTGTGAGCTTCAATCCAATTGAAATGCGTCCCCCAGCGCTCCCTGCACCGGATACGGCAGAACGACGGGCAGTGAGCGTTCTCATGGGTGACAAATTGGTCCAACCGAGGTGACCCCCCACATCTGCAAGATGTGATGGACGACCTCCGGATGACGACACCACTCATGATCGGCCGAGTGATGCAGACAGACTGTCCGCACGAACATTCACCACACCGGCTAGATTTCCAAACACACAAATTTGATGGTTCTGAGCCCAGGACCAGAGTCGCAGAGCCTCTCGACAGGTACGATGCGACCCTACACCTCCCTGTTTTTTGATGTACCACATCGCGGTAGTGTTGTCCGTCGGGACCTGAACCAACTGACCACGAAGGGAAGGAAGGAAAATCTTTAATGCCGAACGTATCACCCGAAATTCCAAAAGGCTGATTTTAAGCGACCTTTCCTCTAGAGACCAAAGACCTTTGACCTCCAGATCCCCCAGATGAGCACCCCACCCTAGAGTGGAGGCACCCGTGATCACTGTGACCACAGGTGGAGGAAGCTGAAAGGGCTTTCCTTGAGACAGGTTGCCACCAAGTCAACTCCGCTGCAGCTTCTCTGGAGATTCTGACCTTCTCCCCAGGATCGCCATTGTGCTGATACCACTTCCTGCAGAGACACCACTGGAGTGCCCTCATGTGCCAGTGCGCATGACTGACCAACAGTATGGAGGAAGCAAACAGACCGAGCAGGACTGGAACAACCGCTCAATCGTGAAATAAAGGAATTATCTGCTGTATGTCGAGAATCCTCTGTCCTCTGCGGAGGGGGGAATGCCCAACACACAGTAGTGTCCATTATTGCCCCTATGAA
Source organism: Triturus cristatus (assembly GCF_964204655.1). Classification (NCBI taxonomy): domain Eukaryota; kingdom Metazoa; phylum Chordata; class Amphibia; order Caudata; family Salamandridae; genus Triturus; species Triturus cristatus. The sequence goes on along the minus strand of NC_140589.1, from coordinate 12,038,356 downwards.
CAGGCAGCGCTGAGAAGACACCAGGTGAGATTTGGGTACATTTATTGAGAAACCCAACTTGAACAACAGTTTTGTTGTTGCTTGCAAGTGGCGAAACACCAACTCTGGAGACTCTGTTTTCAACAGCCAGTTGTCCAGGTAGGGGAAAACAGGAACCCCTGACCTTCTGAGATGTGCCGCTACCACCGCCATCACCTTCGTTGAGACTCTAGGTGCGGAAGTGAGACTAGAGTGTTGCGATCCTACCTTGAACCGGAGATACTGCCTATGCGACTTCAGGATGGGAAGATGAAAATATGCATCCTGCAGATCGATGGACACCATCCAGTCTTACTGTTGCAGCGCAAGTAGAACCTGAGCCAAGGTCAACATTTGGAACTTTTCCTGTCTGAGGTAAAGGTTCAAAATCCTGAGGTCCAAGATTGGCCTTAATCGACCGTCCTTTTTGGGGATCAGGAAATACCGGGAGTAGCATCCCTGGCCCCTTTCCTGCTCCAGAACCACCTTTATCGCACCTTTCTGTAGCAAGGTAAGAACTTCCTGCTGCAAAAGCAGCAAGTGGTCCTCTGAACACCAACCCTGGTGAGGACGGTAAGGAGGAGGAAACTCTAAAAAAAGGGAGGGCGTACCCATTCACTACAAGATTTAAAACCCAACGATCTGAAGTGATCAGTTTCCAATCTTGTAGAAAGCCGGACACCCTACCCCCTACCGGACCAACATGTTCTAAGATGGGGGATCTAGAACTGCTTTCCTGAAGTACCAATAGTGGCGGGAGGAGAAGTGGAGGAGGATTGCTGCCAAGAGGCTCCCCCAAGATGCCCTTTATTCTTCCCTCTGTACGATTTGTACGAAGGGTTCGGCTGCTGGCTCTGTTGAGCCTGGTGGCAGCCACAAAAGAAAGCACCTCTTCCGAAACCACGATACAGGTTGTAGCCGTATCCCTGGACTGCACCTGGAGGCCCAGAGACCTTACAGTAGCCCTGCTATCCTTAAAACGCTGCAAGGCAGAGTCCACCTTAGAACCAAACAGTCTTGACCCATCAAAGGGCAAATCCACCTGAGTCGCATGAACATCGGGAGAAAATCCGGACGATCTAAGCCATGCTGGTCTTCTTGTAGCTATAGAAGACCCCATCACATGAGCCAGTGAGTCAGCAGTGTCCAGACCAGATTGTATCACCTGACGGGCCGCAGCTTGAGAATCAGAAAGGGCCTCCAAGAAATTATTTCGATCCTCTTCAGGCACCTTTGGAGCAAACTGCTTGACTGAGTCCATCAAAGCATGGATGTACCTCCCAAGAAGACCGGTTGCATTAGTGGACTTCAGAGCCATACTAGCAGAAGAGAACACCTTTGCTGCCTGATCCATCTTTTTAGAATCCCTATCACCAGGTATGGTAGGGTAAGAACCAGAAGACTGCTTCGAACAAGAAGCCTGGACCACCAAGCTTTCCGGTGACGGATGAAAGGACAGAAAAGCCGGATCCCCAGGAGCAGGCCTGTACCTTCTTGAAATCGAACAAGAAACCGCAGGAGCAGACAAAGGCTTCTGCCAAACCTCCAAAATAGGCTCCGTCAAACCCTCATTGAAGGGTAGCAGAGGTTCAGAGGCTGTAGAAGGTGAATTAAGAACCTCAGTCAGGATATTAGATTTTACCTCCGCTAAAGGAAGTTGCAGATCAAGCAACTCAGCTGCCTTCCTTATTACCACATAAGGAGCAATGTCTTGCAATACTCCAGAATTTGGTGATGAGCGATCATACTCAGGAGAGTTATCCAACCCACTGGCCTCCTGTAAGCCCTCAAACTCATCCACAGACAACAATCTCTCCTTCCTCCTGATGCTGTGCATATTCTTCCTCTTCCAGGAGCCTCTGCGCCTCTCTCCTAGAGCGCGGTTTAAGAATCGGCGGCAAGTGCGGTGCTGGTGAGGACATCAACGACCTCGATGGAGGAGCCTCAGCTTCAAACCTCGGCGTCGATCGAATTCGAGGCGGCACCGACTCGACAGCCGAAGGAGTCCGCGGAGCCAGAGTGAAAGACCTCGGCGCCGGGAAATGCCAAGCCAGAGTCGACGGCAACAATGGCATAAAGGGTGCTTGAGGATAGTGTTGAGCAAAACCCAAGTTAAAGGCCAAAGGACCCACGGGGCCCGAAGGCGCACCAGATGGAGTAGAGGCCCTGGCAAACATGCCAAACATTGCATTAATAAAATGCGCTGGGTCTGATCCAGGAACAGGAAAAGGAGGCTATGGATCCGTACCTTCCTGAAGCGGAACCACCTGAGGCTGAACCGGAGCCTGCGGAGCCGGGGATGGCGCCCGCACATGCGAAGCCACACTGCTTGGAGAAGACTCCCTGGGCGTCGGAGACATAGCAGGGGCCGGAGATCCTTCATGCGACGAAGAGCCCTTCGATGCTGGCGACCTCGGAACCGGAGATGGAACCGGCGTCGCCCGTGGAGATGGAATCGGAGAAGGAGAAAAAGTCCTTTCTTCAAAGTCGCTTGGCTGGAGAAAGCGACCTCGAAGCCCTAACCCTCGACGAACGGTGCCGAGAGCCATGCCTCCTCTTAGAGACTTGTGTTTTTTCGATTTCGAAGTATGAGAAGATGACGACTTTACTTTTTTGCGACCCCTCTTCTCCTTTTTGGCTTTGGCCATAAGCAGCTTAGCCTTGCGCTCCTTAATGGCCTTTGGATTCAATTTCCTGCAGCTTCGGCATTCTTCGACGTCGTGATCTGACGATAAGAACCAAATACAATCTTCATGCAAGTCAGTGATTGACATGTGACCGCCGCACTCCCTGCAGGGCTTAAACCCAGTCTTCCTAGAAGTAGCCATTGGAAATCTTCGAGGATACAATGTTTTCTCTAAAGAAATTGGAGAGCCCCTAGAAAAACCGTTACGCGTCGCCCAGGCAGAAAAAAGGGAATGGACGTCCTCATGCGACAAGGTCCTTTTTATGGCTATGGTGACGTAATGCGGAGCCACAGCATTATGACGTCCTTGTCGCCGTGGGAGAGCTAGGAAAAAATGTCCGCGGAATGCTGGCGCAGGGGGTATTCAGAAGGTGAGGAATCCACAGGCAGCAGTATCCATCAGAAATATGTATTCATTAATATAACACTCTCTACTAGTCTCTATACGAGAATAGGCCACAGTACTGGATCAATAGAACATTCGTAAATAGCAAATTACACCGCTGGCTGCAGGGGGAGACCGTACCAGATACTAAAAAAATAAATGGTACAACGCCTTGACTAGATACAGTGCCTAGAGCACCTATAATCGCTGGGACTCCAAGGAACCACCCAGACTAGTGACACAGGGAGCCCACGGAGGACAGGTGCAGTGAGGAAACACAAACGCGTGCTCTGTACAACTCTATGAGAAAGTCGTGGTTGCAAAGTTACAGTTTAAGGACACTTCTATGAGGACATCGAGCAAACCCTTTGGAACATAGGAGGTTCTAAGGCCAACCCACCAGTGAGTACTGAGGTACCCGTGTTACCTATCCTAGAGGAGCCGGTTGCATAGGGGTTAAGTGGTGTAGGAAACCTTTGTCGTTTTCAATGGAGAGTTGCAAAGAAATAGTGCTGCCAGTAGGGCGAAGAGTGCCCAGTGGAATCCAAGCCTGGATTCGAGGTGAGCAGAACCTGAAAGCAGAGGGGACATAGTCTGGGTCACTTCAGGTGACCAGGGGCTCAGTAGTCGAATGCCCACCGACGTCGAGTGCTTCAGGAGCGAAGAAGGGTTGCTTGACTCTGCAGCCACGGGGACCAGGAGACGTCGAGGACAACCAGGATCCGGAGGTGAGCTGTCCCACAAAGGATGTCGAGTGCTGAGGGGTCGGTGTCCGGCTGGAGCACCAACAAGCCTTGGCAAATGCAACCCATGCGGTCAGAGGAAACAGGTTACGGTGTGGGCCAGCAAGGTCCAGGGGACGCTCCAAGCAATGGAGAGTCAGGGCACGTCTGGAGCAACCAGGTAAGACCAAGAACAAACAAGGTGACCCTCGCCAGGACCCACAGGCCAACGGACCAGGGATCGCGAGGAGACTTCAAGTAAGTTTGCAAAGTACCAGGACACAGGACACTTGGTGAGTCGAGGCCAGATATCTTCGGTGCAAATACTACTCGTGGTCAGGACTACACGGAGTCCAATGCACAAGCTCGGAATCGTCAACAAGCATATGCAACTGCAAATGTACGAGGTGCACATGGGTTCGGGTTGCACGGTCCCCACGAGGGATACTAGTCTCAGAGTCACTGAGAGAGCGGATCTACCTCCGGGACCTTCGGGAACCCACCACCTGTGTTGCTGAAATCTTTGCAGTCCTCAGGAGCCTGCTTTTGCAGAGGAGTAACTACTTTCCTCCAAGGGAGATTCTTCAGTCGTCCAGCGCAGTGCAGGCAGTCAAAGTACTTGGTTTCTTTTTAGCAGAACATTGTCCAGGTAAAATCTAAAGTCCTGTAGTCAGGTAACCCACGTTATACCCATGGGAAGGGGTTAGGAAGATTCTGTGGACCCTCCTAGGGGAGGGGCAGGACAGAGGGGTGGCTACACCCATGTCCTTTGTCCAGTTTCGCGCCAGAGCAGGAGGCAATGGCTCCCAGAAGTGGTTTGAGCTGGACTATGCACAGGGACACCAAATGTGCCCACAGTGCAGACTTTCTGGCACTCTGAGTGCACTCACCCAGCCCAAATACACTAAACCCTGTGTGGGAGGTGGTCACACCTCCCTGTGACCGGATGCCTATTGTCATGCCTTCCTCTGCTCGAGCTTGGCTCAGCAGCAGGAGAGCAGAATCGTGTCTGTGGGTAGCAGCGTTCATTGTGTGCTGGCTAGGTCGAGAAAGATGGTACCGGGTAGACCGGTGACCCACATATGTCCCTTTGGAAGGTGGAATCATACCTCCCACAGCAGTTACTGCTGTGGAGGTATGATTCCAAGGTGTTTGACACCAAACACAACATGTTTCTAAGCAGCCGTTTTAAAGTTAGCATTTACCGCGGGGTTATAATGCACTTAAACATATGTCTGGCTGCATCACGACAACCCCAGAGAATGGTCTCCGAAGGCTGCAGAGGGGCTCTGCTCATGCAGGGGCACCCTCTCATGTAAAACCCAGCACCCTGCCTTCAGGATTGATAAGGCCCGCCATAGGGGTGACGGATAGGTTTTTAAGTGTAGTGTGTAAGAAACTGGCTCTAGATATACTGCACCAAAGTGAGGTACAGTGTGTACAGAGTCCAAGGGTCTCCAGAGGTTTGGCAGAGGTTACAATTAGAAAGAACCTTACTCTCTAAAGTGGTAGCATGGTCGAGCAGAAAGGCAGTATCAAAGGACAGTGTTAAGCATTTGATGTACCCACTCAGTCAGCAAATGAATTCACACACAAGAACTGAACTCTAGGCCAATTGTATAAAAAAATATACTGTTTTATTTCTAGAACCGAGCAAGCCTGGTACAGATGAGCATAAAAATACTTTTCAGCAGTAAACTACTTGTAAGAACACAGTTCAAAATTGCAGTGTAACTTGTACTGGTTTTGGTTACAGTTTTAAGTAAGCAGTTTGCAACACATTGCAGGTATAGTACATTCGAATGAATGGGCTTTTTAACTAAAATGCAGTTAATTACTTTTAAGATTACTTTTACTAACACAGGGCTGAATCCTAGATTCAGCCCTGGGGCATTTCCTGAAAACAGGTGAGTAAATGCGTTTTAGTTAGAGGTACAATTTTTAAACAATATTATTGCATTTCAAAAGTCGACACTTAGAAACTTTTTCACATAGAGTCACCAATGTTAATCCTACGGGAGGAAATTCACTGAGCAGGTAAGTTATGTTAATGATACTTTTCCTTACTCAGTGCTGGATACCTAGATTCAGCACTGGGACATTTCCTGAAAACAGTTGAGAAAATGCGTTTTGGTTAGAGGTACGATTTTTAAAGAATATTATTGCATTTCAAAAGTCGACACTTAGAAACTTTTTGGGAGAAAAAGTGTCAATGTTATTCTATGACGAAAAAGAGGTTATCGGTTTCCAGGTAGGTAATCGGTCTTTGGAGTTAGGGTCCTGGGGTTAGACTCAGGGGTTTCTCAGGGTCAGTGATGCACTGTTGTTGCACCCCCAGTGGCACTAGGGCGGCCGGGTGCAGAGTGTTGAGGCCCAATGTTATCCTATTGAGGATAGGGGGCTCCGGTTGGTGGCTGCTGGCAAGCAGGCCACGGGGTTGTGGGAGCAAAGCTCCTAGGGTTAAGCTCAGGGCAAGTTGGAGACAAAGTTAGCACCAAAGGGGCACCCTCAGCAGCACTAGGGCGGCCGGGTGCAGGGTGCTGTTTTGAGGTCGGGTGCCCTGTTGATTTCAATGGAGATTCTCCGGGACAAAGAAACACTGCAGGCTCGGGGACGAGGATCTTCCAGGAGTGACTACCATTTCGAGGGGTAAGTTGGGATGTAGAGGGTTGGTTAGGCACTGTTGGGTTGGGCACACAAGGCCGTGGGGCGTCGGGTGCAGGGTGCCTTGGGACGTCGGATTTTCTTACCCGCTCTGGTCGCGGTAGGGGGGGGTCTTCTCAATCAAAGTAATCTTTATTTCGGTCATAGACCATAAAAGATAATCAATTCAACAAAGACATACATTTGTTAGAGAGAATATTACAGTTCGTAAAAGATATGTACAATAAAGATTACATTAATTCATGAATAATTCATTAAAACAATGAATAAAAGTAAAAAGTTAAAATATTTATAAAAACAGTGGTACATAAAATCAGTAACTGTTTAGTTGGGCCTATGGGTTAAACAATAAAAGGGAACATCTCCTTCGCCACACAGCATGCCAGAAGCGTGATACCGAGAAGACTATAGGTAATGCTGTATCAGTCTTCAGGATTCTGTAGGCAACCTTACAATGTGTAGTCGCCAAATTCCTACAGAGTTGTAGGAGCCACTGTTTTCTGATAGATTTATATGTGGGGCAAAAAAAAAAAGAACATGTAGATCAGTTTCGCTTGTGGCTCCACAGGTTGGGCAATCAGAAAGGTTATCTGTCAACCACTTTCCTGTAAAAGCTCTCAAGGGCAGTGTTCCATACCTGAATTGCATATATAATTTTCTAGCGACATTAGGCTCAATCAAGTCTAGAACTGTCTCTATTTTAGGCTCCACCTTGATATTGAAAAAGTCCATGGTCAATGAGCCTGGTTTGTTATTGGTTAGCATCATATTTTTGTTATTAAACCAAAAAACACCACGAAGAGGTCCGTCCCCTCCCCCCCCCCCCCCCCCCCCCCCCCGGTGATCCTGACCCGACATCCGGCGACCCGTGACCTGCCTCCTGACGATGCCTGCAGCCTCAATCCAGAAGCATAACCACTGATAAATCAATTCAATTCAATTCAATAGCTTTATTTCGACAGTTTGTCATAAAAGCACAAACATACAACACATGTCACACAAATAAAAAACACATAAAACATTACAATTACAGGATAAAAAATTATTAAATTCCCTATGCTGTCAGATATCTAAAAACTTTAAGAACAGTTAAAAGAGAAGAGGCAGCACAATAAACAGATCCTACATAAAAAGCACATCTTAAGATAAGATAGCAGCAACATTTTTGTTTAAAGTGCAAGTGCGAATGATCCAGGACCAGCCTAGAAATTTAGCAACTGCTATAGCTATACTAGGGCTACAGTCAGACCCCAAAATTCTCAGCGCAACGACACATCTCCGGACACCCAACAGGCTACAGATCGGCCTCAGCCATCTCCGCCGTGGGGCCGCGTATAACGGACAAACAAAGAAAACATGGGGAATGGTCTCTGCCATTGTCAGACAGTAGTGGCATTTGTCATCAGTTCTAGAAGCCCATTTACAGGTGAAGGTCTTGATAGGCAAACTACCTATCCTGAACTGGAAATAAAGTTTTCGATCAATGGGCCTCTCGATCAAATCCCAGTAGACCTCACACACTGGCCATGATTTAAAATCCAGAAAACGACCTGTTAGGCTAGTTGGAGTACTGGAATGACCTACAGATGCATAAACCAATTCCCAATATTTCTGTTTCAATTGCACCTTAGATGGAAACACTGCCGTCTCGGGATTGTCCCATAGTATCTCTAGATCCAGTTTAATGAGTAGGGACCTAACCTCCTTTAGCCAACCTACTCTGTGGAAGCAGTCCCTCAAGATCACATCCTTGAAACCCATAGCGTACTGCACAAGTTCTGGGGTGACCCAGAGACGCCTCCAATAGAGGAGTGGCCGTAGCTTTGCTATGTCCGCTATGTTTTTCCTCCCTAGGTCTAGGTGGAGCGGGATCGTAGGAGTGCTTTGTGGGACACTAGCAAGATTACGTAAAAATTTATTTTCCAGTCTTGCTAGCTGTTTTAAATCATTAAATCCCCAGAGCTCAGCTCCATTAAGGGCCGAGCTCACTGCTTTAGCGTTATAGATTTCTAGGGCAGGAGTAACTGGTTTGGTAAAAGATAATTTATATTTCTTGGTCAAACACCCTATATGTTGATGTGGTTTTAGTGCTGTGAGACCCAAGTGGTGGTTCCAACCCAGGTCCTTTTGGAGAGAGATACCGAGATACGTAAACGCACTCACCTGTTCCAATGGCTCATTGTGTAATAAAATACTGCCTCTAAAAGATTTATGCTGATTAAAAGCCATAAACTTGGTTTTTGAGGTGTTTATTTCTAGCCCTCTTAAGGAGCAAAATTCTACAAATGCATTAATGGCCTTCTGGAGGCCGCTCGGAGTCCTGGAGATGAGCAGAGTATCGTCCGCAAATATGAGGACAGGAACATGGTTACCAGCCAGAAGGGGAGCATCAGTGGGGGCCGCCGAAAGATACTCAACTACCCCGTTGATATACAGGGAAAACAGGGTAGGAGCCAACACACACCCCTGTCGGACACCCCGCCCAACAGGGAAGGAGTCGGTAACCTCCCCCTGTGCCCCCCATCTAACTTTTGCAAAATTGCCCTCATGTAAGCGGGCGAGAAGTGTTAGCAGTTCTGGAGCCATCTCCAGGTCACCGAGCACACCCCATAGTTTCCTCCGAGGGACCAGATCAAACGCTGATTTAAGATCTACGAAAACAGCGTCTAGTGACCCCTCGTTCAGGAGCACGTTCCTCCAGTAAATAGTTATAAACCGAAAAATTTGGTCTATGGTACTGGTGCAGGAACGAAATCCCGCTTGAAATGGGGACAGAATGTTAGCATCCTCTACCCAGGTCTGTACTTTTCCTAGCACTAAACGACCCATAACCTTTTGTATTGAATCAATAAGACTTATGGGCCTGTAGTTACTGAGGAGGGATTTGTCTCCTTTCTTAAAAACAGGAATTATCTCAGCACCCTTCCAGGATGGGGGCACTGGAGCTCCATTGGCCACTGCATTAGCAAGAAGGGCTATGTACTGACACCAAGTTGGCTTGTCACTTAAAAAGATATCGGCCGGAATTCCATCCATACCAGGAGCTCTTCCCTTTGCCACACAGTCAAGTGCTGCCTCGACATCCTTGATAAAAAACACTGTACCAGAATAAAAATGTTCAAAGTGTGATGGTAAAACCTCTTCGCTGGTTATTCTACTAGCATACTGAGGTCCAAAGAATTCAACCCATTGTACCTGGGGAACATTGTTCTGTGGGGGCTCTGGACGCCCACCCCTGTCCCAGTTAACAATGCTCCAGAAGGTTCTCGAATCCTTCGCTGCACAGGCACTTCTTAAATCCTGCCACCATGATTGATCCCAGTCTTTTTTAGCTTTTTTTTGCACCTCCCTATAATGATCCCTTGCCTCCCTAACCCCCGGATGATCTCTTAACCTTAGGGCTTCACTCAGCCTCTGTCGAGCCACTCTACATGAAGTAACAAACCAACTAGCATCATTAATTTTCAAAGCCTGTCTCCCTGGCTTCACATCCTTTAGGAAGTAGGATTTCAAGTTATCAAATAGACTAGTATGGGCTTCTATCACAATTTGTGGGAAATCATCGCTCAAGACTCTTGACATAAGGTAGTTGGTACTCTTGACTACTTCAGCTTTAAGGGCTTCCAACTTATCTGGATATTCAATTATTTTGTTCCATTTTACACGGCGTTTGTAATTTGTGATCACTAAATCCGAGGTTATAGTTCCCTCAGCATGGGTCACGTCTCGCTCTCTGATAGTGGTCCACAAATCAGTACATAGAGGGTTGTGGTCACTTTCGAGCCGCCATGTTACCTTCATGTCATCAAGTCTATGCCATATCCTAAGATCAATCAGTATATAGGTCGATACGGCTGGTGGAACGCCCATTATCAAAGGTAATTTCTCCTTTCAAATCAGATCTAGTACGCCCATTTGCAGCCCTAAGGCCTCTTTCCAGACAACGCCTTAAGTTGAATTGCAGCGTTTGACCATCTTTTAACAGGGGGTAAATCAAGCCTTGGAATTCCCCATCTAAGATCTTGTTCTGTTGATAGCTCTTGTACCTAGTTACCCAATGGTTCAAATGTGGTGTTGAAATCCCCTGCTACAATAGGAATAATGTGAATGGGAAGATTTTCTAATTGTAGGTCCAGAGATGTTATAGTCTCTGAGCTAAGACCTCCCCTCTGCCCCCTAGCATACACATTAAAAATGGCAAGGGTACTCTCGTTAGCCCTACTGAGTTTAAACACTAAGATATCTTTGTCAGAGGATTTTAACAATACCACATTGTAGTCTAATTTTTGCCGAACCCAGGCCACGAGGCCACCCTTTAGTGGTTTTTTTTGCAGGAATATAAAAATTAAGATATCCAGCCCTAAAAACAGGATCAACAGCCCAAGACTCCTGAAATAGGCAGATATCATATTTGTCAATAAAGTTGCCCCATTCAGGAGACAACAATTTCTGGGCAATGCCTGCAATGTTCCATGATATCAGTGATATTTTGCTACCACCATTGGGAAATTTTTGTAGGGATCTACACCTTTCACTTGTCAAAGGATTATTTACAGTTTTGCCAGAAGGAATCATTTGTTCAAATGGGCTATTACAAACAGATACCACTCTTTGTTGGTTACTCGTAGGGGTGTACATAGAAATTCGGATGCCAGTACAGGCAATTGTCTCCTCCTGGGTTTTGTTTCTGATCGACGTATTTTCTTGGGGGAACATTTGGGCAGGGTAGGCATCACTCCCCCTATGTCAATCGCATTCCTCCAGATCGGACAAGGCATTATATCTATTTTCTAGTCTAAGATCACTAGAGAAACTTAAAAGTGCCCTTCTCCCTATAACTGTATTTGGGCCATTAGATAGTGATGGCATCATATTACATCTTAGGGATCTGGGATTACCAATAAAAAAATCCAATGTAAGTGGAATTATACCGGAATCCCTTTTCTGGGGTGGCAATAAATTGGCAAGAACATTGGGTAGTACATACATAGTAGCAAAATTAATGACAACACAATCTCCCCCAAACTTTTTCACATTGTTTCCAAGCCATGGGACACGTCTGGCCATTATAATTTCTCTTGCCAGTTGTTGTTGCCCACCCATTCCTCCAAAGTTCATATTCCTGCTAAGCCAATATAAAGCTTTATCCATTAGCGCAGTTGTTGTCTCTGCTTGGCCTGGTCTTAGATGAGGAACATTAGCAAGGACGAGAACCAAAGGGATGGCCTCTCTAACAAACGGGAGTCCTTTCCCTGGATACGTTTTTTTTACGTTCGTAATGGGGATAGGATCGGTAGTAGGAGGTTTATTGTGATAAGCATTATCAGTCTGGGAGTTTTGGGTAGGCAAAGTTGATGTTGGAATCAGGATGTGAGAAGAAGAGCCTGCCTCCACTGGAAGGGGCAAATGATCGACATTCGAGGGAGCTTCCTTCATTAACACCGGCACCGAGCACTGTGTTTGATCAAAAGTGCTTTTTCCTGACAACTCCAGGGTAGAAGGTTGCACGATTGTTGTCATGGCATTAAGCTTCACTTCCAATGAGGAAAATCTATCCTCAATAGATGTCAATCTGTCAATGATAGGGGCCAGTATAACATCAAGTTTTTTCCTGATTGCTACCCAGAGTTTATTGGGTAAAACCTCCACCTGAGACAAGGGACCCGAGCCTATTTTAGCAGATCGTCCCGCAGGCTGTTTCTTTGGTCGTCCAGCTGGAGCCAGGCCCCCCGCTCTTGTGCGTCGTGTCTGGATTAAAATGGGGGGGGATGAGTAGGCCTCTACAACCGGGGGCTCTTGCATGGGTGATAAGGAGATGGACACACAGTGTTCAGTAGTGTATGGTGGAGACGGCAGGTGTTCCAGCTGGTCTACTAGATCCCTGGGGATACCAGGTGATTGCTGCGGTGTGATTAAGACTGGGGTATCAGGATTCTCATGAATGAGGACTGAGGTCTTATTCCCTACCCCCATTGACAAGCACCTTTCCGTTCTTTCTATTTCCTCAGTCAGAACACTAGCAGCTCTAACCAAATAGGAGTCCAGGGTTGCTCCTACCATCGCATTTGCTTTAGTTCCTGTGCACTTCTTTTTCACCATGGTTACAATTGACGGGCGCCACTACACACAATACCTTGTATTTCAGAAGATCGCAGAGAACATGCCCAGCCCGGCCTCTTCTGGCCCCTGACTGCCACAGACGGCCCACCCTCTGCCCGGGCTCAGCCCGGCGCGGCCCGCGCGCCTCCCGCGACGCGGAAGGAGCTGCGGCCTTTTGTGCGCCTCCGGGCGCGTGATTGGCGTGAAGCGGGCGCTAGGGCGCCTGGGAGATGTAGTCTCCCCGCTCTTCGGCCGCACGGTAGTGTAGCAGCAGCAGGGGAGACACGCTGTAGAAGAACCCAGGAGCGGCAGCAGGACAACAGGCGAGTAAGGGCGCCAGCAGACTTTCCCCAAAGAAGTGTCAGGGCTCGATTTCAAAGCTTCCCTGATAAATAAAAACAGTTCCTTGCACACGCCAACAGTATATATGATGTATCATTGACAATAATAAACACTCTTGTTCCTCCGTTGAAACAGTCATGTGAGAAAGTGCCATCTTTCTTGCATGGTATGCCCCCACTTTTTGCTGAATTGCTGATGTACTTTGACTGAGTGTGCCCTGGGCTCCTGCCAATTAGGAGCCCCGGGCCTTTGTTCCTTCCCTAAAACTGTATTGAAACCTAAACCCAATTGGCATCTCTAGCCACATGTCAGCACCTGGTAAATGGTACCCTGGGTACCCAGGGCACTGTGACCAGAGAAGGTCCCTAAGGGCTGCAGCACTCATTGTGCCACCCTTAGAGGCCTTGTACCCTGACACACACACACACACACACACACTGGGTGCAGACCAAAACTAACGGACATGGCACACATCCCTGTGTGCCATGCCCACTAACCACTGCCCTGGCATACATCAGTCACCCCTCTAGCTGGGTGCCCTATGCCAGTGGTGAGGGTACAGGTGCATGAGCCCTGTATCCCTACAGTACCCAGGTCCATTCCTGGGCCCTTTAAGTGCAGTGATGCCTTAAGAGTATATGGTGCTGGGAGGTCGACATTACGAACTCCACAGCACCATGATGGCTGCACTGAAGACTGACAAGTTTGATACCAAACTTCTCAGAACATTAAACCCACACTGATGCCAGTGTGGGATTTAATGTAAAATGCACGACAGAGGGCATCTTAGGGATGCCCCCTGAAACTAGCCAACAACCAGCGTCCTGACTGAGAGGCTGCCTAGGCTGCCACCCAGCAGACATGGTGCTGGACCCCTGGGTAGAGAGCCATCCGCTCTCGTGGGCCTGCAACAATGCACATCCTGGGTGAGGTGCAAGGTCTCCTCCCCAGGATGGGCAGGGGAAGCTTCAAAGGCATGCGGCCTTCGTGAGCTTCTCCAGGCTACCTGCTGTACTCAGCAACTGGCCCCACTGGTTCTGACCCCCACTCTGGCGGGAGCCCAGGGCATACTCAAAGTACATCAGCAATTCAGCAAAAAGTGGGGGCATACCATGCAAGAAAGATGGCACTTTCTCACATGAGTGCACAAGAAAGCAGCTAGGGCTGACTGCTGTGAGGGGTGATTGATGGCCTAAGTAGATGTGGAGAACATTCAGTGAAACTACATCTGCATCACCCACACAGGACTCCCTTCACAACATGGCTGTTTGCCGCAACTACAGCCAGCCAAAAGTGGTGACCATTGGCTCCGGCAGCTGCTGCTCGACTTGGCAAAAGTTTACAGCATGCTGTGCCTCGGCCTTGATTCAATGTGCCAGTGTTCCTCGTCCAAGCAGCTGACAGCTGTGCTCTGCAGACAACAGCCTGGAAACATACTGATGTTTATAGCCAAAGCTGCAGACTGTGTGCGTGTCTGCAAGGGACAAAGCATCCTCTTCCACAGGTCGGCACAATTTGTAGAGCAAAATAAAAAAATTAACTTTTGCTTCCCCTTTGCTTTCTTTTTTTTCGCCCGCATCTTTCCTCACACACATGTGAGCTTATGCGAAAAGCCAAAGAAAGGACGCTAATGAGCGTGGAGGTGCCCGGAGCCAGACCAAACCAGCGGCATTCTCCTGGCAGATTTGACATACCTATTTAAATAATCACCAGGGGTCCTCCAGCTGCCTGAGGCCGGGTGCCAGAATAAACAACGGGGAGTGGTAGGGGGTGCAATCGCTCAAGTACTCGGGAGCACAGGCAGCATATAAAAAAAAACACCTGACTGCAATAGCTAGATAGGAGGAGGGAAGTCATAGCCGACCAAAATACTTTGAGTGGAATCGCCAGAAAGAGAGCTGAACACACAAAGGAGAGACTTTTACAGAAATGCACCAATAAGAAGTCAGCATTTCTGAATGCCACAGATGGTAGGCAGTGGCAATCAGCGGGTTTGCAAAACCCCACAGAAGAGACATAACAGGTCGATCGAAACTCGACCTAAAAATGGCTTTTGGATTTGATGAATTTTGATAAATTTGACTGCCGCTTGTACAGCTCAGTTCCTTCGTTTCAAATTTAATTGTAATGGGCCAAACGAGGACAAGGCTGTCTGGGTTGAGGTAAAAGTAGCATTTCGCATTTTAAATCTTGACAGGATATTTGATGGGCACAACGAAAAACGCAGAAACAAAATCGAGCACACTTCACACACACTTTAGGGCTTATTTACAAGCTCTTTGCGACAGCGGTGAGTCACCTTTAGTATAGGAAAAAGTGGTGCAGCGGCTGCGTACGGGGCTTGTAAATAAGCCCTTCTTACCACCTTCTTTGCTGTTCGTTCATTGGGCTGTTTAGGGCACAGAGGGGCTGGGGCTACAAGATAGAGGTGCCCGTCTTAGGGTTCCCTTAAAGGGCTTCTGCAGGTGTGAGAAGAGGAGGGCTCAGGGTTGCTTGGAAGCTAGAGGGCCAATCAGGAAGGCACAGGCTGATGGCTTGGGGGTAGGGAAGCTTCTCCTGAATAGGGGTGGGCTGTAAACACCGCTCCACAAGTCGATATTGCACGCATCTCACTTACTGCCTTTGTGTAGGAAATAAATGCTTTGCACTGCCCTCTTATATGCCTAACTGCTCGCACACACCACCACAAAAGAGAGCATATGTGGTGTCATTTGCACCTCTGTAAACTGATTGGGGTTTGCCTGGACTCTCGGCGCAGCGTACCTATTGTTGGTCCACTATATAAAGAGTCCGCTTCCTACAAGAATGAAAACAGCTTTTTCGATAACTAATTTAAGAAAATCCATCAGGTTTGGTTAACAGTAAAGAGAAAATTGTTAATTTTCTGATTTATGTTACCTTTTAATGAAAAAAAAAGCTATAAATAGAAAATAAATATATAGCAGAAAGCAGAACAGCAGCAATTGAGCCCAGCGTAGAAGACACAAGATTTCCCTTTCAATGTAACAAGAAGGTGCTTCCAAAAGACCTGGTATCTCATAAGTGTCTTGGAGTTTTTGACAGCACCAACAGATGGCACCTTCAACTCTTGTTCCTGCCTCGAAGGCCCGATTAATCTAGAACTTTAGCTATCTATTAACTAACTTTGGAGGGTCTAGATTCTTTCAAAGCGGTACAAAAGGGGGTGTCCAGATGTGGGTCCTGGGCTCACTGTGTCACTGAAAACAAGCTATCCTGGCTGATGACGGCTGATAGCCAGAAACTGGTCCTAGGAAGCTTGTTTCCAGTCCAGGGAGGACATGGCTTGGCAGTTCGGGCTGGACTGTTCCCATGAGGCACAGGGTCAAGACTGATTTGCATATGGCTGGGTTCAAACTGGAACGGCATGGTGAGCAAAAAAACGATGGATTTAGGCCCAGATCTCTGTACTGGGGTGAATGTATGACATTGTTCGGCATTCTGTCCATCAGCTGTTGTTTTTTCTAGATTCTTTCAGCCATGCAGCTGTCTGGGACTTTTGATGCCATTTCTGAAGGTATCTGATGCGTTCTGAAGCTGTTTCGCTGGATCCCTTTGGCGAAGGAAGTATTTTGAGAAGAGTAGAGTGCTAAAACCAACTCGGATACTGTGTATGAGGAAAGAGAGCCATTCCTAGAGGCAATTAAGAGATACTCAACTGTCTCGGGCCCCACAGCACCCCGGTGGCCTATGGAATGCCACTGGGAGGATGCATAGTCATTAAAACCATAACTGGATGCAAAACTGCCATCTCAGACACCATTTGCCTCTTCATATCGACTTTTCGCAGTATCTAATACAACGGCTCGACACGGAATGCATTTGCACTACCATCGAAAGTTAATCTCTAAGCTTTAAAGGAGCACTCCGCACAGATACTGATGCAGCCACTAATATGACCAAGCTGATTTAAAGTCAAAGGGCATGTACCAATGAACTCAGAAAAACACACTTGTGGTATTTGTGAAGAAACTGAAAGTTGAAGCTTTATCTGGCCAGAGGCTGGCCACCAGGAATTGGCATCTAAGTTTATCATTGTAACTTGGAAGAGGTGAAGGATGACGCTGCGGCAGAAAAGATGCTCCTAGCTGCACGTCCCTTCAGTGCTTTGAATTTCATGGCATGGTCCACATTATGGTGGACCGCATGAGCCCTTTTCTTTGGACAGTCAGTGGTTACTGCCCAAAACTAGATAACAAAGTTATCACTATACTCGCAGGGCTTACTCCAGAAGACAGGGTGTGAAACTGCACGATAGCGTGATATTAAGTACCACTCCACAACATCAATGTCAAAGTAGTACTTTTCTCTGCTGGAGAGAAAGGACTACGAAACATTCCGTCAAAGATATTATTAGATTTATAAGAAAGGTTGGAATCAGTTTTGGGAAAAAAATAAAAAGAGGGAAGTGTTGCCAACGCTTCTCTATTACTATGAAACGCTGGCTCTTCTGAAGAAAGACCGTGAAGCTCACCAACTCTTCTAACCAAAGTAATTGCCACCAAACAGGCCTCGTGCCAGGAAAGGTGCTGCAATGATGCCTTATGCATGGGCTGAAACAAGGGAGACATCAATTTGGATGAGACCAGATTAAACTCCTTTCAAGGAGTCGTCCTCCTCAAATCGGTGGAACCCTAAAGAAAGATCCTTGAACCAGACCCTTTGTGTTTGCTTTAATAGCAGCAAGATGGACTTTGATGAAAGCATAATAAAAATTTGAATGATACCAGATTCATCAGACATGGAATGATCCCATTCTCTTGACTGATTACAGGGTTATGGGCTTACATCAATGTTACAAAAAAAGTCAAGTGTGCCTGCAGCTTTTTCTACCGAACCAGATTCCAACAGCTCAAGCTTAGAGAAATCCTTGCAATGCATCATGGAAGAGATGTACTCGATTGCTGGCCGAGAACGCTGAATACCAGATATTCAAGCATGTTTAGGAGGAACTTTTTGTTACATATGATGGTGTCGTACTAAGAGGGGCGAAAATAGTTATTCATGAAAGCCTGAGGCAACAAGTTATTTTACTGGCACACGAAGGACAATGTGGCATTGCTGTCACTAAAAGAGCCCTCAGGGATCAAGTGTGGTTCCCACGCCTTGACAAATGAGTTAAAGAGAACTGAAGGCTTGCCATATGTGCAACTGTCCATCTCCCAAACTGACTCTGCACCCGCTCAATGTCTGATCTCCCTGAGCAGGCCTGGGGAAGGATTGCAGTTGACTTTTTCAGACCCCTCAACAATGGACATCATCTCATGGTAGATAATGATGAGAACTAACGCGATGCCATCATGGTGCTGTGGCAGTCGAGTTCCCAGCCCATGTACAATCTATGGCTTCACTGGCACTTACAATATTAGGAAATGGTGCCCAATATCAAATATATACATCTGCTCATGTAGATATGCCCTCACCTGTGCTCCCTGTCTTAGGGCTGTGAGGCCTGCTAGACGGCTGGCTTCCCTATGCTGTCAGGCAGCGCTAGCTGGCATGGCACCGACGAAGTGTTTGTTTTCTCCCTCATAGGGGCATGCAGGCAGCAAGGGCAGTAGCACGGTCCTAGTGAGGGGGGTCCCAAGGGACCTTCTTTAGCTCCCAGGCCCTAGATACCCGGGGTACCATTTACTATGAACTTAGAGGGGGCAGAAGTACGGGGTGTGGTCTAGGGAAGGCGCACTGGTACAGGGGTCCTGGATGGTAGGCACCATATGCACTACATTTGAAACCACATCAAAACCAGGCAAAAAGTGTGGGTGGGGTGGGGGTAATGCTTACCATGCAAAAGACGCACTCTCTCACAATTGTCCAGTCCCCATGAGGAAAAACATAGGACTGCCCAAAAAGCTTTCAACAGGAGGGCAGTATAGGTTTGCCAAGCAATGCATAGGATTCTTATTCTAAGAGTCCAGCAGGAGACTTCTTGAACAGCATTCTTGTTGCTCACCTTTCTACCACATGTTGAACTAGTCTTGCATGAAGCAGACAGGATTAACAAAACCATGTAAAGACGACGAGAAATGGGACCTACAGTATAAAAAAAAAGAAAACATACTAGGGTGCGAATATAATTAAAAGGAATATTTCCAAGTAAGGCCCCACGTGTTCATGGTCATCCTGAACTGAAGGTGGTTACTGGAGCAGGAAGCTGCTGAGGCTGCCGGGCTGGGTACGCCAAAGGGTAGCACATTAGCTGAACATTTAGTGTAGGATTGTTTAAAGAAACAATTATGCATTAGATGAACATAGATTTTTTTTTTTTTTTTTTTTTTAAAGCAAAGATTTATTGAAAAGAGTTAAAACATGTAGTGTTCTTGAATCAAACTAGACCTGAAGCAATTATTCTAGCAATCCTTATAGGATAAGGTTTCTGCCAAAGAAAAGTTGCAATATGTTCAGCAGCTGTAACTAAAGGAGCAACTCTTTTTCTCTTTTCTTGCAATGCTCTAGAATTTTTACACTTCTGAAATGTGTGATATTTCTGCCCCGCTCAGGACGCACGTGACAAGGTAGAATCGCCAAGTCCCAAATTATCAATATTCACTTTCAGCGGAATGTTTATGCGTTACTTTTGATGTGCTGTGATGGACAGCTGAAGATCAGACAGTAGAAGGCACTGACATGTGACATTTCTAGTCCCAGCAAGAAGCACAATCAAAAACAAAAAGACAAAGAAACCAGCTGCCTAATGGTGGATGGAGCACAGTAGCAGCAAGGATCAATCGAAGTTCACTCATTTCCAAAGGATGACACGTGACCCAAAAAAGAACAAGCATTGGCCAAGTTGGCTTTGGCCACCAAGCTACTGGCTTTGCGAATGCTGGTTTCCTGCAACCGGAATTAGTGAAGATGGCAAACATATGAAGAGGTGCACAGACGTAACATTATACGTTATCAAACGATATACTAAAAGGGCTGTGCAAGCACAGACTACAATGAAAGAATTTTTTTTTTGTTAAAAAGGGATGGCATATTTTACAGTTCCATAACTTTGTCAAGCTACAGCATATTTCCATTTCCACATTTTTGATCTGCAGGAAAACAGTAGCCACAGTAGGCATCTGCTGAGCGAACGACCCTGGAAACGTACCTGTAAAATATATTATTGATCTGCCGCCTGATATATGCTCGAAGGCCCAGGAATTTCCCATAGATCCGATGCAAAATGGTCTTTAGAAAATCCCTCTCTCGTGGGTCTTCACTGTCAAACAAATCCAGCAGCTGCGTCATACAACAAAAGACATAAGCAGTGTAAGCAAAGCCGAGAAACAAAAGTAACCTTTAGCTATGTTCATAATGCACATATTCTCACAGAAATGATCATCTTCTACCAAAGCACAAGTAACCAAACCTACGTCCTCGGACAATCCTTATAAAACATATGTGACACTGCTTCCTTGGAAAGTAGGCCTAGAAGAAGGGACTGGATTTGATGACATGAAATGCCAAGTACACCATCTGCGAAAGAGTCCAGTAGGTGATACTCTTATATCACGTGTCGCATTATCAACCACAACAGATGTTTATGGACTTTTCTGTAGCGAGTGCTGCATGACACCTGATCATAGTGAGTGACATGTGGTGTTGCCTGAGGTGTGAAACATGGGCATGTACTTATGCACCCCCTTTTTTTTTTTTACATTATCACCCTCACATTTTACCTGGTAAAAGATGCGATTTCGACTGGAAGTGCACAGCGATTATACTAACCAGGACCCCAGTGCAAGGGCTCTTTCCCAAAATTGGATATACCTTTAGCACCCTCAGTAAGTCCGTAATAAGTGGTCC
Source organism: Triturus cristatus (assembly GCF_964204655.1). Taxonomy (NCBI): domain Eukaryota; kingdom Metazoa; phylum Chordata; class Amphibia; order Caudata; family Salamandridae; genus Triturus; species Triturus cristatus. The sequence continues at coordinate 12,017,628 of NC_140589.1, read as the reverse complement.
CCCTGGTATCTAGGGACTGAGGGTCCCTAAGGGCTGCAGCACAAATTGTGCCACCTTGAGGGACCTCTGTCCAAGCACATAATAATAATAATAATACTGATATTTGTAAAGCGCGAACAGCTACCTCACGAGGAGGTGTCCCGGCGCTATAGACCGCTGGGGAACCCGTCCTGGCTATCCCTGTGAGATGGTCCCTTTCTGGGTATCTCCAAGGTGAAACCAGGCATCCCCAGCGTCTGTGGGGGGCCGTTGTAGAGATGAGGCAAGTTTAATGCCCAGAGTTGCCGAGTGTGTTCCTGGTTAGAGTAGGTACCGAGGCGAGAATTATCGAGTCCGTTTTGACCCTGGTCCACGACCCTGCCGCGTCGGGAATTGAACCCTGGTCCCTGGCCAATTCTCTGCTTACGGGTCTGCCGCCTCTAACCAGTGAGCCACACCTCTCTACTAGCAAGACTGCAAACTGCAGGCTGAGTGTTTGGTGCAGACAAAAGTGAAAACATGACATGCCACACATCCCTGTGTGCCATGTCCCCTAATAATGCATGTAATATTTGTTAAACACACACAGATGATGGACGGAATGCAGAGTAAATCAAACATTCCTGGCCTGGCAGTTCGGGCTGGACTGGGTCAAGACTGATTTGCATATGGCTGGGTCTAAACTGGAATGGCATGGCATGCACAAAACCGATGGATTTAACTCAGATCTGTGACTTGGGGTGAATGTTTGATTGTTTCCGCATTCCGTCCATCATCTGTTCTTTTTGCATTTGTAATATTTGTAAGTTGCCCCTACAGCAGGACTAACAGCCCTAAGGCAGGGTACTGAATATTACATGCGAGGGCATACCTGCATGAGTACATATGCCTCTGTGCTGGACAGTCCTAATAGTACCACTACAAGTAAGGAGTAGTTTCTTTTCTGTAACTCCAGTTCTGTAGTAGGGGTATCTCTGTTATAGTCATAATCTAGGGAATAGTCCCGCCCATGTGCGTGGACCCCAGAGCAATAAAAATAATCTCTTAAGTTGTCAAATCATGCAGACCTGCATCCACACTTAAGAGAGAATTCAAAGACAGATAATGCAGCCTATATCCACAGGCTACACTGTCCAGTACTTCAACTAGAAAATTCCACCAACATCCACAAACAGCACTGCCTGCCCAGCTTTTTCCAGAGAGAAAAACCTGCCTCTACCAGCAAAAAGCCTCTAAAATGATAGAGAGGGAGGAATGGACAGACAAGCCCCATAGGCTGCCATTATGTGGCTCATAACAGGATACTGTGCCTTTAAGAAAACTTTCCAGAACTTTTCCAGTATCCCAGAATGCACAGCAGGTCCCTTTTACTTTCAGTTCTTTTTGAAGGCGTAACACGCCAGACCTGTAGCATTCCTTACATTAACATTTCTCTCTCCACCGGGGAGGAGGGCGGGCGCTTATGACTATCACAGAGATACCCCTACTACAGAACTGGAGTTACAGAAAAGAAACTACTCCTTCTGTAGTAGGGGATCTCTGTGTATAGTCATAATCTAGTGAATAGAATGGCAAGCCCATCCCCACACCAAAACGGCGGTGGAGAAGACTACAAAATAATACCACTACTGTGCGAACAAATTTCGCAGCGAAGCCTGCCCAACCTGAGCATCTGCCCTGGCATCCGTGTCCAGACAGTAAGGCGCAGCAAAGGTATGGACCGACCTCCAAGTGGTCGCCTTGCAGATTTCTGCAATTGGAACATTACGCAGCAAAGCAGTCGTGGCAGCTTTGCCCCTGGTGGAATGAGCCTTAGGTTTACCCCCTAAGGTCTTATTAGCCTTTTGGTAACACAATTGTATACAGGACACAATCCACCGAGAGATGGACTGTTTGGAGGTAGCAAGACCGGTCCTGACTGATCCATAATTGATAAACAATTGGTATGACCTACGAATATCTTTGGTTTTATCAAGATAAAACTTCAACACCCTCCTAACGTCCAGGGAATGTAGAGATCTTTCCGCTGGAGAAGGATTCTGAAAAAACGTAGGTAATGTTATGGTCTGGTTGACATGAAAATCAGATATAACCTTAGGAAGAAATTTAGGGTGAGTACGCATAACAACCGTAGCAGCATGAAATACCGTATAAGGTTCTAGGCAACACAACGCCTCAAGTGCACTCATCCTGCGGGCCGACGTAATGCCCACTAGGAACGCCGCCTTCCAAGACAGGTGCTGCAACGAAGCCTTGTGAATAGGTTGAAAAGGCTCCTTCATCAATCTGGTCAGCACCACATTCAATTCCCATGAAGGCGAGGGAAGTCTGACAGGAGGGAACACTTTCTTCAAGCCTTCCAAAAAATCCTTGATCACAGGGACCTGAAAGAAGGAAGTCTGTGAAGCGCACTTCCTGTAAGCAGTCAAAGCAGCGAGATGGACCTTAATGGAATGGAAATTAAGGCCAGACTGCGCCAAATGTAAAAGGTTGATACTGATGTGCGCATTACCAGTCGGCTGTGTAATCTTTGGATTAGTTTAAATGTAAAAGGTACGGAAGGATGACATCTTCCTTACATGTCGTCGGATGAAAGTGCTTGGACTTGCACCAGATGCAGAACCTCTTCCACTTGTAAGCATAGGACGTTCTAGTGGAAAGTCGCTTAGCCTCCTTCAGTATATCCATACAATCTGCTGGTAGATTCAAATGGCCATAATGCACTATCTCAGGAGCCATGCCCCCAAACTCAAAGACGAGAGGTTGGGGTGCACCAACTGCCCCCCGAACTTCGTGAGAAGGTCCGGCCTGCACGGCAGCCGTATGTGAGGAAGGAGAGACCGGTGAAGCAGGTCCGTGACCACCACTGTCTGGGCCATTCCGGGGCAATCAGGATCATCCGCGCTCTGGACTGGGACAGCTTGATGAGCACCGCCGGAATCAGGGGAATGGGTGGAAAAGCGTACAGAAAGCTGTTTGACCAGTCGATCCATAGCGCATTCCCCAGCGTCCCCCGCTGGTAGTACCTGGATGCGATGTCTCGGCATTTGCTGTTTTCGGCGGTGGCGAACAGATCTACGTCTGGAGTCCCACACCTTGCGAAGACGTCCCCTAGTACTTCGTCGTTTATGACCCAGTCGTGGTTTTCCTGAATCAGTCTGCTCAGTGCGTCCGCCTGAACTTTCTGCACACCTGGCAGATGCGTGGACGTAATAGTCAGTCCTCGGGCCAGAAGCCAGTGCCAGATCGACTGCGCCTCCTGCGACAGAGTGCGCGATCTCGACCCCCCCCCTGCTTGTTGAGGAAGGCCTTCAATGCCAAGTAAACGGCTCTGAGTTCCAGGAAATTGATGTGGTACGTCTACTCCAACGGGGACCACTTTCCTTGTATCTGTAAGTCTCCGGAATGCGCTCCCCAGCCGCGGAGAGACGCATCCGTCACGATACTCTGCATGGGAATGTCCTCGTGGAAGGGAACCCCCTTGAGGAGATTTTCCGCCGAACACCACCACCTCAGCGACTGAAGAGCATGCAGAGACAGCCGTGTCTTGTCGTCCCAAGAACCTGTCCTCTGATCCCACTGATCCTCCAAGCACTCCTGCAGCGGTCTCATGTGCAGCCGCGCGCGAGGAAGATACACGAGGCCATCGATCCCAGCAGCGAAGACACTTTCCTCACTGTCGTCGATGGAGCGGTCATAAGAGCCTAAGCCTTTCGAAGGAGTGATAACCGTCTCTCCTTCGAAGGAGACACGCTTGCTCACAGCGTATTGATGGAGGCCCCCCAAGTACTGTATGCACTGGACCGGAGTTGGGACAGACTTGGACACGTTGACGTGCAACCCCAGCTTGTTCAAGAGAACGCACGTCTTCTGGAAGTGCACTTGTGCTTCCGAGAAGGAGCAGGCCTTGATCAACCAATCGTCCAGGTACGGGTAGACAAACACCTTGTTCCTCCGCAGGTGTGCAGCTACCACTGCCATGCACTTCGAGAAGGTCCTGGGCGCAGACTTTAGCCCGAATGGCAGTACTGTGTATTGATAATGATTGGCGCCGACTTGGAATCGCAGGAACTTCCTGTGCTTCTGTGCAATGGAAGTATGCATCCTGTAGGTCTATGGCACAGAGCCAGTCCCCTCGTTGCACCTGAGGGTAAATCTGGTGCAACAATAGCATGCGGAATTTCTCTCTGCGAATCCATTTGTTTGCTTGCCGCAAATCCAGAATGGGCCTGGACTCGTTCTTGTCCTTCTTGCGAACCAGGAAGAACCGAGAGTACAGACCTCTTCCCCTTTGAGACAGAGGTACGTCTTCCACCACCTTTTTCCTCAACAGGATGTCTGCCTCCGCCTGGAGCTCTAACAGTTGATACTGTGAGCTTACCGGCGGAATCGCTGGAGGCGGGCTGATGAACCGAAGACTGTATCCATTGCAAACAATATTCAGCACCCACTTGTCCGGAGTAATTTTTCTTCACTCTGCCAGAAAAGATTGAACGCTTCCCCCCCACTGGAGTGGGTAAAGATTGCAGGGGAAGTAACCATTCAGGGCCGAGACCCAGCCTGGCCCTTGGTCGCTGTAGCGGACTGCTGGCCTCCTCTACCCTTCTGGCGCTTCTGGAAGAGTTTCCGGAACTGCTGCTGCTGTTGTTGCTGCTGCTGCTGTCCCGAGGCCTGCCCACGCCCTCTGCCTGCAGCCCCGAACCGTCTCTGGAACGGGCGCTTTTTCTTCTCAGGCTTCTCTAACCTGACAGCCGTCAGGGTCTCTGCCTCCGTCTTCATGCGGGCCATTTCGTCGTCCGCATGCTGGCCGAACAGGGTTTCCCCCGAGAAAGGCAGGTTGGCCACTCTTTGTTGTGCCTCCGGTTTGAGTGAGGTAAGGCGAAGCCAAGCGTGACGCCGTTGGTTGATGCCATGACAATATCCATGTGCCGCTAACAGACTCATCCGACGCTGCGCTGATAATCTGATTGGACACCAGCATCCCCTCACGCAAAGTCTCCAGAAAGTCCTCCTTGTCGCAAGGCAGCAGCTCCGCGTACTGCTGGAGAGACTCCCATAGGGCACGGTCGTAGCGCCCCAACAGAGCCCCGGCACTTGCCGCCTTCATGGTGGTAGAAGCCGTCCCACAGACCTTTCTGCCCGCCGAGTCTAGCCAACGGCTATCCTCATCAGGCGGCACTGTCAAAGAAGGAGTGGTAGCATGCTGCTTCCTTGCCGCCGTCACAATGACAGAGTCCGGTTTCGGGTCCATCCTCAGAAAGGTCGGGTCCGATTCCGGCGCCCGATACTTCTTCAGGAGCCTTGAGGGGGCTGGCTTCGTCACCGCCGGAGTAAGGAACAACTCCGTAGCGGGCTCCACCAATCCTGGCACTAGTGGCAGCAGGGGGCGAGGCAGGTGCTTCTTGTGCAGCGTCTCGAAGATCACGGACGTTGTAGGTGTTGGCAACGTCACCGTGATCCCTAGCTTGGCCGCACCCCTCAGCAGCACCTCCTGGAAGACTACATCGTCGACAGGCGATACTCCCGTCCCTGGCGAGTCAGACAGCGTCGGCGAGTAGTCCCTGGTAGACGATCGGGTGCGGGATCTGGCTCCGCGCATCCTGCGGCGTCGCCCAGATGTCGAGGACGACCGTCCACGGCTCCGTGATCTTCCTCTCCGTCCGGAGCGGGAGCGCGATCTGATTGGCTTCGGCCGCTCAGCCGGCCTCGCAAGCGCAGGCGACGGTGGCGTAACCTGGTGCCGCGGCCTCGGAGTTCTCTTCGGCGGCGTCGGATACCTAGGCAACGACACTGACCGTGGCGGGGCCACAGGTGGGCCCGACTGTGTGTGAGGCGGAATGGGAGGAGGAGGAGGAGGAGGAGGTGTATACACCACGGAGTACACCGAGCCCGGTGATTCCGTGCTCCTCCTGCGCTGCCTCCTCGACGGCGAACGCCTCCTCGACGGCGAACGCCTCCTCTTTGCCGACGGCGAACGGCGACCTCGCCTCGACGGCGAGCGCCTACGCCGGGACTGGTCTCGACGCCGATGACTCGACGGAGAAGTCGACGGCATCGACTAAGATGATGATGCCGTCAATGGCGGACCGCTCAGCTCCCTCGACGGCGAGCGTCGACGCTGTTTCTCCCCAGAGCCCTGGGGAGACGGTGAACAGACAGCAGCCATCCCCCTCGACGCCGTAGTCGATGTCGACGGAGAATGGGGACATTTGCTGGGCTTCCTGCCCCTGGGGAGCCCCCCAGGGGCCTCAGCATGGGCCGAACCAGCCCGTCCTGACCCACCTTGTTCCCTCAGCCTTCTGTCCTCCAGGCCTTGGAGCCTGATCTTCATCCTTTCTCTCAGGGTCCTGGCTGAGAAAGACTAGCAAATGTCACACTGTGGAACAAGGGACTGGGGAAGGCAGACGATGCACACCCTGTGTGGGTCCGACTTGGCCTTCTTCCTCTCGCACTCCGGGCACATGTCAAACAAGCCAGGCATGCTGACAACACAGAGCACACACAAGAAGGAAGGCAACAAGGTACTCAAGAAACACTTGAAAAGTGAACAAACCCAAATAAACCCTTGAAAAGGGAGAGCTCAATGCTCCAGGGTCCTGCTAGCAGGAGCCGGAAAAAAGAACTGAAAGTAAAAGGGACCTGCTGTGCATTCTGGGATACTGGAAAAGTTCTGGAAAGTTCTCTTAAAGGCACAGTATCCTGTTCTGAGCCACATAATGGCAGCCTATGGGGCTTGTCTGTCCATTCCTCCCTCTCTATCATTTCAGAGGCTTTTTGCTGGTAGAGGCAGGTTTTTCTCTGTGGAAAAAGCTGGGCAGGCAGTGCTGTTGGTGGATGTTGGTGGAATTTTCTAGTTGAAGTACTGGACAGTGTAGCCTGTGGATATAGGCTGCATTATCTGTCTTTGAATTCTCTCTTCAGTGTAGATGCAGGTCTGCATGGCTTGACAACTTAAGATATTTTTATTGCTCCGGGGTCCACGCACATGGGCGGGACTATTCCCTAGATTATGACTATACACAGAGATCCCCTACTACAGAACAAGGGTAGCCAGTCTAAAACGCGCTGGACACTGGATAAAAAAAGTTCCGCAGCTCCATGATGGCTTCACTGAAGATGGGGATGTTTGATATCAAACATCACGCATTGATAAACCCACACTGATTCCAGTGTCAGATTTACCAATATATGCACCCAGGGGGGCACCTTAGGGTGCCCTCAGATAACCTACCAGCCTCTGGTGTGCTTGCTGACTGGTTTCGGTCAGCCTGCCACCCAAGACACTGTTCTGACCTCCTAGGGGGGACAGACTTCTGCTCTCAGGAGACCCAGAACAAAATTCTGTCCGGGAAGAGTGTAACACCCCGTCCCACAGGATGACCTGCTGATTAGCCTCTTTGGGCCGGCGAGCTTCAAAGAAGCTGCAGCCTTTGAAATGCGAATCTGGCTCCCCTCACAAGAAATACTGTGAGGTGGACATGATTTTTTTTTTTTTTAGAAATAGCCATCTTTGTGAAGACATATATAGGAATTATGGACAGGGCTAGGCCCACTTCCCACAGGAAGTGGTCATGTAGGGGGCGTTGTGACCTCAAGAGTCAGTAGCCCATTTAATCTACACTCCACCGACGCCCATAAAATTCAGTATTTAGGCGTGTCCCTGGTGTAAGAAGCTGGCTCTGTATATACTATACCACAGTAAGCTATAGTGTGCGCAAAGTCCAGTGGAACCCCAATGTTTACAGAGGTAAATAAGAGGTAAAAAGGTACAGAGTTAATACATTACTCTCGATTTGTGGTAGTGTGGGTGAGCAGTAAGGCTGTATCGGAGGACAGTGTTAAGCCTATATTGTACACACTCAGAAAAGAAATGTCACACACTCAAAGACTGAACTCAGACCAATTGTTTGCATCAAAAATATTTTAGTTGTATTTTATTTTTAGAACCAAGCAGGACTTGGTACAGGTAAATAGAATTGTACTTTTCAAGACAGATTGATCAAAACAAAAACTGGATGAAAAATAACTTACAGGTTTGTAAAATATTTGAAGACAATTGGTATTCATAATTCCTTTGTGATTACTTTTCAGATTACTTATAAGAGTACTTTTTAGTGTACTTTTCCTACTCAGTGTGATATGCTTAGATATCACATTGGGACATTTCCTGTACAAAAGTAAGTTAAACAGTTTTTCATTAAAACACAGTTGCTGGGGCGTGGCCAAGATGGCGAGTGGGTAGGATGTGTGTTGCTTCGTCTCCCCACCCGCCGATGCTGGATTCGGCCCCAAACTAGCGACCAATTCCCCCAGGAGCAGCCGAACGGTAGCGGAGCTATGCCCTAGATATTGAGATTTCGAGGTGGGGGGCTGAATTTGGAGCTCTATCGGTGATAGACGGCGGAGCGCTGACGGAGGCTAAGATGGCGGCCGGAACCTGAGCGTCACCGGAGTTCAGCGAGCAGTCCCGCCAAACAGGGGCTCAGCAATAGCTCTGCCAGTTAGCGTCAAAGGCGGCACTAGGCGCACTCTGGATGACACCGGAAGGAGGCGAATCACTGGCGGGCCCAAGAGGTTCCTGATGCCGTCGGCGGTGTACGGGGCCCACAACGCTGCAGCCAGGTGACGTCCAGAGTGTGGCGAGCTGCCGTAGCTACCACGCCTGAACGACGGTGCTGGTTGGTGGCGTGCAGACGGGAACATCGGCCAAGGGATATCAGATGGCGCCCTCGTGTGGTGGTTGTGCCCTGCCTGGAGACCCTCTGCACTATCTACACACTCGAAGGCACTGCCCCGTAAGGTGGAAACGACGGAGAGTGTGGAGGGGCATTGATGAACGGCGGAGAGCTGCCGGTCCGGCAATAAAGCTGTTAGCGGAGGCCACCACCGGGAGGGGGACTCAGTGCACAGCCTCCCTGACCTACTGGCGACCCTCATGGGCTTCGGCTGCAGCGGCTGAATGCGCATTGGGCCTGAGGGGCATTAGGACATACCGGGCCTGGAGCAGAGAACAAAGCGGCAGCCCGGCGCCACTGAAGGTGGGGCGGAGCGGTGCGGAGCGAGGGGGAGCTTCAGCCAGGGAGAGTCGGCTGGCGCTCCGGGGGCGGTGACTAAGCCCATAGGTCACTGACACACCCCTCCATACCCGCCACAGAGGAGGTGCACATATGCGTGGAGGGGTCCAGATCCGCCATAGGGGCCTACTGTCCTAGCGCCAGCGACGCTACGCACTCCCTAGATCCATATCAGAGGGACGAGGACCTGGGCATTTTCACTGACTGGTGTCCTCCTGGGGGCCCGCAGTGCCTTGCCAGCCCCCTTATAGCGACTGAGTTGCACCGCTGCTTCAAGAGATCCTTGGGACCAATTTGGGGCATAGTCTCCCCTGGTCGAGGCGCGCGCAGCGATATGTCCAAGCAAAGGGGACGGAAGGAGTGCACGCTCAAGGAGATGCTCGCTAAACCTTCCCAGGCCAGCGCTGGTCAGGATGATGAGGACAGTCCTATCACCAAATCTTTTCTGGAGACACTCTCATACTCTTCGCGAAGACTTCCACACCTTGAAAAGCGAGGTGGCGGTGGAGGCGCACGAACTCCGGAGGGAGGTGGATACCCTTGAAGACAGGGTGACGGCCATCGAGGATGAAGAGCGGTCCAAAGAGGAGGAAGTCACGCAACTACAGCAGGAGGCGATCTGGTTGAAGGAACAGCTCGACCTGCAGGCCCATGCGGAGGACCTGGAGAATCGTTTTCGGCAGAACCAGATTCGGAGGGAAGATGGAAGGTCTTGGCACTTCATCTTCGTCACAGGATGCCCTGGACTGACTTACACTACCACAGGTACACGGTATGGTTCAGTGTGCACGGGACTATATGAGGAGGGGTGGGGGGGGGGGGGGGGGGGAGATAACGTGTTTGGTAGTTCGGGTGAGGGAGGGGAATTGGTGTGCTCATGAAGGGCTTCTGACCTCACACAATGGTGATTTTGAGAAGCACTCTCACAAAGGAGGGTATCGGGACCACTCTTTAAACTAGCAACGCGAGATAGGGAGCGCGATACACCCCCCTCCTAACCATGCATGATTCAGAACGGACCATCCTCACGCTTAACGTCAAGGGTCTCAATAGCCCCAATAAGAGACTCAATTTTGCCTTATCTAGAGAACTCAGGCGCGGATATCTGTCTGCTGCAGGAAACTCAATCCTGGTATCGTGGAAATTTAGAGGGTCGTGGGGGACAAAATAACAAATAAAGGGGCGATTATTGGCATACCGCTTTTGGATTAAAGGCTTGGCTCTCACAATCGGGTCTGTTTATACACCAAACACGAACCAGGAGACTTTCCTTAAAACTGCCCTATCCACAATTCTAGAGTCACATGATCGATTTATATATACTGGTGGGAGGCGATCTGAACTTAGTAATGGACACGACCGTAGACCGATCTAGCAGTCGATATTCCCAGGCGGGGAAGGTCTCTGTAGAGGGCAAACGGTGGTTGGCGGAAAGGACCTGTGGCGAGCGTCTCACCCTCAGGCCACCCAATTTTCCTACTACTCACATGCACACCACACCTATGCTAGATTAGATAATTTTCTTGGCTCCACGGAGGTTCAGGCGACCATCAAAGACATATACATCACAGCGGCGGTGTGAGAAAGTGCCATCTTTCTTGCATGGTATGCCCCCACTTTTTGCTGAATTGCTGAATGTACTTTGACTGAGTGTGCCCTGGGCTCCTGCCAATCAGGTACCCAGGGCCTATGTTCTTTCCCTAAAACTGTGTTGAAGCCTAAACCCAATTGGCATCTCTGGCCACATGTCAGCCCCTGGTAAATGGTACACTAGGCACCCATGGCCTTGTGACCAGAGAAGGCCCCTAAGGTCTGCAGCACTTATTGTGCCACCCTTCGAGGCCCTGTACCCTGACACACGCACTGCCCTTGCAGGCTGAGTGTCTGGGTGCAGATCAAAACAGAGTCGACATGGCACGCATCCCTGTGTGCCATGCCCACAACACACTGCCCTGGCATACATCAGCCACTCCTCTAGCTGGGTGCCCTATGCCAGTGGTGTGGGTACAGATGCATGAGCCCTGTGCCCCTACAGTACCCAGGTCCATTCCTGGGCACTGTAAGTGCAGTGCTGCCATTAAGAGTATATGGTGCTGGGAGAGCGTCAACACGAACTCCACAGCACCATAATGGCAACACTGGAGACTGAGAAGTTTGGTATCAAACTTCTCAGCACATTAAACCCACACTGATGCCAGTGTGGGATTCAATGTACAATGCACGACAGAGGGCATCTTAGAGATTGCCCTGAACCTAACCTACCATCCACGTCTTGTCTGAGGTGCTGCCTAGGTTGCCACACAGCAGACATGTTGCTGGACCCCTGGGTAGAGAGCCATCCGCTCTCCTGGGCCCGCAACAATGCACATCTTGGGCGAGGTGCAATTTCTCCTCCCCCAGGATGGGCAGGGGAAGCTTCAAAGGCTTGCCGCCGTTGTGAGCTTCTCCAGGCCACTTGCTTTACTCAGAAACTGGCCCCTACTGGTTCTGACCCAAACTCTGGCGGGAAGACTGGCCGGAAACCCCAATGAAGGACAGGGGGTATGCCAGCCTCTGCCAACCCCACCCCTCAGGTGGGGGAGGCGAGGTGAAGCACATCTCCGGGCTCTCGCCATCTTGAAGATGGGAAGCCCTCCCCAATCAGTATAAGGCTACTGCCCACCTCCCACAGGAGAGTGGCAGGATAGGGGGTGTACCCACCACAGGGAAGGGACCCATTGGTCCCTGCCCTTGACCTACCTGTAAAAACCCTAAATTCAGTATTTGAGGGCACCCTGAACCTTCTTTCTTGTTTCGGAATCTGGGTCTGAGGAAGGAAGATCAAGGAACAAGAAGACCTGCCGTGCAGCTGCTAACAAGAGGAAGACACCAACTGATTTGACCCCAGCCCTACCGGCCTGTCGACCCTCGAACCTGCTCCTGCTAAACCCCGGCATCTCCAGAGGTCAGCAACCTCAAAAACCCAGGAGGACCAGACTGCCTTGTGACTAACTACCTGGAACTCCAACGAGCAGTGGTACTGCTCAAAGCAAGTAACAGACCCCTGGCATAAGCCAGGAACCGCGAACCCTGCACCCGCCAAGTCTGGTCTGTGCCGGAGTGAACAAAGACCACGAGGACATCCCCCTGGCCACTGTGACTTTGAATCCAGAACCCAAGGACCCACCTCGACGCTCCTGACGACGCCTGCAGCCTCAGAACCAGGGACCCCTCCAACCGCAACCAGCAGAGGGAAGATTTCCGGACACCAAAAGGCACCCCTGCACGCGACACCCTGCGGCCCCTTGTGCCCAACCCCTGGGTGCTTACCTATCCTCCAACTACCCAACTTATCTCTCGAAGTGGTGGTTGCACCTGAAGAATCTTCGTCCCCGACCTTGCAGCCTTAGTTCGTTCTTGAGCTTCTCCATTGAAATCCATTGAGCGCTTGACGGCTCAAAAGCACCCTGCGGCCAGCTGCCCGAGTGCCCCTGGCAGTGCAACCTCTACTCTAATCTACTTCCCCATTTGCCCTGAGCAAGTGACCAGGAGCCCAGCTCCCACAGCCGCGTGGCCTGCTAGCCAGCAGCCACCAACCAAAGGCCCCCTGCCTCCCATAGGATAACATCGGGCCTAACTCACTCTGCACCCAGCTGCCCCTGTGCCGCTGAGGGTGTAACAACTGTACTTACCTGACCCTGGGAGACCCCCGAGTCTATGCCCAGAACCTTAACTCGGCCACTCGAGTACTTACCCAAAAGCCGACTACTCACTTTTCTTCCAAAGGGTAACATTGACTGGTTTCACTTGGAAATTCTTCTTTGTCAAGTTTTGAAACTTTAAAATATTAATCTAAAATCAGCCGAATTATGAAAACGAATTTACTCACCTGTAATCAGGAGAGATCCCAGTACTGACCCTGAAAAGTAATTACAACCTCCATAGGAAAACATTGCCTGCCATTCACCCATTCACCAGAAATTCTTCTAAGTGTCGATTTTGCAAACTTGCAAATATTCGTTAAAAGTCGCCTGTATGACAAAAACACATTCTTTCAACTGTTTACAGGAGATGCCCAATGCTGGATCCAGGATCCAACACAGAGTTAGAAAAAGTAACCATAACCCCACTTACCTGCTAAGTGAATTTCCTCCCATAGGATAACATTGGTGATTCTATGTGAAAAAGTTTCTAAGTATCAACTTTTAAAATACATTAATATTCCTTCAAAATCACAACTGTAACCAAAATGTTTTTACTCAACTGTTTACAGGAACTGTCCCAGGACTGAATCTAGGATCCAGACCTGTGGTAATAAAAGTAATCCAAAAAGTAATCAATTGCATTTAACTAGAAATTCCCATTGAGCTCAATGTTATATTGTGTTGGAAATTGTGTTGCCTATTGCAACAACTGTAACTATTGCATTCAAAAGTCTATTGCCTATTGAAAAATATGTATCTAAAGCATCTCATTCTGAGAAAGTATATTTTGATACCTATTGTTGGTTCTAAAATAAAACAACCATATATTTTTATACAAAGCCATTGGCCTAGAGTACCGTTCTTGAGTGTGTGAGACCCTTTGCTGACTGAGTGTGTACAACAAATGCTTTACACTGTCCTTTGATACTGCTCGAACAAGCTACCACTTTAGAGAGTAAGGTTATAGCTGACTTTAGCCTCTGCCAAACCTCTGGGAACTGTGGACTCTGTGCACACTGTACCTATTTGGGAACAGTATATACAGAGCCCCTTTCTTACACACAGTCCATCCCACAGGTAGATACATACCTGGGGGCGCACATATAACAGCATTGAACCACTATAATGGTGAAATGCTCGATAGTCCCATTCGTATTGAGGAAGTAGTAGGAGCTATCTCCCACCTCAAGCCCATGAAATCTCCGGGACCGGACGGATTCTCGGCTGGGTTCTATAAGCTGTTCTGCCCAGCCACAGCCCCAATACTTACCAGGCTTTTTAATTCCTTCAATGGCCCTGGCACCATACCCCAGGAGATGCTATCGGCTTCGAAAGTAGTGTTACCCAAGCCGGGCAAGGATGCCTCCAAGTGCGGTTCCTACCGGCCAATAACGCTGCTTAATGTCGACCTAAAACTGTTTACAGGTATACTCGACACGTCTGGGTCTCCTCATGCCAGGCATCATCGATCCAGATCAATCTGGTTTTATACAGTCCCGGCAGAGTAGAGACAATACTAAACGCATCTTTCATCTTATAGGCAAGGCTCACCGCACCAAGCTGGACGCCCGCCTCTTGTCAGTGGACGCTAGATAGGACCCTGGTACATTTTGGTTTTGGGGACAGGTTCAGAGCATGGGTCTCGAGCTGCTATACTAATCCCATGTCTACAATCAGGGTGAATGGGGTGACCTCCCCGCCCTTCTAGATACAGCCAGGGACCAGACAGGGCTGCCCGCTGTCATCTCTCTTCACCCTTTCTATTGAACCGTTGGCTCAGAGGATCAGGGACAATCGAGAGATAAAAGGCATCTCTTTTGGGGAAGAACGCCACACTGTCAGCCTTTCAATCAATCAAATCAATCAATCATTTGTAAAGTGCACTACATACCCGCGAGGGTCTCAAGGCGCTGGAGGGGGGGGCCGCTACTGATCGAACAGCCAGGTCTCGAGTATCCTCCTGAAGGTCAGCAGGTCTTGGGTCTGTCGTAGGCTCAGTGGAAGGGTGTTCCATGTCTTGGCGGCGAGGTGGGAGAAGGATCTCCCGCCAGTGGTTGTTCTTCGGATGCGCGGGACGGTGACGAGTGAGAGGTCGGCGGAGCAGAGCTTGCGGTTGGGGATGTAGAAGGAGAGCAGTCTGTTGAGGTAGGCTGGGCCGGTCTTGTGGAGTGCTTTGTGTGCGTGGATGAGGAGCTTGAAGGATATCCTCTTGTTGACGGGAGCCAGTGCATGTTTCTCAGGTGGGGGGTGATGAGGCATTTTGGATGCGTTGTAGTCGTTTGATGAGCTTGGTCAGGGCTCCCGCATAGAGGGATTTTCCGTAGTCAAGTCTGCTGCTGACGGGGGCTTGGGTGACTGTTCTTCTCGTGTCGGGATCCATCTGTAGATCTTGTGGAGCATGTGGAGGGTGTTGAAGCAGGAGGAGGAGACGGCGTTGACTTGCTTGGTCATTGAGAGCGTTGAGTCGAAGATGATTCCCAGGTTGCGTGCGTGGTCGATGGGTGTCGGGGCTGCCCGCAGTGCCGTCAGACACCAGGAGTCGCCCCAGGCTGAAGGGTTGGAGCAGAGGATGAGGACCACCATCTTGTCCGAGTTCAGCTTCAGGCAGCTTATCTTCATCCAGTCGGCAATGGCCTTCATTCTTTACGATGCCGACTTAATTGCTTCCCTAGAGTCACCAGCCCGATCGGTCCCGGCTTTCCTGAAAGAACTGGAGGACTATGGCCAGGTCTCGGGCCTGCGGGTTAATAGAGAGAAATCCTTGATCCTTATGTTTCAGGAGGATAATCAAGCGCCCTTCCCTGATGGTACGACCTATGCGGGTATCCCAACTTATTCTTATATCCCCAATCTGGGCATAGAGATAGCAGCGTCTGTTACTCAGACGCTGTACCTAAACTACTCCAAACTCCTCCAGTGAACAACAAAAGACCTGAATGATTGAAAACGTCATTCGCTTTCCCTGCTGGGCAGAGTGGCAGCAGTCAAGATGTATCTTTTACCCAGAGCGCTGTACCTCTTCCAGACAATCCCGGTCTGGCCACCTCCGGGTAACTAACAGGCCCTGCAGTGAGCCATTAATCACTTCATATGGGGCGGGAAGAGACCCCGGTTCCGCAAGGACCTGAGCTATACGAGACCAGACGACAGGGGGTTGGGTATTGCCAGTGTTCTTGAATATTTCCGCGCAGCTCAGCTGCGGTCTCTTGTCGAATGGAGCCGTCCCAAATCCGAAGAGTTGGCTTTTCCAAGATAGGGCATTAGCTCAACTGGACTTATGGAAGGTCCCTTTCCTTAAACGGCTACACAAACCTCCCGGCCTCCGGGGCTCCCCTATCACCAATACGCTCCTAAAGGCAAAGTGGCAGTTAAAAGGGGCCTGACGACATTTCCCTCTCCCATGACACCCCTTTTTGATAACGAGGAGTTCTCCCCAGGCAGGGATGCGAGGGCCTTTTCATTCTGGAGGGTATCCGACTGGCGGTCAGTGGGACATCTCTTTACTCTAGAGGGCATCATCCCTTTCCAAGACCTCAAAGCGGACTACGGGCTCCTGGAAACTGAGCATTTCCGCTATTTCCAGCTCCGACACTGGCTTCTTCATGCGGATGTTCATCCAGGGGTAGCTAGGAAACTCACTAAATTCGAGAAGTGGCTACACACCAAGAATACTGATAAGGCAATGATCTCCGAAATTTACGACATGCTTAGAGACGGGGCCCCCACGGTGCCCACTGCGGGTCAACGGAGCTGGGAGAGAGAACTGGGGACGGACCTGACAAGTAAAGAATGGGCAGATATCTACTGAGCAAATCACAGCGCGTAACATAGCTAGCAGGGAGTCGGCGGTTAAGGTGGCCATTTATTGGCATCTGACCCCGGCCTGCTTGCGCAGGGGGAACCCAGCGCGCAGTCCGCTGTGCTCGCGCGGCTGCGGAGAGGATGGCACCCTGTACATATATTATGGGACTGTAGAGAGGTACAGGCTTACTGGAAGGAAGTTTTAGACGATATCGACCGCTAATTCGATACCGAGATACCGCGCTTTAGTGTTTACGTGATCCTGGGGCTGCCCAACCCCATAACAAATCCACCTAGATCCTAACGAGAGACTGATGGGGATAGCTCTGGGAGCAGCTACTCGAAACATCCCATCATACTGGGGTTCATCCACGAGACAGACGGATACTGGGAAAGTTCTGGAAAGTTTTCTTAAAGGCACAGTATCCTGTTCTGAGCCACATAATGGCAGCCTATGGGGCTTGTCTGTCCATTCCTTCCTCTCTATCATTCCAGAGGCTTTTGCTGGTAGAGGCAGGGTTTTTTCCCTTGTGGAGAAAAGCTGGACAGGCAGTGCTGTTTGTGGATGTTGTTGGAATTTTCTAGTTGAAGTACTGGACAGTGTAGCCTGTGGGTATAGGCTGCATTATCGGTCTTTAAATTAAATTCTCTCTTAAAGGTGGATGCAGGTCGGCATGATTTGACACCTTAAGAGATTATTTTTTATTGCTCCGGGGTCCCCGCACATAGGCGGGACTATTCACTAGATTATGACTATACACAGAGATCCCCTACTACAGAAACTATGGTATATTATAGGAATGGAACGCATACAGGCCTCCTTATTTAATGATATGGCCAGCTTTACAGACGCTTGGCAGCCATTGCTTTCTCTTCTATCAATGGAGATGAATGAGATTACATGTTCTAAATATCTCCGCCTTCTCCATCTCACAAGCTTGGCCTCCACACCACAACCAACGGGAGGAGACTCATAATTTCCCCTTTCACATGATACCCTTTAGTACACCACGATGGAACACCAGTGCAGGGGAGGAAAGAGGGAGGGGAGAGTTGGGACGAGGTGGGAATGGTTTCCTTTTTTCTCTTTATTCCATTAAAAGGTATCACACCATCGCTTTTCAACTGTTAGATTGTCTTAGATCACTTCAGAGGCTCAGACAGGGCATGGTCGCAGTCATGCTACCGGAAAAGCATTGTTAATCAGATAGGACCTAATTATGATCCGATATACAAGGGCCTTGCGTATATCTTTATTGCATATTGTTTGCACACCTTAAATGCAAATGCCAATAAAACGAAGTTGAACCTAAAACAAAGTTGCTTAGGTCTCCATACTAACTTAACTCCACAATTGGAACTTTTCCAGAGGAAAACAGTCAATGCAATCGTTATCGTTTGCAGTTAAAAAAGCACCCTCAGCAGCACTAGGGCGGCCGCGTGCAGAGTACTGAGACCCAATGTTAGCCTATGGGGCTAGGGGGCTGTCGGAGGCTGCTCT
Organism: Triturus cristatus; assembly: GCF_964204655.1. NCBI lineage: Eukaryota > Metazoa > Chordata > Amphibia > Caudata > Salamandridae > Triturus > Triturus cristatus. Next base: position 11,999,590 of record NC_140589.1, on the reverse strand, counting down.
CGTTAAAGCCACAGGTTTCACGGCGCAATGCTCCTAGAGTTAAGCTCAGGGCAAAGGGGTATCCAAGTTAGCGCACAAGGTGTATCCACAGCGGCACAGGGGTGGCTGGGAGCTGGTTTGGCATCAGGTGCCCTGTTTCAATGGGAGATCTCCGGCCGGACCAAACAATGAAGGTTCGGGCTGGGAGGCTTCCTGGAGGTGTCCACCGGTGGAGAGGTAAGTTAGGATGCAGGGGGTTGCCTTGACACCGTCGGTTGGGCCACCCAAGGCTGTGGTGCATCGGGTGTAGGGGTGTCTTGAGGCGTCGGGTTTCCTAACCAGCTCAGGTTGGGGGAACCCTCCGGATAGAGGCTGTAGGCGTCGTCAGGAGGCTGTAGGTGTCATCTGGAGGCAGGTCAGGGATCACCAGGGGGATCTCCTCGTGGTGTTGGGCTACTCTAATTTGTGCCGTAGGTGTCGGGTGCAGAGTTGTGCAGACTTGCGGATTCAGTTGTACCAGAGTGGGGTTCTTGAGCAAGTCCGGTGCTCATGGGAGACAAAGTCTTTGTAGGTCCTACGGGTTCTGGGAGGCTGCTGGCCTCAGAACATGCCGGTTTTCCACTAGAGCAGGTCAAGGTTGGGACAGGCCAGTAGGGCTGGGGTCAAGGCAGTTGGCGTCCTCTTCTTCCTTCAGCGCGGCTCTTTGGTCCTTCTTGCTTGTCTGAGGAAGCAAGGTTTGGGGTTGCCCCTAAATACTAAATCTAGGGGTGTTTCAGGTATGTACAGGTTGGGACCAATGTGTCCCTCCCTTGGGGTGGGTACACCACCTAATATGCCACACTCCAGTGGGAGGGGGGCATATGCCTCACTCTGGTTGCATGGGTCCCACCATGTTCAAGATGGCGGGGACTGAGTTGTGCTTCGCATCGCACCTCCCACCTGAGGGGTGGGGATGGTAAAGGTGGGCACACCTCTCCTCCTATCTTGGTTTTCCTGCCAATTCTATGTCGGGACCGGAGGAGAGGATTAAGCTATTCTTTCTTCACTTTATTGAACAGCAGCCATTTGTAGTCACCAAACAACTAAACCAAACTACTATTCCCATGAACCATAGGGAATAAGAAAGAACAATAGTGTCCCAGCATAGAGTGTCCATAATTGCACCAATCACAGGCTCCCAAAGTGTAGATAGTCCTTTGTCACTGCTCAGCCCTCCTCTTTCTTCGCTGCTTGCAGCCAAGATAAGTCCCATGTTTATTTCTCATTCTGTTTGATAGTTTAAATGCGTTAATACTGTGATGACTTTCAGCTCCTTTGCTTCTGTATTATCGTAAATGTGGGGCAGCGCTTGTGTTGGGGCCGCGCTGCTGTTTATATTGTGCACTTTACTCCGTGAGCCGTTTCTCGCGGCTGTGGTAGACGGGGCGCGCACTCACGTTGGCGCGCTCACTGCGTAATATTTGCTTGAAGTGTGCTTTTGTTCCCTAATCTTTGCTGCCTTAATAGCGAGTCCGCCGCCACTCGGCGCCTCGCGTGTGTGGCCGTGGGAGCGGCGGAGCTCCCTAGCGGCTGGGATTTTGGTGCCGGCGACCCGCGGTGCAGCGCTGCCTTGCTAGAGGGCGCCTGGGTCGCGCGCTTGACGCAGCTTGCGTGCTCTGGATTCCGTGCATTCCTGACATCGCGTCGGAACCCGGAGCACTGCCGCGGCGCCAGCCTGGTCTTCCCTGCCTGCAGCGACGCCCTTGACCTGGGTCGGCCCGTTTTAAGGAAGTTATCCCTTGCTTGGCAGAACGTTTCTCACTTGTTTCATAACGCCCCCAGAACGCCTGCTTTCACAGGTTCTTGCCTGCCGTTAGGCAGTGATCACATCGTTCTGCCCTAGTGGGGGTCTGTAATTCTAGGCCAATAACGCTCCTTTACAGGGGTCAGTATTTCAGTACAAAGTTGCTGAGGACCCGTTTTCTGCAGGCTGCCCTTACAATTCTTTATCACCAGGGCTGTTTGGGTCCTAGGGCTGCGCCTCTGTGCTTGCTTTGTCGCCCTTTTCATTAGGCTGTCACCCAGCCCCCCATAGCTCTCCCATCTACTCCAGCTTCACCCCCAGCTCCCGGTGGGGATGAGGACCTTCAGCGGGATGAGGAGGATGCGGCGGGCCCCTCGCAGCCTTGGCTCCCTTCTCACCTGGATCCTTCTTTGGGTGCGCAAAACCTTTGTGCGGACATGCTGGATCTCGATGATGTGTTGCATCCTCGCTCTTCGGATTGGGCCCCCTCGGAGAAGGTCGCGCAGTACGTGGCTGGTCGTATTCGCCGCCCGCTGGAACCGGCGACTCGAAATTGGTTGCGGGCGGTGTGTCCTCGTCCCTCGCTGGAGGGGAAGGTGGCGGCAACTACTGACATTGACCCGCAGATGGCCACCTTCCTCCAGAAATTTATCAAAGACCCTAAGAAGGGTATTGATAGGTCCTGGTGGGCTTGCCAGGATAAACTTCTGGATGTTTTAGGCCCCGCTACAAAAATCTTCGATATGGCTGAAGAAGCCAAGGCCTCTGGGTCCCTTATTTCTCCAGACCACCTCTCCTCCTGGGCCCAGCGGGTGATTGTGTTCCTGGATAACGCAAATTGCGCTATATCCACGGAACAGCGCAGGTCCCTGTTAATCAAAGTAGATCCTAAGTTGGAGGACCTGGCCGACTGAGGCTGTAGCACAGGGTGGCCTTTTTGGCGAACCTTTCATTAAGGAGTTAGGGAGGTTTGTCAACACCTTTACCTCCCTAGACCGGGCGTAGTCCTCCATCAGGAAGGTGTTTCGCCCTCAGGTTTTCCGAGGGGCCGGACGAGGAAGGGGCCACTCGTCCGGCCGGCCCAACCAGAACAGGGGGCAAGGCTCCGCTAGCGGGCAGTATCAAGACCAGGCCCGCTTTGGCAACTTCTATCCGTCCCGTGGCAGAAGAGGCAGAAACAGAGGCGGCAGAGGAGATGGCATCTCCAGTTCTTCCAGTGAGTGTTCTCCCTTCTTCCCTTCTAAAAGTTGGGGGCCAGCTGGCTCATTTTTTCCAGACTTGGAGTTCCATCACCGGGGAAGCTTGGGTCCTGCAGACAGTGCAGGGTTTTCACAGAGTTCCTCGGGTCTCCGGCGCAAGCGATACCTCCCCATCCGCTTTTCTTCTCCGCCGAAGACTCGGCGTTGGTCGATCAGGAGGTACGTTCTCTGCTAGACAAGGACGCTATTGCCCGGACTTCTCTTAATCCTCGCGGTTTTGTCAGCAACCTTTTCTTGGTGGACAAACCAGACGGGGGAAAGCGGCCCGTAATAAATTTGCGCGACTTCAACGAATGGTTAGTTTATCGCCATTTCAAGATGGAGGGCATCCATCTGTTGCGCGATGTGCTCCGTCCCAACGATTGGATGGCATGCCTCGACCTCAAGGACGCCTACCTCACCATCCCGGTTTTCCCGCCTCATCGTCGGTTCCTACAATTCCTATGGGGGGGCGAGGTGTACGAGTTCACCACTCTGCCTTTCTGACTATCCTCCGCTCCTTGGTGCTTTACCGAGGTTCTTCGCCCGGTGATCGAGCGATTACGGTCCTCAGGGATCAGGCTCATCGTCTACCTCGACGACATTCTACTGATGGCATCGGACCCTTGAACGCTCTCGCGGCATCTACAGACAACGGTCGACCTCCTGCAGAGCCTCGGCTTTGTCATCAACGAGGCCAAGTCGATCCTGTTTCCGTCGCAGACGGTTCTCTTTCGCGGGTTCACGATGAATTCAGTGGCGGTCACTCTGAGCCTGCCGGCGCGGAAAATGACGAAAATTCGTCACGAGATTCGGCGCTCGCTATCCCAGTCTCGGATCTTGCTCAGGCAACTTGCTCGCATTATCGGGCTTCTGTCTGCCTCCATCCAGGTGATCTTTCCGGGTCCTCTACATTACAGGGCCCTTCAGCATCTCAAGGTGGCGCATCTGCGGAAAGGCCTTCTGTATTCTCACACACTGGTCCTGTCAGAGGATGCCAGGGAAGAGCTTCAGTGGTGGCTCTTGCACATGGAGGCGTGGAATGGACGAGCCATTTTTGGTTCCGATCCAGATGTGATTATAGAATCCGACGCGTGCAGATCCGGCTGGGGTGCGAGGTGCGGCGAGTTCGCCACAGGAGGTGTGTGGTCTCCGTCGGAGCAGAAATTACACATCAACTGCTTAGAACTTTTGGCAGGCTCGGTCGCGATCCAGTGCTGGACCAAGGACTCCATTAGCTCCTGTGTCCTCCTCCGCATGGACAACGTGTCAGCGGTCCGGTACATCAACCACCTAGGAGGCACACGTTCAAAATCCCGGTCAGACCCGGCGGCAACCTTCTGGCAGTTCTGCCTGGATCACCAGGTATCCGTCACAGCAGAATACCTCCCCGGCCACGACAATCAAGTGGCGGACTTCCAGTCTCGTCACTTCCACGACGGAAGTCTCTGGAAACTTCATCCAACAGTGTTCCTATCTCTCCAGAACCTCTGGGGGCCTTTCTCGGTGGACCTTTTTGCTTTACGCCTAGATCACCAGCTTCCTCGTTTCTTCAGCTGGCGCCCGGACCAGCTGGCGGAGAAGACAGATGCATTTCTGCAGAATTGGGAGAAGGAAGCGGGGTATGCCTTTCCTCCGTTCGCCATGATCACGAGAGTGACGGCGCAGGTGCGGCTTCAAAAAGCGGACGTGGTGTTGATCTCGCCGATTTGGAGATTGCAAGTTTGGTTTCCAGTTCTTCTGGAACTTTCTTGGGATTCTCCAATCCCACTCCCCCTGTTTCCATCACCCTCCTCGTTCCTCAAGCGAATCCTCACCCCCTTATCGAGCAGGGGTCTCGGACGCTCATGGCCTGGCGGATTACAGGGGACGATGGTCGGTCGACGGCCTTTCAGAACCGGCTGCGAAGTTCATGGCTCGTGCCTGGGCTGACAGCACCACCATAAGATTCCGGTCCTCCTGGGGCCGTTGGTATAAGAGTTTGCGACGGGGTGTCGATCCTGTGGCAGCGGATGTGGCCTCCGTCTTAAATTTCTTGGCCTCCCTGGCGGCAGAGGGATTGGCTTATCGAACTGTTAATACCTTTCGCTCTGCCATTTCGGCTGGACATTCCATTGTAGATGGCTCTCCGGTAGGTGAACACCCCTTGGTATGTCGTCTGCTCCGGGGCATCTGCCTATCTTTACCCCCGGAACCGCGTTACTCCCAGTTATGGGATGTTAATAGAGTGCTTAATTTGTTGTTGTCTTGGCAGCCGAATAGGTTTCTATCTCGGAAAGAGCTGTCCGCCAAGTTAGTTATGTTGCTGTGTTTAGTCTCATGCAGGCGAGTCTCGAACGTCAGAGCCCTGGATGTCTTGAGTAGAATCTTTTCCCCTACGGGGGTTACTTTCACTGTCCATAGACGGACTAAGTGCGGTACCAGGTCTATCTCGTATCCAGCGTTTCCGGACTCACCAATGTTGTGCGTCGTGGCTTGCCTCAAGGCTTATGAAGAGATGTCGGAGGAGTTTCGGCCTCCGGGAGAGAGGCAATTGCTCATTTCTTTCAAGAAACCCCATAAGGCTGTGTCATCACCCACGATTGCTCGGTGGGTGCGATGGGTCATGCAGGAGGCTGGTATCGACCTGAGCGCGTTTGGAGCGCATTCGGTGAGAGGGGCAATGGCCTCTAAAGCATTTACCCTGGGAGCTTGTCTGGAGGACATTCTGAATGCTGCAGATTGGTCTTCAGACTCTACTTTTAAACGGTTTTATCTCAAACCGGTTTTTGACATGGCTCACTTGGTGGCAAGTAAGCGTTAAACGAGCATAATCCTCACCTCCGGGCCTGACATAGAATGAAAAATTTCCTAGCTATCGTAACGGAAAGTTTCAATTCTATTAAGGACTCGGAGGTGAGGATTATCCCACCCAGGGTACAAGTTCCTTGCTGTTTTCCCTCCCTCGTACTGGAGTAAGTAAGGTTGTTCATATATGCTTCTGTGGACAGTTGATTATATGTTGCAAGGCTTCCTTCTGCAGGGATAATCCTTAGCCATTATGTTTCCTGAACCTATGTTCTTACTCCTTCCAGGTGATTCCAACAAACAGGAGTCTTGATGTTTCCGGTGGCTGACCGAACGACGAAAGAGGAGGGCTGAGCAGTGACAAAGGAATATCTACACTTTGGGAGCCTGTGATTGGTGCAATTATGGACACTCTATGCTGGGACACTATTGTTCTTTCTTATTCCCTATGGTTCATGGGAATAGTAGTTTGTTTTAGTTGTTTGGTGACTACAAATGGCTGCTATTCAATTCAGTGAAGAAAGAATAGCATAATCCTCGCCTCCGAGTCCTTAATAGAATTGAAACTTTCCGTTACGATAGCTAGGAAATTTTTCATTCTCCAGTCCAAAGTAGGAGTTCGAACCAGTGGGGGCTTCTGCCCAGGATGTGCTTTGTTTCAGGACCCCAAGAGTGGGAGGCTCTCGACCGAGGTGTCCAGAAACATGTTTGGGGTGGAAGCTGAAAGCAGCGACTCAGCCAGGATACTAGAGTTCGGTCATTTTTCAGGGGGCATCTCTAAGATGCCCTCTGAGTGCATTTGGCATTAAATCCCACACTGGCATCAGTGTGGGTTTAATGTGTTGAGAAGTGTGATACCAAACTGCCCAGAATTCAGTAAAGGCATTATGGTGCTATTGAGTGCATAATGACAAACTCCCAGACCACATACTCTTTATTGCTTTACAGCACAATGTATAAGAATGGACTTAGACACTGTAGGGGTACAGTGCTCATGCACTTGTACCCTTCACCAGTGGTATAGTGCACCCAGCTAAAGGGGTGTCTTACCTATACCAAAGGCAGTGAGTCATAGGCATGGCACACAGGTATGTGTACCATGCCGAGCCATTTCGACTTCACTTTTCTCTGCACCAAGGGGGGGGTGGGGGGTGAGAGTGAGTGAGTGTGTGTGTATCCATCCAGTGCCCTTGGTACCTTTTTACAAGAGGCTTACGTGTGGCCAGCGAGGTGCTAGTTTTAGGTAAAGAACATATGCCCCGAGTACCTGGTTAGCAGGAACCCAGGGCACACGTAGTCAAAGAGCATTAACATCAGGCAAAAAGTAGGGGGCAACCATGCAAAAAGGGACACTTTCCTACAACTTGCACCAAAGAAGCAGATCCTGATGACCTTAGAAGAGAGAGGACACTGAAGGGTCACAAAAGCAGAGAGAAGCCGCAGCTGACCTGACACCAACCATGACTACCTGTCTGCATTTCTTGTCGAAAGCAGTGCCAAAGGTGACTCGTCCTGCAGCTGTGACTCCTGAAACTTGGAAGGACTGCCAGCCTTCCCAAAAATCTCAAGACCTACTGTGAACAGCGGATGTGTTCTGAAGAAACTGCACAAGACTGTGGCCCCCGAACAGACAAAACCCGACACCTGAAGCCATCACTGCACCAGTTGCCTCCGGCCCGAGTTGAAGTGGGCCACCTGAGCCAACAAGATTCCGCAGCCCTCCAGAGCTACAGTGCATCATGGTTTCACCCCTCCTGGACTCCCAGAAGTCGCCTGCAGCCTTTGCACGCAGGCCCCCTCAACCACAAATGCTCCGGTAAGGAAAAACCTGACACCTAAGGACACCCGTGCACCAGTCACACCTGGGCCGGTCAGAAGAGGACCGATGGTGTCCCTGCATCCCCGAGCATTGTCAGGGCTGAGCCCCCACCTGTTGGTTCAGCCCAACTGGTCTCCCAGTCCGAGCGCACGAAGAGCGATCTTCCCAGAGTAACGCATCTTTTCTTACCTGTCGGTGTAGTCTTGCAGTTCGAAACATTTTCTGGATTAACATGCTGTGCATTATTCTGCCATCTAGTGGTTGGGTCAAGAATCTTAAAAAAAAAAAACTTTTGTCCCACTACTATTTTTGTCTCTTGGGAGTGTGAGAAAGTGTCCATTTGCATGGTTAGCCCCCCACTTTTTGCCTGGTTCTGAATGTTGTACATGGTCCCTGCCAACCAGGTCCCCTGTGCCAGTGCTTCTTACTTAAATACATATCCACAATTGGAATTTCTACCCCATATAAGTCCATTTTCAGAGGTAACCAAGGTACATAGGGCCTGGGAGCTCAAGAAGGTCCCTTAGGACCCTCCCTCACTAGGACCATGCCACTGCCCTTGTAGCTTGCAGGCCGCTGTGAGGGAGAAAATGACAAAGTCAACATGGCACCCTGCCTGTGGGCATGCCAACCAGCACTGCCTGGAGGTATAGGTAAGTCACCTCTCTAGCAGGCCTAAACGCACTAAGACAGGGTGCACTACACTACAGGTGAGGGCATATCTGCATGAGAGGATATGCCCCTACAATATTGGGGTCGATTGCCTAATATTGTAAGTGCCAGTGAAGCTACAGAGAGTACATGGGCTGGAAGCTCAACTCAAGTTTTACTGCACCATGATAGCTTCACTGAACATAAGAGTGTTTGGTACCAAACTACTCCTTTATAAAAACATCCACACTGATGCCAGGGCAGGATTTATTGTACTATATACCCGGAGGGCACCTCACAGGTGCCTCCTGCGAGAAGCTGGGTTTCTGTTGCAGTAACCCAACCCCCCACTTTTTGCCAGACTACTGATACACTCTTGACTTTATGTGCCCTGGGCCGATGCCAATCAGATTCCCATGGCCTGTGTTCTTTCCCTAAATTGTACCCAAACCCAACTGGCATCTCTGGCCACAGGTCAGCCCCTGGTAAATGGTATCACAGGTACCCAGGGCACGGTGACCAGGGAAGACCTCTAAGGGCTGCAGCACTTATTGTGCCACCCTTAGAGGCCCTGTACCTTTACACCCACACACTGCCTTTGCAGGCTGCGCGTTTTGGTGCAAAACAAAGTGAAGAGTCAATATGGCATCCATCCCAGCCATGCCTACAATACACTGCCCTGGCATTGATCAGTCACCCCTCTAGCTGGGTGCACTATTACCAGTAGTGAGGGTACAGGTGCATGGGCGCTGTACCCCTACAGTGCCCAAGTCCATTCCTGGGCCCTGTAACTGCAGTGCTGCCATCAAGAGTATATGGTGCTGGGAGCTTGTCATTACGAACTACACAGCACCATAATGGTTACACTGAAAACTGAGAAGTTTGGTATCAAACTTCTCAGCACATTAAACCCACACTGATGCCAGTGTGGGATTTAATGAAAAATGCACTCAGAGGGCATCTTTGAGAGGCCACCTGAAAAACGACCAGCCTCTGGTGGGTTCCCTGACTGGTGCACACCAGCCTGCTACCACGAGACATGTTTCTGGACTCCTAGGGTGGGGGCCTTCGCTCCCTGAGCCCAGAAACAAAGCCTTTCCTGGGCGGAAGTGTTCACACCTCCCCGGGCCAGTAAGAGCCATCTATGGCAGGGGAACTTAGCCTTTGTAATGCGACCCAAAGACTCTTATGCGGTCAGGAGCAGGACCACTTCCTGTCCCCCCTCCTTTTCGACAGGAAGACAGGCGGGAAACATTTGCCAACCAAGAAGGTGTGCCCACCTCTGCCAACCCCACCCCTCAGGTGGGGAAGGCAAGGTGAAGCCCACCACTCAGGATTAGGGATTGTGCTTACTCCCCACGTGGGGTGAGCACACCAAGGGTTTAGTCTCCCTAAGATCAGTGGCCCATTGGCTACTGACCTCGAGACCCCCAAAACGCCCCCTAAATACAGTATTTAGGGGGCAGCCCTGAACCAAGAAGTTAAGCAAGAAACTCCAAGAAGAAAAGCAGAAGAATGACCGAGCAGCCGTGCCAAAGCTAACAAGGGGAGGAAGCCCACTGTCTTGGCCCGAGCCCTACCGGCCTGTCCCCACCTGGAACCTGTTATAGTGAAAACCCGGGAGGACCTGCCTGCCTTCAATCTCAAAGACTCTGTTTGAACAAATCCGGTGTCTCCAAGAGACAGACTCCAGCTCTGCAAGGATCCGCGGGTTTGCACCACTCAGGACCAGACACCCACGGCCCAAGTTATAGTGGCCCAACACCAAGAGGAGGTCTCCCTGGCAATCCGGACCAGAGATCTGGTGACCCCTGACCTGCCTCAAGAGTCCAGCCGACGCCTGCATCCTAAAATTGGAAGGTCCCCCCTAACCGCAACCAGGAGCTGGTAAGAAGATCCGACCCTAAAAGGCACCCCTTCACCCAACACCTCATGGCCTTGGGTGGCACCACCGATGGTGCCTAACCAACCCCCAAAATACCTCTTAAGTGGTAGTTGCACCCAGAAGACCTTCGTCCCCAATCCTGCAGTGCTTTTGAAAAACGGGAGACTCCCCCCACTGAAAGCTACAGGACACCCAACGTCAAAACAGCACTCTGCACCCGGCCGCCCCAGTGCCACTGAGGGTGCATCTTTTGTAATGGCCTAACCCCCATTTGCCCTGAGCTTAAGTCCAGGAGTTTTGCTCCCACAACCCAGTGGCCTGCTCGTCAGCAGCTACCAACCGGAGGCCCCCTATACCCCATTGGATAACATTGGGCCTCAGCACTCTGCAGCCGGCAGTCCTAGTGCCGCTGAGGGTAACAAGAGTGTATTCTTGACCCTGGGGGACCCCTGAGTCTAACCCCAGAATACCAACTCCCACAAAAAAGTACCCACCTGTTAACTGATAACACTATTTTCCTCCATTGGATAACGTCAACTGTTTTTCTATAAAAAGTTTCTAAGTGTGGAGTTGGAAAACCTAAAAAATTCTTTACAATTGTACTAACAAAAACGCTTTTACTTACCTGTTTACAGGAAATGTCCCAGTGCAGTATCCAGGTACACTACACTGTGTAAGAAAAGTAAACTGAAAGTAAAGTACTTGTAATTTTACTAAAAATCCTATACGAAGTAGGTGTACTTTATTATGAAAAGCATTGCATTATCAGTACACTACTGTAATCAAATCAAAGTACATTTACAATTGTAATCCAAACTGTGTTACAACTGCATTACTATTAAAAGTATTTATTGCTTACCTGTGCCAGGCTTGCTTGGTTCTAGAAAATAAACTAAAAGAATATTTTTATACCAAAACAATTGGTCTGAACTTTAGTCTTTGAGTGTGTGAATTAATTTGCTGACTGAGTGTGTACATCAAATGCTTAACACTGTCCTCTGATGCTGCCTTACTGCTCGACCACAAATAGAGTAAGGTTTTATCTAACTTTACCTCTGCCGACCCTTGGGGTTCCACTGGACTGTGCATACTATACCTCACTTTGGTATAGTATATACAGAGCCAGCTTCCTACAGCAGAGAGAGATTGCTCCTCACTGGGGCAGCGCGATATGTCCTACTACTAAGGCCTGGCTACAGAGCATGACCTACTGTGACCTGACAAATGAAGTTTATGCCACAATGCAACCACAGCCAGACCTAAAGATATTTGACAGCCCCTCCGGACTTATTTACTCTCTGGAGCCTGACCCCCAGATTCAGTCCTTCCCTCTCCCGCTGCCACTCCCTCCTTATATTCCACCAGCAAAGACACTATTGTACAGGGTATTACCTCCCTTGATACTTTACCCATTATTAAATTCAACATCCCGTACTGGTGCTTGTCAAGTCTTATTGTATTTCATATATACTACAATCTCAGATATACAATTACGCCATGACGATCTGCTTTTTGATATACTGCTATACGTCTCACATTGTTGTTTAGTGCAAAATGATAATGTTATAAAGAATAAATTAAAAAAAGAAGCTGGCTGTGGGGAAATACACCCTCATGTCCTCCACGATTTAGTCTTTCTACGCTCATTGCAAGGTCGCTTACTCAAGTGTCCAATGCAAGTACGTCCACTAGGTATGACTTAGCCAGCTGAGACTATAGGACATCAACCAACCTGCTTGCTTAAAGGGATAGAACCACTATGGATCTAGCTGTTTAGTGGGTAAAGCATGCATTACTAGTCCACAAGCTTGGTACAGCAGATTTATTATCTCCTGTTCCCATTACACGTACCGGACAAACTGAAGTTGTTGCATTAGGATCAAATACTTCTGGCACCACAGGAGCCTTCTTCCTTCATAGTCTGAGGCATATGCACTGTACTATCATTTAGTCAAATAAAAGGTACAAATAGCTGTAGTGTTTGAATTTCAAAAGCAACATTTCTGTGTTTAATCTGCTGGCGAGAGTGGGAGAAAACCCACTGACTGAAATAAAAGTTGTACAGCAATCTGCTCGTATTCAGTCCAACACTTGCAGACTCCAGACCAAAGCACTTTGCAGCCAGACCATCACTACCATCACACATGATATCACCCAGAAAAGGAAAACGTACATGAACTTCAGCATGCAGAAATGCAGCATATGAGACATGAGAAAAATGTGGCAAAAACCACTCAGCATTCTCGAATCCATCTTACCGACATCACAAACTTCTGGTCAATGTACTTCTTAGCGACGTTCGGCTGAAAATCAGGAGACTCAAGAAACCGCAGGAAAAATTCATACACCAACTGCAGCAAAAAAAAGGGTCAGAACAGAAGTTAATTCACATTAACCTATGCTGGAAAGAGGGCTGTTGCACGCCCTCCAGCACCACACACACCAATCTCAGATGTGGGCTAAAAGACAGACACCATAGGACATGGGATGGAGCTCCCCATCCTTCACTGTGGGGTCAAAAGTCCAGACACTCACAGAGGATTGCCATAGTGGGCTTGGACAAGAGACTAAGTAAGGGGATATAACTTGCAAATCCACCAGACATCATAACAGCTTGTACACTGAAGAACAAACAAGATGCAAATACAGCGGCTTTTAGACCGAGGTACAACTGTGCCGTGGCCTAGGGTCATGATGGCACTGTGGCACATTCCTGCCTTTGCATTTGTGGACATGTAGTTTCGCTTCTAACTATTAACTTAGAAAATCACTGTAAGCTCAGTGGTGTTGGCTGAAAGGTCAACTCGCTGAAGATGCTCCATGCGACATGGACTAAACTAAGTGAAGGAGCGGGACACTGCAGTAACTAATTTAGTGAAGGACCAAGTCTGAAATACAATCTGAGGAAATACCAGGCCTCTCTCTTTCTAGTAAAAAAAAAAAAAAGCATATGCAGACCCCAGTGCTGCTAATCAATTTGCACCCATTTCCTAGACTACCTTTCCTCAACAAATTGCTTGAATGTTGCGTCAATCAATTGGTCATCAATAGGTGGCGCACTCCATGCGACTGAGGCCGAACACTCCATGCGACTGAGGCCGAACACTCCATGCGACTGAGGTGGAATATTCCAAACAACTTGCTGATCATGCTCCAACAACTGCATGTTAATAATTGGGCACAAGTTGATCTAAACAGGGCAGGAGTTTTGTCACAAAATCCTTGTCGATAATGGTTTGAGACAGGGATGTGTTTTAGTACCCCTTCTTTTAAGTCTTTTTATTTTGGATCTACAGGCTGCACTGGCTAGTAGTAATTATTTTCCTCCAAAAATCACCAACATCTGCTTCCATTGTCTCGCGCATGCCAATGACCTCGTGATAATAGATTATACCTCAACAGGGTTACAAAGAAAACTCCATTCCTTACAATCCTATTGTGAGGAAGAGAGATCAATTGTCAATGATGAAAAAACTAACACCGATATTTTTGAAGAAATTAATGAAATGTACCCTTAAAACAGGTTTTGGAATAGAAATATTTAGGTCTCACTTTTGCGAGTAATCAATAATGAAATAAGCATTTAGCAATAGTGAGAAAGACACTGTTGATGACAAAAAAAAATGCATTTTGAGGTCTTTCTGTGGAGCCCCTGAAATGGGCACCACAGGTAAATTAATCCCACAAGCATTGACTGGGACTGAGCTTGGAGCGATTGATCGGCGTGTGGATTGGGATTCACAGGAGAGCCTCGGTCTGAAGGCTCTCCTTCATCTCCCAAGGAACTCTATGATCCACACAATTAGGCCCGAGTTACAGCTTGATTCTTGGACCATTCTAGCTAAATGTTGGGTACTAATGTTCTTATGCGACAACAAATGATGTAACAGAGAGAAGAACTCTCCTGTTTGATGCTACAGGACATTATCTCTCGTTCAGATGAATTCGCGTGCAACTGATGCAAAAAGTACTCAATAGAAAAATCTTGTTTTTAAGATAGATGATTTGATATCCTTTAATATGGTAACGGATGTCCTTCAAGGCGGCTCAATAGCTAGAGGCAGGGAGTACCTCGCGAAGAGCTCGATTGGCTATCTATTGGTTATCTGGGTAAGGTAAAAACCTTTCCATATTTGCACCAGGTCCCTGACAAATGATTACAGAATACAATCTTTCTATTGTGGTTAGGAAAGGGTCCTGGGTTGAGAATTCCTGGCTTTATAAAAAAGAATCTTGGAGAAAAAGACTCCTGTTTTTGTGATTTAAAAATGAAGTATTTCTTAACTCATCAACTTTTAGACTGTTCTTTATTCCATGTGAGAGGAAAAGGATTCTCTGTCCAATCTTTAGGACTTACGAATGTAGATCACATAGCAATGCACAAGCCACTTTACTCTTAAGGAAGTTCCGAGATACATCATTCGCAAGATGCATCCTACTCTTATAAAAGAGACTGTTTTCATAAGGGCCAAGAGTGTTACTGTCTGTCCAAATAATCTTGCCTCTTGTACAATATTAGGACTATTGATTAACGTAAATATTTTGATGAATAAATATTGGGCCAAAGTGAAAAAAAAAGTCACAATGGCTGGAGGGGATCTTAACTTTTAACATGTTTATTTGAAATGGTACATTTAATATATATATTTTTTTTTACAGAGTTTTATATAGCGCAAACTTGACCTGACTCGGGTATCGGAGCGCTTTACATAGCACCAGTTGCTTTACATGAAGACACATTCATTTTCTGTTGGGCACGGAGAGATTTATTGATTTGCCCAGAATCACAGGGTGTTCAGTGTCGTTGCCGAGGCTCGAACCCAGTTCCCCAGATTCGAGGTGGACAGCCCTGGCCGTTGGGCCAACTCCTCGCCTCAATTGCGTAATACATTGGAGCTGAACTCATGTTTTGTATTTCTATAACAAATAATTCTTATAAATGCGCGTGTATATCGAACTGTTCCTCAACACAAATCATGAAATGCATTATCTGCCATCAGGAGTCCGAGCAGGAGGCAGCTGCGAAACCGCCATCCTGCAAGTCGCTGATGTGTACATCATTCTGGACAAGAGCCAGGCTGCTTGGTTTATTGGCGACCTGTAATCCATACGCTAATGGGTCGGATGGTGGTTGAAGACGAGGTGCTGGAATGGTTCAAATCCTATCTTAAGAATCTTTTACAACAGGTGAAAACAGGCAGCCTTTCTCTAACCCCATTTCTATGCCTCGCGCAGTTCCAGAAAGGATCCTCTTCAGCTCTTGCATGCTCTCATCAGCGAGTACGGACATTATAGCACCAATACACCGAAGACACCCAACTTTATCGCCCTTTCAAACATATCCGTAGTAACTTCAACCCTAGATCATATTATATCTGGGATAACTGCAGGTCACTTAACCCAAATAAGACCACCATCCGCTAAAACAAATACAGGGCTCACGCTTTTCTTCAAGGAACAAGACCTGAAGAATGTTGTTCAACTTCTCACAAACCAACGGCCTCTTGCATCTGTGCCAGGTGGGTTTGGCACCGGCCACAGCACCAAATTCACAATAGTTTTTATGCTGGACTATGCAAGGTTCATTTTCCAGATAAAGTTATTCTGTTAGATTTGACATCACAAGCACCTCCATTCTCCTCTCCAGACGTTACCCTTAGAATGGCTGCCAGATGTTGTATTGAATAGGCCTGTTCCGAGTCCCTCAGAGTTCAGTCTTATCGCCTTCATTGTTCACTTCATACATTATCCCTCCGGCGCATTTTGTACGCTCGGTCATGCTGGTTTGTCCTCCTCTGGGACTTTTACCTTTTGCAGATCCATGGGATCCTGCGCACAGTTCTGCTTCTACTCCTTCTTACAGAAGCTATGGATTTTCTTCCACGATGCACTGGCTGTTCGGGTTTCTGTGATTTCCCTTCGTCCCTTACTGGACGGTGAAAGTCATGTGCTGTCCTCTGACGGACTGTGGTGCCATTGCCTTTCCTTGTTCATGCTCCTTTTCAAACCTTTAGGGGTCTAGTGTCAGCCACACTTGCAGTCTGCACCTGTTTTAGTCAATCTTTATTGACGGATTCGTTCTCTTTGGAACTTAGTGGGGTTCCGTCGCAGACCCTCCTCCGATGGGGTACAGCTTTGGTATCTATTCTAAGTTAAGGAGTCTGCGGCTAGATGTCTATCAAATGAACAAGTTGCTTACCTTTGGATAGAGACGCAGTCTAGCCGCAGATTCCTTAACGCCCACCCATCCATCCTCCCCGACTGCAAGGACCTTTTCAGGTTGGGGGTCTTACCCATTGGTCTTTCTACCAGTGGTCTCGGTCTTCATGCGTGTTAGTCTACTTCACATCCTTCCCGGGTCAGGATGTGTTATTCTGTTTTACCGGTTGCTTCTCCACCCACTCTTGCTTCGGGTGGTGGGCTCGCTTATCCAGCCACGCTCTTGCACCCTGGTTCTTTTCCAGTGTGGAGATTGGTCATGCCCTTCTTCGCCGTTTGTCGTTTACCATAGCATTCATTTCCATTGCTGTTTTGCCTCATAGAAGGGATGGTTCTTCGCTTGGGCGACACTGTTTCTAGGGGACAGTACTATGCTCTCTCCCCTCAGTCCCTTACAGTATGAAGTATTTTTCTTTGACATGCATTGTGATGTTTCTCACCACTTTATTCTTATTGTCATGGTTGCTTCAACGATTTTTAATCTTTCTTGGCACACTGTTCCTACAGTAAGTTTTAGTAGTGGCTCTGTGTTGTGGCACGGGAAAACTTATATGGCTCCACTGACGTCATATCCGTGGACGACGTCAGAGCGGAGCCATGCGACACCGTCCCCCGGCGCGCAGAGGTACTGCTGAAAAATCTCCAGCTCCAGACTGACGCCTGGAGGATAGTCTAAGTTAAGGAATCTACGGCTAGATGTCTATCAGATTTGAATTTCAATTTAAAGCCACAATCGCGCTGCTGTTTCAACCTGGTTGGTAATTTTACCGCTCAGATTCTTCAACCAGCATTGTATTTCAACTTCATCCCACCTATACCAACATTCTTGAATGGACCTACTGCTAAGTATTTTCAAGGATTTCTGGGTTTTCACTAGCTGAGTGTTCTGCACATGGAATGGCCATTACATGTGTGTAACAGGCGACCATATGGTAGAAGTGAGTAATGAGCTAGACGAAGCAGCATTCATGCAGTGGGCGCACCAGCGATACGCTTAATGCTGTGTGCTCCCGTCTGAGAACAAAGGCCGCTTGCTATGGCAGCTTCAGCCGTTATTTCTCCAAGCAGCGATTAGCTTTACAGCTGCTTTTAAAGTCCAATGATTTGTGACTGTGATTAGAACAAGTGGGCACATTTGCAGACCATATTAATGAAACAAAAGCACACACAAGGTATGTTATTAAGCACCTCGCCTTGCCTCAAGATCTATGTAGCTTACATAAATACTAGATCTACGGTAAAGTACAAAAGTGATGTGTGATCTACATTCTTTTAACAAGAATGGCGTTCTGCTGTTGAGTGAAACATGACTCATGTCAGCAGCAGATGTGTTCCAGACCATTCTTAAGGGTTACAGCTGATTTTTCAAACTAGATCAGACATTAAAATAGGAGGTGGGCAGCCATAATTGTGGGAGATGGCATTACTTCAAAGACATATATGGTGTGTGCCTTTAAACACACTGAACTGCTTTTGATTATGCTGCATCATGAATTGTTTTACCAACATTCCTTCCCGCTTGAATTTTGTGGTTAATAACTAATTTGTTAACAACCGCTGGTAATACAGGACCTTATTATTGGGTGGATAATGCCTTGGTGAGAACTAAAGATGGGCGGGCTTTGTGCGGATGTCCTCATTAAACAACTCAAGCAATTCATGAACGTACACATGTGAGACGGACTCCGACCAGGTTTGGTTCTAGAGTTACGCTTAAGTTCTCCATCAGTACTTTCATGCTCCTGGCCTGATCATCATCATCATTAATTTCTGCATATCACTACGAGCGAGGAAGGGGATATGTAACAAAACTAGGGTCTTCTCCATGAATGAAATAAAGTTAACGTAACTGATATGGCAAATTTGCTTAGAGACCAGCATTCCGCAACAGATTTCAGTGGAGTCTCAAAGCATGGCTTTTTCCAAGTAGCTATCGGAGGCTGCTGGTAATCTAGCCCTACTCGACTCCAAATGTGTTACTAATTGCCTCACAAAATTACCATGGAATATCCACAAATAAGCTCCCACCAAAATTAACTTTGCCACATGGAACATTTATGATGGAGATCAGACAATGTTTCAGGCAAATATAAGTTCAGAAAAGGACCAACTGATTCAAAAAACTAGTTTAGCCCAAAAATATACTATTCTAGAAAAACGTTTCTTCAAATAAGCAGGATATATTAGTGTATTGTAGTGTACATCTTAGTTTTTTCTTTTGAACTTAGTATTGTTTTCTAATAGTTTGCACCTTTATCCTATTGCGAGAATGTGCCATGCACACAGTTCTTTCTGTTAGACATTATCTCCTTGTAGTCTGCACATTCATTTCCAAGGTTGCACAACTCGGAATACGGCGCATTTTTTAATTAAAATGTTGCTCAGCACCTGTGGCATGTGATAAGCTTGCAGATTTATTGTAAAAATATTTACACAATGGAACTAAACAACTGCTAAATAACGTTGACTCTACCTTGACTAACTTGTGTGGCGAAACCCAAGAACTCTGTTGAACGCTGAATTACTTCAGGTGAAGAGCGTTACGCTGAGGGAAGAGCATTATTTGGTTGTCTCACTTGAGCACAGACCATCAAGCTGAATTTTGGTAACCATCTTGTCTCCAACTAGTATAATCTGTCTTTATTTGAGGTTGGTGCCCAAGCCTGTGCATTCACAAATTGACGTCTTGTGACACTAGCACTCTGTCGAGTTCTGACAACTGAAGAGACTGTGGTAGCTGTAGACAGAGACCACTCCAACACTGAAGAGACTGTCGTGGCTGTAAAGAGATATAGGAAGGTATCCCACAATGATTTATTTCTAATTTATTGTGGTTGGGTAGAAAGCATGAACTGAGACCTAAAAAGCAGGGACTGATTGGCTATTTATACCATAGGGCATTTCCCCAGAGGCAGGAGCCAATGCAAATTGTTTTTAGGTCTCACCTAGGCAGCACTTGTGCAGTCTCTTAGACATGCTGTATACAGGATATGGGCTTTAAAAGCTCCACCCATTTTCATGGACTGCCCGTTACATGTGCTTTTACTCTGTTGTAAACAGGGCTGTAAATCTTGCTCTTATCTTGCCAATTTACTGGGCATTCAAAGACCAAGGTCTGTTTTGGCTGAAGCTGCCTCCTCCTCTCTCCGGCTTTTGAAATTACAGTTGGCACTGAAACCTCAATACTTAAAAGTTGACCAGTTGGGGCATGGCTTGAGCCCGAGAAAGATGGCGGCATTCCTGTGACTCGCTTGAGGTGACCGGGCTTTCTGAGGGATTTTCTGGCTTCACCGGAGTCTTGAAGGTCTGCAAAACTGCATAATTTATGGTCGGAATGTAAGAGCCTCTAAATGGAAGTATTTTCATCTTCTTTCTGGCAAGCTTTGACCTTTTATTAACCTTTCTGCTCACAGCTGAGGTATCTGCGACAGCTGCTTAACACACGCGTGCGCTGGGAGAGGTTTCCTTTCAGTTTGCATTTTCACTGGCAGCATAGATTTCTGGAGGTTAACAAACTGAACTAACATGAGAAGAACTCTAAAGTTAAACTCTGCAGTGATTGATTGCCTCACTTTGCCTTGCAATGCCCCTTCTGTGCGCTTCCTGACTAACTGAATGAGAACTGTGGCTTCAAAGCAGTCTGCACACTGAGGAGATTATTTCCATCGCACTCTGAATTTCTTCAGAAAGGAGCAATGTTTTATTCATTTACTGACCCCGGTTCACTGATTATGGATGTTTCACACTAGAAGTCATATTGAAAAGTGAATTTGGACATTACTCCGTTGCGCTTGTATTAACAGGCTTTAGATGGGTATTTCAGCAACCTTGTACCTGTGTTGCTAATATGTGTATGTGCAAATATCTGCATTTCTTAGCTGTGTTTCTCTCAGAACCTACAATGTTATATGAGTGTACCACAAGATTCTTTATTTAAAGTGGCTTTATTGGATATGGTATTAAGCTAAGCATGTGGTATGGTTTGCTTGGGCATAGACACACTCTTGTAATGTATTGTGGTGACTTACATTTCATACATATATTCTATTGCATTTAAGCATACAGATATCACTTTTATATTTCACTTCATGCTTATTGGTAAATGTATATTTTGATATTCTGTCATGCGCCAAATGCACACAAATTCTGTTACAGTGTGCCTTGCCCACTATTATTAGGTGGAATTACGCACGCAAGTTATACCTTCCAGTTTTCCATTACCTTGTCTGTATAGGTTTTAACTCTCCCCATTGCATGGGTAGGTTAAAAAAAGTATCTTCATTTCAAATATCTTCACATCGTAGATTTATTGTCCATTCAAAGTCACGTGTGAACTTCATTAAAATGGAGGACTCCCAAACATCGACGCCCAAAACAGCTGCTTCTTCGAATACGACTAATGGCTCCTCTTCTCTTACTAAAATAACAACTAAACGCCTTAAACAAAATCCACCCTCTCCACCCAAGCCTTCTTCGTCTGTCTCCATGGATCTCCTTCTGGAGGAAATTCGAGCTCTGCGGCCACTTGTTGAAGAGACAAATTCTAAAATACAAATCTTAACCGATGGCTGGGAAAAATTGGAAGAAAGAGTCACCAAGGTTCAACATAATGTTGAAACTCTCAGTGCATGTTACAACAAAGTAGACATCTTTCATTCCCAGATTACATCCTTGCAAAAACAGGTTGAAAGCCTTGAAAATAGAAACAGACGCAACAACCTTCGCATTTATGGATTATCGGAAGGCACGGAGGGATCGGATCCCATCTCCTTCTTTCAAAAATTTCTACCGACAGTACTAAATCTACCGGAGGGCACTACTCTCAATATACAAGGTGCTCATAGACTGGGCCCACTGCATTCAACACCCTCAAGCACGAAAAGACCAAGAGGAGTTATATTGTATTTCCTTGAGTATACGGACCTCCTCAAAGTGCTTTCCGCAGTTAGGCTCCTGAAGCGTATATTTCATTTTCAGGTCATCAACTGTTCTTCTCGCAAGACTACGCCAAATCCACAGCAGATAGACGCAAAGAATTCCTCAATATGCGTCCAGCGTTGCGTTCAATTGGAGCTCGTTTCGGATTGCTTCATCCTTGCTTGTTTAAAGTCACTCTCAACAATAACACCACAACTTATGAGGACCCAACAAAGCTGAAGAGTTTCCTCAATGCACAATGCCCAGAAAAGATGGACATTTCCAGCACTCGCTTTAAATAGTTTTTCGTCTGGAATATATTTGAATAGGGATTAAATCCTCAGTGTGCCGTTTTAACTATAGAAGTTTAATATACCTTTTGCCATGGTATAATGGTTTGTTTGATCTCATGAATCTCTAAATAGCTCTTCTTCTGTTATATATTGGAATAGGGTTTAGCTTTTCAGTATGTTGTTTTACTTACAGAATTCTAGAATGGTTTTTGTCATGGTATAATGGTCTGTTTGTTCTTATTATCTTCTTCCGTTTCAGATTATAACCTCATAATGTGTCGTGACATATTCCATCCTGTTTGTATTAACCATTTGTTGTTTCTTTTTACACAGGACCTAACCTCATGTGCTTGACCTTTTAGTTTTGAATGTTGTTTACATCCCGAAGTCTTCCCCGCCTTCCCTCATGGAGTCTGGGTGCGTCATCGTTCCATGTGGTCTCCCCCCCACATCCGTCCATTGTTTTGACTTCTTTGTGGATATGATCCTTTTTCTTATATTCTTCTTTACAGCTCTCACCCCTTCTCCTTTTTTCCCTCTTCTTTCTTATCATACATGTTTCTATCATTTGCCTATTTTTCCAATCTTGCTTCTTCCTTTTCTTCATCTTTCCCATCTTTTCAGCTTCTCTCAATTGGTTTTAACTTTTAATATCTTCGTACCTAATATAAGGTTTACTTCAATGTTTTTTATAGTTCCTATTGCTGAATTTTTTACATGTACTATCGTTCACAATTTACAAGATTTTATTGGTTCACTTATGTTTTTATTACTTTCATCCCACAAATGTTTTTGAAAATTGTCACATGGAACGTCCGAGGCTTGAACTCCCCCATTAAGCGACAGAGTCTTATCTCACCTCTCCAAATTAGATGTTAATATTGTGTTACTGCAAGAATCAGATCTTACCGAAGGCGAATCACTAAAACTCAAAAGAAATTGGGTTGGTGAAATCTTTTTCTCACCAGGAGATGGCAAAAGGAATGGGGTTATAATTGTCACAAAACACTGAATGCCAAGCTTGTATCTCAAGAATCCGACACAGAGGGTAGGTGGATTCTCACTAACCTCCTGCTGGGGAAGACCCCTCTGTCTTTGCTTAACATTTATGCCCCTACTAGCGGTGATGCCACGTTTTGCTCTCTTATATCTCAATTATTGCTCAAGTACCCATCAGAAAACGTTATTCTTGCAGGAGACTGCAACCAAGTGATGGACCCGAAATTCTAAATCCCCCTTTATCCCAAACACACCACACAAAGTTTTCACACAAACTATTCAACAAAGAAACTTATTAGACTCATGGCGCCTCTGCAACCCATCCACAAGAGAATACTTCTTTTTTTCCTCTCCACATCAAACACAATCTCGGTTAGACCAAATTTTTATTTCCCGCAACATTTCCCAATCCTTACGTTCTGCTGACATAGGCCCTATACTCATTTCGGACCATGCACCTGTTTCAATTCAATTAGACTTTTTAAATCAATCCACATTGCCAAAAAAATGGCGTTTCAATAATTCCTTACTCCTTGACCCTAATTTCAATTCATCTTTTACCTCTTTCGCTCAAGAGTTTTTTCACATTAATTTAACGAATGATGTCTCCTTTCATACAGTGTGGGACGCCTTTAAGGCCACCGCTCGGGATTTCCTCATTAGATTTCTGTCAAATAAACGTAAAGTTTGCCGCATATTACATAACACACTTCTTGCTAAGATTAGAAAACTTGAGCACTCCTTCCACACCTCCAAGTCGAAGGACTCCCTTAAAGATCTCATCACTGCAAAAATCGCTTTTAACAAGTCCACTACCGAACAGGCCTCCCTATACTTACTGAAATACTCAGCAAAGGATTATGGTGGCCAAAAATAAATCAGGCAAACTTCTAGCCAATTATCTAAAGATTAAACAACAGAAACTTCATATTGATTCCATTATCGATGATAGCCAAGCACCGAAATTCAAAGACACTGCAATACTCCAAGAATTTGTACATTTCTATCAATCCCTTTACACACCAGAAAACACACCCTCAGATACAGACATATCCCAATATTTCTCCACGATTCAAAAACATATTAATCCCCAATTAGATTTAGCCTCTTTGGAAGCTGAACTTACACAAACAGAATTGTTAAATGCTTTAAAAACTCTTAAAAAAGACAAGGCCCCAGGCCCAGACGGCTTCACAGTGGAATTTTATTTACATTTCGTTCATCTATTACTCCCACACTTACACACTCTTCTTTCTTCCTTTATCTCTTCCCGTAACTCCACTGGCTCTTTTTCCGATGCCTTGATCTGTCTAATACCAAAGGCTGATAAGGATTTACGTTACTGTAAGAATTATAGACCTATATCCTTAGTTAACGTAGATTATAACATTTTCTCGAAAGCTCTAGCCTTAAGATTAGAACCATATCTTCCCATGCTGCTTGGAAAAGAACAATCAGGTTTTGTCAAAGGGCGCAACATCACTGACAATACACGCGTATTCTTTGACATTTTATCTAACTCATCACATTATCCGGACTCCTTGGCAGCAATTGCGTTAGATGCAGAAAAGGCCTTTGATAGGGTTTACTGGCCTTTTATCTTCCACGCTCTCAAGTGGTTTGGGTTTGGACCGAAAATCATTTCTTTAATAGCTCTACTTTACTCTGAGCCCAAGGCAGCCATATCTTCCAATGGCCTCATCTCCCCCTACTTTAATCTTAAACGAGGAGTACGCCAAGGATGCCCCTTGTCCCCTTTTCTTTTCAATTTGGCCTTCAAACCCTTTCTCTCAAGAATACACCAGAATAACTCAATCACAGGTTTTGTCTCGGATCCTCAACAAATTAAGCTGGCAGCATATGCTGACTATATTTTAGTTTTTCTCTCCAAACCACAATCTTCACTTACAGCTTTCATGGGAGAGGTGGAGGCCTATGGATTGGTATCGGGCTATAAACTGAATAGAGGAAAATGTGAGATATTGAATATGCTACTTACCAGTATGCATCTGTTCTTGGCGTGTAGGGCTGCTGACATTCATATCTGTGCATAGATCGCCGCCTAGTGTTGGGTCCGGATGTTTGCACGTTGTTGTCCTGGAAGAGTCTTCGAAGTATCCTGGGATAGGTGACTCCTCCCCTGGACTACAGTGCGCATGGGCATCCTCTCCATCCTCAGATTGTTTTTCGCCATTGTGGCAGTGATGGAGTAGATACAGAAAGTGATGACCATGCTTACAGTAATTCTGAGAGCTGCAGCTGCTACAGGCGCCGGGGAGGAGGGAGGGCGATATGAATGTCAGCAGCCCTACATGCCAAGAACAGATGCATACTGGTAAGTAGCATATTCAGTTCGAGGCATGTGGGCTGCTGAATTCATATCTGTGCATAGAATACATAGCAGTGCCCTCTATTAGCGGCGGCTACCAGTGCCAGCTGCAGCGGTCTGAAAAAGAGTTTTGAGAACAGCCTGTCCTACAGCTGCCTGCTGTTTTGATTGCACATCTACACAATAGTGTTTGGTAAATGTGTGTGTAGTGGACCAGGTGGCTGCTCTACATATATCATGCAGGGGAATGTTTCCAAGAAAAGCCATGGAGGCCCCTAACTTACGTGTTGAGTGGGCTCGTGGGGGAATCGTTAATGTGCGTTTAGCCTTTTGATAGCAAATTTGAATACATTTAACGATCCATCTGGCTATACCTGCTTTGGAGATAGCGTTACCTTTGTGGTGTGGGGCAAAGGCAACGAAAAGTTGTTTTGTCTTCTTAAAGACTTTAGTCCTGTCGATATAGTACATGAGGGCCCTCTTTACATCTAGTGTATGGAGTGCTCTTTCTGCGACAGTTTGTGGGTTTTGGAAGAAAACGGGCAGTTCAATAGTTTGATTCATGTGGAACTGCGATATTACCTTGGGCATGAATTTGGGGTTGGTACGGAGTACGACCCTGTTGGCGTGAACCTGTATAAATGGCTCTTGAACGGTTAGTGCCTGGAGTTCACTAACTCTTCTTAAAGAAGTGATCGCTACTAGGAAAGCTACTTTCCAGGTAAGGAATTGAAGCTCGCATGAGTGTAGAGGTTCAAAGGGTGGACCCATCAGGCGTGTGAGGACCAAGTTGAGGTTCCACATTGGAGCCGGTGGGTGGCTTGGAGGAATGACTCGTTTGAGTCCTTCCAAGAATGCTTTGATGGCAGGCACTCTGAATAGAGAGAGGTGCTGCCTGGTCTGCAGATAGGCTGATATGGCGGTCAAATGGACACGTATAGAGGTGTACGCCAGATTGCATCGGTATAGGTGTAAGAGGTAACAAATTATGTTTTGTATGGATGCGTCTAGCGGGTTAATGTCATTGTTATTGCAATAAATGACGAACCTCTTCCATTTGGCTGCATAGCAAGCTCTGGTAGTGGGTCTCCTGGCCTCCTTAATGATGTCCATACAGTCAGGTGGCAGGTTTAGGTAGCCAAACTCTAGGACTTCAGGAGCCAGATTGCCAGGTTCAGCTGTTGCGGGTCTGGGTGCTGAATCTCTCCATGGTTCTGCGTCAAATGCGCGGGTTTGATCTGCAGCCTTTGATGCGGCACCATGGAAAGTTCGAGAAAGGTGGTGTACCACGGCTGGCGTGCCCATGTTGGAGCAACCAGGACGAGTGTCAGTGAGTGTTGTCTGAGTTTGCGTGCCACCAGCGGTATCAGTGGTGCTGGGGGAAAAGCGTACGCAAATCTGCCTGACCAGTTCATCCATATCGCATTGCCCTGCGACTGCGGATGTGGGAACCTGGCGGCAAAGCTTTGGCATTTTGCGTTTTCGCTTGTGGCGAATAGGTCTATGTCTGGGTGACCCCACTGCTGGAAATACGGCTGGAGTACTGATGGGTGTAACTCCCACTCGTGCATCTGGTGGCTGTGTCTGCTGAGCAGATCCGCCATCTGGTTGTCCTTGCCGGGGAGGTGTTCTGCCATGAGGAACATGTTCCTCTGAATGGCCCACTTCCACATGCTCTGAGCCAGATGAGACAACTGTGGAGAGTGTGTTCCTCCCTGCTTCTGTATGTAGTACATTGCGGTCATGTTGTCCGTCCGGATCAACACGACTTAGTTGCACAAGTGTACTTTGAATGCTTTCATAGCTAGGAAGATTGCCATCAGTTCCAGAAGGTTGATGTTCATCTTCTTCTGTTGTGTTGTCCATAGTCCCTGCACTGTGTAGTGGAGTACATGAGCTCCCCATCCCTGGAGAGACGCGTCCGCTGTCAGTACTATTTGTGGAACAGGCTCTTGGAACGGTCGGCCCTTGCAAAGGTTTTGTGGATTCCACCAATGCAGAGAGTTGTATGCCCGACCGCTCACCAACACTAGGTCTTTCAGCTGTCCGCGAGCCTGATTCCATTGACGTGCTAGGCACTCCTGAAGCGGGCGCATATGTAATCTCGCGTGCGGGACTATGAAAATGCAGGAGGCCATCATGCCTATCAACTGCATGAACACTCGCGCAGGAAGGGAGTGTTGGGGTTTGAACTTGGAAATCAGCATTTGCATGCTGTTGATCCTCACTAAATTTGGCTGAGCTGTGGCCGCCAGAGTGTCTATAGTCGCACCGAGGTACTGTTGTACATGTGCGGGCTGGAGATGAGATTTTGGGTAATTTAGTGAGAATCCCAGACTGTGAAGGAGGTGAATGGTGCGGGACATGTGGCTGGCACATTGCTGGGCTGACTTTGCTTGAACGAGCCAGTCGTCCAGGTAGGGGTAGACGTGTATGTGCTGCCTCCGTAGATGTGCCGCCACAGTAGCTAGGCACTTTGTGAAAACCCTGGGTGCTGTTGTCACGCCGAAGGGAAGGAATTTGAATTGGTAGTGCTGTCCCTGAACAGTGAACCTGAGGTTTTTTTTGTGTGAGGGGTGAATGGGTATGTGGAAATACGCATCTTTGAGGTCCAGTGTGGCCAGGAAGTCTCCCTGCTGGAGAAGCGGGAGGACTTGCTGTAAAGTGAGCATGTGAAAATGCTCGGAAAGAATGTACCGGGTCAGGGGTCTCAGGTCTAATATAGGTCTGAGCGACCCGTCCTTTTTTGGTATTAAAAAGTACAGGGAGTACACCCCCGTACCTTGCTCGTGGACGGGTACGACCTCTATTGCGCCTTTTAGAAGCATACTTTGCACCTCCTGCTGTAAGAGCGTTAAGTGCTCTGAGGACATAGGACGGTTTTTTGGAGGTATTGTGGGTGGGGTTGAGGTTAATTCTAGGCAGTAACCGTGTTTGACAATATCTTTGACCCACCTGTCCGTGGTGATGGAGTTCCACGTGGACAGGAACCTTTGTAGCCTTCCCCCGACAGATGTTATGTGGTCGGGAGGAAGGGAGAGGGCGTCACTGCTTGTTCTTGGGGGAGGACCTGGTGTTGCCGTAGCCGCGTCCTCTGCCCTTTGTGCTGGAGCCACGATATCCACCCCGGGTGTTTTTATCGTAGGTGGTTTGTGTGTTGCCCTTGTTGTATGTTTACTGTGACCCCTGTCCTCTACCTGCTCCTCTATTTCCGGGGCGACGAAAGGAGCCGCTCCGAAAGGACTGAGTTTGGAGAGCCCCCATGGACTTTGCAGTGTCCGTGTCCTTTCTTATTTTCTCTAGGGTGGTGTCAACCTCCGGCCCGAATAAATAGTCGGGGCTGACAGGCTGGTTGAGTATGTTATTTTGCACCTCAGGCTTGAATCCGGAGATTCGCAACCAGGCATGTCGTCGCAACATGACGCTAGTGTTTATGGCCCTGGCAGCTGTGTCTGCGGCATCCAGCGCACACTTGATGGATGCGTTTGTGAGGAGCTGTCCCTCCCTGATGAGGATCTCTGCACCTTCTTTGAATTGGTCAGGGAGATGTTGGAGTAGTTGTTCTAGTGTATCGTAGTGTGCTCGATCGTAGCGAGCGAGGAGCGCCTGTGTATTGGCAATGCGCCATATGTTAGCTGCCTGTGCGGCAACCCGTTTGCCGGAGGTCTCTAGCACCTTGGACTCTTTGTCCGGGGGAGGAGCATCACCTGTTTGCGAGTGTGCCCTCTTGCGAGCATTCGCAACTACAATGGAATCCAGAGGTAACTGGCCTCTAATGTAGGTAGGGTCCCCAGGCGCCGATCTGTATTTTTTGTCGATCCTGGGGTTTATCACTCTTGCCCTGGTGGGCTCCTTGAAGATGTCCTTTGCTGGTTTGAGGACACCCTTCAACATGGGTAGAGTTTTTATGTTCCTTTCTGAGGATGCGAAAGTATCCATGAGAAAGTCGTCCTCCACGGTGTCAGAGTGGAGTTGCACCCCATGATTGGCCGCCGCACGTTCAATTAGGGCATTGAACGCGGCAGTGTCCTCTGTGGGAGATGTTTTTGCTCCATAGAGTTGCGGGTCCTGTGCATCCATAGGTGCACCTGAGTCTACAGGGTCATCCCAAGCTTGATCAGGGTCCTGTTGTCCTTCAGGGTCCATCTCTCCGGGGAAGGGGACGTGGTCACCCATGTAGTCCTCCAAGACATCTGTGTCGGAGTGTGTTGGAGAGAAGGACTGTGGATCCTGGTAGGGGAATGGAGAGGTTCGTAAAGAACTGGTTCCAAAGCCACTGGCAGCTTTCTCTTAAGTGGGATCCGGAAGGAGTCCAAAGCCGGCTCAGAAGTTATTTTCCTCTTGTGGAGCATCATCTTGCCGGTGTCGGCGTCGATGAGATGTGATGGAGACGTCTCCGCAGGAGAGCGCTCGGCAGGCGTGATTGTGGTGTGTGTGACCCGTGTCCTGATCTGGAACAGTTTCGGGGCCGTGGACGGCGGCAGGCCAAAAGTAATGGTGGCCGGTGCCGAAGAGGCTGTCGGTGCTTTTATGGGCTGCTCGGAGCCCGACGTGTCCTGGAGGCCTGTTTTGTGTTTGGTGTGTTGCGCAGCAACGGGCCGCACCTGGAGCGCCATCGAGTCCTAGGTCCCGACCGGTTCCGTAGAGGCGGGCGTGGACTTCTTCGGCGCCGATGAGGCCTCGAGTCGAGGGGCGGTAATGGCCGTCGACGTCTTCGATGAGTGTGCCTTTGGTGGTGCTGTCGAAGCGGTGAGAGACGCAGCAGGCAGTTTGACCTTTGGGGTCGGAGCCGATGTCGTCGGTGCCGGAAGCCGAGTAGGTTTGTTGGCACCGAAGGTCTTTTTCCTTATATCGACGCCGACGTCGGCTGCTGCAAGCTCGGCACCGAAGTCTCTTTTGGTGCGCTCGGTGCCGACGGCTTTTGCTGGCGTCGAAGGTGTGGTGGGCCTCGATCCGACCAGCGTCACTTTCGGTTTCGGTTTCAGTTGAACCAATACAGCTTTCGGTTTCGGAGAAGGGAAACCAGCCGTTTTGGGCATTAATGGCTGCCGCTGAATGTCCGAGGCCGGGCCCGAGGGCGGGGCCGAAGAACTGCGGGATAGGTCTTGGGTAAGGCCCGAAGGCCATCCCTCGACCGGAGCCATAGATGGGCCAACTGGGATATCCTCAGTTACGGGTAGGCCTTGCTCGTCACCGGAGCTACTCTCTTCGGCCCCTAAGGCCTCATTGTAGTCTCCTACCTCGGTGTCGTCTTCATCTCTGCGAAAGAGTGTCTCGTCGACGTCTTCCGATCCGGAGTCGTGTTCGGAAGCGGGGCTGGAGGGTAGGTTCTCCACGTCTTCGACATCTTCGTTTTCGGCGCTGAAGATGTCGGCCGGGGCCGGTGCCGCTTGCTGCACCTCGAGCCTCGCCGCTTCCGGAGAGTCTTCTTGGATCGGAATCGGGCACAGGCCATACATGTAGATTCGTCGTGATCCGGTGAAAGGCATTTGTTGCACACCGGATGGACGTCGATGTGGGGATATTTCGCATTACATACAGGACACCGCTTGAATGGTGTCCTCGACTCCATCGTCGATGCAACGGGTCGATGGTCGTGTAAGAGGCGAAAAAGTTGGTTCTGGAAGTTAGTAAACTAACAAGATACTATCGATACCGATCGGGAACAGTACAGACGCGAACTAAAGGCCTTTTGGCCTAGAAAAAGTTTTTCCTAACTTGAGTCAAGATAAGCACATCCGAACCCAATGGCGGAAAAAAACAATCTGAGGATGGAGAGGATGCCCATGCGCACTGTAGTCCAGGGGAGGAGTCACCTATCCCAGGATACTTCGAAGACTCTTCCAGGACAACAACGTGCAAACATCCAGACCCAACACTAGGCGGCGATCTATGCACAGATATGAATTCAGCAGCCCACATGCCTCGAACTACCCTTAACCAAATACACCTTTAAGGATGATTTTAAGATCTCCAACTTTACCTGGAGCCCTAAACATATAAAATATCTTGGTATCTGGTTCTCTCCCTCTATAAAGACATCTATCTCTTTAAACATAGACAAATGTTCTGCCAAACTTAAAACTTTGGTCGCAAGATGGCATCCCCTTCATCTTTCTTGGTGGGGTCGTCTGGACACAATCAAAATGATGTTGACTCCGATAGTTTTGTATATCCTTTCTAACATTCCACTTTCCATTCCATCTAAATTCTTTCAAAAGATTAATTCTATTTTGACTTCTTTTTTATGGAATGCTAAAAAACCAAGAATGGCGTTACAGAAATTAACAAGACCAAAATCTGAAGGCGGAGTCAATTTCCCCCATTTCTCCAATTATCACAAAGCCTTTCAGTTACGACAACTATCAAATTGGGTCACTAATCAATCTGAAGATAAACCTCTCGGGGTGGATCTTGAGACCTCGTTTTTAGCTCCCTTTTCATTTCAGGAATATCTCTCCTTTACTCGCAAACCACAAAAGCTCTCTACTCCCATAATTACGCAATCCTGTAAACTACTATCCACTGCACCCCACTTAGTAGTACATAATTTAGACACTTTTCTCAATTCCACAATTTGGCACAATAAACAAATCCTTCTCAATAGGAAACCTATATTTTGGAAGGCTTGGGGAAATAAAGGTCTACTCTGGGTTCATCAATTTTTAGATCAGGGCACACCCATTCAATTTACGCAATTACAAACTCTTTATCATTTGCCTTCTTCCTTTAAACCTAAATTTTTGACCTTGCAGAAAGCAATACTTGATACTTATGCTAAACTCAAATCTTCACCTTCCTCACCCTCCCACCCCCTTTTCCCATGGCATAACCTTTTGCACATAAAGCCCAAAGCGTCCACCATTTATTTCCGTTTAATGGTACCTCCTGAGATCCGAGACAAAACCAAAGTGGAACTCTCGTGGGAATCCGATCTGGGAACAAATTGGCCTCTTTTTGGAACAGAATTTGGACGAGACTAAGGAAATCATCCAGAGTGGTCAGCACAACACAAACACTCTTCTTTATTTACAACAGATTGTTTCTTACTCCCACATACCTACATCAAATACACAACACAAATCTCAACACTTGCTGGACATGTTCCCAGGTTCACGCTGATCTCCATCATATGCTTTTCACATGTTTTTATATTTTGGAAACAGGTCTGGCATCAAATCAACACTATATTTCACACCACAATTCCACTCTCCCCTACAAACATTTTCCTAGGTAGTTTAACACCGGACTGGAAAACAAGTCAATCTCAGTTACCACTTATTGATTTGTTAATAGCTGTAGCTTTTCAGCAAATATCAAAAAACTGGAAAGGTTCCTCTAAATTGTCCTATTTAGCTTGGTGGTATGCTGTATGTCACAATCATCGCCTTGATACATCACTCGTTCATCCTATCTCTCTTGCTACTAAACGTTCTCTCCTTTGGGGCCCACTCACACAATTTCTAGACGATATCGTGAAGAAAACTCCTTTACCTGCTCCCTCATAACAAAAAGTGACCAAGCCTCCGTGACCTCCTATTGTTTATTTATAATTAGGTTTAATTTATCATTTTCTATTATATATATCTATATATATATATTTTTTTAATTTTAATTGTGTATTTTTGACATGTACTGTTATTTACGATTTCTGTGAACCTTTGCTTGTATTCATATCTTCTTCTATATTATCCTTTTACTATTTTAATGGATATTATATATCGTTATTGTTTTTTATTACACCTTCATGTATTTATGTATTAACAAATAACTGCATATATGAAGTATTGTTTTTATGATCATAATAATCTTTCCAATAAACCTTTTCTTGAACTTAAAAAGTTGACCCGTTAACAAATCAATGGAACGGATGATTGGATGTTTTTAGCAGGACTGCTTCTTCAAGATTTATCGGTTTGGCTTTGTAGGACCAACCCTGCTGCAGGACCAACCCTGCTGCAGGACCAACCCTGCTGCAGGATTTATTTTCAGCCGTACAGCTTGGTCAGCTGTTCTCACTCATCAAGAAAGTTAAGATTTGCTTACAAACGCAGCTGTGAATGAAGACCTTGGCCTATGGTTCAGATGCCTGGGGCTTCCCATCGCGCCTGGAAAGTTTCACCAGTGCTTCCATCCTAAACTACCACTGTTCACCGAGAGACCAGCAAAATATAAATGCATCGTATCAAATCCAATAAACCTCATTTTAGACTCTTACTGGTGCCGGCAGAGAGTAGGCGCAGTTGCTGAAACTA
Source organism: Triturus cristatus (assembly GCF_964204655.1). NCBI lineage: Eukaryota > Metazoa > Chordata > Amphibia > Caudata > Salamandridae > Triturus > Triturus cristatus. The sequence goes on along the minus strand of NC_140589.1, from coordinate 11,966,436 downwards.
AAGATACCTAAATATCACCTATGATTATCAGTTTATTTTGAGCTTTCTTTCAACAGAATGTGTCGCCTCAAAGATCAGAATCAGGTGGAATAAAAGGAGCCTCTAAACACATTAAAAGGATCACCGTCTTTCTATGTATTGGACAGTTTCTGTAGCGTTAACGCAAACCTACTTTCATTCGTAAGTTAAACGCTGAATAGCAAAAGAAAAAGGGAAGAGGAAGCCTAGAACTGTTTCCAGTATTGGCTCCCTACCATCTCCCCACTCGGCTTTTTACACCAGTTCAAACTCAAAATACAACACCTACACACAGGGTCTCTCCTAGTCTGGCCACTTCATATTCTAATCTGTCCAAGCGTTATTCACATTTTTTTCTATACATCACAGCATACACCAGTGAGGAATCATCAAGCCCACTTCATCCATTGGCTCTTGCAGACTGGGTGACAGCACTTACTCTAATTACATGGGAACAGTCGCCCTGTAAAAGGAATGCACTTCAACGCCTGAACTGCTGTGTCTGGGTTGCTGGGCCACATTATTATATTTTTTCATATTATTTTCCATTTATTGCATAGTGCATGTTTACACAAATAGAAGAAAACAAAAACGCAGTGAGTTTGCCTAGGCCAGGCCTTTTGTCTTTGTCAGTGCTTGCTATACGAGTGTCCTCACTCTACTAAATCTACTAAATCTACTCTCCATTCTCCCTAAACAGAGCATGAAACGATGGCTCTAGGATGGCAGTAACGGTAACAACTCATTCGGCTCTGCCTCGCAGCCTGCCCTCTCCACTTTATATTTGCATCTGCTCGCTATACTGGTCCTGCAATCCGTTTTCACCAAACAAGGCAGAAAATATTGTACTAGGGTGGCATCAAGGGTTCCAGAATCTGCTCATTTCAGGCTACTTGCTTTGCTGGTCCTGCTCGCCACCTTCACTAACAAGCATTTGCAATGCAATAGATTTAGCATTTGTTAAAGTTAGAGCTGTTGGTGTTGAAAATAAAACATTTTTTTACTTTTGGCTTTTTTATACCAATAGCATTATGCAAATATAATCACTCCAACAGCTCTAACTTTAATAAATGCGAGACCTGTTGCATTGCAAATGCTTGTTGGAATGGCAAACACTGTAGGTTCATAAGTCACTTTCTCTAGCTCCCCGAGGGAGAGAGAGCTTTAGGAGGGAAAGAGAGAGAGACAAGGAGACAGGGGAGAGAGAGAGGAGAGAGAGAGGAGAGAGAGACAGAGGAGAGAGAGACAGAGACAGAGGAGAGAGAGACAGAGGAGAGAGAGACAGAGACAGACCCCGAATGGACAGAAACAGAAAGGGGGAGGTATGGACCAGGGCTGGTTGGAACATTTTTGCCAGGCCTACATCTGTTCCCCAGCCTGAACTTGATGAAAGAATGTGTTAAAATACAGAAAGATTTGCTTACAATGTGAACCTAGAATATCAGGTGCTTAAAAAACCCAAAAGGGAACAGAAACAAAGGATCACATTGGGGGGAGCCAAGGAGGAAAGTTATACAGTCTATGACTGCAAGAAGATAGTGAGAGGTGAGGTATGAAAACTCTACTCAAATGTTTCAAAGGGTCGACACTGAAGGGCACTAGTGGGTTGTTGGAGCGTCGCAGTCCATATGCAGAGGAGGATGACAGCGCGATGTTTGCGGAGTGTTAGAATTGTGGGGATGACTGTACTTCTTTGAAGGCCCTTTTTTGAGCGTCAGAAGATCACACAAGTTAAAAGCAGGAGACAGAAAACACCTGGCCTAGTGCTTGTGCTGGGAAGGGACGCAGCGTTGACTCATTCGGAAGCTTTCCCCGAAAACTAAGCTTACCATCTCTTTGCTCATCAAAACTTTGTAGGACAACCTCTAACAAATCAGAGACTGAATAAGACTGTAGCAGCCAGACTAGACAACCTGTGGACCTGTCTTCCAGGACTTTTTCCATCACAGCAGGAATGGCACCAGATCAGAGAACACTAAAGAGAAAAGACTGCCTCAGACATGAGAAAAAGTAAAAATGGCGACTTACAATACATACAATGAAGGAAACCCTTGCCAGCGACTAAAGATGAGAGATAATTAGGGATCACATTGGAAAGCATGCACAGTCGCCTGTGTGTGTTCAGGAAGGATTAGTTACTTACCTGTAATCCTAGTTCTCATCCAGGGGTATACTCAAAGTCATAATCTATGAATAATCCCCGCCCATGTGCGGGATCCCGGAGCATATAGAAAATACATATATATACATATATATATATATATACATATGTGAAAACATATAAATGCAGCCTAATAATGTTCAAAACATGGCAATGCTGTAAATTACATATTTTTGCATAGTAGTGCCCCCGTAACCCGTAAGGAAAAAAGGAAGCATCAGGCAAATTATAACACAGCACTGCTTTATTGCCATAAAGCAACATGTAATTGTAGGCATTCGCCAGTAGGCTGCAGTAGAGTATCCAGAAACCAAGAAAACTGATACCTTGCCTTTAAGGCATTAGAGTAGGGGGACCGTGCCTTTAAGGCCTGCCTGTGACCCCCTGCTCCCATGATGCACTACAGGTGGCAGTTGGGCCAGTTCTTTTTGGCGGTGCCTCCGCACCTGAGTAGATCTGCCTTCCATACATCACTTATTTAAAGAGAAAAGATTGCTCGTCCGGGGAGGTGGGTGGGTCGCTTATGACTTTGATGAGTATACCCCTGGATGAGAACTAGGATTACAGGTAAGTAACTAATCCTTCTCATCCAGGGGATACTCATCAATAGTCATAATCTATGAATAGAGTAGCAAGCCCATACCCAAAGTCTCGCGGACGAGCAACAAAGCAGTTAAAACATACATTAAAAGACACATCTTGCATTACAGTTATGCAAATAGGTTCCTCAAAGAGGCCTGCCCCACCTGGGCGTCGGCCTGCGCGTCTGAATCTAGGCAATAATGGCGCGTGAAAGTATGGACTGAGCGCCATGTAGCCGCTTTACAGATCTCAGACATGGGAACGTTGCGAAGGAGTGCTACCGTAGAAGCCTTCCCTCGAGTAGAGTGTGCTCTAGGTTTACCCTGCAGAACTTTGTGGGATAGTTGGTAAGCCAAAGCTATACAAGAGACAATCCATCTAGAGATAGACCTCTTGGCCGCAGCCAGCCCGGTATTAGTGGGCCCATAGTTAACAAAGAGCCTGTCTGACTTTAAGAGTAAGGGTCTTAGCTAGATAGAATTTCAAAACCCTCCGGAGGTCAAGAGTGTAGAGCTCTCTCCGGGGGTGTGGTCGGCTGAGGAAAGAAGGTGGGCAACGTGATCACCTGATTAATATGGAAGTCCGAAACCACCTTGGGCAGGAAGCTCGGATGAGTACGGAGCACCACCCTATTAGCATGAAACACAGTGTAAGGTTCCTTGCAGCAGAGGGCCTGAATTTCACTAACCCTACGGGCCGAAGTGATGGCTACTAAGAAGGCAGCCTTCCAGGTCAGATGTTGCAAGGAGGCCTTATGAATCGGCTCAAAAGGAGCTCCCATCAGCTTAGAGAGAACGATGTTCAGTTCCCAGGAAGGGGGAAGGAGACCTCACAGGTGGGTAAACTTTCTTAAGCCCTTCTAAGAAATCCTTTACCACTGGCATCTGAAAGAATGAGGTCTGGGTAGGAGACTTCCTATAGGCTGTAATAGCAGCTAAGTGTACTGTGATGGAAGAGTACTTTAACCCAGACTTCGCCAAGTACAGTAAGTAGGGGAGAATAACCTGTTCTTGACCCCGGATCGGATCAAGGGTGTTATCTCTACACCAGAAGCAGAATCTTTTCCATTTAAAGCCATACGACTTCCTCGTGGAGGGCCTCTTTGCCTCCCGAAGAATGCTCATACAGTCCGGTGGAAGATCTAGATGTCCGTACTGGATGAATTCAGGAGCCATGCCGTCAAGCGGAGGGAGGGGAGATTGGGGTGGAACACTCTCCCCTTGTCCTTGGTCAGCAAGTTCGGCAGGCATGGCAACCTCCTCTGTGGTACCTCCGACAGCTGGAGTAGATCTGGGTACCACCACTGCCGGGGCCACTCCGGTGCTATTAGGATCATCCGAGTTCTGGCCCTGTAGAACTTCTGAATCACAGCCGGGATGAGAGGGAGAGGAGGAAAAGCGTAAAGCAATGTCCTCGACCAGCTGATCAAAAGCGCGTTCCCCTGCGACCCCCGTTGAGGGAACCTGGAGGCGAAGACAGGGCATTTTTTGTTGTCCGCGTCTGCGAACAGATCGATGTCCGGTATGCCCCACAAGCGGAAGATGTCTTGAGCGACGTCTTCGTTTAGCACCCAGTCGTGCGCTTCGACGAAGTCTCTGCTGAGGCCGTCCGCCTGCACGTTCAGGGTCCCTGGCAGGTTAGCAACGACGATCGTCAGGTTGCTCGCCAGAAGCCATTTCCAGATTGACTGGGCCTCCAGAGACAGGACCCGTGATCTGGTCCCTCCTTGCTTGTTCAGATAGAACATAGTTGTGGTGTTGTCCGTCTGAACCTGAACATAGTCGGTCTGCAGGGATGGGTACAGGGACTTGAGAGCGAGATGGACTGCTCGTAGCTCCAAGAAGTTGATGTGATAGCTCTGTTCGGTAGAGGACCAGAGACCTTGTACTTGAAGCCGGCCCATATGAGCCCCCCAGCCCTGCATGGAGGCGTCAGTGACCACTGTCTGTGTCGGAGGCGCCTGATGGAAAGGGACGCCGTGAAGCAGATGGGAGCGCTTCATCCACCACCGGATAGAATCTTTGGCGGCTTGATGAAGGGTAATGCGATCCTCCCAGCGGCCGGACCTCTGCGACCACTGATCCTCTAGGTCTTGCTGCAGAGGACGCATGTGCAGACGTGCGTTGGGCACGATGTAGATGCACGAGGCCATGGATCCCAGGAGAGATGACACTTGTCTGGCTGTGGGATATTCCGTGCTGAGAAGCGTGCAGCTTTTTTGCAGCATGGAGGATAACCTCTCCTCCGAAGGACACACGCTTGCGCTTGAGGAGTCTAGAGAGGCGCCCAGGTAGTGGATCCGCTGAGTTGGATTGAGGATCGACTTCCTGTAGTTGACCTGAAGGCCCAACGAGTGTAGAAGGTGTAGGCAGAACGAGAGATGACTCTGGAGTCGAGCCGGAGTGGAACTTTTTAAGAGCCAGTCGTCTAGATAGGGGTAGACGAATATCTTCCGTTTGCGGAGAAATGCAGCCACCACCGCCATGCACTTTGAGAACGTTCGTGGCGCGGACTTGAGGCCGAATGGCAGGACCTTGTATTGGTAATGTTGGCGAAAGATGTGAAATCTGAGAAACTTCCGATGTTTCGCTGAGACAGGAATGTGGAAGTATGCATCCTGTAAGTCGATGGCACACAGCCAGTCCCCCTGGTTTAGATGTGGAAAGATCTGGTGCGGTGCTAGCATCCTGAATTTTTCCTCTTCTGAGAAATTTGTTGAGTAAGCGGAGATCGAGGATGGGTCTGTAGTCCCCGATCGCTCCTCTTTTCTGAACAAGAAAATACCGGGAATACACTCCCTGATTTCTCTGCCTGTTTGGAACTTCCTCTATGGCGTTTTTGGAGAGGAGAGTGGCAACTTCGTCCTTTAAAAGCTTGTTTTGGCTGGGAGGAAGTGGCTGTTTCCGTGGGGGTACCGGCGGAGGGGGAGATTTGAACCTCAGCAAGTAGCCACGCTCTACAATACTCAGCACCCATCTGTCGTTTGTAATTGCATTCCACTCTGCCAGGTGAACGGTGATACTTCCTCCTACCGGAGTGGCGAACGAGCGCGGAGGAAGTAAGTTTTCACTGTTTGGTAGGTTGCTTGTTAGAGGACTGCTGCTGTTTAGCATTTCCTCTTCCTCTGCCCCGGCCCCTTTGCTGAAACTGGGACCTCTGCTGGTTTTGAGAGGACCATTGGGGCGTTTGAACGCGCTGGTGAAAGGCACGTTTGTCGCCCTGGCGAAAGCGCTTGCGGAACTCTTTGCGCTTTTCCAGTCCCACAGCCTTTACGGTGTCCAACTCCGTTTTCATCTTGCTCATTTGGTCGTCCGCATGAGCTCCAAATAGCGATGACCCATTAAACAGCAGGTTAAGAATTCTTTTCTGCGCATCTGGTTTGAGGCCCGTTAATCTGAGCCAGGCCGAACGGCGGGAGCAGATGCCATGGGAGTAGCCATGCGCGGCTAGGTCTGATGCATCCGCCGCTGCGCTTAATACTTGGTTGGCCACCAGTCCGCCTTCTTGGAGGATCTCCGTGAAGTCCTGCCTATCCTCCCTAGGCAACTTCTCCACGAACCTGGCCAGGGAATCCCATAGGGAGCGATCATATCTCCCCAGCAGGGCTGAAGCGCTAGCGACCTTCATGTGCGAGGCAGAGGTGTTGCACATTCTCCTGCCGTAGGAGTCCATCAGTTTGCTGTCCTTCTCAGGGGGGACAGAAGCAGATACTGAGGCTGAGTGAGACTTCATGGCCGCCGCCACGATCACCGAATCCGCTGGCGGGTCCGCCCTCAAGAATAAAGGGTCCTCGGTCGGAGCCTTGTACTTCTTTGCTATTCTCGAAGGAACCGAGCCCGCTGTAGCCGGTGTAAGGAATGTGGCCATAGCTGGTTCTAACAATCCTGGCACCAACGGGAGCAGAGGTCTGGGAGATGACCGATGGTGTAAAGTGTCAAAGATCACAGAAGTGGGTGCCTGAGGGACGTGCAGTGCGATATTCAACTACTGCGCCCCTCTACCCAGGACGTCCGAGAAAGTTATAATGTCATCCACCGGAGACACTCGCGATGGAGGCGTGGATGAAAAAGTAGGTGAGTAGTCCCGGACTGAGGATCTTGTGGAAGAAGTCCCAGTGGACGACCTGGTGCGTCGCCTCTTGTGGGAGCGTTCACTATGGTGAGCCTTTGACCCTGATCTGCGCTTGGACGGAGATCTTGGACGTTTTGGCGCGGTGCGACGGTCCCTGGAACGAGACCGGCGCGGTGAAATTGGCCTTGGGTCCCTCGGAGGTGATTTACTCCTGCGCGGTGGGGAATACCTGCGGGAGTAGTCCGATTCCGGACTCCGACATGTGCCTGCGCCCACATCTCGTAACCAGCGCGGTGACAGTCCGAACCGCTCTGGAGCCTTGGGTGATCCTTCCGGAGATATTTGCACGATGTGCAGTCCCGGAGATGATGACTTTTCTCCTGGGGACCTCTCCGCGGGCGCGCCAGTTTTTGCCCTCGACGTCGAATCCCTTGACGTCGACGACGTCTGCGTCACCATTGGCAAGTGTGAGATATGCCGTTCTGGTCTCGACGGCGGTCTCGACGGCGATTGCGGAGACCTCGACGTCGATCTCTTCTTCTCTGGCACCTGACGTCGGCTAGATGACCACGACGTCGGCAGAGTCTTCGACGTCGACCTCTCTCGACGTCGACTGGGCGACTTCGCCGTCGACCTCTCTCGACGTCGACTGGGCGACTTCGCCGTCGACCTCTCTCGACGTCGACTGGGCGACTTCGCCGTCGACCTCTCTCGACGTCGACTGGGCGACTTCGCCGTCGACCTCTCTCGACGTCGACATCTTGACGTCGATCTTCCTCTCGACTTCGACCTTCTATGTCGCCGAGTGGGGGTAACCATCGAAGGCGACAGCCCCACTCGCGGCGGAATGTACGTCGCCGCATCTCTCGACGTCGACCGCCTCGAGGGTGGCGGAGAGTGTCTCGACGTCGACGGAAGCCTCGACGTCGACGGAGACAGTCCAGATGTCACCGGACTAGCAGCCTTCGAGCCCGAAGGGCCGCCTCTCGACGCCGACTTACTTTTGCGCGGCTGAGACTCTTGATGGTGGGATGAATCCCTCGACGCCGAAGTTCTCTGCCTTTTCGCCGGCATCCTCAACGTCGACGGCGAACCTCTTGGACTCCTGGTCTTTTTGGAGCCCGGGGAGCTGGTATGTCGCCGTTTCTGTACTTGCGTAGCTGAAGAAGGTGGTCTTGATGAGGAATGCTCGCCTTCACGACGGCTTCGTTCCTTCTCCAGTCTTGCATGCAGTTTATTGCGCTCTCTGTCCCTCAGAGTGCGCTTTGAGAACTTCTGGCAGTGGGGACACTGGTCAGGATCGTGTTTTGATGGTAAACACACAATACACACAGAGTGTGGATCCGCCAGTGCCATTTTATTACCACAAGAAGGGCATTTCCTAAATAAAGGAGACATTCTGACTGGAAAAAATTGGAAAATTCACTGGAAACCAGCAGAATTAGCCCTTAAAAGCCAGAAAACGTCGAAAAAAAGCTTGAAAAAGCTGTAATTCAAAATTTCAGTCAAAAAACTGAAGAGCTCAAGCTCCAGGATCCTCACAGAAGGAGCCGGAAAAAAGAACTGGTCCAACTGCCACCTGTAGTGCATCATGGGAGCAGGGGGTCACAGGCAGGCCTTAAAGGCACGGTCCCCCTACTCTAATGCCTTAAAGGCAAGGTGTCAGTTTTCTTGGTTTCTGGATACTCTACTGCAGCCTACTGGCGAATGCCTACAATTACATGTTGCTTTATGGCAATAAAGCAGTGCTGTGTTATAATTTGCCTGATGCTTACTTTTTTCCTTACGGGTTACGGGGGCACTACTATGCAAAAATATGTAATTTACAGCATTGCCATGTTTTGAACATTATTAGGCTGCATTTATATGTTTTCACATATGTATATATATATGTATATATATGTATTTTCTATATGCTCCGGGATACCGCACATGGGCGGGGATTATTCATAGATTATGACTATTGATGAGTATCCCCTGGATGAGAACCTTATTATATGGACCAAAGCATGAATTGAATGACTGGCCAAGCAACATGGGATGGCAAGCACAGCGTCAAAATCTAGAACGAACAAGATCACATGTACGCAACGTGGGCACACTCTGGTCTATGCCATCATTTCCCTTTTTTCTGTAAAGGAGTTGGAAACAGGATGCCCACAGCCACGCATAATTTTTAGTACTAGCTGGTCCATTATAAAAAATGTTTTTAGAAAGGTGTTTGGTTCCCGACCATGGATGAAGATACTCAACTGCTCCTCAATATCAAGGAGACCGTATGCTGGAGAAGGACCAATCTTTTCACATTCGGCACCCCAGCCACGTCCAGTCTGCACTGTACGGAATAAAGAGCTGAGTAACGCGGTCATCAATTGAAAGGTGTGATCATCGCTGCCCCCACCACCTCAACCACAGGAAGATGCCCAGAAGGGAAGGACCATTCGGACCCTGCCCAATCATGCCTGCTTCACCCTTCAAGGCAAAGTCCGGATCCACAAAACGCTTAAGAGAGCAGGCTCCTACTCCCACTACAACAAGCGACTCACTGCTGCGCTCGGCTTACCTGCAGGTGAGGCCAGGCTGCTTCTAAAGTAGGCTCGTCTTCTTCAGGGTCAAACTCTGCTCCTGTTGGGTTTGATGAGGGCGGCAGTGTGCGGAACAAGTTCACTGAAAACTAAGACAACCTTGGACATGTCAGAAAGAGAAAGTTCAAAACTCTATCAACAATCTTAGCTTGCTTCACTCAGCTCCCACAATCCCCAGATGTTTGTCAGCACAGTGAAGCATTCTCTCGGCATGCACCCACACAATGGCTTCAAGAGCATGGGACCAAACACCTACTTCAACAGAGGCCTTGTACTGAGAAGCATTCTCTCGGCATGCACCCACACAATGGCTTCAACAGCATGGGACCAAACACCCACTTCAACAGAGGCCTCGTACTGTGAAGCATTCTCTCGGCATGCACCCACACAATGGCTTCAACAGCATGGGACCAAACACCCACTTCAACAGAGGCCTCGTACTGTGAAGCATTCTCTCGGCATGCACCCACACAATGGCTTCAACAGCATGGGACCAAACACCCACTTCAACAGAGGCCTCGTACTGTGAAGCATTCTCTCGGCATGCACCCCCACAATGGCTTCCACAGCATGGGACCAAACACCCACTTCAACAGAGGCCTCGTACTGTGAAGCATTCTCTCGGCATGCACCCACACAATGGCTTCCACAGCATGGGACCAAACACCTACTTCAACAGAGGCCTCGTACTGTGAAGCATTCTCTCGGCATGCACCCACACAATGGCTTCAACAGCATGGGACCAAACACCTACTTCAACAGAGGCCTCGTACTGAGAAGCATTCGCTCGGCATGCACCCACACAATGGCTTCCACAGCATGGGACCAAACACCTACTTCAACAGAGGCCTCGTACTGAGAAGCATTCGCTCGGCATGCACCCACACAATGGCTTCCACAGCATGGGACCAAACACCTACTTCAACAGAGGCCTCGTACTGAGAAGCATTCTCTCGGCATGCACCCACACAATGGCTTCAAGAGCATGGGACCAAACCCCTACTTCAACAGAGGCCTCGTACTGTGAAGCATTCTCTCGGCATGCACCCCCACAATGGCTTCAAGAGCATGGGACCAAACACCTACTTCAACAGAGGCCTCGTACTGTGAAGCATTCTCTCGGCATGCACCCACACAATGGCTTCCACAGCATGGGACCAAACACCTACTTCAACAGAGGCCTCGTACTGAGAAGCATTCTCTCGGCATGCACCCACACAATGGCTTCAAGAGCATGGGACCAAACACCTACTTCAACAGAGGCCTTGTACGGAGTTTGTCCCAATCACATCAGCACTTCAGCCCTTTCAAATGGAAGCTCAACCTCAGGACCTCTGCCATAAGCACCTGCATCAACAGAACAGAACCAGGAGCCCCACTGTATTAACACCAGGGCTAGATATGGTCTTGTTCTACTGTGCGCCATACTTGTATACGCTGGCAAACACTGCAAGGAATGTACTTGTTGAACAACAGCACCATTCCAAAGATAAGTCACGGCACACAATATTTAAATAGCAGCAAATGTATTTCTACTTTCATATTTAGTTGAAATGCATGCCCAAAAATGTATTTACTGCTGTAATTAAATCCCTAGCCCTCATTTCTCATCACCAACCATTAACAGGACAAAAAAAACTCTTTGCTTAGTGAGTTTGGTACAACATATGACCAGCACGCTTGCAGAATAAAGGCCGAGTTTTGTGACTACAGGGTAACTGCCCAAGAGCGTCATGATGAAGTGAAGGTTTCTGATGTAAGTAGCAAGCTTAACAGCCTCGGACAGGCCTAGGACTACTTCACTGTTCTCCAAATGATTATGGATGCACCAAAACAGTTTCACTCAGACTGCACTCTAAAAGGAACCCAGTCACTGAAGATGTCACACAACGGAGGAGGGAGTGGTTTCATAATCTAGGGCGCAGTAATCCCCAATGCACTCTAAAACAGGCCTCCGTCTCTTAGAAGGATGTCACACTACCTCAGTAGGAGTGGTTTAGTAATCTAGGGTGCAGCAATCACCAGGAGCAAGAGTGCTTACTTATCCAGTGTGCAGCAGCTTCATGAAGCACTTATCAATCACATAGCTAAATCTCTTTCAGCTTAACAGAAGCCTTGGCATAAGGTTCCCAATCCCTCAACGTTAAAGGTTCAACACGTATACCCTGTGACATCCACAAGTAAAAAGAAGAGCTAAGCAAGTTAGAAAGTTCACATTACACTTTCTTCCAGCACTGGAGATCACAGAGTACAGGGAGATGTCAAAATGCAGTTTTCCTTGGATTTGGTATCAACTGCTGAGCAGGACGCAGCATTAGCACAAACCCCAACTCCCAGTCAAGAATGCTTGCTCCTTACACTACCCAGACATCAAGAGTCACAAGGGGAATCAGCTCTTACCATGAGGACAGCTTCTGGGTAGATGGATTCTGTGACCACATCGCGGTTGTGCGTGATGTACTCCACCATCTCATTCAAACCTGCTCGCTTCACCTCCTTGAATTTCAGGTCGCTCAGGGGGTCGGACACAAAGTCGAACAGTACGCAACATTGCCGTAGTTTCTGGACGAAAAGCTCTTCTCGATCAAGTGTTGGGGAATCTGGAAGGGATGAGCAATCAGTGTTAAATCAGTGTTGGCAAAGACAACATATAAGATACAAAAACCTCTGACCTGTGAAATGATTGGTAACACAAAGTGATAACAAAGATCAACTATTGAAAGAGGGCAACAAGGACAAACAAAGCAGCAGCAGGCCACCAGCAATACGCAAGTCCCAATCCGGCTAAACAGAGGAACGCCCGCTACCGACAGAAAGAGGGACATGGCAGTGTAGAGTTGGTCATGTAAAGTAGATCATTTGAGCAAGAGACCGATATTATTAAACAATACCAGATACCCCAAAAGCAAAAAGGACCGTTATATACACATTCTCATGTACTCAAAATACAGACAAAAGGGCAACTGCTATACTTCTGTACGAACAGTGCCATATCATGGGACTATTAAAGAGGCAGCCGGAGTTGATAGAATCCACCACTCATGCGAATTCTACAAATTTTATTGACAGAGAAAACACAGGGTTTTAACTCGTGAGGAACTCCCCCACCATATTAGGTGTAAATCTACAGCGGGCAGAACCAAGTCAATGAAAACGTATAACTTTGAGGGTCTTTAAGTCGCCTTTTTTGCTTTTCACCTTATGGTAAGTAGAAAAAAACCCTGTTAGGTAACAAGATAAATCCTAAAGCAGTCTAAGCCACCAACCAGACCCCCTACACATCAAGTGCATAAGTTAGGAAAGAAACATTAGTTGACACCTCTGATAAGAACATAGTGATCCCACCTGCAAAAACATCCCAGGAGAGCAGCGGCTCCATGAAGAAGCCGGCCATGAGGGCGGTGAGGGTTCTGCATACTTTTTTTACCTTAATCGCATAGAGTAGCAAAGTTAAACTCCTAGGGGCTGAGCATAGTACTACAATTAGACAAAGTACTCTTTATTCTCTCGTGCTAATCATCTCTGTAGAAAAAACAACATGTTGAGTCCTCGTCGTCGGATCCTAAACCACCTCTTCTTTTTTAACACTTCCAGTCCCCTCCCCATAATGATCTCCTTTCACTCCACGGTCTCATTTCAGCTCAGTTTTTCTCTCTCTTCGCACTGTAGGCTTTGCACGTTCATGTAGCTGGCATTTACGAAAGCCTGCAGAGCCCTGTACAGGGTCAAAGGCCAAGATAAAAGAGGTCACAGCTCTACAGTAAGGCCATGCAGACCTCCAGAGGTTGTTCCTTCTGTTAAGTGCACCAGACTCGGATAAAGGTGAGGTGTATAAAAAGTGAAATAAATGACAAAGGTCCACCAGCCGACTTAGAACCTCTTCATCCCGGCCTGTTTTATTGAATGGATTCCTCATTTGTGTATGGGGAGACCTTCTACTTGGAGAAAAGTTTAAGGTCTTTTTGTAGTTCATTTATCTTGGACTGCATTAGGTACTCCTTATATTCTCCTAACTCGTTGTTTACTTTGTCCAATTTACGCTTGTATGTGGCTATCAACACATTAGTTTTGAGCCCCTGTTCATTAGCCTGTATTTGGATTATCAGGGTCTGCTAGTCTTTTAGCGGTACTAATGAGGAGGACTAACCAATCCCTAGAGCACTTCCATGCTACAAGTGCCCAGTCGCGTCGGACTGCCACATCCTCTAAGAAGATGAGGGATTCATTACGCACCAGGAGTCCCCGAGGTGCTGCATTACCCCTCAGGTATTCCGTGAGAATTGCCTCATACAATATAGTTTTTACACGTGTCTTTTTAAGTTCTAATAAGGTGTCCCAGCCCTCACCCTGTGTGAGGACCTGGTTGGTCGCGGTGTCACCCAATAATGATGGTCCTACCAATATTTCTGCTACTGCTTCCTCTCCAAATGCCAAACTCTGATCTTTCGCAATGGGTTTGACTACATGGTGCCCTGCTCAGGTCGTTTGAAGCTAAAACGTATGATCGTGACCTGCGTCCTTCTATGCTCAATGGCACATAGTACCCCTGCGGCTAAGCTGCCGCTCTAATAGACTCTCACACATACAAAAGGGAAGAGAGGCAAAATGCTCTACTCCGGCCTCCCTAATCACAGAACTGTCACACACACACACACACACACACACACACACACACACACACACACACACACACACAGAGAGGAGTAGAGAGTTGGGGGTAGCCATGAAAGCAGATCCTACCTTCTTACATCCCTCAATTAGCTTGACTGCTCACCTTTCCTCTTTAGACTATCTATCCTTTCACGCCTCCTTTGCAGTGTACTCCATAATCTGTGGCCTTTACTTATCTTGCTAGTTGTGTTTCACTCCCTTTTCGGTATTTTTGTACCCTGGCATTAACACTGTAGATCCTCAGTATCCATGTGTCCACATCATCTCTTCCCTTAAAGGTCACCCCCACCTCTGGATCCCTCCCTATGCGAGGCTCAAAGTATGTCCCACATCCTCTCTTCCACAATAGGTCATCTCTACCTCTGGCTCCCTGCCTATGCCAGGCTCCACGTGTACCCCCCACATCCTCTCTTCCCTTAAAGGTCACCCCCACCTCTGGATCCCTCCCTATACCAGGCTCCACGTGTACCCCCCACATCTTCCCTTAAAGGTCATCTCTACCTCTGCGTCCCTGCCTTAGGCCAGGCTCTTGCTCTTTCACAAGGTCATTCTTTCCCAAACACTACTGCTCCTTTACCCTACTTAATTTCTACATGAATAATAACACTAATAACTAGGTCCCTTCCGGGGTGCCTGATTCCACTCCATTCCACTCCTGGTGTTTGTGGAGTCTTCCTTGCCATGACCTTCGCTTTCAATCTGCAGATCACAACAGTTGTCAGTCTCGAGTGTTAACTCACTAACATGTTTTCTCTTTTCTACTCTGCTTCCGTGTCACACAAGCAAATAATCCGGTCTCCACTTCTGCTTCCCTGTCCAAACTCCTACTCACTCGGTCCTGAGATTATCCGCGCTGAACTCGGACCATGCAGTTTTAAGTTTATTTTGCCAACTTTGTTTCCAGTTCCTTCCTCTTCTACTTCCGATCTTGAAACTAAAACTCCCTTGTGTCAGCCCCTCCCCACACACCCCTCATTGTTTCTTCGAGTCACCTCTCTCTCCATTCTATTGCCTCTTGACAGACCCCTCTCCCTCGCAGCCCCACTCCTTTCCAAAGTACCAATGTTCGTTCATCTTCGAGATCTCCATGAGTAATAATACCAATGACGTTCTTTTATGCAGTGTGCATTTATCACAATGGTTACTGCTGCCCGTTCAATAGTACTCCGTTGCCTTCTAGGGACGATAGGAGTTTGCAACCTGCAGATTACATCAAATGTCAGCGGTGAGCATTAACTCGCTGAGACTTTTTGCCATCTGTCTCTTCCCTTTTGTACCCTGCATCCTTGGGCTAGAAGCAAATGCTCTGTCTAACTCTGCCCCCTGGTCCACCTAGTCCAGTTTACTTCTGTTCCATGATTTTGGCCTCCTGAATCTCTGCATCACCTGCATGCTTTAAAAAAATAAAATCTCTTAAGAGCTTGGTTTTCCCCATGGCCTGCAACTGACACTGACACTGCACATCTCCGCTTCAGCTTCTCTTGTCCCCTTTTCTTATGGGTTCCCAGTGTCATCCCATTTTCTCCCTCCAATGCCTTTTGCCAGGCCCTTACTCCAACGCACCCTTCATAATAGCCCTGGGAGCTCCCCCTGGGCCTCATCGGTTCTTCCAGCAGCTGTGTCTGGCTGCAGGGGTAGGCTGTGCCCATATCTGCAAGCCCTAACTCTGCTACAGGCCTGCTGGATCTCCCTTCGGCTAGTGACAAGAGGATCATCTGTCGCTCTTCGGTTTCAAGTGCACATGCATGCCAGCCCCATGCTCATGGCTAGAGATGTACTGATTCAGCCAGAGCAGAGCAGAGTTGGACACTCTAATCCCAGCCCTGCTTGATGCAACTTGGTCTTGGCTGTGTAACCCATGATCAGCCCAAGCCTCCACTATCAACCAGTATCCACTGCTGCCTGCTGGGCTCCACTGAATACACTTCTCTCTCCCCATCTGCTTCGCGGGCTGAAAGCTCATCTCCTGTCACACCTTTATTGTCTGTGCAAATTATTTCTACCCATTAACACCATGGCATTCCAAAATGTTATTTGCAAGTCTGTGTTCCTCATTAAAACTTGTTTTCCATCATCATTTTACATATTCGGCACCTGCGGAATCAACAAGCCGGGCAAATTCAACACATGGAGCTTATCACAGCATGCTTGGGGTTACCCTAGTGGCAATTTGCAGGCCTGGTGGAGGACACGAATGGATGATGGAGCTGCTGATGGCGCCTCGGTTAGCCAAGCACAACTCAAACATAAAAAGACACTCTTAGCCTGTGTTGAAAGTGGAGGTCACAAAAGTAGAAGCTTCTTATAGAAGAGTGTTGGCAGTGGAGGTCACCTGAATAGAAGCTTTTGATAGAAGTATGTTGGAAGTGGAGGTCACGGGAAAAGAAACTCCCGATAGAAGAATGTTGGAGTTGAGTTACGGATTGAAGTGCAAGTGCAATAGAACCTAAAGTGAATAAAGGAGCCACATTGAAGCTGTGGTAAAAGAGGTTGGGGAAGAGGATGAAGCCTTTATTATAGGAAAGAAAAAAACATTGGACATGACAAAGCCAAGTGAAGCTGTATGGAGCTATGGTATGGCAAAAGGAAGCCAGCCGACCACCAATGAAGTAAGCCTTTGCGCAGCGAATTATTGGGCGTTTGGGAGCAAAGTGCCTAAGGAGAACAGGGTTTCATGAGAAGCCGCAGGAGACTAGTGATGCATCTGTGTCAGTCCACTGAATGAGAGAGCATGGGACAAGTGGATTTCTTTCCAGAGCAAGAAGATTTCTGTAAAATTTTGTACATTGGACAAGTATGAGTTTTCAAAAATGTTACACTGCTGGGCAGCATGTGCCTCGTGCTCCAGAGTCGCTGGACTCTGCATCGACGTACTGGAGACCAGCATGGAATATGGAGCCGGAGTTGGCAAAGGCATCGGTAGGATCCCAGGGGTGTTTTTGGGCGGTCACACTGGTGCAGAAGACAACCCAGAGAGAGGTATCCCACATAGAGGGCCTCTCGGCTCCACGGGCCCCATAGCCACACCACAGGACATCAAAAGGGATCTGAAGAGTCAAAGTATGGCCTTTTGGAACTATTGACTCTGCCTTGGTGCCGCAGACAGGTTGTGCAGGGACAAGTTGCAGGATTGGCTCCGATGCTGATCGACTTCATGAGCAAGACTCAGAAGCATGGTGAGGCCCTGGCACCATATCAGGACTACAAGTGTGTCTGCACTGGGCCAAGTCCCACTTGGATTTCTTATGCTTTTTCTGAGACTTACCAGAGGATTTGGAGCGCAACAAACTACCTCAGACCGACTTCTGGACAGCGAACAGAACCAAAACCAACCACTGGACCGGTTCAGACTTCTGATGCTTGGCAACAGACATTTGCCTTGCAGTTCTGAATGGCCTTTAGCTTCATCGATATGCAGTCACGGCAGGACTTTAAGTCATAAGTCGACCCCTGGCAAACCTGATGGGAATCTATCAGACGTTTGCCTGTGACAGTTTCTAAAAGGAAAAAAGGCTTCTCGTATTGGGAAGTGGCATTTTCTCCTAGACACTGGTTTTGTTTAAAATTTCTTGATGTAAAATTGTCTTGAAAAGACGACAGTTGGTTCCAAATACGCGTCTGGTGGCGCGGAAAGAAATGTAGTGTCAGTGCGCAGGAGTGGTGCCTACATTAGCTTCTCACATTATTTTCAGAGTGGAACTGCGTTAGAGCAGAGACACTAAGCACCACATGCTATGCCCGGACGTTTGCACTTTGTTTTTGTTCGAAGAAGTCTTTCCAGTCCCGAGGTAGGTGACTCCTCCGTTTGGCGATCGTGCGCATGGGCATCGACTCCATTGTTAGATTGTTTTCCCGCCGAGGGTGAGAATGGAGTAAGTAAGAGTAGAATAGAGATGTCCATGTGCAGTTATCTAAGTAAGGTAGCGCTGGGACAGATACAGGTAACCGGGGAGGTGAGTGGGAGTGACTCTACAGCTCTACATGCTAAGAACATTTGCATACTGGGTAAGTAGCATTTTCAATTTGAGACGGGAGCTGTAGATCACATGCTATGCATAGGCTATAAAGCAGTAATCTCCGAAGCGGTGGCTAACCTGTAGTTGTTGCAGTAGTTTGAAATAGTGTACGTAAAACTGCCTGCCCCACATTAGCTTGTTGCCTCACTAACACATCTACACAATAGTGTTTTGTGAATGTGTGAGGTGTAGACCATGGTGCAGCTTTACAGATATCATCTATGGAAATATTTCATAAGAAAGTCATAGAGGCCCCTAGTTTGCGAGTAGAATGCGCTCTAGTGGGAATTTGTAAAGTTCTTAGTTTTTGCATAACATATCTGAATACATTTAACTATCCATCGTGCAATACCTAATTTAGAAATGGGATTGCCTTTATGTGGTGGAGCAAAATCCACAAAGAGTTGTTTAGTGTTACGAAAAGCTTTTGTTCTTTCTATGCAATACATCAATGCTCTTTTTACATCTAAAGTGTGTAGAGCACGTTCTGCCACAGAATCTGGTTAAGGAAAGAACACTGGCAACTCAACAGATTGGTTGATGTGGAAGGCAGAAACTACTTTAGGTAGGAATTTAGGATTAGTACAAAGAACCACTTTGTTTAGGTGTACTTGTAGAAATGGTTCTTCTATGGTTAATGCCTGAAGTTCACCCACTCTCCTGGGTGATGTGCTAGCAATGAGGAAAGCTAGTTTCCAAGTGAGAAACTGTAGATCACATTTCCGTAAAGGCTCAAATGGTGGAGCCATTAGCCTGTTAAGGACAATATTAAGATTCCACACTGGGGCCAGTGGAAGTCTTGGAGGAATAACTCTCGAGTCCTTCCATGAAAGCTTTAACAGCGGGCACTCTGAAAAGGGACAGGTGTTGTCTGTTTTGAAGATAAGCAGCTATTGCGGCGAGATGTAAGCGTATAGACGTACAAGTTAAATTTGAACGTTGAAAATGTAGCAGATAACAAATGGTATTTTGAGTAGAAGCATCAAGTGGATTGACGTGGTTATTACAATAAATGAGAAACCACTTCCATTTTGCTGCATAACAAGCTCTTGTAGTAGGTCTTCTAGCCTCTTTAATAATATTTATACAGTCTGGTGGAAGATTTAGATAACCAAACTGACTTCAGGTGCCAAGTCTCAAGATTGAGAGGTTTGGGATCTGGATGTCTTATCTCTCCATGGCTCTGAAAAAGAAGACTGGATATGAGATGCAGTTTTTGATGAGGAACTACTGAGAGCTCCATTAGGGTAGTGAACTAGGGTTGGCGAGCCCAAGTCGGAGCTACTAGGATTAGTGTGAGGGATGCCTGCCTGATCGTCCGAACCACTAGGCGGAAAAGCGTAAGCAAATATCCCTAACCAGTTCATCCAAACAGCACTGCCCTTGGATAACGGGTGTGGATACCTGGAGGCGAAGTTTGGGCATTTTGCGTTTTGGTGTGTGGCGAACAGATCTATGTCTGGAAAGCCCCACATTTGAAAGAAGGGGAGGAGAACTTGAGGGTGAAGTTCCCATTCGGGAAATTGTTGTCTGTCTGCTGTGGAGATCTGCAATCTGATTGTCCACTCCTGGGAGATGTTCCGCTAGGAGATAAATCTTGTGATGAATGGCCCATATCCAAATGTCTTGTGCAAGGTGTGTAAGAAAGTGGCTCTGTATATACTGTTCCCAAATAGGTACAGTGTGCACAGAGTCCATAGTCCCCAGAGGTTTGGCAGAGGCTAAAGTTAGATATAACCTTACTCTCAAAAGTGGTAGCTTGGTCGAGCAGTAAGGCAGTATCAGAGGACAGTGTAAAGCATTTGTTGTACACACTCAGTCAGCAAATGGTCTCACACACAAGAACTGAACTCTTGGCCAATGGTTTATCAAAATGTATAGTTTTATTTTAGAACCAACAATAGGTATCAAAATATACTTTCTCAGAATGAGTTACTTTAGATAAATACTTTTCAATAGGCAATAGACTTTTGAATGTAACAGTTACAGTGGCTGCAATAGGCAACACAATTTCAAACACAATAATACATTGAGCTCAAAGGGAATTTCTAGTTTAATTCGATTAGTTACTTTAAGGATTACTTTTCTAACCACAGGACTGGATCCTGGATTCAGTCCTGGGACATTTCCTGTAAACAACTGAGTAAAAGCGTTTTGGTTACAGTTGTGATTTTTAAGCAATATTTTGGTATTTTAAAAATGGACACTTAAAAACCTTTTCACATAGAATCACCAATGTTATCCTATGGGAGGAAATTCACTTAGCAGGTAAGTGGGGTTATGGTTCCTTTTTCTGGATCCAGCACTGTTGCATCACCTGTAAACAGTTGAAAGAATGCGTTTTGGTTATACAGGCGATTTTTAACGAATATTTGCAAGTTTGTAAAATCGACACTTAGAAACTTTTTCAGCAAAAACCAGGCAATGTTATCCTATGGAAGGAAATTCATATTACAGGTAAAGTATGTTCTTGTTACTTTTGTACTCCAGGGCTGGGCTCCTAGGTTCAGCACTGGGACATCTATCTAAAACAGGAATGCAATTACAGTTTCACAGTTGGTGCGATTTTTAAAGAATATTTGTAGTTTGCAAAAATCGACACAAGAAATTTCACAGAAAAATAGTCAATGGTTTCCTATGGGAGAAAATTGAGTTAGTGGTAAGTACGGTTGTGTTTACTTTTCAGGTTCAGTGCTGGGCACCAAGATCCAGCACTGAAATCTCTCCTGGTAGCAGGTGAGTATTTTCGTTTGTTACTCGGTTGATTTTAGGTGAATATTTTAAAGTTTAGAAACTCCACACTTAGAAGAATTTCCAAGTGAAACCAGTCAATGTTACCCTATGGAAGAAAAGAGTTATCGCCTTTTGGGTAAGTACTCGACTGGTAGAGTTAAGGTTCTGGGCAAACACTCAGGGGTCTCCCAGGGTCAGCTAAGTACAGTTGTTACACCCTCAGCGGCACAGGGGCAGCCGGGTGCAGAGTGAGTTAGGCCCAATGTTATCCTATGGGAGGCAGGGGGCCTTTGGTTGGTGGCTGCTGGCAAGCAGGCCACGCGGCTGTGGGAGCTGGGCTCCTGGTCACTTGCTCAGGGGAAGTAGAGTAGAGTAGAGGTTGCACTGCCAGGGGCACTCGGGCGGCTGGGTGCAGGGTGCTTTTGAGCCGTCGGGGGCTCAATGGATTGCAATGGAGAAGCTCCAGAACGAACAAAGGCTGCAAGCTCGGGAACGAAGATTCTTCAGGTGCGACCACCACTTCAAGAGGTAAGTTGGGTAGTTTGAGGATAGGTAGGCACCCAGAAGTTGGGCACAGGGGGCCGCAGGGCGCCGTGGTGCCTTTTGGTGACGGGAAATCTTACCCTCTGCAGGTCGCGGTTGGAGGGGTACCTGGTTCTGAGGCTGCAGGTGTCATCGGGAGCGTCGCGGTGGGTCCTTGGGTGCTGGATTCGGGGTCACGGTCGCTGGGGGGACGCCCTCGTGGTCTTTGTTCACTCCAGCACAGGCCAGGCTTGGCGGGTGCAGAGTGTGCAGGGTTCGCGGTTCCTGGCTGATGCCAGTGGTCAGTTACTTGCTTTGAGCAGTACCACTGCTCGTGGGAGTCCCAGGTAGTCAGAGTCACAGGGCAGTCAGGTCCTCCGAGGTGGTTGAGGTTGCTGACCACTGGAGATGCTGGTGTTTAGCAGGAGCAGGTTCGAGGGTCGACAGGCCGGTAGGGCTGGGGCCAAAGCAGTTGGTGTCTTCCTCTTGTTAGCAGCTGCACAGCAGGTCTTCTTGTTCCTTGTTCTTCTCTCTTGTTTCGGAATCTGGATCTGAGAAAGGAAGGTTCAGGCTGCCCCTAAATACTAAATTTAGGGGCGTTACAGGTAGGTAAAGGGCAGGGACCAATGGGTCCCTGCCTTGGGGTGGGTACACCCCCTATCCTGCCACTCTCCTGTGGGAGGGGGGGCAGTAGCCTAGTCCTGATTGGGCAGGGCTTCCCATCTTCAAGATGGCGAGAGCCCGGAGATGTGCTTCACCCCGCCTCCCCCACCGGAGGGGTGGGGTTGGCAGAGGCTGGCACACCCCCTCTCCTTCCTTGGGGTTTCCGGCCAGTCTGCTCGCCAGAGTGGGGGTCAGAACCGGTGGGGGCCACTTGCTGAGTACAGCAAGTGGCCTGGAAAAGCTCACAAAGGCGGCATGTCTTTGAAGCTTCCCCTGCCCATCCTTGGGGAGGAGATATAGCACCTCGCCCAGGATGTGCATTGTTGCAGGCCCAGGAGAGCGGATGGCTCTCTACCCAAGTGTCCAGCAACATGTCTGCTGTGTGGTAGCTAGGCAGCCCCTCCGACAAGACGTGGATTGTAGGTTAGGTTCAGGGGGTATCTCCAAGATGCCCTCTGTCGTGCATTGTACATTAAATCCCACACTGGCATCAGTGCGGGTTTAATGTGCTGAGAAGTTTGATACCAAACTTCTCAGTCTTCAGTGGAGCCATCATGGTGCTGTGGAGTTCGTGTTGGCGATCTCTCAGCACCATATACTCTTAAATGGTAGCACTGCACTTAGTGCCCAGGAATGGACCTAGGGGCACAGGGCTCATGCACCTGTACCCACACCACTGGCATAGGGCACCCAGCTAGAGGGGTGGCTGATGTATGGCAGGGCAGTGTGTGTTGTGGGCATGGCACACTGGGTGCAGAACAAAACAGAGTAGGCATGGCACACATCCCTGACACTCAGCCTGCAAGGGCAGTGTGTGTGTGTCAGATTGCAGGGCCTCTAAGGGTGGCACAATAAGTGCTGCAGCCCTTAGGGGCCTTCTCTGGTCACATGGCCCTGGGTATCTAGGGTACCATTTACCAGGGGCTGACATGTGGCCAGAGATGCCAAGTGGGTCTAGGCATCAACACAGTTTTAGGGAAGGAACATAGGTCCTGGGTACCTGATTAGCAGGAGCCCAGGGCACACTCAGTCAAAGTACATCAGCAATTCAGCAAAGAGTGGGGGCATACCATGCAAGAAAGATGGCCCTTTGTCACAAGGTGTGACAGTTGGAGAGAGTGTGTTCCTCCCTGTTTCTGTATGTAATAGATTGCCATGTTGTCTGTGTGTATCAGGACAGCTTTGCCTAGAAGGTGAGTTTGGAAGGCTTTAAGCGCTACAAATAGTGCTAACAGTTCCAGATAGCTGATGTGGAGAAGCTTTTCCTTCTGAATCCACGATCCTTGAATTGTGTGAGTTTGGAGATGAGCTCCCCAACCAGTGAGCGATGCGCATGCTGTTAGCACCGTCTGCGGAACAGGGTAGATGAAAGGCCACCCTTTTGTAAGGTTATGTGGATTCCACCACTGCAGAGAGTGATGAGTGCGGCCGTCCACCAACACCAGATCTGTTAATAGACCGTGAGACTTATTCCACGGACGTGCTAAGCATTCTTGAAAGCATAAGGAACTATCGTGATGCAAGATGCCATCATTCCTAGTAGTTGCATGAATACCAGAGCTGGTAATGAGTGGCTGGGTTGAAATTTGGAAATGAGAGCCTGAATATTGTGAATTCTTGTTTGATTGGGATAGGCTAGAACTTTTTGTGTATCCAAAGTGGCCTAGATATGCTTGTGTATTGGAGGGCTGAAGATGGGATTTTGCCAGATTGACTGTAAATCCAAGGTTGTGCAGTAAGAGTGCTGTTGTTTGAGTGTGCTGTAGGCACTTTGAGAGAGTGCTGGGTTTGATAAGCCAGTTGTCTAAATATGGGAAGACGTGAACATGTCCTTGCAGATGCGCAGCGACTACTGCTAGGCATTTGGTAAATACTCTAGGAGCAGTAGTTACTCCAAATGGAAGTACCTTGAATTGATAATGTTGCCCCGCTATTACAAACCTGAGGTATTTGCGATAAGCCGGATGTATTGGAATATGTAAGTACACGTCCTTTAAGTCCACAGTGGACATAAAGTCGCCTTGTTGTAACAGAGGAAGTACCTGTTGGAGAGTGACCATATGGAAGTGATCTGATTGAATGTAGAGGTTTAATTCTCTGAGGTCTAATATAGGCCTCAGAGAACCTTCCTTTTTGGGAATTAGAAAATGAAGAGAGTACACCCCTGTCCCCGGATACTGTAGTGGGACGGTGTCTATAGCTCCTTTTTCCAGAAGCGATTGTACCTCGTTTGAATAGGTGTAAATGTTTTGGAGATAGTTTTTGTGGTCGTGGTGGAATGTTTGGAGGGTTGCTTGTAAGCTCTAGGCAGTAACCAGATTGGATAATTGGTAAAACCCATTTGTCTGATGTGATTGAATTCCAGACTGGTGTGGGATGATCGGGGGAAAGGGAACACAAGTCACTGCTTGTTTGTGGCTGGGGGAAGTACAGGGTGTATTACCTTTCCCTCTTCCTTTGCTATTGTTTCCACAAAATCTACCTAAAAAATAACCTCTGGTAGAAGGTGACTGATTATTGCCTCTGTATGAGGTAGAGGACCCGTCATTAGAGATAGACTTTGAGCCGCCCGTATAAAAGGATTGTCAAAATGAGCCATGGTTGGATGGCGTTTGTAGCGCTCCCATAGATTTGGCTACTTCAGTGTCCTTCATTTTTTCTAATGAAGTGTCCTCCGTAGGACCAAATAAATGCTCCTTATCAGAAGGTGAGTTTAAAATAGATGCTTGAACCTCCGACTTGGAACCGGATATTCAAAGTCATGTGTGGCGTCTGAGAAGGATGCTGGTGTTAACAGCGCATGAAGCAGTGTCTGCGGCATCTAGAGCACACCTGATCGAAGTGTTGGAAATACGTTTCCCTTCCTGAATGAGGTCTTGAGCTTTGGATTTATGTTCATCAGGCAGATATTCCATCAGTTGCTCTAGCTCCTCATAAGGAGCTCGGTCATAACTTACCAAGAGTGCTGGTGTGTTAGCTGTGCGCCAATGACTGGCTGCTTGTCCTCTACCCTCTTGCCTGAGGCATCTATTAATTTAGATTCCTTGTTGGGAGGTGGAGCGTCTCTCGTTGACGGAGAATTTGCCAGTTACCAAGCATTTGAAACCACTAACGAATCTAGTGGAACCTGACCTCTGATGAAAACTGGGTCTGTAGGAGCCACCTTGTATTTTTTGTCCACTCTAGGTGTGAGTATCCTAGCACGCACTGGATCTTTCAACACCTCATCTGCATGTTTTAACATACCCTTGAGCATAGGTAGTGCATGTGTAGTTTTTTGTGATGCACTTAGTGTCTCAAATAGGAAATCCTCCTCAAGAGGCTCCTTATGGAGCTGCACCTCATAATACTGTGCAGCTCTATTAAGCAAGTCTGTAAACCCCACATTATCATCTGCAGGGGGCGGCCTAGATGGGTGCAATTCTGGATCGTTGTCATTATTAGGACCAATGTTATAGTCAACCCAGGGGTCTGCAGCATCGTCTTGTGGTAGATTCCAATGTGTGTCCTCATCTAGAGCCCCATACCCTTCATCCTACTGATTAGGAGACTGTGGCGGAGGGGAGTTTGTAGGTGTTATAAGAAGGTTAGGGTCAATAGGTGGAGGAGGTGAGGAAGGGGAAAGAGGTAGAGAAGTCTTAGTCCCTATATTTTTTCTCTTTAGAGGGATATGGTAAGATTCTCAACTTCTGGTTTTCTTTTCTGTGGACGTTTTGCAGAAAGGTGTCCTGTTTTTGGGTTAATAACTAGTTCCTTTTGTTTGGGGTCCATGTTAGCAGGCAGAACGTCCAAACTAAGTTCCTTGGATGGAGGAGGAACCGACTTTTCCTTTGAAACCATAATTTGACGTAGAAGATTTCAGTGTCGACGTTTTCATAGCAGAGGAGTTTGGATTTTGGTGTAGAAGATTTCAGCTCCGATGATTTTGGTTCCGAAGTGTGTTTCAGTGCCGAAGTTTTGGAAGGATCAGTTGGCTTATGTTTCAGTGCCGAAGTCTTGTGTTCGGGTCCCGAAGGAGGTCGACTTGGTCCCAAGCCGGAAAGCTTTACTGGTTGTTCTGGTGCGGAGCCCGAAGGCGGGGCGCTGGAAACTGTCTCGGTGCCGACCTGGTCCCTAAGGCAGATGAGGGACCGGAGCATTTTCTAAGGGAACTTTTTGGGGCAGAGGAGTATCTTTACTCACGGTACGCTGGCCGGTTGTGATGTCTTCCTCGATGGCGGAGTCTTCCTCGGACATGTCAATTTGTTGTTCCTCCTCTGCCTCGGCTCCATGTGCTTCGAGGATCTCCTGGTCGACATCTTTTTCGAACAGGTCTGGAGCGGAGTTCTTGTAGTCTTTGTTGATACATCTCGTGACGTCGAGCCAGATGGTCACGGTGCGTCTTTTTCGATCGGAAGGATCGGCAGGCTTCGCAGTTGTGTTCAGGCTATAAACACAAATTGCACACGTCATGAAGATCGGTGCGGGGGAGAGGCACCCAGGGCAGAATTGGAATGGAGTCCATTCCATGAACTGCGAATTCGGTCAACGCAGCTAGGCCCAAGAGCCTCGGATCGAAGTGTTGAAATAGATTCGATACGCGAAGGGAGGAATATGCGATCGAGAAACAATACCGTCGAGGGTAGTGGATTGCGCACTGATGGGGAACCCGAGAACGGTGTCTAACCAGAGCACAGCAATTCACGTCCGAACCCAAAGGCGGAAAAAACAATCTAACAATCGAGTCAATGCCCATGTGCACTATCACCGAAAGGAGGAGTCACCTACCTCGTGACTGGAAAGACTTCTTCGAACAAAAACAAAGTGCAAATGTCCGGGCCAACACCAGATGGCGACCTATGCATAGCATGTGATCTACAGCTCACATGCCGCGAACATCCGCTTTCTTGAATTTTGAAGACACCATATCATACTCTTACTTGCGGTTTGTTGCATAATTTGCATGTCAAATATTTTCCGGCCTCGGCTCGTGCACGGGTTGTTGGAGCCAAAGCTAACCCTTGGCTCGGCTCTCCATTAATTTGTTGGCACGTCCACCTCTATTGTAAATCACATATGTTATCACTGGTACAGGCTAACAAGAGGAACCAGCAGATGAGTGGTGGCTGGCTCGTTGCTAGGTGGTCCAGCTTTCCAACAATACTTCGCATGCGGATACTGCTAGAAACCAGACTCCAAATCCCACACCCGACTGGCTGTTAAGATTATGAGACTGGTTATGCCGTGGAAGCCACAACCCTTGGCAGGCTGAAATCCATGTTTAAGAGATTGACAGCACCTAAAATAAGGCAAGACGAACCTTGGGCTAGTTTTCAGCACACCTCTGGAGCATCATCAGCCATGATCAGGTAGAACCGTGCACTGCTGAAGAGCAATGGACGGATCCCTGGCTAACTCCTGTGATTGTACATGAAAGGCTGGGTGACTTTCATCAAGCAGATATCAAGCCCCAGTCTCAATTCAGACAAACAATGGTTCTGTCGGGTATGCACTATTTCTTAAAACATTGAATCAATCAAAGGTTAATTTCATGAAAGACAAGTTCTCATAAGCAACACACATAGAGACCAAAAGAGGGGGTATATGAAAAGTTTTATAAATTACTTCATTTATAAATCCCCACATTCAATTTGTATGGCTGTCACTATAAAAAGTAAACTGTAATTTGTGACAAAGTGAAGAGTGGTGCTCAGTGCTATAGTGAGGTGCGTAATATATACAAAGTGACTTTCGTGATAACGACGTTTTAAAAGGCCAGAATACAACGGCTGTTTGAATAGGTCTGTAGACTGAATAAATGGGTCTTTATACAGAGTCTTTCAGCTGGTCCAGGGGATATGTCGACGTTTCAACCCAGGGGGGCATTACTGTCTTAGTCAATGCGGGTCTTCATCAGGACAAGGAAATGGGGGACAGCCTACTGGGGCCCGTGGTGATTCAGAGGGCTGGTGTGTATGCAGTAGCAAAGGGGTACTGCAGGTGTTCTTCCAAAGTGGGAATCCCAGTGAAGGGAATCGACCACTGTCTTCCGAATTCTAAAGACCTCGATGTGGTGGAAGGTTACAGGCAATCGTCCTGTCTCTTGTGATCACTCTATAATTCTCAATGATAATGGTGCCAGGAAAAAATTAATTAATTCCGGTCCGTGGGTGCAGGCTAACGTCCTATCTGCTCGAGCAGATAGGACGTTAGCCTGCACCCACGGACATAGACATATCGACATATCCCCTGGACCAGCTGAAAGACTCTGTATAAAGACCCATTTATTCAGTCTACAGACCTATTCAAACAGCCGTTGTATTCTGGCCTTTTAAAACGTCGTTATCACGAAAGTCACTTTGTATATATTACGCACCTCACTATAGCACTGAGCACCACTCTTCACTTTGTCACAAATTACAGTTTACTTTTTATAGTGACAGCCATACAAATTGAATGTGGGGATTTATAAATGAAGTAATTTATAAAACTTTTCATATACCCCCTCTTTTGGTCTCTATGTGTGTTGCTTATGAGAACTTGTCTTTCATGAAATTAACCTTTGATTGATTCAATGTTTTAAGAAATAGTGCATACCCGACAGAACCATTGTTTGTTTGATATATGATCGCCCAGGTTCTGAGGGATACTGGGTTACCCCATTGTTACTATAACCAGTCTCAATTCAGGGCACCACAACTCTGAATCCATACCTTTGGGGGAGGAAAGCCTTACACTCCAGGGCACCAAAACTCCATAACTTTGAGGTGCAGGGAGCCTTACGGTCCAGGCAACCAAAACTCAGAATCCTTACCTTTGAGGGCAGGAAGCTTCTGTAGTTCCCGGTTTTTGCTGATGTTAAATCTGGATGAACTTTGCCGCCTCTCTTTCTTTACGATCTGTGGCCCCCCAGAATATTTGATTTTGTTGAGCTGTGTAGGTGGAGGGACGCTGTTGCTAGGACGCTTGTTTGAGGCCTGCTGCACCTGACAAGTAATTAAAGGCGCAGCGTTAAACAAAGATCACAAAGCAGAACCGTTTAAATAAAATCTTACAAAATCAGGCATGTAAATAAATCGCTCTTCCAAAATCAGATAAGGTGGTTGATACCTTTACATCTCAGATGTTCACATAAGGATGCATTACAGCATCAGGCACTCTAGCACAGCTCCACCAAATACTCTACGTGCAATATCTGCATTCAAAATCCTCCTCCTTTACATCCACCACCACCAGTATGCTGGCCCATGTGGAAGTTTATCAGAGGCTTATAGTGAGTAAAGAAAAAGTTCAAGGTCCCAAGGCCTCATGAAACTTAGAGCCAACTTTAGCTGTGAACAGCAACACACTCAGGAACACGCCACACCAGCAGAAATAATGACCACCTTTCAGGACTGCTAGCAGGAGTGTGCAAATAGGGACATTTTATTTAATCTGCATTTTGCTTCATTTATTAGATATTTATCCGGAGTATTACCAACATGTGCTATGCAATGGGATTAGTTTCTGCACCAAACCTTTTACGCAAGAACACACGGATATATCAATGCAAGTATGAGGGGAAGGAGCATCAGCAGGAGCGACTGGGTAGCACACGGATATATCAATGCAAGTATGAGGGGAAGGAGCATCAGCAGGAGCGACTGGGGAGCAAGGGATATATCAATGCAAGTATGAGGGGAAGGAGCATCAGCAGGAGTGACTGGGGAGCAAGGGATATATCAATGCAAGTATGAGGGGAAGGAGCATCAGCAGGAGTGACTGGGGAGCAAGGGATATATCAATGCAAGTATGAGGGGAAGGAGCATCAGCAGGAGCGACTGGGGAGCACACGGATATATCAATGCAAGTATGAGGGGAAGGAGCATCAGCAGGAGCGACTGGGGAGCAAGGGATATATCAATGCAAGTATGAGGGGAAGGAGCATCAGCAGGAGCGACTGGGGAGCAAGGGATATATCAATGCAAGTATGAGGGGAAGGAGCATCAGCAGGAGTGACTGGGGAGCAAGGGATATATCAATGCAAGTATGAGGGGAAGGAGCATCAGCAGGAGCGACTGGGAGCAAGGGATATATCAATGCAAGTATGAGGGGCAGGAGCATCAGCAGGAGTGACTGGGGAGCAAGGGATATATCAATGCAAGTATGAGGGGAAGGAGCATCAGCAGGAGTGACTGGGGAGCAAGGGATATATCAATGCAAGTATGAGGGGAAGGAGCATCAGCAGGAGTGACTGGGGAGCAAGGGATATATCAATGCAAGTATGAGGGGAAGGAGCATCAGCAGGAGTGACTGGGGAGCAAGGGATATATCAATGCAAGTATGAGGGGAAGGAGCATCAGCAGGAGTGACTGGGGAGCAAGGGATATATCAATGCAAGTATGAGGGGCAGGAGCATCAGCAGGAGTGACTGGGGAGCAAGGGATATATCAATGCAAGTATGAGGGGAAGGAGCATCAGCAGGAGTGACTGGGGAGCAAGGGATATATCAATGCAAGTATGAGGGGAAGGAGCATCAGCAGGAGTGACTGGGGAGCAAGGGATATATCAATGCAAGTATGAGGGGCAGGAGCATCAGCAGGAGTGACTGGGGAGCAAGGGATATATCAATGCAAGTATGAGGGGAAGGAGCATCAGCAGGAGTGACTGGGGAGCAAGGGATATATCAATGCAAGTATGAGGGGAAGGAGCATCAGCAGGAGTGACTGGGGAGCAAGGGATATATCAATGCAAGTATGAGGGGAAGGAGCATCAGCAGGAGCGACTGGGGAGCAAGGGATATATCAATGCAAGTATGAGGGGAAGGAGCATCAGCAGGAGTGACTGGGGAGCAAGGGATAACACCAGCTGCTGGGGGAGTAAGCTGGAGGAAGGGGGGCCACCAGCTGCTGGGGAGTAAGCTGGACGAGGGGGGGCACCAGCTGCTGTGGGAGTAAGATGGACGAAGGGGGGCCACCAGCTGCTAGGGGGTAGTAAGCTGGACATGGGGGGGGGCACCAGCTGCTGGGGGAGTAAGCTAGATGAGGGGGGGGCGTCAACTGCTGGGAGAGTAAGCTGGACAAGGGGGGGCACCAGCTGCTGGGGGAGTAAGCTAGACAAAGGGGGGGCTGCCAACGGCTGGGGTAGTAAGCTGGACTAAGGGGGGCCACCACCAGCTGGGGGAGTAAGCGGTACAAATAGGGGTCACCAGCTGCTGGGGGAGTAAGATGGACGAAGGGGGGCCACCACCTGCTGGGGGAGTAAGATGGATGAAGAGGGGCCACCACCTGCTGGGGGAGTACGATGGACGAAGGGGGGCCACCAGCTGGTGGGGGAGTAAGCGGGACGAAGGGGGGCCAGCAGCTGCTGGGGGAGTAAGCGGGACGAAGGGGGGCCAGGAGCTGCTAGGGTAGTAAGCTGGACAAAGGGGGGCCACCAGCTGCTGGACGAAGGGGGGCCACCAGCTGCTGGATGAAGGGGGGCCACCAGCTGCTGGGGGGGTATGCTGGCCAGGTTCATGGCAATAGTGACTGGAGGATGAAGGGTGACAGGTTGATGACCAAGCCTGGGAAAGGTCTAGAGCATGAGGCGGTCTCTACAAATCCATACATGCAGGTAAGGCATTACCATTTTTAGTGAAGACCGTCCAGTCAGGACCAGTTTCTCCTGGGCTTTCCTCCACCACCTGCAGCTCCAATGAGTAGCTACAAATGCCTGCGAAACTACAGGCTTCTCGCTCCCAGGTAAAATCATTTTCAATAGAGTTTTAGGTCCTAGTAATTGTTCTGGGTGGGTACAGGCGTGTCTGGACTCGGGGCTTATCACTCCTACATATTACCCATCATCAGCTTCACTGAAATTATATCACTTCTGTGTACTACTGAGTACCAGCTTCTCTGAGTGGGTACAGCTGTTCCAGGACTCTGGGGTCATCACTCGTAGGTATTATCAACGACTGGCTTCATTGTGATTATATCGCTCCAGGGTACTAATGAGTACCAGCTTCTCCGGGTGGACCCAGCTCCCACTGGACTTCAAGTTAGGACTCTTAGGTAGGTATTACCCACCACTGACTTCACTGGGATTATATCTCCCCTGGGTAATACGGAGTACCAGCTTCTCTAGGTGGGCACAGCTGCTCCTGGACTTCAGAGCTCATCACTCCTAGGTATAACCCACCGCTGCTCCTGGACCTCAGGAAATATTGTGAATCACTATTAAGTACACTTTACAGTCTGCATGGTGTAAATGAGATCCCTCTGGAATATGCATGAGCTACAAATGACACAATTGTGTCCTCCTAAATATCAGTCGTTGCTATCCGAACACAGATCTCTATCATATCGTTAAATGCCCGAGCTCACTCGATTAAATGGCATTGTAAGTTGTTCTTTAGAACAGAATCTTTCCTACAAATGAGAGAAATAACAGAAGCAAATGGCATCACGACAAAACCACTTACAGCATGACAACCGGGATAGTGTGTGTGGCGCTCTTACTGATGGTGTGAAACATTCCATTAACTTCTGCTCAAAGTATCGTTATATATAGAACCTCATAATACTGCAATAACGGGTATGAGAACTGTATGGTAAAGAACGGAAACAGCAGGACCCTTAAGGTTACTGTTTCAGAGTAGCATGCTACTCACATGAATACACTTCAGCGTCTTGTCAGGGGAATTAAACGGTCCGTAAATACTCTCCTTACTAGAAGACCCTCTGCCCTAGGTCTACTGCCCAACCTCACCTTCTCGTAAGGAAGGAATGCAAAAAGAAAAAAATAAATCTCAACAAATGGACCAAGACCTCGTGCTCAGCGCTTCACCTGGTCACCGCCCACTCTGTGTCAGCCTTCCTCTCAATCTCTTTTTCACAGACTGTCCTGCTCTTACTTCTGCCTCCCAATTGCCAGCTCCTTTTCCATCACATGGCCTTCTACTCCCAGCTCTCCCTTGTAGTGTTCTACCTCACACAAAGCCATCAGCATTCATAGGTGGCCACCTTCTGATCCATCTTGTGACGGGAATGTTCCATCTGATGCTACACTCACCCCTCATGGTCTCCTACGTCCTATGCTGCCACAAAGAGGAGTTTTTTCTACTCAGACCTTTTCAACTCTGCGTTGTGGTTTCCCAGCACTCGAGAGACAGCTTATAACACTTAACAGAAAGGGCCCTTGGTTGAAGCTGGAATGAGAAGGGCTGCTATGTGCGTCACCCTTTACACACTGCTACAACATTTACCTCTTCCACCTTGAGACCAAGACATGCACCCTTCGAATTTCCACAAAGAAGCACAGCTCAGTGCTCACAACCAATTTTTAAACAAATGTGGAGATGGACTTGATGCCAGATTTTTAGATTTACTGATTAAGAGGTCCTACCATACAACACAGTCAGATAAAGTTCATTTCTTATTGCAGAATTAACTGCAGTCAGTCACATTTAACTAGTGTTGGGTTTTCCACTCTCTTAACCTCCGATTATTCTGCCATTTGTAGTTAATCCTGGTGAGACCCGTGAATATGGCATTCTTTTTAGATTTGCTTGACTACCTGCAGCTTGATCAATTCTGACTTCCTTTTGAATTACAAAAGTTAGTTAGCATCATTAAGTTTTCAACTGCCTCCCACTGTACTCCAAGCATCCTTGCCCTGGCTTCTAAAAAGGAAAGCCTCGATCAAATGCAGTGACTAGAGGTTCACCATAATTAAGTTTCTCTTACGGTCTTTCAGTCATTTTTGTGAAACTGGAATACTGCAATTAGAACCCATAGCTTGCAACGTTATCTGAATGCCGTTTCTACACAGTCAGTACATTTGCCCCATTTTAAGTCAGCTTTATGAAAAAAATATATCAGCATCATCAATCCGGGATCAAAGCTGCAAGGTTTAAGTTCATTCTAAAAAAACATTAAGTTCCACTTTCAGCAGCAACTAATTATTGCAAGGAAGAGTTACAACGGGGAGTAAATGTAATAGAACTATTAGGCTCTGAACTACGGGTAGACCAATAAACCGAATAGATACAAGACTGCGCTTGCATAATAAAAACTTCACACACCGCAGCAAGTAGAGATGGGAGAGCTCTCCCTCTAGCCACACGTCATGAACACGCACCCTCTCCACTACCCAGCTCCTCGTCTCCTTCCCACCCAGGTACAGTTTCTACCTACCTCACTACCAAAGTCATCTCATCCTTAGTCTCAAGCTTTCCCAGCTCCACCTCAGGTTCTCCGAGCTCCCTGTACGTTTTCATTCCCGTCTTAGTTTCCATCTTTAGTAATCCACCTCCATCACTTTACACCAGGGAGCAGCCCTCTTCCATGCACAATATGATGCACCAGCCACAGATGTACTCACAGAGCAGCTTGTACAACTGACAAATGATCTCATGCCCGGCTCCAGATGAAGCCATCATTGATACACGTGCACTTGAAGGTTTTCGCTGGAAGCCCAAGAGGCGGTGCAATCTGAACTGTAAGTGCAGTTCCATCAGCTGCCTTCTGTATGGCCGCTCAAACCCATTTACCAGAACAATTATGCCACAAAAACTGGAGAGGATGGATGTCAGTCATGTCTGTCCTGCCCCCAGGCCCTCGCTGTAGCACCATGTTTCATGCATTTAACCTTTTCTTCGTATCACGGTCTCCCAATATCCATAGTGATTAGGAGATTCACCTACTTTCCATCCATGCCCGACGGCTCTCTAGCGCAGCACGTCCACGATACACGTATCCAAGATGCAAGGCTTCCCAGTGAGGAGCTTAACCCCTCCTGGTCACCTTGCTAAGCTGCAGCAGGATTTGATGGGAAAACGCAGGATGCCCCTGTTCGCTCTTCCGACAAGCTGTTAATTTGCACTTAGTATCAAGGACTGTTCGCTAATATAGAGCACGGCTCAGAGTGTTTCAAATCCTACCACAGAATATCGAGCAATCACTGGGGACAGTGTTAAGGGCTAGCTACATGGACAATCGCCAAACCACTCACGGGCTCTGCACCTCCTACACCATCCCTGACAAAGGGATCAGGGGCTTCAAAAGCACGTGAAGGGCACAGCTTGTGGAACATGACATGTGCAGCCTGGAGGGCATCAGCTTAAGCACTGGTGCAGAACACAAGGTCCCTTCAGGGCTGCAGCAGCTGCAGAAGGGCTGCTCACATGATCTCATGACGCCAACAGTGTCCAGCCGAGAGTGGTGCGAGAGCAAGTCCCGCTGAGGTCAAGGGATAGGAGGATCCGATTGGACACCAGACCACTTGCTGTACTTAGCAACTGGCCCCCACCGGTTCTGACCCCCACTCTGGCGGAAAGACTGGCGGGAAACCCTACGTGAGGAAAGGAGGTGTGCCAGCCTGTGCCAACACCACCCCTCAGGTGGGAGAGGCGAGGTGAAGCATAACTCCAGGCCCCAGCCATCTTGAGGATGGGGAGCCCTGCCCAATCAGAGATAGGCTCCTGCCCCCCTCCCACAGGAGAGGAGCAGGATAGGGGGAGTAACCAACCCCAGGATAGGGACCTATTCGAAACTAGAAAGACCAAGAAGACCACCTGTCGTACAGCTGCTAACAAGAGGACGACACCAACTGACTTGGCCCCAGCCCTACAGGCCTGCTGATCCTTGAACCTACTCCTGCTAAATCCTGGCGTCTCCTGCAGACAGCAACCTCAAGAACCCCGGAGGACCTGCCTGCCTTGACCCACTTAGAGACTGGGACTCCCACGAACATTAACTCTGCTCAAACAGCAACACCCCTGGTGCCAGCCAGGAACCGCGAATCCAGCCCACTCTGCATCCGCCGAACCCAGCCTGTGCCCGAGTGGACAAAGACCCTGAGGACGTCCCCCCGGCGATTCCGACATGGAATCCAGTGCCCAAGGACCCTCCTAGACGACCCAGACGATGCCTGCAGACTCAGAACCAGGGACCCCTCCAACCGCGACCAGCAGAGGGTAAGATTTACCTGACATCCAAAGACACCCCTGCACCCGACGCCTTCCGGCCTCCTGTGCCCAACTCCAGGGTGCATACCTACCCTCCAAGATCCCAACTTACCCCTCGAAGTGTTCGTCGCTCCAGAAGATCCACCGTCCGAGCCTGCAGCCTTTGTTCCCTTTTAAAGATCTCCATTGAATAACATTGAGCGCCAGACGTAAATGCCGACAACTCACTTTTCTTCCATAGGCTAACATTGACTGGTTTCGCTTAGAAATTCTTCGAAGTGTCGATTTTTGAAACGTACAAATATTCCTCTAAAATCAGCCGAACTACGAATTCAGATTTACTCACCTGTCATCAGGAGAGACCTCAGTGCTCCGTCTTTGAGCCCAGTACTGATCCTGAAAAGTAATTCTAACCGTATTTAGCGGTAACTTGAATTTCCTTCCATAGGATATTATTGCCTGCTTTTTGCTGAAAAAGTTTCTAAGTGTCGATTTTGGAAACTTACAAATATTCTCTAAAAATCGTGCCAACGATAAAAACGGAATGACTTGCCTGTTTTAGATAAGAGGTCCCAGTGCTGACCCTAGGAGTCCAGCACTGGATTACAAAAGTAACGTGAACATACTTCACCTGCAAATTGAATTTCCTTCCATAGGATAACAATGGTAATTCCAACTGAAAAAGTTTCTAAGTGTCAAGTTTTAAAATACAATAATATTCCTTAAAAATCACTACTGTAACCAAAACGCTTTTACTTACCTGTTCACAGCTCATGTCCCGGGACTGAATCTAGGATCCAGTCCTGTGGTTAGAAAAGTAATCTACAAAGTAACTAATTGCATTTAACCAGAAATACCCATTGAGCTTAATGTTGCATTGTGTTTGAAATTGTGGTGCCTATTGCAACAAACTAACTATTGCATTCAAAAAGTCTATTGCCTATTTGAAAAGTATTTAACTAAACTAACTCATCCTGAGAAACTATATTTTGATTCTAAAATAAAACTATATATTTTGATACAAAACAATTGGCCTAGAGTTCAGTTCTTGAGTGTGAGAGACCATTTGCTGACTGAGTGTGTAAAACAAATGCTTTACACTGTCCTCCAATACTGCCTTACTGCTCGACCAAGCTACCACTTTAGAGAGCAAGGTTATATCTAACTTTAGTCTCTGCCAAACCTCTGAGAACTGGGGACTCTATACACACTGTGCCTTACTTTGGTCCAGAATATATAGAGCCACTTTCCTACACCATCCCCTCCCTTCACCACTGTGTAAACGCGCCCTGAGTCCGTTTTAATTTGGGAGATTAAGTCCCCTTGAATCCTGAGTGTCCCTAGGGTGCAACTAGCCCACCAGCTACCTCCATTAAGCGCCACAGAGCTGTGTTGCAGAGGTGTGTAAAAAGGGGCATGGCCTCAGAACACCTCTCTGCAACGCAGCAGCCTGGCGCATACTGGAGGTTCCTGGTGGGCTAGTTGGACCCCCAGGGACCCCCAGTATTCAAGGGGAATGGTGCAAGGAGGAGGCGTGGCCTCCGGCGCGATGCCGGTCTTTTTTTAATTTTATTTTTAAGAAGCGGGGATGTGTGGCCCGCTTCCTTTCCTACCGGCCCTGGGGACCCCATCCCCCAGGGCCAGACCCCCCTTTTTTTTTTTAATCAAATTTGGGAAGGGGGCTGTGTGGCCCCCCTCCCCAGGCCATAATTGCCACGGGGACCCCATACCTCGGGGCATGGCCTCTTTTTTTGTCAATTTTTGAAGGGGGGGCTGCGTGGCCCCCCCTCTGGCCATTTATGTCCCCGGGGACCCCATCCCCTGGGGCCGGCCTTTCTCTTTTTAAATAAAAAAATATATTAATGTATAATTTGGAAGGGGGGCTGCGTGGCCCCCCTCCAGGGCCACTTCAGGCCCCGGGACCCCATCCCCTGGGCCTGGCCCAAAAAACAACAAAAAAATGGATGGGGGCCGCGTGGCCCCTCTTCTCAGGCATATTATGGCCCTGGGGAACCCATCCCCCGGGGCCGGCCTCCCTCTTTTTTTTTTATTTCTGAGAAGGGATCTGCGTGGCCCCCCCTCCCGGGCCACTAAAGCCCCGGGGACCCCATCCCACAGGGCTGGCCCTCTCCGTTGGGGACCGTGGTGGGGGGCCCCAATCCCCCCACGGTCCCAGCCGGCTCCCCGCCTCCTGCGGGAGCCGGCATTGCTTTTCCACATGGGGAGCAGCTAACATGCTGCTCCCCATGTGGAAAAGCAATCTGCTTTGCTTTATTGAAGCGAGAGCAGGTTTCCCTGCTCTCACTTCAATGAAGCAAAGCAGTTTGCAACGACTGGGTGGGAGCCGCACGGCTCCCGCCCTGTCATTGCAAACAGCAGTATCCCGGGGTGGGCACCCTGGGACACTGCAGGAGCCGGCCTTGGGGTTGGCAGTCCCCAAGGCCATCATTGGGGGGTGGGGGGGAGGGGGGAGGGGGGTAGGGGGGGGGTGGGGGTGGCCCGCGCGGCCCCTCCGCCCACTTATTTAAAGCCCAGAGCAGTGGTGGTGGTGGCTTGGGGGTCCGTAACGGACTCACTATGTTAAATAGCCCAGGGCGTGTGGGGGGGGGGGGGGGGGGGACTCAAGCCCCCCACACAGGTTTATTTAAATAAAAAATAAAAAAAACCAGGGGGTGTCGGTCCCCGAGGCTGCAGGGGAGCAGTGAGCCCCCCGCATATATTGTCACAAAGCCCCGAGGGGTAGCTGTTCCCAGGGCTTAGGGGGCCTTTGAGCCCCCCCCACCCATGTATATTAAAGCCCCGAGGGTGGCGGTCCCCCATTACAATATGCATATTGCCCCGGGACTTGGCCCCCCCGGGGGCTAATTAAAAACGAAGCGCGGGA
Source organism: Triturus cristatus (assembly GCF_964204655.1). Taxonomy (NCBI): domain Eukaryota; kingdom Metazoa; phylum Chordata; class Amphibia; order Caudata; family Salamandridae; genus Triturus; species Triturus cristatus. The sequence continues at coordinate 11,927,624 of NC_140589.1, read as the reverse complement.
GTCCGCCCTTCGTTTTTTTTTCGGCAGCGGGATGCGTGGATCCTAAGCGCATCCCGCGATTTTAAAAAAATCCTAGGGGGTCAGGGTGTTTCTACCCTGCCCCCTTTTTGCGTTTTTCGCGGGTTTTTTTCTGCTTTCTGATGGCTGCCAACACTTCCTGGTTTGAAGTGTTGACAGCCAATTAGCATAAAGCTCGGGAGAATCCGCAGCCCTAGATATATCTATGTTTTTACTTTTGAATTTCTCAGGAACTACTGAACGGATTTACACGATTTCAGGCTATAGCTGCTTTTAAAGGTTCCTACGGAAAATTGCATGGGGACCCCACTTTTTCTCAGCCCCCCGAGACTTTCAGGATAGGAGCGGACCGGAGCACCCCACCAGCTGTGACAGAGAAGGTCCCTAAGGGCTGCAGCACTCATTGTGCCACCCTTAGAGGCCTTGTGTATGTGAACATATATACATATATACATATATACATATATATATATATATATATATATATATATATGGATGCCTGATGTTCTCCTCTGGGGCCTGGTCAAAAAGAGGTTGCAGGCTTGGACTGGAAAGCCAGTCGGTCTAAACCACTAAGAGGGCTCGTCTCCCGATGCTAGGGACACCTTTTGTCCTCTTCTCCACAGGCCAGGAGCGAAGGGTGCAGAGGTGTCTTCAGGCATCGGATTTTCGTCATTAGGAACACTCGTGGTATAGTGGGCCTGCAAACAGACGGGAAGTCAACAGTGGGCATGTCCAGGGTGGCCTTGGTCTCTGGACGGTCAAAGGACTACGGTGGCATTGTTGGCCCACTTCAGCTCAGGCAAGGCAGCACAGTGCAGTGGAGATTTCCGGTGCCTAGTTTTGGTGGTCTGGAGTCCTCTCAGGTCTCTTTGGTTGCCTGTAGGATGCAGGGAAGTGGCTCCACTGCCCCACAGAGTTCCTGAGTCCTGCCAGACGTTCTGGCTATCCTCCCACGCTTTTAGAGTCACAGCAGCTTGCAGGATGAGTCAACGTTGTAGCAATCGTCAGGAACAGCAGACAGGCTAGCAGGGCTGGGTGCCAAGTCATTTGCTTCTTTAAGAGTTCTTGCTTTTCAGGCATCCTTGGTCCTTCTTTTAGTTGGCAGCATCTGATTTCCTGGCATCAGGGTCCCCTAAATGCTGAACTTAGGGATGTTAGGGGAGAGTAGGATAGTAGCCAATGGGCTACCTACCCTTAGGGTCACTATGCCCCCTATAGGACCACTTCCTGGGGCAGGTGGTCATAACCCTGTCCCAGAATTCCCAATTTTGCAATCACCAATATGGCTAACTTTGAAAAGTGTCCTCCACCTCAGATAGCCCACCTTGGGGTGGCATTAGTCTGAGGGTGGACACGCCTGTCTGGCTAGATATTTTTCCTGCCTGTCCAGGTGCCAGATGACTCAGGACAAAGGTGGTCGGTGGCTTCTCCTGTGAAAGAAACCAGATTTACATAACAAAGACATTGGGCCTCTTTGGAGCTACCTGGCCCTGGAATGCTAAACCGCAGGTCATCCTGTGGGAGGGGGAAGCATAGCACCCCCTGCTCAAGCAGGCTTGGTTTATGGTCCCCAGAGAGCAAAGGTCTTCGCCCTTAGAGTCAGCAACTCGTCTCTAGGGGCAGGCTAGCGTTAACCATCCATCATGTAGCTGTGGAACTCGTTTCCAACAGTGTCCAGCAAATGCTTTTAAAAAGGCTTCCCTGATCACTCTTCCTGCAGTAATGGAACCGACCAGTACAGGTGCACATCTGCTCAGGAACTAGGTATCAGAGGTACCATTTATTAGGGGCTCAGAGGGTAGTAAAGTTATCGCCAATTGGGAAAAACAACTGAAGGTTTGGGGAAGAGATCTGGCACTGGGGACAGAGTTAACAGGGACCCCGGGCACTTACAGGTGAAATCAGATACCAGGCAAAAAATGGGGAATGACCATGCCATTTAAGGGCAGTTTGCTACTCATTCTCTAGACCGTGCCCTCTTGCTGCAGCTCCAGCCCACACATGCACTCTTAGTCTCTTCATTCCCCTCTTATACACACTCCTTCTGTAGACCTTGCCCTCTTGCTGCAGCTCTGGCTCCCCATGACACCACTCCGCTCAAGGGCGTCTGACATCAGAATACGCCCATTATATTATTTTTGGCATAATTTGACATCAAACAGCTATTATGTGGTAAGACAAGCAACAGTACTCAACTGTCAGTGGAAAATTGCAGACAGCTTTTTATAGAAAAACATCAGAAGATATGGGCTCATGAAGCACTTACATTAAACTAAGTGCCCTGATAAAAAACAATGAAGTGGCAGAGTCCTGCGCTTTAGCAGCAGACGCTACAGGTATGGCCCCACACAGGCACAGAGCACTACAAGCACACAATCACACAATCACACAGTGCGCTCACATCGGAAGAGCTCAGTCTAGTTTAGTCTGTGCTTCTCTCATCCTTGCACCAGCACTCAACCGATTTGCAGTCCTTCAAGCCAACCATTTTCCTGCTTGAAGTGCATGCCCATTCACAAAAAAGCGTTTTTTCACTGGCAGAATTGACCATGGTAGCCTCAAGAGAAGGAAAGTTGCCACGGTTTCACATGAAGACGAGCCAGCATCTGAGATCAGTGGCACACCCAGGCTTGATGCAGTCTCTTATGCTACAGTGCCGGCTTCGGCCAGGCTGGACATCTGCCATGCATTACATGTAAATCATGGCTCCTTCCAGCATTGAGTCAAGCAATCACCACCACCACAGTAATCCTAGCGACAGCCTTTTTACACGCAACTAAGTTAAAGACACAAATCCATAAACACGCAGTACCGAAACCAAACAGTGCTTTTTCTGTGTCCGCCCCAAACTTACTGAAACATTTCTAGCTATCAGGATGAACAGCTTTGCAGCTGAAAACAGTTTTGCAAAGTTTTAGGACTCAGTTTTACTTAAACTGGAAGTTTGGGGGGGCAGTGGGAAATTCGAATTGTATTTATTATTCATCAGTGTGCTATTGACTTTTGGTACCAGAACCAGAAATAAATTATCCTGACAAACCCCTAACCATAAACTGTCCTAACTAACAGTGAAAGCGGTTATGTCAAAGACGCAAAGAGAACGAAGGCTTTACCCACCTCCTTAGTTTACATTGGATTTCCAATGTACGCACTGTTCATATCCTAGAACTCAAAATCACGATCTACGGTTGCATTTCATCAAAGGCAAGTTTGGGGAGCATTCAGGAGAGCAGGGCTGCTTGACTGGAGACTGCCAGCAGGGAAGGATGTGGTCATTTTCTGCCTACGATCAGCTGGTGCCGACTTAAAGGTTCATATATACACCAGGCTGCCGGTATCAATAATCCAATCATGGCTTTGGTGAACGCAGAACAATCCGCTCTCCCATTGACAATGAGTGAATAATCCAACCATGCCTTGGTGCACTAGGTGAACGCAGGAGTGTCCGCTCTTCCATTGAGAATGAGTGAAAAATTCAATTATGGCTTTGGTGCAACAGGTGAACGCAGGACAGTGCGCTCTCCACTGAGAATGAGTGAATAATCCAACCATGGCCATGGTGCACTAGGTGAACGCAGGACAGTGCGCTCTCCACCGAGAATGAGTGAATAATCCAAACAAGGCCTTTGTGCAACAGGTGAACGCAGGACAGTCCGCTCTCCACTGAGAATGAGTAATCCAACCAAGGCCTTGGTGCAACAGGTGTACGCAGGACAGTCCACTCTCCAATTGAGAAAGAGTGAATAATCCAACCATGGCCTTGGTGCAACAGGTGAACACAGGACAGGCCGCTCTCCAATTGAGAAAAAGCTAATAATCCAAACATGGCCTTGGTGCAACAGGTGAACGCAGGACAGTCCGCTCTCCACTGAGAATGAGTGAATAATCCAACCAAGGCCTTGGTGCAACAGGTGAACGCAGGACAGTCCGCTCTCCAATTGAGAAAGAGTGAATAATCCAACCATGGCCTTGGTGCAACAGGTGAACGCAGGACAGGCCGCTCTCCACCGAGAAAGAGTGAATAATACAACCATGGCCTTGGTGCAACAGGTGAACGCAGGACAGGCCGCTCTCCAATTGAGAAAAAGCGAATAATCCAAACATGGCCTTGGTGCAACAGGTGAACGCAGGACAGTCCACTCTCCACTGAGAACGAGTGAATAATCCAACCAAGGCCTTGGTGCAACAGGTGAACGCAGGACAGTCCGCTCTCCAATTGAGAAAGAGTGAATAATCCAACCATGGCCTTGGTGCAACAGGTGAACGCAGGACAGGCCGCTCTCCACCGAGAAAGAGTGAATAATCCAAACGTGGCCTTGGTGCAACAGGTGAACGCAGGACAGTCCGGTCTCCACTGAGAATGAGTGAATAATCCAACCAAGGTCTTGGTGCACTAGGTGAACGCAGGACAGTCCACTCTCCACTGAGAATGAGTGAATAATCCAAACATGGCCAGCATGTAGCTCACCACATCCTGGGGAAGCTTTCTGGAGTTCTTTCCCATCCGTCTCTCACCAGGTTGAGAGGTCCACGTACAGGGTGCCCATACAGAAGCTCGAAGGGGCTGAAGCCCACTCCCTTCTGTGGCACTTCCCTGTAGGAAAAGAGTAAACAGGGTAGGAGGACGTCCCATTTCCTCCGCAGGCTTTCAGGCAGACTTCTGATCATGCCCTTCAAGGTTTTGTTAAACCTCTCCACCAGACCATTGGTCTGGGGGTGGTAAGGAGTGGTGAACCGGTATGTCACTCCACACTCCTTCCACATCGCCCGCATGTACGCTGACATGAAGTTGGTCCCCCTGTCGGACACAACTTCCTTGGGAAAACCCACTCGGGTAAAGATTCCCATCAGGGCCCTAGCCACAACAGGTGCTGTTATGGTCCTCAGGGGTATTGCCTCTGGGTACCGTGTGGCATGATCCACCAGGACCAGGATAAACCTGTGACCAGCTGTAGTCGGCGGATCTAATGGACCCACAATGTCGATGCCCACCCTTTCAAAGGGGGTGCTAACGACCGGAAGTGGTTCCAGGGGAGCTTTCAGCTTCACCCCTGTTTTCCCACTGGCTTGGCAAGACACACATGTCCGGCAGTAGGTATCGGACGACACTTTCATCTGAGGCCAATAAAAGTGTGGGACAAGACGGGCGAAGGTCTTGTCTTGCCCCAAGTGTCCTGCCAATGGTATCTCGTGAGCCAACTCCAGAAGGAAGGCTCGATAACGTTGAGGGACTACCAAGGCTCGTGACGATCCATGTAGGGGTGCCTTGGGTTCACTGTAGAGGAAGCCATCCTCCCAGTAAACACTGTAGTTCCCTTCAACGTTCCCTGCTGCCTGGGCTTCGGCCTGACGCCTTAGCCCCTCAAGGGTAGGGCACTCCCTCTGGCCCTGGCAGAATTCCTCCCTGGACGGGCCTCCCTCCACGTGCCACTCGGCCGGGATGGGTAGGTCCTCCAGGTTGGTAACGTCCCCCACCGCAGACTCCTGGTCCACCACCTCCGGTGGCCTATCCGTCCTACGGGGTGTGGACGCCGAGGCAGGCTCCTCCTGTCCTCGGTTCTTCCCTTGACTGGCAGCTGGCTGGGCCTTTGTTCCAGGCTCCAGCCGAAACGAACTCCCTCTTCGGGTAGTCGCGGACCTTGTGCTCACACAGGCCCAATCAGGTGTACCCAGCATCTCAGTGTGAGTCCGGTATTCCACCTCCTTCCAAGCGTTGTGCTCCATGTCATTCCCCAGCAGACAATCGACTGGCACGGCAGGGCTTACGGCAACTCGAAGTGAACCTGCAACCCCCCCCCATTCAAAGGGAACCTCGGCCACTGGATAGTGGCCTGTTCTGCCGTCAGCCATCGCGGCTGGGTGGAGTACATCGGGAATTACCTGCTCTGGAGACACCAGTTGGCTACGTACCATAGTCATACTGGCTCCTGTGTATCTCAGAGCCTCCCCTCTTTGGCCGTTGATGGTGACCCACTGCCCATACTTTACAGTATTTGCGGGCACCTGGATCTTAGGAACCATCTCCCGTTCTCCCAGGGACACTAAAGTGACACCCGCCCACTCCCTTCCCTTAGTTAAGGGCATCTCCTCCCCGAGCACTACACTAGCTACTCCGGGGGTCTTTCCTCCAATGGGAGGGGGTGGTCGTTTCAGGCCCTTCGGATCTCCTTTATAGTGTCCAACGCCACCGCACTCGTAGCAATGGACAACCCTTGGCTGCTGACTCTGGCCAGGATTAGGGTTTCTGGGTGGGTTAGCCCTAGGGGTGAATCCTGTTCCCTTCCCTTGGAAGTTATTTTGGGGGCCTTTGGAGAACTCCTTTTTCTTTTCCCCTCCCTCTTTCTTCTGGGGGGCGCCCTGTCCGGCCTTTTGAGTATCCCCTCCAGTCCCCCTTGTGGACACCCGGGTACTAGCCCAAATGTCCGCCTCCTCAGCAAGCTTCCGGGGACTGGTCAGCTTGCTATCCACCAGGTGTTGACGCAGTTCAGGGAAACATTTCTCAAGCAGGTGTTCCTTCAGTACTAGGTCAAACAACCCCTCGTAGTTCCTCACTTCACTGCCCTGAATCCAACCCTCTAGTGCCTTCTTTGCATAGTCCAGGAAGTCCACCCAATTCTGTGTGCCCAGTTTGTGACTACCCCTGAACTTCTGTCTGTACTTTTCGGGTGTTAGTCCAAACTTTCTTATGAGCGCCAGTTTCATGGTGGGGTAGTGGGTCTGCTCATCCTCTTCGAGGGCCAATAAAGCATCCCTACCAGCTGGAGGCATGTACTTGTACAATCCCCCTCCCCAGTACTTCTCTGGAACCCCATGGGCCCTTAACGAGACCTCATAGGCCGCTAGCCACTTGGCGATATCGTCACCCACCCCATAGCTAGCTACTATGTCCTTTGGCAGGTAGGGTTTGGGTTCCCTGGTGTACTCTCGTTCTTCGCTGCCACCGTTAGGTACAGGGTGTGCCCCGATTCGCAGGATCTGAAGATCTATTTCTTTCAGCCTTATCTCATGAGCCATCCTCTGTTCCTCCTTCTCCTTCTCCAGCCTTGCTAAGTCCCATGTGAGCTGTCTTTTCTCCCTCCGGTCTGTTAACTCCACTTCAGACAAGCCACCGCTAGAGGCACTGCTGCCCTTCCTGGAAAGTGTCCTGGGCCCCGCTGACAGGTTCCCCACCTCAGGTTGGTACAAACCAGCTCCCTCACTGTCGGGCTCCCTATCCCTGTCCTCCTCCTCAGCCTTGCTTTCACGGCGTGCCTCCCCCCAAGCCCTTAAGCTGGTTTGGAGTGCACCCTTCTTTGCTCCTGGGGGACAATACACCCCCTCCCGCTGGCAAAACTCCCTGAGTTGGGCCACAGTGTACGTTTCTAAATTCTCCAGTACAAACTCCATCTTGCCCACTCAGGTCAGAGGACAGTTATTTGCAGTAACAATGCAGGGGGGTACCTTATATAATACCTCCTCCCACCACCAGAGTAAATTTGGAAAAAACAAAAACCCACAATTAGGAAGGCCGCTTTGAGAAAACTCCCGGTGTAGGCCTATGGACTACCCACAGTTATTGTTGAGTATACGTAGGCACAGCTCTATCCCACCACTGAACACCAATTAATGTTGGAAATACCCCGCTCCCACACCGGTAAGGGTTGGTGGTAACGGAGTAATTTCCGGGGACATACAGTGGTAGCTTGGCTCGAGTGGTCAGGAATCAGGCACCGTGCTAAGCATACGACATACCCATACAATAACCATGCGTGCATCCGTTCCAAAAACGACTCTACACCGTAAAAATTATGAAAATATCTTTCTTTATCTTCTTTTTCTCTTAGTTGCTGATTAGATAAATAATAACACAATCACAATATACAAAGCTTTTTAAATAGTGCAGGTCAAATAAATACTGGCTTAATGATTCAATAAATAGGGGTGATCATAAATAATGAAGGCATAAATATAAGTGCAATACATACAGGCAATTAAATATTCTGAGGCAATAAATACTGTAAACCAATAAATATTGTGCATCAATAAATACTGTGGACCAATAAATACAGTGAAGCAATAAATAGGTTAAATACAATAAATACAGTGCCCCCAATAAATAATTAAAAGCTGACAGTGACACTCATAGAATTAGATCACATTTGAATTCCTAAGGGCTGATTTGGCCCAGGCACAGCTTGTGGGGATGTGGAAGGCTTGAGGGTGTCTACTCCCTGGCTTGGACAAGGCTGAGGCCTAAACTGAGGTAGATCAAGGGGGGGGGAATACCAGAGACCTGGCTCTCTCACTCTACACAACCCCTCTAAATTAGTCTCAGCTCACCCCTGGCATAGTCCAGCTGGTTCCAGCACCTCTCTAACCCCTAGAGTAGTCTCTTAGGATTCCACAGGGCCTTTGGCGCCCTCTATTCCACTTACTGCCCTTTTTCTGAAGTTCCGACGCCGCTGGAGTCGTGTCGACGCCGTGAGGCGGATCCGGTTCGACGTCGGCGGCCTCGGCACAATGTCAGCTCCTGACGACGCCGGTAGGCGGCTCCGGTTCGATGTCGGCGGCCTCGGCTCGATCTCGACCTCCGATTCGATGGCGTCGGGCAGTCTTGACTCGATGTCGACTTCGGGCGGCTCCGGTCCGATGGCAACCTCAACTTCGATGACGTCGGCCGGCCTTGGCTCGCTGTCGACTTCCGGTGGCTCCGGAGTGCGATCCTCACTCCCGACCTCCGGTGCTCCTCTCCTCAGGTTTCCGGCGACTCCGGAGTGCGACCTCCACTCCCGACCTCCGGTACACTTCACCACGGTCTCCGGCGACTCCGGAGGGCGGACTTCACTCCCCCGTCGACACCGCTCACTCGACCTTGGGTGACTTCCTCCTCGACCTCTGGTACTCCTCACGTCCTCCGTCGGCGCCCTCTCACGATCTCTGGCGGCTCTGGGTACGACGTCTGCTTTTCCAGTCAGCGCCGCTTCTCCACCTCAGGCTCCAGGTCTCCAGGCTACTCGACGTCCGGCTCCAGGGAAACCAGTATCCAGGTCAGGATCTTGCTGTTCTTGGGTTCTAAGGCCTGTTCCTGCTGTCCAGGTCCTTAAGATGGTTTTTCTTACTTCTTCCCACACAGGGCTCCAGGCTGGGCTCAGTCAGTAGGGACTAGTATCAAGGGTGGGTTTATGGACCCCACTCCAGGCACAAGTTTCCACCCCTGCTGCCTCACTCCTTCCTCCTTCAGGTTTCTGCTGCTCTCTCTTCACCAGTCAGGTGCCAACTGCCAGCTCCAACTGCCAACTCTCTGTCTTAGCTTCCCAACATTCTAAACCGCCTCCAACTGTCACAGGGTTCTGGAAGGTGCTAGTAGGTTCCAGTGGATGCTGGTGATGTCACAGGTGGCCACCATTTTGTGCTCCAGGCCCTCAGACAGAAGTTTCAGGGGTAGGTAAAATGGCTCCCTGAATCTGCAGCAACACGAAAAAGTCTGGTGGTTCCCAAAAAGGAAAAATTCTAACAGGGTTTGAGGCAAAAGTGGGACAAAATAAATAATGATGAGGAGGGACCACCCAAAGGGATGACAGGTCTAACAGACACAGGTCGGGGATGGCAGGTGCAGAGGTAAGTCCTGGAGCAGGGGTTCTTGGTTCCGCAGGGGCGGACTATTCTTTTGTGGACAGGACCGCTGTCCTCAGGAGTCTTGCAAGATGGCGGGCAATGAAGAATGGGCTTCACCTGGCCTCACCCACCTGAGGGGTGGGGTTGGCAGAGGTGGGCACACCTTCTGGGCTGTTCTGATTTTTCCCGCCTGCCTTTCCGCTGAAAAGGGGGTGGGACAGAAAGGAGGCCTGCTCCTAATAGCAGGAGAGGCTGGGGGCGCGGTACAAAGGCGGCCAGGCCTTTGAAGCTCCCCTGCCACAGATGGCTCTTCCTGACCTAACCACCTCTGCCCAGGAAAGGATTTGTTTCTGGGACCAGGAAGACAAGACTCCCACCCCAGGGGTCCAGAAACTTGTCTCATGGTGGCAGGCTGGTGTTCACCGGTCAGGAGCCCACCAGCTGTTGATTTGGTACAGGGGTCCCCTCAGTTATGACATTTTTATTGCTGCATGAAAACTGGACGCACAAGGAACTCGGCGGCAGGTGTTTTTTAAATCACTAACACAGCACACCCTCCCGCTCCAGCTCAGCACCCAGTGCGGCCGCACCGGTCGCACTGCCCTAAAGCCTGTCCTGCCCTTGAGTGCATGGAAAAATAAATCTGACACTGGAATCAGTGTGGGTTTATAATTTTGAGGTGTTTGAAACCAAACATCCCAGGATTCATTAAAGCCATTACATTGCTAGGAAACTTGTAATGGCCAGTTGCTAGAACATATAGGCAGGGTGGCTTTACCAGCACTTACAATATCTAAGAATGGCTCATGCAGATAGGTCCTCACATGGAGTATAGCGCACCCTGCTTTATGCGTGCCCTATACTTACCTTGGCGTCATGCAGTGCTGGACAGGGATTTGTGCCATGTCGACTTCACTTTTAGCTGCACCACAACAAAAGCAGGCTACAATGGCAGTGGTGCATGTTTGTGGTGAGGTCTCTGTGGGTGGCATAATACATGCTGCATCCCTCAGAGGCCTTTCCCTGGCTACCATGCTCTCGGCACCATAGGCACCCCTTACCAGGGACTTGCAGGTAGGCCAGATTTGTTCCAATTGTGGAAACAATCATACAGGTTAAGGAAAGAAGACAGGCCCTGGGAACCTGGTTGGCAGGAACTTAGGGCACACTCAGTCAAATAGCATCAGGTAGCTGGCAAAACATTAGGGGGCAACCATGCAGGAAGGGCACTTTCCTACACATGGCAATTCATTATCCAGGGACCGTGGTGAACCAGATAGTCATTACCTGACAGTTCCCTTTTAGCCATAAAAGATAACATTCTAAACATGCCTGATTTTAAAACTGTGCGTGTCCTTGGTACTCAAATTTGGTAGTGAGCCCGTCTCAGACTTCCCTTCGAAAAGATAAAGGTGCAAAGGCATTGGGACAACTAAGGGTCCGGTGTACTATTACATAAAGTAGTCTCAGTTTGCGACCTGTATTTTTCCTACCTGTGTGGACCCAAACTATGTACAAACTCCAAATCTGAATGAGTCACAATTAATATTTAGGAGGTAGGTTGCAAATAGTGACTCGATGCGATTGGACAGTCACAGTGATAATGATCTGCAAGGGCCAGCGGCCACCAAGCGTCCGACACCTTTTCAAAATATTATTCTTTTTTTTTATTATTTATTTTTTTTAAATCGCCCCATTTTCCTTAAAATAAACGGAGCTGAACTCATATGAATTGGGCTTTTGAAAGCGACACTCATAATATGCCCTTCCAAGTACTGAATCGATATGGAGTCCAAATCCATTTTAGAAGCTGTTAAAATATTACTGATTCCTAAAATTGGTTTAGTAAATAGCAACAAAAAATATCTTAGGGCGTACACAGCTAGTTGGACTGTTTGCGACCATAAAAATGTTTATATCACTTGATCAGATCTGCACAAGATCGGACAGTTTGGTGAAGCTGAAGAACGAACTGTGCCAGTCTGCCCTCAAACTGATCGATGTACCCATGGTTACGTCCCCCACTGGAGAGATGTTATCTAACCCCACATCCATTGCTAAGACCTTTGCTGAATTCTACCGCTCTCTTTACACCTAACATTAGGTCATATCAGAATCCCAGATAAAGGATTCCCCGAACATTCCACCTAGGCCGCGCTGCTCTTGGTAGATATGGACAAGGCATTTGATTCGGTGAGCTGGATCTATATGTTCATCTTGTTGAGGCACTTAAACATGGGCCCCCGCCACATCGCATTGATTAGATTACTATATACAGACCTAACAGCATCAGTGCGGGTGGCCGGAACTACTTCTGATCATTTCCCTATTAACCGTGGTACATGTCAGGGTTGCCCCCTCTCACCTCTATTATTTGCCCTTACTATTGAGCTGCTAGCAGCCTTGGTAAGATGTGATGCACTCTTGAGTAGGTTTGAGCTGACCCCCGACATATCGGATCGTATAGCTTTATATGCAGATGACATCTTATACTTCTTGACCGATCCCCACTGGACATGGCCCCGAATGCTCCAGGTTCTGCTCATTTTTGGCAAGAAGTTGGGCCTTCACATGAACCCTACTAAGTCTCAAATATGGCCACTTAGAGGGTCGTGGCGGAGAGGGAAAGCGTGTAACAAAAGGTTTTACTTATCCTGGAATCTTTGTATCAGACCGTCAAACACTCTCCTGGAGGGAAAACCTGGCAATAACTACAACCAAAGTCAAAGCGGAGATGGAAAATTGGGCCTCCCTCCCCCTCTCAATCTATGGAAGGTCGGCCATCTTCAAGGTGGCATCTTTGCCGAAACTACTATATCAATTACAATCCCATCTATACCAGATTCCTATGACCTGGTTTAGGCAAATGAATGCAGCATTGGGCCAATTCATGTGGGAGGGGTTGCACGGCTAGGGTCGCCCTGCGCACATTTAAGTATTCCACTGGGGCGTGGCTAGGATTACGATCATGGCGGACGCTTAACAGTGAAGCTCCGTCCTGGTCCCGCATAAATCCTACCCTGAGTGTGGGGAAACCCTGATACTGGAAAATTGCTGGTGAAGAGGAAGAGCCACTTGCCGACACCGAGCTGAGCCGCGGCCGGAGGACAGATTGCCGTGACTGGAGCCAGGTGAGAGTGCGGACGGAACTGCAGCAGGGCCGGCCCCGTCCGAGAGCCTCGAAGATATGGCTGTGTAGAAGGAGCCCTGGGTGCAGGTACTGCAACCCTCAGTGGAGGAGACAGTGAGCGGGCCCGTCACGGCAAAGACGGCAGCAGGGATATTCGCCCCACGGAGGTCCTGTGACGACGCTTCCAGGCCCGGGCCGATTGCTCAGAAGAGGCCCAGAGCAGCGACCCGAGGTGACCCGCAGCCCGCACTCGCCGGAAGCGGAGAAACTGTGCCTGCAAAAAGGCTGGAACGTGCAGTGTTTGGCAGCTGGGAGCAGCGACGGTGGCGCGTGCTGAGGCAGGCCCAAAGGTACGGGCTCCATACACGTCAGCGCCTGGGGAGGCAATGACACAGCAGGCACAGGAAGTGCTGTGTGGCCCTGTGGACTGTGTAGGTGCCCAGGGAGTGTACAGCAGAGTTTGGCAGGGGTCATTGAAAGCCCCCCCCCTCCCAAAGACATGCATCACGCCTGCAGAGGTGAGACTCGAGACTACAGTTATTGCTCAATAATACCAGGTGAGGTGGCGTGGCAGAGTGGCACCCATCTTAAGGGTCACAGTGGGAAGTCGAGACTGTTGCGGACTAGTGTGAGGTTACCAATCAACAGCAAAGTGTGACTGAGTACTAGGGGACTGGCTCGACGGGGCGCAGTCCTGTGTTGACGGACCGGCAGTGGCCTGGACGCACCCCTGGCAGTCTGAAAGAGACAACAGGACTAATAGATCCGCAGGGTGAACCTAAAGGTGAGATGAGCTAGGAGGTGTGGAGAGCTCTTACCACCTGCGCAGTAGCAGGAAAACATTTTGTACTAGTCCCCTGCATCTGGGGGCTGGAATTGGCAGCAATCCGTGAGGCAGTAGTCCACAATAGGCAAGTCGCGCCCCAGCACTAAGTGCTGAGACACACTAGGAGCAAGGAGTGGCCGCCAGGATACCGTGCGGGGTCGTCCAGCTGGGGGAGCACTTCAGTGAGTACACGAGCCCCAGAGCTTACCCCTACATAACTGTTCTACTGAGTTCACCCTACTCCTGTGGATTTGTGCACATGTAGCTTGAGACCGCTGAGGCCAGGATCTCGTAGGCAGCGACTAACAGGCGAATGCTCTGTGGGGCCCCGTGATTCCCCTGCAGGCCGGAGCCATTGAACTGATACTAGTAAGGAAGAGTGCTGCAGAGTTCAGGTACCCTAGGCGGATCAAATTACAATTACAACGCAAGGCACTATCGCCTTTTACTACCTGTGAAGATGCCAGGGCAGGGGACAGGTAATCCGAAACATTCAGCACCGGGCAGACCTCCCAGACCGGTGGTTGCCAAGCTACTTCATTATAGGGACAGGGACGCTATCTTACAGCAGTCCAGATCTCACGGCCCATACACTATGGACAACAGTAACTTTTCCATGTATCCGGACTTCACTGCTAAAGGGCAAGCACAGAGGGCCTCTTTTGAGGCAGTAAAAAAAGGCGCTACGCAAAGCGGGACTACAGTACTCCTTTATGTTCCCGGTGAATACTGAATCCATACTGAATTGTATTGGACAATGCCACGCACTTCTTTTCCACACCGGATGACGCATGGACATGGCTGGAGGCCTAAGGGTAGGGGGCTCCTTTGCCCAGGTCTACACCAAGCTCAAGAGTCGGGAAACGAGGGGCTAGGACCAGGCCACGCCGCCCCAAGAAACCGAAAGCACTGCAGAGGCCCACAGTGTCTCAGACGCAGTGGGAACGGGAAGCTGCTATCATTCACAAGAACATCTCCGTATCTGAAATGGACTCATTCACATATAGCTCCTTTGAATGCCTAACTGCCACCATTAAATCGAGTGTCAATAAAACACTAATATGCCATCTCCTGTACCATCCCCCTGGCAACACCGCCGCATTCGGTGAACACCTCTCCGACCGAATAACTCACTGCGCACTCCATGACTCCAACAACATAATTCTAGGAGACCTCAACTTACACTGGAACGAGGAAAACATCTCGGTGATCCAAACCTTGAACGAACTTCTAAACAACCACCTCACCCAACACTGCAAAGAACAAACCCACAACAGAGGATAAACCTGGATGCCATTATTGCTCAAGTAGACACAGTTACTATCAACCACATCCTATCTGTTCACTGGTCCGACCACCGCATCATTTTATTCCAAATAAACCGAACAACTCAATGCATGACAACACATGCAGGAAACCATCCACTGGGCAAGGAATCAAAGTTAAATCGACCTTATTGACCTGGAGGAAAGGGTAAGCTCACTCCTCCCCACCTCAATTGACAACCTCTCCACAACAGAACTCATCTCCCACTACAATACTACTATGACCTCCATCATGGACCAATCAGCCCCCTGGAAACAAAAAAGAGTCAGGAACACCCCATCCAGATCATGGTTCAACATGGACATAAACGCCGAAAGAAGACAGCTAAGAGCTGCAGAAAGACTCTGGCAGAACAACCCGTCCACAATCCTCATTAATTGACTCAAATCAGTACTTAGGAAATACAAAAAACACATCAGGAATGAAAAAAAGTCCTTCTTTTGTAGTGCTCTGAATAACGCAAAGATGAGGCAGAAAGAACTCTCCAAACTCAGACAACAAACCTCCAAACCCCCCACATCCTCAGCTCAGGCCTCCAAAGACTTATGTGATAACTTTGCCAATTTCTTCAATGACAAAATCACAAAGATTGAGCTCTCCCTGGACATTCACTGCTGCCCCCCCCGGCAATAGCTCGCTGACACAGAAGCTACCTCACCCATGCACCACCCAATCAACGGGAAATCCTTCAATCCCATCTCCGTAGCGGAGATCGCGAAAATGATTTCCAGCTCCACTCCCTCATCTCACGTCTCGGACCCTGTGCCTGCCCAACTGGTCAAAAAGCTCAAACTCACCCAAGCCCCGATCTGGACCAAGATTATAAACAGCTCACTGAAAACCAGAGTCATGCCGGACTGTCTCAAAATCGGCCAAGTCACACCACTATTAAAAAAAATTAAAAAACGTCTGACACAAACCATTTTAACTTCAGACCTTCTTCCTCTCCTAGCTAAAATCTTGGAACGATGTGATCTCCTACAACTCACCCAACACATGGACTCAAACAACCTTCTAGACCCTCATCAATCTGGCTTCAGAAAAGGTTGCAGAACAGAGACAGCGATCCTGAATGTCATAGACGATATCCACAAGTCACTAGACAATGACAAATGCTGCCTGCTCATTCTCTTGGACCTATCGGCAGCCTTCGACATGGTTGCCCACAAATTACTCATTAAGGTACTACAAGAAAGGGTAGGAGCAGATGAGGTGGTCCTACCATGGTTCACCTTCATACAGAACCGCACACAAAGAATAAAAATCATTAACTTCCTGTCTGACATACACCCCCTCAGCAGGGTGGTACCCCGAGGATCAGCTCTCTCCCCGCAACTATTTAACATCTACATGGAACCCCTCACCTCCATTCTCAATAAAACCAACACCCCCTTCCACCTTTATGCGGACGCACCCAGATCTATCTCAAAACCACCTCCATTGACGACATTCACAGACTAAACAACACTCTAAGGGAAGTCCAACACTGGCTAACACTCCACCACTTGAAACTCAACCAAGACAAGACAGAAACCCTGCTCATCTCCAACAAGGAGCAGAACCCCCAAGTCACAAAATTGCTAAAAGCCATAGATACGCTCAACTGCATTCTCACTCTGACCGACTCTGTAAAATCACTAGGGATCACTCTGGACCCAAAATTAAACTGGGCCAAACACATCAAGAACTCCGCTAAGAGCGCCTTCCTCAACCTTAAACTGCTCAACAAAATAAAACCCTTCATCCCTTACAGCGATCTTAAACAAGCTACTCAATCCCTGCTGTTGTCCAGACTGGACAATGGGAATGCAACCCTGACAGGAACAGCAAAATCTTGCTTAGCTCCCCTTAGATCAACTTTTAATGCAGCAGCCAGAATGGTTACCGGAGGGAAGAAACTTGAACACATTTCGCCGGCACTCAGAGAACTAAAATGGCTCCCAATCGAAATGCGTGCCAATTTCAGAACTGCTTGTCTCACGCACAAAGCTCTACACACTGAGAAACCCACCTAACTAGCCGTCAAACTCAAGAAAGCCGGCCAGATAAGGAGCCTCAGGATCACCAACACTACTCCTCATCCCCCTGAAAACTCGCAAACAAAAAACCTCATCTCGATCCTTCTCTGGAAATGCGCCGAAAATTTGGAACGCCATCCCAGACCATATCAGGACTAACCCCTCCTTTATTAAATTTAAAAGGCAGCTCAAAAACCTCTTCCTTAACCGTTCCCTTCTGAATGGATAGCTACCGCCTGAATGCAGACTCTTGTTGATTGAAACACTCAGCCACATTAACCGCACCCACCTTTTGACTCGTTCCTATGCCCCACCCTCCAGGAAACTGTCTCCCCTCGAGTCTATGTATTTATCACCCCTAGGATCTGTGATCTCCCACTACTCAATGTGCATTCTAATAAGAGTTGTTTGACTCGCCACATGCCAACATGCATACCACTGTTATTTTTCTGTGATCTCCTGCTATGCAATTTGTACTCTGTTCAGAGTCTTCCGACTCGCCATTGAGTCAACATGTTTACTTCGGTTATTTCTCTTATGATTTCCCTACCACTTATGCTGTAAAGCTCTCCGATACCTTCAGGTCTGGCTAGCACTATATAAAACTCAAATAAATAAAATAAATGAATAAGCTGCTCTGAAAGTGGTGGCGCAGCTGCGGTCACCTGAAGCCCAAGATCGGAGTGGAGACTAACTCGGAGGACCACTCAGGAAATGATGCTGGACTGCCAAAACTTACTTCACGTACTGCTGATGACATCGCCTGACGGAAGGGGTACATGGTTACTCAAAATGGGATGCATCAAGACGTTGGGTTTGGGGACCCCCTGTACCACCGATGGGACCTGATGGGTATTACAACATATCAAGTACTTCTAACTTTCCTTCCACCCCCCACAAGAGTGCACCGCCACCGGAGCGGGTGGTGGAGTACTGATCGAAATGAAGTTCTCTTACAGGTTAGGGCAGTTGACCGTTGTCAGTCCGCTCGTGGGTTGGAGAGTTTTGCTGTTGGGGTTGGATTTTTTTTTTTCCAAGGAGTCCACAATAGTCTTTCGGGCTGGTGCGCTGAGGGGGGTGGGGTGTCTATGCTGAAGGATGGCTGGTGTCTCTAGCTCTGCCGACGAGTTTAAACTCCTAACTTGAAACGTTCGGGGAATGGGCTCTCCTTCCAAACGATACAGTATCCTGAACTATATACGGCGTAGGGAAGCTCACAGTGATGCTATGGGAGACCCATCTCACAGAGGTGGAGGTTGTCAGGCTATGACGCAGATGGAGGGTGCAATTATTTGCGACTGCATACTCGGCTTTTGCACGGGGGGTGCTTGTGTGAGTCAAACCTGGGGACCCTTTCCAGGTGTCCTGGAAAACAATTGAAGCAGAAAGGAGATTTGTAGTGGTCCGGGGTAAGTTGAAGGGCAAGGAAATAACATTGGGGACTGTTTATGCACCAAATCGTGACCAGTTTCTCTTTCTAGAGCAGTTCTCTGGGAAACTCTGGGATGGTGGCGGAGGATCTGATTTTGGGAGGTGATTTTAATTGTGTATGTGATTTAGGATGGGACAGATCTATTCCTCCTTTGAGGGAAACGTTAGCAGCCACTATGGCCAAGGGATTAAGGAGCGGGATTGCTGGGTGGGAACTGACAGATGTTTAAAGAGAATATTCCTACCACTCCTCCCTATATGACCTGCACACCAGACTAGACATGTTCCTTTGCTCGGGTGGCCTCGATGTTGTGCAATGCTAGATACCTGGTGACTAGACCCCACCCTACTAGAGGACGAAAGCTTTAAACAGTGTCTCTCAGATGCTATTGCCGCTTACTTTGAGAACAACCAGGGAACCGCTAGCTCCTTCTTAGTGGAATGGGATGTATTTAAAGTGGTAATCCCAAGAAAATGTCTGGAACAGGTGGTGGGAGCCAGATGGGAGATCACCTGGGAACTTGCAGCCCTGGAAGCTCAGATTCTGGCACTGGACAGAGAGATTGAAGGAGGGGCTGATGTGCAGAGAAGACTTGCAGACGTGAAGAATATTTATAACTCCACATGGAATAGGCTAAGGACATTGGACTACCGGGCATACCAGGAACGTCAACATGTGGAGGGCAGTAGGACGAGGAGGCTATTGGTCTGGTTGATTAAACTAGAGAGCAGGAGAGCTCCAATTCCGAGTGTTCATAGTGTGGGGGGTAGGTGTACTTTGCTCTCTGAGGGGCATTAACAACTCGTTCCGGGACTATTATGAGAAACTATACGGAAAACCAGGGGACATACAGGAAGATAGATTAAAGGACTATTTGAACGGGTTCAGACTGCAAGAACTAGATCAAGACGCTTGGGATACTCTGGCACTCCCGCTAAAAGCCGGGGAAATCAGAACGGCCATTAGAGAAATGGTGCCTAGGAAAACACCAGGGCCTGATGGCTTTCCGGCTGAATTTTACTCCTGCTTTGTGGATTTATTGGCCCCGAGGCTGGAGCAGATGTATGCATCAGCATTAGGGGAGAAACAACTGCCGCCATCAAAAAGAGGCCCTAGTGGTCCCTTTTCCAAAAAAAAAGAAAGAAGTAGCGGAAGTGACAGAATTCCGATCGTCTTTGCTAAACCTTGATTTTAAGGTTTTGAGCAAAATGCTGGCGTCTCGGTTGTTGCCGCAGATGCAGAGATTGGTCCACACTGACCAGAGTGGATTTATTCCCACACATTCCACATCTAATAATTTGCGGAGATTATATAATGTTTTGTTCCACAGAGATCTGGCGGGGTACCCTGAAGCCATAGTAGTGGCTGTAGACCTGGAAAAGTCCTTTGATTCCTTGAGATGGGATTTTTTTTTACTGGCAGTAATGGGGAAGATGGGAATGGGAGACGGATGGCTGGAGTGGGTCAGTCTTTTATACGAGAATCCCAGAGCTAGAGTACATACAGGTAGCACGGTATCTGCCCCTTATCCCGTTTACAGAGTAACTCGCCACGGATGTCCCCTGTCGCGGATGCTCTCTGACCTGGTGACGGAGCCCTTGGCGGAACGGCTCAGGCAAGAGGGTGAACACCTCGGATTGGCTCTAAACGGGACTGACCATATAGTTTCGTTATATGCGGACATACTGGTCTATCTACGTAATGGACCGAGTGGTATCCCGACAGTGCCACGCGTCCTAGCAGAGTTCGCTGAGCTCTCGGGACTGCGTGTAAACAAAATAAAAACATATGTCTTCCTGTTAAGTCCTGCTCTTGACCGACCGCTGAACTTCCCACCAGATCTGGAAGGGACACAGAGCTCCTTCAGATACCTGGGAATACAGGTCTATCACCATCAGGTAGACATGTTAGAGGGGAACCTCGGAGGTGCCCTGAGCCCACTACGGGCAAATGTTTCCTTCTGGCGTTCGCTCAGGCTGCCGGTGATGGCCAGAGTGGCGTTGTCTAAGATGGGGATACTGCGACGACTCTTGTATATTTTTGTTAAACTACAAGTAGTGATCCCGAAAAGCTGGTTTAAGACCCTGGATACATTATTGAGAGACTTGGTGTGGGATGGGGGTCGTAAAAGAGTATCCTTCCAAACACTGCAATTGCCACTTGCTGGAGGAGGGCTGGGTGCTTCTGACTTTGAAGCCTACTATCTGGCGGCACAGCTTCAGTGGATGGCCAGATGGAAGGGGACTGGAAAATGTGTCCCTTACAGCTAGTACTGCACAAGGGGCTTTGTTCCCTAGAACGCTCAGTCCTCGCCAGAAGATCAAACACATGGGGGCGCTATTTTCAGTGGCAGTAACGTGTTGGGATAGATGCACGGCGAGAACTAGGGATGCACTGCTTTACGCACCAAGTTTACCAATCACGAGACTACCACAAGCTGGAATGGGCCCCCCTCTTACACAGCAGCAATTACAGGGAGGAAGCAGGCGAGTTCTCGTCGGGATTGCTACCGGGATGGCGAATTGCTCCCCTTCACTAAGTTTCTAGAATGCCATGACTTATCGCCGGGACAGTTTCTGAACTATCATAAGATACGGGGGGCTTCGACAGAGCTGTGGGGAGTTGCCATAAACAAACCTCCAACTCATACAGCCTTCCATGCGATGGTGACTTTGGACTCGGCGGGACACCTGGTAAAATGATTATAACTGAAATGACCCATCGACCCTTGCCCCGACTACAAGAGAGATGGGAGGGCACGCTGACTAGGCAGATGAGTGAGAGGGAGTGGAAGGTGGCCCTGGGAAGCCCCCCAAAAAAGTGTCCAGGAACACTACATTTAAATTCATACAATTCAACGTACTCCATAGAACTTACCTTACCCCTCATAGGTTGAACGTAGTATACGGTAGAGAAGACCAGGTCTGCGCCAGGTGCTCGCAACTATACGCTGACTTAGACCACATGATATGGGCTTGTCTGGGGCTCAAAATTACTGGACCAAAATTGTAGATACAGTAAATGAGGTTTTGGCTCGGAAACTGACATGCTCGCCGGAGGGGTGCCTGCTGGGCCTTTTCCCCGAGACCCAAATACGAAAGAATGGGTCATAGGTTTGTAGACCTGGCTTTCCACCTGGCTAAACGGAGAATAGCGCTCAGATGGAAGGCAAAGACGAACACTTTAATCGTAGACTGAGAAAATGATGTTTCCTGTTGGGCCAGGGCAGAGGAAAAAGCTCTGATCCGGGAGGATAAGATCACGAAAAGACGCAATCCCCTGGCGGAACCATGGGCTGACATACTGAGGGCTTGGGACACACGCGATACACCTGACTGAGGCTCACAGTGGAGCTCATCGGAATCCGAGGGAATAGAAGAGGCACTTGCCCACTAACTGCATAACTGTTATTAAGGAGCCCTTGTGAACCTCTGGGACCCGGGAAGGAGGGTGGGCTGAGCCCCATAACGCCACAACACCTGGATGACACCGTCTTTTTTTTTTTTTTGTACTGATCCTTGCCCCAACATCCTTTGGGCCTTCATTGATTCCCCCTCTCTTCTCCACCATTTGGGTCCCCGGCCCATTAGAAGAATCAGTTGAGCAGTTTCAGACATACCGATTGACGGAGGACTCTGGTGGATTTACATTGAGTGGAGTGTCTAAATGGTATTTTAGACAAACTGAGTTTAGTTTTATCTTTTCTTTCTTATTGAGTTATTGTACGGCAGTTATACGAACATTGTTCAGAGCATGTAAATATGGAATAATCAAGACTGAAAGTGGACTTAGATACTCTAGGTAATGCCCCCCGCTGCAACAGGGAATTAATACGCCAAACCTGGAAAGTAACTAATGCTACATTGGAGAAAACCACGGGGAAACATGATGTTGGAATCACTATGGTTTAATTTATATCCGTATAATGTATACCTGAGCTTGATATGCAACATGTTTTTTTGTGAAAATTTTTATTATTCTTTGGTTTTGAACTTACATTGTATCGAAGACAATATCATAAATGCCAATAGAACCGATATTTAAAAAAAAAAGAAGAAATCATGCTTTCCACTAACTGCGGCGGCATCGCCACTGAAGACATACATTCCTACCACGCAGCATCACAACTACAAGTCTTAAATGAATGGTGGTTTGGGCCTAGGGACGAACCCGCATACAAGATCGAACGGTGGATTATGGGAGAACCAGCTCTATACCCGCTCCTGTACAGCATATCGGTCCCCAAGGTTGGCTGAGGAGGGTTATGAACCCGAAACCGGTCCCAGGAAGCTTGTTTCCGGTCCAGGGAAGACATGGCTTGGCAGTTCAGGCTGGACTGATCCCATGAGGCACAGGGTCAGACTGATTTGCATATGGCCATGTCTGAACTGGGGTGGCGGAGTGAGCTAAAGAATGATGGATTAAACCCCGATCAGTTGACTGGGGGTGAGTGCTTCAATGTTCAAAACTTCGCCCATCATCCCCTTTGGTTTTGCTTCCCCCCACCACACAGGTGGAAATGTTGTCCTGGCGACAGACATTGCGCCGCATGAGCAGGTGGGGGCACCTTACACGGGAGACCCTGCTGTTGCGAACCCGCCTACTCCCTCAGGTTGCAGACTTACAGGGGTTCAGCAGCTGGGATCGCACTTGGATCTCAACTCTAGGGGATGGTATGAGGGACCACACCCTTAGCTCATTTCAGGACCTCCAGCAGGAGTTCTCCATGCCCCATTCTCAATTCTACAAATATTTACAACTACGTCATGCCTTGCAACCTTACATTATGGATCAGACAGCCTTGCCCAAATTTGGTCCACTACAGGGCAAGGGGGATTTGGGCGGACCATAAAATCTCCAAATCTACCAGACCCTGGTGACGAACAGCCCCACAACCATTGCCTCCCTACGGGCCTCATGGGACATAGGACTCATAGATGAATATGACTGGCCCAAAGCACTTCAATCACCAAGTGGAGCCACAATCTCAACACGAATACGCCATATTCAATTCAAATACTTACATAAGGTGTAATACACCCGACAAAGATTATGGCGGGCTGGATTGATCGCCTCTCCCCGCTTCCTACACACAGTTTGGACGTGCCCCACTCTCGATCGTTTTTGGCAGGGGTGCTACAAAGCCTATCCACAGTATTAGCATGTTTTAGTCCTCGATCTCCCAAACTCATGCTCTTGCATTGCACAGATGAAATTTGGGGTAATTATAAAAGACATTTCTTTTTTTTGGCCTGACCCAAAACGGGATATTGTCAAACACTGGGAGGCTGACATCCACCCCCCTCCCACCCCCCTTCCTCGTCTATCGACATGGAAAGGAAGCATGGATTATGCTTTGGAGTTAGAACCACCCGTATTCATTGCTTGTGGATGTCCACAGAAGCACACCAAAATATGGAATCGGTGGGACACATAGGAATATACCCATGGAGAAGCATACTTCAGAAGGTCATCAATAAATGAATGAAGTTATAACATTCCAATAAAGATTGAGGGTTTACACTATCCCCATACACCTTGAACAGTGACGCAAGTAACCAAGAATTTCATGCAAGTGACTAGAGGCAGAGTCAGGATTAGTTTGATGCAGTTGTTTAATACGATACTTAAGATGTGGACAGCAATTTTTCTCCTATATACAAATGTGCTGACTTACAAGTCCATCATCTTATGGGAATCCTTGTGTTGACTTTCACAAACTCAATAAAATTTGTTTTAAAAAAAAAAAGCTAAATATTTGACAACTTGACACAAGGCCACGAACTTGTCCCAACATCCACCGTAAACTGATTTAGTGGAGTGACGTATGACTGCGGAGTTTGACATTCACTACTTTGGGATGGTGATCAAAGGCAGCCAACTGTCACCACTCAATCCGCACACATGGAGATATAGACTTCACAGGCCTGGGTGCAGGACACTGCACTGCGATGGAAGACCCTCCCAAAATGGTAGTATGATAAGAGGACAGATGTTCATG
Source organism: Triturus cristatus (assembly GCF_964204655.1). Classification (NCBI taxonomy): domain Eukaryota; kingdom Metazoa; phylum Chordata; class Amphibia; order Caudata; family Salamandridae; genus Triturus; species Triturus cristatus. Next base: position 11,903,276 of record NC_140589.1, on the reverse strand, counting down.
CCCAGAAGTTCAGGGTACCACACTCTCCTGGCCCAATCTAGAGCCACTAGGATGACTTGGGCTTGGTTGTTCCTGATAGTCGGATGTCGAGCAGTGGGGGCTGGCGAACGTCTGGCTGCGGCTCGGGTGGCCGGGCGGCCCACGCCCAACTGAGGCTGCCATCTTCATCTGGCGCCGAACGCCTTCGGCCTGTGCCCGTGCGCACCACAGCCTGTGCCAGAAGCTAGAGGAGAGGCCGGTTGTTTGGAGGATCAGAGCTGCACTGCTCCTGCGGCAGTAAGTCCCAGCGGCTGGAGGGGGTCCCGGGTTGTCTGGGAGTGGCCCCCCCCTGGACGCACGGGCGGCCCATCAGGAGGGGATACTTCCGAGTCCTCACGATCCTCCTTTGGGCTCCCTGGGTCCCGCACTACGAGAGGTCACAGATCCAAGACAGGGCATTGGGCACTGGGGCTGAGGGGGCGGTGTGGTGGTGTCGGCCGCGTTATCTAGTGCCAGAGGTGACTCCGGTGGGGGCGGCGTCCCCCCTAGACTCATTGGGCCCACAAATTCTTGCGGACAGGGACGCGCCACTGGCAACGGACCTGTCCACTATCCAAGCCATCCATACCTCGCAGTCCTCGGTGGAGGGCAAGATCGCGGCGGTCCGAGTGGACAAGACCTCCGTAAAACCATGGCGCAGATTAAAGAGACTGAATCCCGTATTATCATCGTGGAAGATGACGTTCTACAACTTAAGGGGCAGGTGGCGCACCTCCAGTCACACACCCAGGAGCTGCATCGGAGGGCAGAGGATGCAGAAAACAGATCCCGCCGTAATAACCTCCACCTGGTGTGGTTTCCTGAGGGGGCGGAGCGGGGCTGCCCGCCGAATTCATTGAGAAATGGTTGAGATCCTGGCTCCCGGAGGGTTTTCTTTCCCCGTGGTTTGCTATAGAGCGAGCTCACCGTTCCCTTGCCCAGAGGCCTCCGGCAGGAGCACCGCCCGACCGTTCATAATGAGAATCCTTAACTACAAAGACCGAGACTCCATCCTGGCTGAAGCCCGCAAGCAGAGACGCCTCCCTTACGAAAACCATTCGACTATACCAGGGTCAACGTCGCTCGTTTGGCGAGGTCAAGCAGAAACTGAGAGCCCTCAACATCCAGTACCGGCTCCTCTTCCCGGCACGTCTAAGAGTGGTGTTCGCCAATAAAACCTTATTTTTTGACTCTCCAGCAGATGCATGGGATGGGCCACGGAAGAACGCTCCCTTTGGTCCAACGGTCAGATTCCCCTGCAAGACAGTGCGGAGGGTGGTTCAATTCGCACCAGGCCTCCAGACCCTAGGCCCCAGCGCAACCACTCAATGAGGCGCTGTGGGCACAGGAGGGCCCGCTCTGACTCCCCGTTGAATCCTTTCCAACTGTCTGGACCATCACGGGGGGACCTTCCAGTTGTGCGACGCTCTGGCTCCTCCGGTCTTCCGGGCCTGCGGGGGGCCTCGCCCGCCTCCTCCATTCCTGACCTTCCGGACACTGACCTCTCTCGCAGCCCAACCCTTCTCAGCAATTCAGCCTGAACCCGTCTCTGCCCACCGGGCCTGGCTCCGCGGCCGGAGGCACTGTGCCGGCTTCCTTCTGTTTCCTCTCTTGTTGGACTTGTATATGAACATCCTGCAATGAGGAGGGGTCCTCGATGCTTCGTACACTCCCAAGCAATTTAGTTTGGTCCTATGTTGTTATCACTGTTAGGGCGACAGATGCTTCTGTTTTTGAAGTATAGGGTGGGGGTGGGGCTAGGGTGGGGGGGGACCGTTGTCCCGAGTTTTTGTTGTTTTTTGTTGCCTCCTTGTCTTATCACACCAGCACTTGCAGGAATTCACATTTTACACATGAGGGGACATGGTAACTGATGTCTGGGCTCCCAATCACGCATCTCCGCATCCCTGCCCCCTGCCGAGCTTCCCTTGTGGACCTCCCCCCTTCTCCGTGACAGTCTATCAAGATGGCTGACCAACTACAACAGGGGGTGTCTTTGCGCCTTCTGTCCTGGAACGTCAACTGTCTCTGGACCGCCTCAAGCGAACGGCGGTACTTCGCTATGCGCAGCGTCTTGGGGTGGAGGTCCTACTGCTTCAAGAGAGACACTTATTGGGTAACCACTGCCCCTTTTTAACGCGCTATGACAGGGTCTGGCACTCTGGCTTCACACGCGTATCCCATGGGGTTGCGATCCTGGTACAATGCTCCCTTCCTTTCGTGGCAACATGAGTCATTCAGGACAACCAGGGCACCTTCCTGGCCCTGTCCGGCACTCTGAATGGCGTACCCCTTAATTTGGTGTCATTATACTCCCCTCCAGTGCAGCTGACTGCGACCCTTGCTGCATCCGTTGGGTTCCTGGCCTCTTTGCCCCCGGGCTCCACCTTCCTGGGGGGTGACTTCAACGCAGTCCCTTCCCCTGATCTGGACACGGCTGGGACCCCTTCCCACGGCAGACTGGCGCATGCGAAACACCTAGCGAGCTAGGCCGAATCCCTAGGTCATTGTGATGCATGGCGTAAATGGCACCCGCGTTCCAGGCAATTCACTCATACCTCAGCTGCACGCACACACACACACACACACACACACACACACACACACACACACACACACACACACACACACACACACGTATAGACATCATTTACATTCCCTCGACAGACTGCCTGAGGGTCCAAGACTTCGCTATCCTCCCGCGGGGTATATCCGATCAGTCTGCAGTGATGCTCACTGTGGGTGTCCCTCCTGCCTCAATGCATCAGACATGGAGATTGAATGCGTGGTTCCTCCAAGACAAGGAATTTTGAAAAGTGGTAGGGCAGGAACTCCAACATTATTTCCAGACCAATGAGGGGTCAGTGTCGTTGCCCTGTGGGAGGCTGGCAAGGCCACGATCCGTGGAGTCGCCAAGGGGCAACTCAAAACCCAGCGACGAGTGCAGCTGGACCAGCTCACTTCACGGAAGGCACATGCCTTGCGCGGTCCACCTTCCTGAACCCTGGCGCCTCGGAAGTGAGACTCCATGCCCACATACGCGAAGAGATTCGACAATTGTCGATGGGCGCGGCTAAGCTCCTCTATCGCCAGTGTGTACGGATGGGGAGACAAGAACGGCTCCCTCCTCCACAGACTGGCCACCTACCCCAGAGCGAACCATATAATTCCTGAAATCAGATTGGGACGGTTCGGTATGCAATTCCTCAGCCGACATGGCCCAGGCCTTTGCTCTGTATTATCGCCAGCTATACACTGCCCGGACATCCCTCGTCTCTCTCCGATATGTTGCGAGCTGGAGACTCGCAACTCCCTCATCTGGATTCGGCTGTTCAGGAAGACCTGGACTGTCCCATCACTCGTGAAGAAACTGGGGAAGCGATTGCCCTGGTCTTGTCGGGCAAGACGCCGGGTCCGGATGGCCTCCCCCCAGAATAATATGCCCTGTACCATGAGACGTTGACTCCACACCTTGCTCAGCTATTCAATGAGGCAGTGGAGAAGGGTTCATTTCCGCCAGAGACTGACGTGGCCACCATTGTGGTCCTTCCCAAATCCCAGACACCCTCACCTCGGGGCGCAGACTATCGTCCAACCTCACTTATTAACACAGAGCTAAAACTGTACGCCACGATACTCGCTCAGCGCTTCAAACCCCATTTACACACGCTGGTCCATCCTGACCAATGCGGGTTCATGCCATCACGTGGTACCAGACATTGCCTGCGGAGGCTTCACTCAGCCCTGGCCCATCGCAATTTAATCACCCCCTAGCTCACACTCCTCCTGGTAGATTTTGAGAAAGCCTTTGATTCGGTAGATTGGGGGTTTTTGAACGACGTCCTGGCGGAGATGGGTTTCGGACCCCACTTTCGTGGTCTCGTCCGCGTACTGGACGCTCGTCCGAGGGCTTGTGTCTTGGTGAACGGGGTTCTATCTGAACCCTTCCTGATCTACAGGGGGGAACGAGGCAGGGCTGCCCCCTCTCTCCCCTGCTCTTTGCTCTGGTGATGGAGCCTCTGGTGGTCCTGATGCGCTCTAGCAGACAGGTGCGGGGCTGGGAGTGGCTCAATACAGAAGCAGACAAAATCGCCCTCTACGCGGACAACGTCCTGATTTATTTGGCGGACCCCGCGAGTTCGGGCCACCACTGCCTCTGGATCCTCCGGTCTTTTGAACAAGCCTCTGGCTTAATCCGGATAAATCGGTCTTGGTCCCCCTCCAGAACTCCAGAGAATGCTTCGAGTGGCAGTCCACCATACCGCTCCGCCACCAGTCATTTAAGTATTTAGGGATATGGGTGACTTTACTCCCTGAACTCAGCTGGGATCTCAAGGTCACTCCCCTGGTGAAGCGGGCTAGGGCAGACCTGTCGAAATGGCAGCTACTGCCTTTGAACCCCATGGGAAGAATCGCACTTTCTAAGAGGATGATGATTCTTCCCAGATTCCTTTACATGCTTCAAAACACTCCCCTTAAATTTTCTGAGAGCGTGGTTCCAGGAGCTTGACAGCCTGGCTTCCAAATTCCTTTAGGGGGAGTGAGGGCAGGTCCCGATTGGCACTAGGCGTCGGTCAGATCCCTTCCTTTGATGGGGGTCTAGGGATGACCCATTTATACCTATATTACCTAGCTACGCATTTGCTCTCACTGCAGGACTGGTTCAACGGGGGTGGTCTGATTCGGCCTATAGGCTGGAACTCAGTGAGTTGGGCTTGTCCAACCTCCAATCGATGTATGGGGTACCTGTCCCGACCCGTCTGCCAGAAGTGACGCGTTCTATGTTCCTGGCCTGGCGGGCCGCACTCCGCCGCACCAAATGGACCTGCACACTGACCCAGTGCACACCCTTGTGGCAGGATACCTGGCTCAGGGAAGTCAATGGGCTACAGGCCTTCCGGTTGTGGGACCTAATAGGTATTTCACAGCTGGATGACGTTTGGGTGGGTGACCACATGCACTCCTTTCAGGACCTTCAAGCTAGATATTCCCTACATCACTCGCAGTTTTACAGATATTTACAGCTGCACCACGCCATTCAGGCACACCTCACGACTGGTACACGTCTCCCGGACCACAGCCCGCCTGAAGCACAAATCTTGCTGGGGGACCTGGGAGGGGGGGCATCTCCCGCATCTACCAGACACTCATTAACAATACCCTACCTCGCTTGATCGGCTGCGGACTCAATGAGATGAATGGGTGGGCTCCTTGGAGGAGGAAGACTGACGCAATGCCCTTTTGGCGCTCAGGACAGTCACTGCCTCCGCCAGATTGCGTATGACTCAGCTTTACTTCTTACATGCTGCCTATTTGACACCGGCACGCCTGGACCGCGCGGGGTTCCAGCCGACCCCCACCTGCGCGAGGTGTGGTCACGAGCCAGCTGACTTTCTCCATACGATATGGTCGTGCCCACGCTTGGCGTGATTCTGGGGAGACATTGAGAAGGAACTCACTGAGGTATTTGGCTGGGAGATCCCACACGACCCGAAGTATGTGATCTTGGGCATCACGGACAGGTTGGATGGGTACAGAAATGAAAAACTATTTTACACTACAGCGATGGTGGTGGCTAAGAGGGGCATAGTTTCTGCCTGGAAATGTCCTGACCCTCCCACTGTGGGGAAATGGCGGGCCAGGGTTGACTGGTGCACCACGCAGGAGAAAATGTATGCAGCGCGTGGCTGCCCCAAGAAGTATCATAGGGTTTGGGGGGGAAGTGGTTGGGGGGCTTGGTTTAGTTTCGTAGGGGATGCTCCAAAAGTTGTCCTTTTGACTCTGTATGTAATTAACCTTTGGATTGTCCAGATCATGGCATACATTCTTCTGTTATCATGGCATCTTGATGATTGGCTGGTGCTTCTTGTTAAAATCAATAAAAATGTGTTCATCAAAAAACAAAACGTCACTACCAATCCTGAACAGCAACCACAGTGTATTTACTGGGAAAAGGTGCAAATAATGCAAGCTCTTCACTAGACAGTTAATGAAAGATTCAAAAATAGATACCAGCAAGAAAAGGTGGTTAAGGTGCTTCTCTGGACACACACAAATAGACCCATGAACAAAACATCAGAACAAAAATCTGAATTTCAATAGGAGCACACAAGACTGAAACACCCCAACATACCAAGTGTGTATATCTCGTGCATTACCTACAATTTCCCATAGGGGGTTGAACTTACAGCGGGGCTCAAGGAGTATTAACACCACATGGAGCCTTTGCAGGGTAGCATTTGTGGGGTACACAAGTCATTATGGCACCTGTAAGTAAGCGGGTTTCTTTCCCAACAAGAACTACACTGCGGCTGAGGATCTGGTGGTGACCAGAGGGAGAGGGCTGTAACCAAGGTGGAGCTTGGGTGTGGCCATTGAACTCTTCTAGGGTTCCGGGACCATCATGTTCTGCAGCTTCAGTGCAGTCACACACACACAAGGTGCCGACTGAGGATTACTCTGCCCGATACTTTCCAACTTCAACTAGACTGAAGAGATCAGTGAAGAGAAAACTCGCTAATGAAACCTCTAAAGGGATATTTAGGTCTATGAATGTGCTGCAGCGCTCATTGTGCAGTGAGGGGGGGCATCATGTGCTGCCAACAGAGGGGGGCCCACCACAAGCTGCCACTCAAGGATGGCAGTTAGCCGACTAATCAAGTGACATCTCAGGCAGCATGCCATTAAGCTGGAAGCACTAGATAATAGTGTGCAATGAGCAGGAGGGAAAGCATTGCTTGCGTGCATCTATATCTCTGGGAGTGTGCAATGGGACAGTAAGGCACTGCTGGCCTGGGTCTACATCTCTCGCAGTGTCAAACAGGGCAGTAAGGCAGGGCTGTTTTGGGTCTACATCTCTACAAGTATGAAGGAGGGCAGTGAGGCACTGCTGGCCTGATTCTACATCTCTAGCACTGCGCAAGAGGGCAGTGAGGCATTGCTGTTCTGCATCTACATCTCTAGCACTGTGCACGAGGACAGTGAGGCCCTGCTGTTCTGCATCTACATCTCTAGCACTGTGCAGGAGGGCAGTGAGGCACTGCTGTTCTGCCTCTACATCTCTAGCGCTGTGCAGGAGGGCAGTGAGGCACTGCCGTTCTGCATCTACATCTCTAGCACTGTGCAGGAGGGCAGTGAGGCACTGCTGGCCTGATTCTACATCTCTAGCACTGCGCAAGAGGGCAGTGAGGCCCTGCTGTTCTGTATCTACATCTCTAGCGCTGTGCAGGAGGGCAGTGAGGCACTGCTGTTCTGCCTCTACATCTCTAGCGCTGTGCAGGAGGGCAGTGAGGCCCTGCTGTTCTGCATCTACATCTCTAGCACTGTGCAGGAGGGCAGTGAGGCACTGCTGTTCTGCCTCTACATCTCTAGCACTGTGCAGGAGGGCAGTGAGGCACTGCTGTTCTGCATCTACATCTCTAGCACTGCGCAAGAGGGCAGTGAGGCCCTGCTGTTCTGCATCTACATCTCTAGCACTGTGCAGGAGGGCAGTGAGGCATTGCTGTTCTGCCTCTACATCTCTAGCGCTGTGCAGGAGGGCAGTGAGGCACTGCTGTTCTGCCTCTACATCTCTAGCGCTGTGCAGGAGGGCAGTGAGGCACTGCTGTTCTGCATCTACATCTCTAGCACTGTGCAGGAGGGCAGTGAGGCACTGCTGGCCTGATTCTACATCTCTAGCACTGCGCAAGAGGGCAGTGAGGCATTGCTGTTCTGCATCTACATCTCTAGCACTGTGCAGGAGGGCAGTGAGGCATTGCTGTTCTGTGCCTACATCTCTAGCACTGCGCAAGAGGGCAGTGAGGCACTGCTGTTCTGCATCTACATCTCTAGCACTGTGCAGGAGGGCAGTGAGGCATTGCTGTTCTGTGCCTACATCTCTAGCACTGCGCAAGAGGGCAGTGAGGCACTGCTGTTCTGCATCTACATCTCTAGCACTGTGCAGGAGGGCAGTGTGGCACTGCTGTTCTGTGCCTACATCTCTAGCACTGCGCAAGAGGGCAGTGTGGCACTGCTGTTCTGTGCCTACATCTCTAGCACTGCGCAAGAGGGCAGTGAGGCATTGCTGTTCTGCATCTACATTTCTAGCACTGCGCAAAAGGGCAGTGAGGCATTGCTGTTCTGCAGCTACATCTCTAGCACTGTGCAGGAGGGCAGTGAGGCACTGCTGTTCTGCATCTACATCTCTAGCTGTGTGCAGGAGGGCAGTGAGGCATTGCTGTTCTGCAGCTACATCTCTAGCTGTGTGCAGGAGGGCAGTGAGGCATTGCTGTTCTGCAGCTACATCTCTAGCACTGCGCAAGAGGGCAGTGAGGCACTGCTGTTCTGCCTCTACATCTCTAGCTGTGTGCAGGAGGGCAGTGAGGCATTGCTGTTCTGCAGCTACATCTCTAGCACTGCGCAAGAGGGCAGTGAGGCACTGCTGTTCTGCCTCTACATCTCTAGCGCTGTGCAAGAGGGCAGTGAGGCCCTGCTGTTCTGCCTCTACATCTCTAGCGCTGTGCAAGAGGGCAGTGAGGCACTGCTGTTCTGCCTCTACATCTCTAGCACTGTGCAGGAGGGCAGTGAGGCACTGCTGTTCTGCCTCTACATCTCTAGCACTGTGCAGGAGGGCAGTGAGGCATTGCTGTTCTGCAGCTACATCTCTAGCACTGTGCAGGAGGGCAGTGTGGCACGGCTGTTCTGCGCCTACATCTCTAGCAGTGCGCAGGATGGTAGTAACGCAGTGCTGGCCTGCGCCTACATCTCTAGCAGTGAACAGGAGGGCTGTAAGGCGGTGCTGGCCTGTGCCTACATCTCTAGCAGTGCGCAGGAGGGGAGGAAAAGCCATGCTGGCCTGCGACTACATCTCTAACATTGTTTGTGGTCTGTATAAATTCAATATTCTCAAAGGAAGCCTTTTCCGAACACAAAGCAGAGTGAGACTTCTAGTTCTTATTGTCACACAAACACACCACACCCTGGGTTTGGGGTATACTGTAGACAGACGCTGAGCACTCAAGGGCTAAACACCCCCAAAGTCAGTTTAGAGCCAAGAGCAGCTACGCAAACAAGGATTTGCCACATCTGCAGCCCTCGTCTCCATCTGGCTGCTGGGAATTTAATGATTTGATGTTCTCAGTCTTAAGCTTGCAGTTGAGTCCTCAACAGTTGTATATATATATGCAGACTCAAAATGGGAGTGGTACGGGAGAAGACGAGGGAGGAAGGTTAATACTTGAACCCAGTGACCAAGAGTTCATTTCCCCTGTTATCAAACTCGCACCAAAGACGAGGAGGGTACTCTGTCCTCATTGGCCAGTGCAGGTCATGGTATTCATCTCACAAAAAGCAGCATAAGAGGGAAAAAGAACCAGGACGCCATCCACTGATAAGAATAACAAACAGAAAGGCCTGGTTAAATGCTATCACATGTATATTCAATTTTTAAATGAGCATCTCACCGTTCTTCTCCGGTGAAGCAAGGTGTGCTATCTAGCCGTGCCCACGCATGTGTGTTATTCAAATAATTTTTTTTAAAAAACACATCCATCCCACATCACGTCGGGAGACCACCAATCTATAGTCCTAGCTCAGACTAACAAGTTCCAATGATGACAGAGTGAGCCAACTGGTGAGTACCTACCAGTAGCTCCATGGGTATTGCTTACATAAGGCACTTTCTGACCCACCTCACCCTTTTTTTTTTTGTTTAGAACTTGTTAGTCCGTCCAAGGACTATAGATTGGTGGGCTCCCGACGATGTGGTATGGTTGTTTAAAAAAAAAAATAACACATAGGTGGACTTGACTAGATAGCCAGCCTTGCTTCACTGGAGAAGAACGTTGAGATGCTAATTTAAAATTGAATATACGTGTGTTAGCATATAACCAGGTCATGGTACTGCCTGTAGTGCTGGGCTGGCAAAGGACTGCGTAGCTGGGTTTTACAGCTCAGAGCTTGTTAGGCAGAGAGACAAGAGTCTTCTCGCTTGGACAGAACATCACTTACGAGCAACACAAAACCTACCCAAGTGTGAGAAAGCAGACTGCGAAGGGTGCGAGTGGGAGGCTGCGACTGCAAAAGAGTTCTGCTCTATAAATACTCCTTGCAGAAGAGCGGAGTGGAGGGGGGAGATAGAAGCACACTAGATGAGGACAGGAATTAGATATGGCACTTTCCGGCAACCTCTTGCAGCACATATAGACAAACAAGCAGGACAATGGAAGTGCCCTACAGTAATAGAAAGGGTGTATGTGTTGTAAAGCTACAGACACATTTCAAATAGTCTAAAGAATGAGACCTGTGAAATCGGCCTGCTGTGTGTGTTTAATCTGAAAGAGCTGTGCTACACCAGCGAGCCAGTGTCACGACACGCTCCACCAGCGAGCCAGTGTCACTACACGCTCCACCAGCGAGCCAGTGTCACGACACGCTCCACCAGCGAGCCAGTGTCACGACACGCTCCACCAGCGAGCCAGTGTCACGACACGCTCCACCAGCGAGCCAGTGTCACGACACGCTCCACCAGCGAGCCAGTGTCACGACACGCCCCCACCGGCAAACCAGTGTCACGACACGCCCCCACCGGCAAACCAGTGTCACGACACGCCCCCACCGGCAAACCAGTGTCACGACACGCCCCCACCGGCAAACCAGTGTCACGACACGCCCCCACCGGCAAACCAGTGTCACAACACGCCCCCACCAGCAAACCAGTGTCACGACACTCTCCACCAATGAGTCTCACAGTTACAACACTCTCCATTAATGAGTCTCAGTCACAACACTCTTCACAACACCCTCCACCAAGGAGTCTGTAACACACAACATTTTTTACTAATGAGTCTCAGAGTCACAACGCTACCTTAAGGGCTGACTTGCCTACATCATGAGCTGTTGAACCCTTACTGTGATGGTGGACACCTTAGCACAAGCCTCAAGCTAACATTTCTTTTTTTTTTTTTTACTGGTATTCATAGAGCGCTGCTACTCCCAAGAGTGTCCAACACTAAGAGAAAAAGACCATATAACAGCAAACAGAAACCCGCCCTCGCCGTAGAATCGGATAGGCCTAAAGCTGGAAAGCCATGTTTACAGATTCCGCCTAAAAGTAAGGAGGTCCGGGATCTGTCTCAGAAGGAGAGGGAGGCAATTCCATAGTCGAGATGCTACTGCTTGAAAAGATATTCCCCCTACCCGGGAGAGCAGGACCTTCGGATTCTAGATCAAGCGCTGAGTAGAGGACCTCAAGTGTGTAAGAAAGTGGGTTTCTGTTGCAGTAAACCCCCCCCCCTTTGTTTTGCCTAATAGCTGATGCACTTTTCCTTGTTGTGCCCTGGGCTCCTACCAATCAGGTGCCCAGGGCCTGTGTTCCTTCCCTAAAAACTGCCTAACAGCCAAAACTCAAATTGGCAAACTCTGGCCACATGTCAGCCCCTGGTAAATGGTACCCTAGGTACCCAGGGCCTTGTGACCAGGGAAGGCCTCTAAGGGCTGCAGCACTCATTGTGCCACCATTAGAGGCCCTGTACCCTAACACACACGCACTGCTCTTGCAGGCTGAGTGTCTGGATACAAGACATAACAGAGAGTCGACATGGCACACTGCCCTGGCATACATCAGCCACCCCTCTAGCTGGGTGCCCTATGCCAGTGGTGTGGGCACAGAGGCAGGAGCCCTGTGCCCTCACAGTACCCAGGTCCATTCCTGGGTCCTGTAAGTGCAGTGCTGCCAGCTAAGAGTATATGGTGCTGGGAGCTTGTCAAACACCAACTCCACAGCACCATAATGGCAGCACTGAAGACTGAGAAGTTTGGTATCAAACTGCTCAGCACATTAAATCCACACTGATGCCAGTGTGTGATTTAATGTACAAAGCACCACAGAGGGCATCTTAGAGAGGCCCCCTGAAACCTAAACCTACAATCCACGTCTGTTCTGAGGCTGCCACACAGCAGACATGTTGCTGGACCCCTGGGTAGGAGAGCCCCTGCTCTCCTGGGTCTGCAACAATGCACATCCTGGGCGAGGTGCTAAATCTCCTCCCCCAGGATGGGCAGGGAGAAGCCTCAAAGGCATGCCACCTCTGTGAGCTTCCCCAGGCCACTGCAACCCCCCACTCTGGCGGGAAGCTTGGCCGGAAACCCCAAATAAGGACAGGGGATGTGCCAGCCTGCCAACCACACCCCTCAGGTGGGGGGGCGAGGTGAAGCACATCTCCGGACTCTCGCCATCTTGAAGATGGGAAGCCCTGCCCAATCAGGACTAGGCTCCTGCCCCCCCCCCTCCCACAGGAGAGAGGCAGGATAGGGGGTGTACCCACCCCAGGACAGGGAGCAATTGGCCCCTGCCCTTCACCTACCTGTAGCGCCCCTAAATCTAGTATTTAGGGGCACCCTGAACCTTCCTTCCCCAGATTCCAAACTACAAAGAAGAGCAAGAAGAAAGAAGACCTGCCCTGCAGCTGCAGCTGCTAAAAAGTGGAAGACACCAACTGCTTTGGCCCCAGCCCTGTCGACCCTCGAACCTGCTCCTGCTCCAACCCGGCATCTCTTGTGGCCAGCAACCTCACAAACCCCGGAGAACCTGGCTACCTTTTGGCTCTAAACCCCTGGGACTCCCATGAGTAGAGGCTCTACTCAAAACCTACCTCTAATCCCTGGCAGCAGCCCGGAACCGCGAACCCAGCACACTCTGCACCAGCCAAGCCTGGCCAGTGCCGGAGTGAACAAAGACCCGGAGGACGACCCCACGGCGACTGTGACCCAGAGTCCGGCACCCAAGCACCTCCCTCGACACTCCTGAAGAAGCCTGCAGCCTCAGAACAAGGTGCCCCCCGCCACCGCGATCAACAGAGGGTAAGATTTCGCGACACCAAAAGGCACCCCTGCACGCGGCGCCCCGCGGCCCCCTGTGCCCAATCCTGGGGTACCTACCTATCCTCCAACTACCCAACTTACCTCTCGAAGTGGTGGTGGCACCGGAAGAGTCCTCGTCCCCGAGCTTGCAGCCTTTTTCTAAACCGGAGATTTCCCATTGAAATCAATTGAGCGCCCGAAGGCTCAAAAGCACTCTGCACCCAGCCGCCCGAGTGGCCCTGGCAGTGCAACCTCTACACCTACCTACTTCCCCACTTGCCCTGAGTAAGTGACCAGGAGCCCAGCTCCCACAGCCGCGTGGCTTGCCAGTCAGCAGCCACCAACCAAGGCCCCCCTATCCCTCATAGGATAACATTGGGCCTAACTCTCTCTGCACCCGGCTGCCCCAGAGACGCTGAGGGTGCACCAACTGTACCTACCTGACCCTGGGGGACCCCTGAGTCTATGCCCAGAACCTCAACTCTGCCAGTCGAGTACTTACCCTTAAACCGCTAACTCCATTTTCCTCATAGGGCAACATTGACTGGCTTTATCATGAAATTTCTTCTAAATGTGGACTTTTCAAATCTTCAAATATTCACCAAAAAAATCAGCCGAGTAACGAAAACGAAATTACTCACCTGCTCTTAGGTGAGCTCCCAGTGCTGGATCCTGGTGCCCAGCACTGACTCTGAAGAATACTTACAACTGTACTTACCCGTAACCCAATTTTCTTCCATAGGAAACCATTGACTGTTTTTCTGTGAAATTTCTAAGTGTCGATTTCTGCAATCTTCAAATATTCTTCAAGAATCGTATAATATCTGAAAACGTAATTACTTACCTGTTTTGGATAAAGGTCCCAGTACTGAGTCTAGGCACCCAGTACTGGATTACAAAAGTAACAAGAACATACTGTACCTGCAACTTGAATTTTCTTCCATAGGGAATCATTGACTGTTTTCTTTGAAATATTTTCCAAGTGTCAACTTTTAAAATAGCTAAATATTGTTTAAAAATCATTACAGTAATTAAGTCGACTTTCATCACTTGATTCTGAGTACTGACCCAGGACTGAATCTAGGATCCAGTCCTGGAATTCCAAAAGTAATCCTAAAAGTAATCTGTTGCAAATAACTTGAAACTTCCATTGAACTCAATGCATTATTGTGTTTAAAATAGTGTTGCCTATTGCAACCACTTGTAACTGTTTACAAAAGTCAATTACATCTTGCAAAAGTATTGATAAAAGCATCTCATTCTGAGAAAGTATATTTTAATTCCAATTGTGGGTTCTAAAATAAAACAAGCATATATTTTTTTTATATATAAACCATTGGTCTAGAGTTCAGTTATTGAGTGTGTGACACCATTTGCTGGCTTAGTGTGTACAACAAATGCTTTACACTGTCCTCTGATACTGCCTTTCTGCTCGACCAAGCTACCACTTTAGAGAGTAAGGTTATATCTAACTTTAGCCTCTGTCAACCCCTTGGGGACTGTGGACTCTGTACACCCTGTACCTATTTGGGAACAGTACATACAGAGCCACTTTCTCACAAAGGAGCGCTGCGGTGTAGAAGGCTGAAATCTTTCCCTTAGGTAGGGGGCTCCAATCTTGTGAAAAGCTTTGAAAACCCGGACTAGAGCTTTAAAATTAATTCTTTTCCACACCAGGAAGCCAATGAAGTGAGGACAAAAGATGAGACGTACGAGTCCTAGGTCCAGTCACAAAGATGGCCCTGGCCGCAATATTCTGAATCATTTGTAGTCGGCAGAGTAAGTACACCGGTAGTCCCAAATACATGGAGTTGACATAGTCCAGTCTTGACACCACGAGAGCCTGGACAACTGTTTTCCTGTGGGAGAATGGAAGTAGGGGGGAGAAAATTCCTCAGCATTTTCAGCACCCCAAAACAGGCAGTTTATCCTAGTCTCACTGAATTCAATACCCTTCTCGCACGTGAACAGCAGTTAAGTGTCGTCCGCGTATGACACTATTTTAGCGCCGTGCTTCTTGGCGAGAAGTGCAAGGGGGGTCATATACGAATTAAACAATGTAGGGCTCAAAATTGAGCCCTGTGGTACCCCGACGTTCGGGGGGGGGGGGGGTTGCGGTGAAAGGTGGTGACCAGGTTATTTGTGAGCAGTTACTTAAAAAGGACAAACTATTTCACTGCCGTGCCACCGATCTCGCCCTCCTCAAGTCTCTGCAGTAATCAACTGTGGGGAACGGCATCGAAGGCAGCGGAGAGTACCGTGCCACCGATCTCGCCCTCCTCAAGTCTCTGCAGTAATCAACTGTGGGGAACGGCATCGAAGGCAGCGGAGAGTACCGTGCCACCGATCTCGCCCTCCTCAAGTCTCTGCAGTAATCAACTGTGGGGAACGGCATCGAAGGCAGCGGAGAGTGCCGAGCCACCGATCCCGCCCTCCTTAAGTCTCTGCAGTAATCAACTGTGGGGAACGGCATCGAAGGCAGCGGAGAGTGCCGTGCCACCGATCCCGCCCTCCTCAAGTCTCTGCAGTAATCAACTGTGGGGAACGGCATCGAAGGCAGCGGAGAGTACCGTGCCACCGATCTCGCCCTCCTCAAGTCTCTGCAGTAATCAACTGTGGGGAACGGCATCGAAGGCAGCGGAGAGTACCGTGCCACCGATCCCGCCCTCCTTAAGTCTCTGCAGTAATCAACTGTGGGGAACGGCATCGAAGGCAGCGGAGAGTACCGTGCCACCGATCCCGCCCTCCTTAAGTCTCTGCAGTAATCAACTGTGGGGAACGGTATCGAAGGCAGCGGAGAGTACCGTGCCACCGATCCCGCCCTCCTTAAGTCTCTGCAGTAATCAACTGTGGGGAACGGCATCGAAGGCAGCGGAGAGTACCGTGCCACCGATCTCGCCCTCAAGTCTCTGCAGTAATCAACTGTGGGGAACGGTATCGAAGGCAGCGGAGAGTACCGTGCCACCGATCTCGCCCTCCTTAAGTCTCTGCAGTAATCAACTGTGGGGAACGGTATCGAAGGCAGCGGAGAGTACCGTGCCACCGATCTCGCCCTCAAGTCTCTGCAGTAATCAACTGTGGGGAACGGCATCGAAGGCAGCGGAGAGTGCCGTGCCACCGATCCCGCCCTCCTTAAGTCTCTGCAGTAATCAACTGTGGGGAACGGTATCGAAGGCAGCGGAGAGTACCGTGCCACCGATCCCGCCCTCCTTAAGTCTCTGCAGTAATCAACTGTGGGGAACGGTATCGAAGGCAGCGGAGAGTACCGTGCCACCGATCTCGCCCTCAAGTCTCTGCAGTAATCAACTGTGGGGAACGGTATCGAAGGCAGCGGAGAGTACCGTGCCACCGATCCCGCCCTCCTTAAGTCTCTGCAGTAATCAACTGTGGGGAACGGTATCGAAGGCAGCGGAGAGTACCGTGCCACCGATCTCGCCCTCCTTAAGTCTCTGCAGTAATCAACTGTGGGGAACGGTATCGAAGGCAGCGGAGAGTACCGTGCCACCGATCCCGCCCTCCTTAAGTCTCTGCAGTAATCAACTGTGGGGAACGGTATCGAAGGCAGCGGAGAGTACCGTGCCACCGATCTCGCCCTCCTTAAGTCTCTGCAGTAATCAACTGTGGGGAACGGTATCGAAGGCAGCGGAGAGTACCGTGCCACCGATCTCGCCCTCCTTAAGTCTCTGCAGTAATCAACTGTGGGGAACGGTATCGAAGGCAGCGGAGAGTACCGTGCCACCGATCCCGCCCTCCTTAAGTCTCTGCAGTAATCAACTGTGGGGAACGGTATCGAAGGCAGCGGAGAGTACCGTGCCACCGATCCCGCCCTCCTTAAGTCTCTGCAGTAATCAACTGTGGGGAACGGTATCGAAGGCAGCGGAGAGTACCGTGCCACCGATCCCGCCCTCCTTAAGTCTCTGCAGTAATCAACTGTGGGGAACGGCATCGAAGGCAGCGGAGAGTACCGTGCCACCGATCTCGCCCTCAAGTCTCTGCAGTAATCAACTGTGGGGAACGGTATCGAAGGCAGCGGAGAGTACCGTGCCACCGATCCCGCCCTCCTTAAGTCTCTGCAGTAATCAACTGTGGGGAACGGCATCGAAGGCAGCGGAGAGTGCCGTGCCACCGATCCCGCCCTCCTTAAGTCTCTGCAGTAATCAACTGTGGGGAACGGTATCGAAGGCAGCGGAGAGTACCGTGCCACCGATCCCGCCCTCCTTAAGTCTCTGCAGTAATCAACTGTGGGGAACGGTATCGAAGGCAGCGGAGAGTACCGTGCCACCGATCCCGCCCTCCTTAAGTCTCTGCAGTAATCAACTGTGGGGAACGGCATCGAAGGCAGCGGAGAGTGCCGTGCCACCGATCCCGCCCTCCTTAAGTCTCTGCAGTAATCAACTGTGGGGAACGGTATCGAAGGCAGCGGAGAGTACCGTGCCACCGATCTCGCCCTCCTTAAGTCTCTGCAGTAATCAACTGTGGGGAACGGTATCGAAGGCAGCGGAGAGTACCGTGCCACCGATCCCGCCCTCCTTAAGTCTCTGCAGTAATCAACTGTGGGGAACGGTATCGAAGGCAGCGGAGAGTACCGTGCCACCGATCCCGCCCTCCTTAAGTCTCTGCAGTAATCAACTGTGGGGAACGGTATCGAAGGCAGCGGAGAGTACCGTGCCACCGATCCCGCCCTCCTTAAGTCTCTGCAGTAATCAACTGTGGGGAACGGCATCGAAGGCAGCGGAGAGTACCGTGCCACCGATCTCGCCCTCAAGTCTCTGCAGTAATCAACTGTGGGGAACGGTATCGAAGGCAGCGGAGAGTACCGTGCCACCGATCCCGCCCTCCTTAAGTCTCTGCAGTAATCAACTGTGGGGAACGGCATCGAAGGCAGCGGAGAGTGCCGTGCCACCGATCCCGCCCTCCTTAAGTCTCTGCAGTAATCAACTGTGGGGAACGGTATCGAAGGCAGCGGAGAGTACCGTGCCACCGATCCCGCCCTCCTTAAGTCTCTGCAGTAATCAACTGTGGGGAACGGTATCGAAGGCAGCGGAGAGTACCGTGCCACCGATCCCGCCCTCCTTAAGTCTCTGCAGTAATCAACTGTGGGGAACGGCATCGAAGGCAGCGGAGAGTGCCGTGCCACCGATCCCGCCCTCCTTAAGTCTCTGCAGTAATCAACTGTGGGGAACGGCATCGAAGGCAGCGGAGAGTGCCGTGCCACCGATCCCGCCCTCCTTAAGTCTCTGCAGTAATCAACTGTGGGGAACGGTATCGAAGGCAGCGGAGAGTACCGTGCCACCGATCTCGCCCTCCTTAAGTCTCTGCAGTAATCAACTGTGGGGAACGGTATCGAAGGCAGCGGAGAGTACCGTGCCACCGATCCCGCCCTCCTTAAGTCTCTGCAGTAATCAACTGTGGGGAACGGTATCGAAGGCAGCGGAGAGGTCTAAAAACACCAAGACCGCGTTACCTCCTCTATCCAACGTGGATTTTATTGTCTCAGCGACTTCTAACAAGGCAGTTTGCGTGCTGAAGTTGGCTCTGAAGCCAGACTGGCTCGGGTGCAGAAGATGATTGGCCTCCACATATTTTGTGGTAATGTCATTAACATATTTCTCCAAGACCTTGGAGAAGAAGGGCAGGAGGGAGATAGGTCTGTAATTACTTGCAACCTCAGGGTCTGGTATAGGTTTCTTTAAAAGAGGGAGGATTTTGGCATGTTTCCATGTGTGTGGCAAAAGCCCCTCACGCAGTGTGAGGTTTAAAATCGGATTAACTACTGGGTTGATCACTTCTGCAATGGAAGACAGTGCTTTTGCTGGACAAGGATCAGAGGGTGAGCCGGACTTTCATGAGTGCGAGGGATTGCTCAAGAGTAATCCCAGGGAATTGCGAGAGAGGGAAACCCATGTTACAGCAAGCGTCAGGGGGTGGATCACTAGCATCCTCGTGCTCTGTCAGCTGACTTGCGAAAGAGTCCTGGATGATTAGAATTTTTTCATGGAAAAAGCAGGCAATACGCTTGGTCCAGTCACTCGTAGGGATGAAAGGGCGACTGATAGAAGGAGACAAAAAACTTTTTACAATATTAAAAAGTTCTCTGCTCTTGTTGGCCGCCTGATCCATTTTAGTAAAAAAAAAAAGTGGCAGAGGCTCGGTTAAGTTGGGCTGCCTTCGTGGTGGGGGTCGGGGGGGGGGGGGGGGGGGGGCAGGTTCCAGCGCCTGAAGTTGCAACCAGTGCTCTAGGGAATGCACGTCTGTGAGAAAGTGGCTCTGTATATACTGTTCCCAAATAGGTACAGGGTGTACACGGCAGAGGCTAAAGTTAGATATAACCTTACTCTCTAAATTGGTAGCTTGGTCGAGCAGTAAGGCAGTATCAGAGGACAGTGTAAAGCATTTGTTGTACACACTCAGTCAGCAAATGGTCTCACACACAATAACTGAACTCTAGGCCAATGGTTTATATATAAAAAATATATGCTTGTTTTATTTTAGAACCAACAATTGGAATTAAAATATACTTTCTCAGAATGAGATGCTTTATATAAATACTTTTGCAATATGCAATTGACTTTTGTAAACCGTTACAAGTGGTTGCAATAGGCAACACTATTTTAAACACAATAATGCATTGAGTTCAATGGAAGTTATGTTATTTGCCACAGATTACTTTGAGGATTACTTTTGGAATTCCAGGACTGGATCCTAGACTCAGTCCTGGATCAGTACTTGGAATCAAGTGATAAAAGTCGACTTAATTACTGTGATGATTTTTAGACAATATTTTGCTATTTTAAAAGTTGACACTTGAGGGGCGTGGCTAGGCGCCAGCGACGATGGCCGCTTAGGTGCGAGCTCCGCCGGAGCACAGCCCTATTTCCCCACAAATCCGGCAGTAATCCTCTGTGTGTCGCGCCGGAAGGGTTGGCATGCCCTTGTAAAAGTTTGCGGTGCCTGACCCTGCGATCCGGAGGTCTGAAGTCGCCTCCGTGACCGAGAGGTGCCTGACGCGGTGGCAGGACGCCCCGGAGTGGTGGAGACTGCCCACGCAACACCCCGGCGCTGGGGCCTGCGGCGTTGTCTGCCGAGCTGGGCGCGGCGCCCTGCCTGCGTGCTACTGGTGGCGGATGCAGCGTCTGTGCAGACCGGAGATCTGCACAGACGCCCGAAGGTACGTGGGCTCCCCCCCCCCCGATTGCTGCGGTCGGATGGTGGCAGCGGCGGCCAGGGGAGCCTGAAGGCGGATAGGCAGCACGTGTCTCTCCACACGGAGGAGCAGCCTGAGCACGAGTCCCTCGGTACGATCGAAGTCTGAGGCCAGTGGGGGGGTGCCAGATTCCGGCGAGCGGACTGGGCCCCCGGAGCCAGCAACCGGCCCCAAAGTGCTTCAGCGCCAGGACTGGGCGAAGGCTGCATTTGTACAAAAGGCTGCACGCTTGAGAATTTAAGAAGAGGAAGAAAAGATTTTCTTTTTTTCTTTTTACACAGCTGCAGTGATTAGAAACCATTTTTTTATCTGCAACTCGCAGTTTGGTTCACCAGTTTCTAGCCTAGTAACATATCCTCAACATATTGTCCAACTGCAGGCACGTTCTACCATCTAACCGTGAGGGTGTGGCTAGGCACCGCGAAGAGGCCCTTGATCCTGAGGTTTTAAGTCGCCCTCGTTGCCGAGGAGTGCCTGGCGCGGAGGTGAGAGGCCCGGGAGCGGTGGGAGACGCCCACGCAGCGCCCCGGTGCTGCCTGCTGTGGGGGGCGCGGAGCCCTGCCTGAGGAGTGCGGGTGGCAGGGGCGGCCCCAGTACAGATCGACGACCGGACCGGACTCTCAGGGCTGAGGAGGCGCTTCCCCCCCTTTTGATTGCGGCAGACACATAATTGCAGCGGCGGCCAGAGGAGCCCGCAACCGTCCCGCACGGAGAAGCGGCCTTAGCGCACAACCCTCGGTACAGCCTAAGTCTGGGGCCATTGGAGGGCACCTGAATCTGTGGAGCAGACCGGGCCCCCGGTGCCGGCAACCGGCCCCAAGATATCTCAGCACCAGGATTGGGCGGGGCTACTGAACTCAGAGGGCGGTGGCGGGGAGTTTGCTGCGCGCCCCGACGGGGATGCAGCGCGATGACGGATTGTAGGCCACGTTGCGGGCGCTCGGTCCTTGCTTCTGCGTTCACCCTTGGATGTGCCCCGGCGACCTGGGATCTAACGGGCCAATCCTGAAGTGAGACAATATGGCCACTACATGACCTCACCGAAGTGTCGCAAAGCCATGATTGATCTCTGTGGCCCATACGTCTAAGACCCAGGTGCGGAAGGGGAAAGGGGTGTGTGGTGGCCTACGGTGGGGTGTGGGAATTGAAGCACGCCTGGAAGCGAATGTGATCTCATGCACAGGCCTGGTGGAGGAAGGAGGCCCGAGAAGAGTGCATCCATTCTCCCTGTCTGGCTGGCCGGAGTACACACAGGGTGCAGGGGACGGATGAGAGGGACCTGGTCGAAACACGAAGCGCCTTCCGATTGTGGCGAGGCCCGGTGCTGTCGGCGGCCGCAGCCTTCACAGAGTGCCGGTGGGAACAGAGGAGGGGGGCAGCCCAGATATAATCGAGGAGTGACGAACTGCCGGACGGATAAGATTGCCGCCTACGTGGGGGTCGGTGCCGGGCGAGTGACAGGACCACAGCATACCCTGGTAACCGGCGGCTCATACGAGAGGGCCACAACATGAAGCCTAAAGGGGCGGCGGGGCCCAAACTAATAAGCTTGATAAGTATGCGGTCCCGAGGTCAACCCCTCAGACCGAGGTCGCAGCGGGGGAGCCTCCGGCGCCGGCAGAACCCTCCTTGGCTTCCATAATGGCGGTTATACAAAACCTGGGGACTACCCTCGAGACCAAAATCGATAAAGTGTCCATTGAAGTAACTCTTTTGCGTGCGGACCTCAACAAAACATCGGACAAGGCCAGAACTAACGAAACGGATATTAGGGAGCTTCAGGCCTCTTCTAAGAAACTCGAACAGAGGGTTAATGAACATGTCCACCAACACCGGCAGGTGGCCCTGAAGCTCGAAGATCAGGAAGGTAGGGCCAGACGGAACAATATCCGCGTGGTGGGAGTTCCAGAAGGTTCGGAGGGGCCTAGTGTAGACCTATTCCTCGAAGAACTGATCCTCAACAACCTGAAACCTAGACGGCTCTCTGCCATGTTCTCCGTGGAAAGAGCACCGCGCACGGATCCCCAAGCCTAAACCCGGGGCCCCGCCGCGAACTATCATTGAGAAAATCCTCAACTATAGGGACCGAGACGCCATCCTGCAAGCCGCGAGACAGAAGGGGGACATACAATACGAGAATGCGACGGTCAGGTTCTTCCCGGACTTCACACTCAAGGTGCAACGGGAGCGACGATCATTTGATGGGGTTAAAGCGGTGCTCCGGGAAAAGGTCATCAAATACATGATGTTCTTCCCAGCGAAGCTCAAAGTAATCAATGGTAGCAAATCCCTCTTCTTCACCACGTCTTCGGAGGTGCAGGATTGGCTAGACGGGGGTGCATTGCAGTCGTCAGCAAACGCTACGGGGGACGACTGGAGAGACACCCGAGCCAAGTCACCAGGACCCCTAGGTGGAAGATCCGACGCGGACAGAACGAGTCAGCGCTCCTGGCGTTTGAGATCACCCAGCCCAGACATGGATGGAGCTCAGAGACCTTAGAGACAATGCGGGGAGTGAGGGGCGGTGTCCCCAGATGGCAGCAGAACAACCTGTAATGTATAATCTTTTCTACGACAATGGAGGGAGGGCTTGCACGTGGGGGTGCTGGGGCCGCTTTCTTGATGCTCGGAGGAGGGCGAGTCTGCACGGGAGGGACCGGAGACATTATTTGACTTTCAGAACTTGCTCAGTACAGGCGTACCGCACGACTGGACACGGAACATTGAGCAATATAATTGGTCAGGGAGCGGGAGGCCACTGCAGGGGGCATGGGAACCGATATGTGATGTGCATACACATGTTGGATCATTTATTGCAGATATGGGGACGGGCGCCCACCAGCTGGAGTTGGTGCTAGCGCACTCCCCACTTGGTGGTTCGTAGACAGGAGGGGGGGGGAATTTCTCTCTCCTTCCTTTGTTTAGGGAGAAAGGCGCTCTGCTAGTTGAGGATGTGGGTACTTGTAAACCAACATGGCAGGGTAGCAGGGTGGGGAGGGAGGTGGAGGGGGGGGGTCGACGGTTCTATTGTTGTTTAAGGGTGGTGTGTGATGTTCGAAGGGATGACGGGGATTCAGTTGGTCATGTAGGAAATGTCTTTTGGGGGGGGCGCGGTGTTGCAGGTACTATAGACAATGTACTTATTTAACCTTTGGAGCTGACTACAAGGTGGGATAATAGCCTGAAGATCCTAAGCTGGAACGTTAACGGGTTAGGAGACAAGCCTAAACGAAGTATAGTACTCCAATTTCTCATACGGCATCTCCCAGACATAGTCCTTTTGCAAGAAACACACCTTATAACCACACATGCCGGCTTCACCACGGGATCCCGCGGGGTGGGCATTGTGGTGCGCCGCAACTTTCCAATGGTTATTGAACATACAGAGACGGACCCGTTGGGCCGCTATGCTGTGCTCACGGGAAAATGGGCAGGTCGCACACTGACTGTGTATATTCCACCCAAGCTCCAAAATCAATCGTACCAGGACCTCAGTAAACTCCTCCTCTCCCTCCCTGAGGGGCAGCTTCTGGTCGGGGGGGACTTCAATGCAGTGGTGTCGGGAGAACTGGATAGACACCGCCTCGGCACAGCGCGACGGGGCAAATGTGGCTCTTCAATCTTTTGGAGGCATTTGGACTAGTGGACCTCTGGCGTCTGCTCCACCCAAATTTATTGCAGTACTCATTCTTTTCAGGACCGCACCACACATTCTCCAGGATAGACTATCTCCTTACTCCATTGCAGCACGAAACTACGGTTCAGGAAATTAAACACCTGGCTCGGGGTATATCGAACCATTCCCCTTTGTGGACACACTAAACCATTGGGGGGGAAAAAACTGGATGTGTGGCGCCCATAAACCCTTGGTTCCTGCGCAATCCCGGGATTAGGAGGGAGATCACTTGCTCGATAGATGGATCTTCTTGCGCTGGAGAGGGAGGCGCAGGTGCACGGAACCCCAGAGGCCCAGCATCGAATGCAGTTGAAAGCAGCTGAGTATAAGGCTGTAGCTACCGAGGCCACTAAAAACCTAGCGAGGGATAGAGGAGGCAGACTTTGACCAGGGGTACAAAGCGGGCAAATTAATTGCCTGGCTAGACAAAAAGATGACGCAGAGGGTAGTGGCAGAGATTCGGACCGAGGAGGGCCCCCCCCCTTACTGAACTCCAAGAGATAGTTAGCAAGTTTGCAGCACACTTCAACAGAGTATATAGCAGAGGGACAGATCGTTCAGAGGAGGATTCCTGCATTCTCTTAGCGAACATCCAGCTGCCCACACTAACTGAGGAAGATCGTGAGTCCTTGGATGGCGAACTCACCGCTGCTGAACTGGCAAAAGCCATTCATGACCTGCAGCACGGGAAAGCCCTAGGCCCCAACGGCCTCCCTATTGAGCTGTATAAACTCAAGCCTGATTGCCTGGCCTTGCACCTCAAAAATATGTTTGAGGAGAGTAAAACTTTGGGGAGGCTACCGAGGGACCAACGTATCGCCACTTTGGTGGCTATCCCTAAAGAAGGGAAACCTAGAGACATTTGCTCCTCATACAGGCAGATATCGTTATTAAATGCGGAGCCCAAGATACTGGCGAAGCTCCTTGCAAATAGGATCAAGCCAATCATTACCAAATTGGTCCACCCAGACCAATCGGGCTTCATGCCGCACCGTAATAGAGCGCTCAACCTGCGACTACTCCACGGCGTGATGGGTCGTCGCCACATGATTCAGGAGGATGCGGTTGTGGTATCGTTAGATGCCGCTATGGCATTTGACACCCTTGAATGGCCTTATATGATGGCGGTCCTTAACCCCTTCCATGCTGCGCAGATTCCGCCGCTGTGCTGACGGAATCTTGCGCGGGCGTGGTCATGACGGAACGGTTCCGTCATGAGCACAGCTCAACCGTGGCTCATGACGGAACCGTTCCGTCATGAGCATCGAAGGGGTTAAAAAATTGGGCTTTGGGCATAATTTTATCGGATGGGTGCGCCTCCTCTACACTGAGCCCCTGGCCCAGGTAGTGATGAGCAACAAGAGCTCTGAAATTTTCACATTGGGGAGGGGGACGCGGCAGGGCTGCCCCCTCTCACCCTTGCTCTTCGCCCTATGCTTGGAACCTTTGGCGGCCTGGCTGAGACAGGACCCCTCGATACGAGGGCTCAGATGGATGGACGGGTGGGAGGACCGGATCTCGTTATATGCTGACGACATCCTATTGTACCTAGCTTCCCCCTCTAAATCCCTCCGAGTGGCCCTAGATATCTTCACCAGTTTTGGGAAAAATTCAGGCTATAGCATCAACTGGGGAAAATCATTACTCTACATACTACACGGTGCCCCTCCATCCATTCCGCGTAACTGCCCGATCCAGATAGCAACGGAAGGGTTCAAGTACCTTGGAATTTTTGTCTCTGGCGATGGTAAGTCCCGCTTCGAAAGGAACCTCGTGCCACCCCTGCAGCGGTTCCAAAGAGACACGGCTATTTGGAAGAAGCTCCCGCTATCGCTGCTGGGTCGGGCAGTCCTATTTAAAATGATGGCGCTGCCGCGGTTTTTGTATGCACTCCAAAACTACCCAGATCTAGTCCCACACAAATATTTTGCCGATATTGAGGCCATTCAGAGAGACCTACTCTGGAATGGCACGCCACGCATCTCATTCCTCAAGCTTACATTGAGGTGGTACGATGGGGGTATAGCACTGCCGGACATCCGCAAATACTACTGGGGAGCACACCTCTCAGCTATTAACCAGGGCACATACAGGAGTGGGGATGATCCCGGGTATGGGATGGACAGGTGGCTCCTCCCCGGAGGGAACTTTGAGGCCGCGCCTTACTCAAAACCAAATAAGTCCCACCTTACAGGGTCTACAAAGCACTCTGTCCAGCTTTGGCACATCGTGAGCCGAAAACTGGGATGGGCTGACAAACTCACATTAGCAACCCCACTCTGGGTCTCTGAGAGGCTTGGGTTACTGGGTCGTACCAAGGGATTTCGAAACTGGGATTTGATAGGGATATCCCATATAAGGGACCTATGGGTGCCCAAGGGGATGGTGGCCTTTGCCTCCTTACAACGCACTTACGACCTGGCGCAATCAGAGTTTTTCCGATACATGCAGATCGGACACTCACTCCAATCAAACATTCCACCAGGGACGACGCTCCCGGAATCCTCCCCCTTAGAGGACAGACAGCTTGACGGTTACCTGCCAGAGAGAGCGATCTCCCTAACATATAAAAAACTCATATACCAGACCCCGGATCCATTACTTACACTCAAGGGAAAATGGGAAAGTGATGGTCTAGAGATCGACGATGAGGAATGGAGGGAGGCACTGTCATCCCCCAAAGAGGTGGCGATATCGGCAAAGCTGAGGCTAATACATGGGCTTTGTCGGAGAGGATGTGGGGAGTTAGGGACATTTCTTCACATCGTGTGCGAGTGCACAAATGTATGAGCGAGGTCTGGGGGGTAAAATTACGACCTGAAGCTAAAAGGTGCCTCTTGAACATTTGGGAGCCCACGGACTTGTCTACAAAAGGTAAAATATGGGCAACACTAGGGCAGGTAATTGCAAAACGAAACATTGCGCGTCTATGGTGAGCGGAAACCCCCCCACTGATTAGCGCATGGCAGAAAGACATGGACTGGTGTATGCTGCAAGAGAAGACAGTTTATACAGCACGGGGGTGCCCTAGGAAATGGGTGGTGGTGTGGTCCAAATGGAATGAATACCGTGGAAACATGTGTGAACCTCCCATGATCCCTTCCCTTGAACCGTTAACGCCGTGATGTTCCGGCACTAATTTACGCTTGAATATTATTCCACACAGAATGATAATGATCTATGCTAGCCTATGGATGCAGCACTGTACAACCCATGAGTGTAATGATACAATGACCAACAAGTTACATGTTTCATTAATAAAAAGATACTCAAAAAAAAAAGTTGACACTTAGTAAACACTTAGTAAATATTTCATAGAAAACAGTCAATGATTCCCTATGGCAGAAAATTCAAATTGCAGGTATAGTATCTTCTCGTTACTTTTGTAATCCAGTACTGGGTGCCTAGACTCAGTACTGGGACCTTTATCCAAAACAGGTTAGTAATTACGTTTTCAGATATTATACGATTTTTAAAGAACATTTAAAGATTGCAGAAATTGACAGAAGAAATTTCACAGAAAAACAGTCAATGATTTCCTATGGAAGACAATTGGGTTACTGGTAAGTACAGTTGTAAGTAGTTTTCAGAGTCAGTGCTGGGCACCAAGATCCATCACTGGGAGCTCACCTAAGAGCAGGTGAGTATTTTCAATTTCGTTACTCGGCTGATTTTTGGTGAATATTTTAAGTTTTGAAAAGTCCACACTTAGAAGAAATTTCCGAAAAAGCCAGTCAATGTTACCCTATGGAGAAAATTGAGTTATCGGTTTAAAGTTAAGTACTCCACTGGCAGAGTTAAGGTTCTGGGCATAGACTCAGGGGTCTCCCAGGGTCAGGTAGGTACAGTTAGTTCACCCCCAGCGGCACAAGGGCGACCGGGTGCAGAGAGAGTTAGGCCCAATGTTATCCAATGAGATGTAGGGGGGCCTTGGTTGGTGGCTGCTGACTAGCAGGCCACGCTGCTGTGGGAGCTGGGCTCCTGATCACTTACTCAGGGCAAGTGGGGAAGTAGATGGGTGTAGAGGTTGCACTGCCAGGGCCACTCGGGCAGCTGGGTGCAGGGT
The DNA here is from genome assembly GCF_964204655.1 of Triturus cristatus. NCBI lineage: Eukaryota > Metazoa > Chordata > Amphibia > Caudata > Salamandridae > Triturus > Triturus cristatus. Next base: position 11,875,475 of record NC_140589.1, on the reverse strand, counting down.
GCTGTTGAGCCTTCGGGCGCTGAATTTATTTCAATGTGAAATCTCCGGTTTAGAAAAAGACTGCAAGCTCAGGGACGAGGATTTTTCAGGCGCCACCACCACTTCGAGAGGTAAGTTGGGTAGTTGGAGGATAGGTAGGTACCCTGGGATTGGGCACAGGGGGCTGCGGGGCACCGGGTGCAGGGGTGCCTTTTGGTGTCAGGAAATCTTACCCTCTGTTGATCGCGGTGGGGGGGCACCTTGTTCTGAGGCTGCAGGCTTCTTCAGGAGTGTCGAGGGAGGTCCTTGGGTGCCGGACTAAGGGTCACAGTCGCCGTGGGGTCGCCCTCGTGGTCTTTGTTCACTCCGGAACCGGCCAGGCTTGGCTGGTGCAGAGTGTGCTGGGTTCGCAGTTCCGGGCTGCTGCCAGGGATTAGGAGTAGATTTGGAGTAGAGCCTCTACTCATGAGAGTCCCAGGGGCTTAGAGTCAAAAGGTAGCCAGGTCCTCCTGGGTTTGTGATGTTGCTGCCCACAAGAGATAACGGGCTGGAGCAGGAGCAGGTTCGAGGGTCGACAGGCCGGTAGGGCTGGGGCCAAAGCAGTTGGTGTCTTCCTCTTCTTAGCAGCTGCAGGGCATGTCTTCTTTCTTCTAGCTCTTCTTCGGATTTTGGAATCTGGAATCTGCGGAAGGAAGGTTCAGGGTGCCCCTAAATACTAGATTTAGGGGCGTTACAGGTAGGTGAAGGGCAGGGACCAATGGGTCCCTGTCCTGGGGTGGGTACACCCCCTATCCTGCCTCTCTCCTGTGGGAGGGGGGCAGTAGCCTAGTCCTGATAAGGTAGGGCCTCCCATCTTCAAGATGGCGAGAGCCCGGAGATGTTCTTCAAATCGCCTCCCCCACCTGAGGGGTGGGGTTGGCAGGTTGGCACATCCCCTGTCCTTATTTGGGGTTTCCGGCCAAGCTTCCCGCCAGAGTGGGGGGTTGCAGTGGCCTGGGGAAGCTCACAGAAGCGGCATGCCTTTGAAGCTTCCCCCTGCCCATCCTGGGGGAGGAGATTTAGCACCTCGCCCAGGATGTGCATTGTTGCAGGCCCAGGAGAGCAGGGGCTCTCCTACCCAGGGGTCCAGCAACATGTCTGCTGTGTGGCAGCCTCAGAACAGACGTGGATTGTAGGTTTAGGTTTCAGGGGGCCTCTCTAAGATGCCCTCTGTGGTGCTTTGTACATTAAATCACACACTGGCATCAGTGTGGATTTAATGTGCTGAGCAGTTTGATACCAAACTTCTCAGTCTTCAGTGCTGCCATTATGGTGCTGTGGAGTTCGTGTTTGACAAGCTCCCAGCACCATATACTCTTAGCTGGCAGCACTGCACTTACAGGACCCAGGAATGGACCTGGGTACTGTAGGGGCACAGGGCTCCTGCCTCTGTGTCCACACCACTGGCTTAGGGCACCCAGCTAGAGGGGTGGCTGATATATGCCATGGCAGTGTAGGAGATGGGCATGGCACACAGGTTTGTGTGCCATGTCGACTGTTTTGTCTTGCACCCAGACACCCAGCCTGGGGTGGTACAATCATTTATTCTGATAGTGTGTGTGTTTGCTCAGTTCCGAGCCTGTGTACTTCCACACTACCTCCCTGAGAAGTCTCCGACAGAGTTAAGTGCTGAAGGAATTGTGCAGAGTCACAGGACGGACCATCAGAGGCAAATGACCTCAACCCCTAGAGCAGAGGCAAGTAGGCCCCGTTTGCACTGAGCCTCCACGAAAGGGGTCTGACAATGGGAGGCAACACTGCAGCACCCAAGACTTGGCACCAGCGCTTCCACGAGAGAGGCAACATCCCCTGCAGCATTGCAGCTCTAGGATCAGCACATAAACACTCTGCTTGCTGGGAATACTCAATGTGTAAAGAACACTGCAGCACCCAAGACTTGGCACCAGCGCTTCCACGAGAGAGGCAACATCCCCTGCAGCATTGCAGCTCTAGGATCAGCACATAAACACTCTGCTTGCTGGGAATACTCAATGTGTAAAGAACACTGCAGCACCCAAGACTTGGCACCAGCGCTTCCACGAGAGAGGCAACATCCCCTGCAGCATTGCAGCTCTAGGATCAGCACATAAACACTCTGCTTGCTGGGAATACTCAATGTGTAAAGAACACTGCAGCACCCAAGACTTGGCACCAGCGCTTCCACGAGAGAGGCAACATCCCCTGCAGCATTGCAGCTCTAGGATCAGCACATAAACACTCTGCTTGCTGGGAATACTCAATGTGTAAAGAACACTGCAGCACCCAAGACTTGGCACCAGCGCTTCCACGAGAGAGGCAACATCCCCTGCAGCATTGCAGCTCTAGGATCAGCACATAAACACTCTGCTTGCTGGGAATACTCAAATGTGTAAAGAACACTGCAGCACCCAAGACTTAGCACCAGCGCTTCCACGAGAGAGGCAACATCCCCTGCAGCATTGCAGCTCTAGGATCAGCACATAAACACTCTGCTTGCTGGGAATACTCAATGTGTAAAGAACACTGCAGTGGCGGTCGTTAAGAAGGAAAGGGACCAAGTGTCAGCAAGAAGTGAGTTAAGGACACAATCGAAGAATATGATCCAATGAAAGCACCTCTACAAGCTGTGGCCAAACAGCACGCTGCAAGGCATGTGTACCAATACTGTCCAGGGAACCAAAGCCACAAACCTCAGATTGGAAGAGCTAGAGCCAAACAGGCCTCAGCAAATTCAGATCCCAAACAAGCTGCAGGTGGAAAATGGCCATCAAGACTAATACCCAAGACGTTTATCCTCACTCACACAGCAAAAAGCTACTGCTATAATTGAATATATTGAGTCAACAGCAAAAAAACAGACATTTTAATCACCTGAGAGAAGAAAACCACATTCATTGAACCGTTCATGGAGATCATCACTGCCAACAAGCACATTTTCCTTGGCGATTTCAATAGCCACTGGAACAAATCGAATGACCCTTTCGTGAACAGTTTTAAATCTTTTTTGCAGGACCTCAGCCTTATCCAAGCCAGCAACAGCCCGACCCATAACAAAGGAGACACCCTAGACTTAATCATTGCTCGAGACAACAACACCATACAAATTGAATCCATTCTCCCATGCGACTGGACTACCACTGCATCATGTTCTTCCTAAAAATAAATTTGAAAAAACCCATCACTTCAGTGCGCCAACCAACAACAAGCACTGGCATAGCCAATAGGTCTCGCCTTTGGGACCTTATAAATATTTAGCGATGACGCATATTATACTAGGTACTACAACATTTTCTGTTCTTTAACACAAAAGCTTTGTGCATAGAAGAGCGGGACTTGTATGCTTAGATGTGGCAGAGATTCAGCGGCGTGCACTTAACAAGCAGTTGCAGAGGTTTCTAACTCTGTGCACCAGAAATGGAAGGGCACTGACCCTAGTGCTCCCTCCTGTAACCGGACTCTGCTGTAAACGAATGCGTAACCATCACACATCACAGATCTGTAGTGCCGCGTGAGCTGCTGTGAAGGTAACAACCCTACTAAAGTCAGTGGCAGGCTGCCTGACCAAAGAAGGATGACAAGACAGAGCAACCGTTCAGATTAAATAAGGGATGATGGACGGAGTGCTTGAACTTTTCAAACACTCACCCCCAGTCACATATCTGGGTTTAATCCATCATCGTTCTTTAGCTCACTTTGCCACCTCGGTTCAGACCCAGCTATATTTAAACTAGTCTTGACCCTGTGCCTCATGGGAACAGTCCAGCCCGAACTGCCAGGCCAGGTCTTCCCTGAACCGGACACGAGCATCCTGGGACTGGTTTCGGGCTAACAGCCCTCATCAGCCAGGCTAGCTTGAATCCATTGGCAAAGTCAGCAAGGGACCCACGTCTGGCCATACCCTGCCAACTTGGGAGAACAAAGCAAACACAAAGATGATGGACGGAGTGCTGAAACTGTTCAAACACTCACCCCCAGTCACAGATCTGTCCATCAACTGTTGTTTTTGCATTTGTCACCCGAGTGGGACGGGTATGCCCAGACGTGGGTCCCGTGCTCTCCATGCCACTGGAATCAAGCTATCCTGGTTGAAGAGGGGTGAAATCCCGAAACCGGTCCTAGAATGCTGGTTTCCAGTTCAGGGAGGACCTGGCCTGGCAGTTCGGGCTGGACTGTTCCCATGGGGCACAGGGTCAAGACTGATTTGCATATGGCTGGGTTCAAACTGGAATGGTGAGCAAAAAAACGATGGATTTAGGCCCAGATCTCTGTACTGGGGTGAATGTATGACATTGTTCTGCATTCTGTCCATCAATTGTTGTTTTTGGATTGAATAATGATCACATGATCACAGATCTGCAGTGCCGCGTGTACTGCAGACATTACAGAACAACTTGGCAAAACTCAGTGAGAAAAAGAAGTAGAAATTGTTTTCCATCGAGTAAACAGGGTCCTTTATTACAATTACTCACAGCCTTATGCCCTGAGCAGGATGAGGAAAAAACGGTGCTGCGCAGTGTCTTCCGTCACAAGCCAGTGCGCTACAAAACAAAGAAATACACAATGCGTCTGGTCAAGCATTGAATCTGTGATCTGCTTCATCAACGCGTGTCGGAATTCACACCGATGCAACGCAGAATAGAATAAAAAGTAGAAAACAGATAGATTCACAAAAGTGCTCGTACTCTTGACCCTCTAGATTAGGTTTTGGCCACAAAAACTGTTCCCATTAATTTTCGGACTGGGTTGCTTTTAAGCGCAAATAAAGTGTTAGCTGAAAGTATTGGGTATGGATTTGAAGAAGATTCGAATTTAAAAGTATGTTAAAAATGAGTACAATACACGTATCAGGAAACCTAAAATAAATAAACTGCAATGTAAATGCTAACCAGAACACCTCATTCCTAAAACACAGCAAGAGGAAAACAATCGCGGCCACAAAGTGAAAGCAACCGCAAGACAGGCAAATGTAAACATGCGCGGCCACGCTAATTAGAAACAGATGGCCCCTGCGCGCCGCTGCTGGCTTCCAATAGCAAACCGATCTGGGAGTAAACATTTCCCAAAAAGCTGGGACATCCACACCTCTTTGGCCAATTGCGTGCTAAAGCCAGACGCAAAGGCCAGTAGCGTGTGAGCACCACACGCACGAGCTTGCACAAAAACTGAAGTGATTCCAAGAGGCCGATTTTCTAGAGCAGCGCATGCATGCTGCACTAGGCTCAACCTAAAAACCAAACAATGGGTTTGAGACACCCGCAACATAGACTCAGACACTATAACGACTCAGAAACTCCATCCTGCTCCCACTCTTCTTTATGAACAATGTCCTGACCTCACTGATCATTATTTCAACTCCATGGCCAAAATCATAGATACCCTGGCCGACAAACAACTTGGAAGAAACCAGTCAAAAAGATCCAACCAGGAGGAGCCAAGATGGCGACTGGAGCAGACGCTTGAGCGCCCGGCTCCGTCGGCCCTTGGCCCCGGACTATTATCCTGATTCCTATCCTTGCCGATTCTCGAGGTGAAACGTGTAAGACGACGCGCTGTCCACGCCGCCACTTCCCCGAAGTCTCAGCCCGCCCGGATGCCGGAGTTTTTGGTGCTTTTGTTCTTCGCCCTGGACCCCTGCTCCATTGTGGCCTTTGCCGGCCCCCTGGAAGCTCCGCAGTCCCCGGACCCGCTAGCGCAAATCCGAGCCCCGCGGTCCTGACCTCACCTAACACCACGGACTGTCGCCAGATGAGCCTGGGGAGGGACGGCCAGACACCTCCTGCACCCTGCGCCTGAAGGGCTGGGGCTGTAGGGTAAGCCCCGGTGAGGCGGGTCTCCTGCCCCGATCTGTGGACCGCGCTGTGGGAGGCTGCCGACCCCCTTCTTCTATTGCCTAGTCGGCTGCAAAGAGAACCCGAGGGAGGGGAGGCGACTGTTGGCTTTCCCAGTTGCGGCGCGGACCTGAGGGGAACTGACTCCTTGCTACGACCCCCCCCCCTGGCCATTGTACCGTCCGGCGGTAAAACATGGCGTTGTTTGCCTGCTCGCGGCTGGGGGGTGATACTCCGGTCTTGCCCGCTGCCCGCTTCGCCCTCCCTCCACCAGACACCAGCTCCACAGTGCCGTCCCGGATTGCTACCGATGTGGGGGTGCAGCTTCCGCTGACATGCGGCTCCGTACTGGCCGTCCTGCGGGACTTTCGTTCACAAATGTTTGCTCGCTTTCAGGCGCTAAGTGAGCAGTTTGACTCCCTGTTGTCGGCTGCGGGCCGTGAGCGCTCCGTCTGTCATCAACACGGCGTGGGTCTGCCAGTGCTTTTGTCCTCTTGCGGGGACGCAACGGCTGTGTGTGATCGTGCTACACTGGTGCCTGCATCTGGCTTTCCCGGCACCCAGGATCAATTGCTCTCCAGCTTAACAGCGGATACTTTGTTTCCCCGTTCATTGCTGCCTGCTTCATTGTTGCCTGCCTCACCGCGTCTGCAAGAGTATCCAGCTGAGCAACACCTAACATCCTCGAGGAATCGTTCACGGTGGCCTACTGCTTCTTTTCTGTGGAACTCCTGTACTCTACATGCCATGTCTGGACTTTATGTGGTGCACAAAGGGACCTCTACAGATGGTCGGCGGCCATTTTGGGATTCTACTTCACCATCTTCTCCCAAACGGCCATATTGTCTTTGTCTGCACGGGATGCGGGGCCTTCATGTAGGGGCTGGCTTAATCTCAAGCCCGCGATCGGGTCAGGGCTAGACTGATTAATATCGCCATGGTTTCACGGAGGGGCTGGACTGGGACTGGAACTGTATGTGTACTTTGTGCGCATTCGTCGCGATTTGTCTTCCTTCATCTAAATTGTTGTGACAATTCATTTTCACACGACCGCCTTTGGGGTAGTGGGGTCTCAGTGTGTGGAAGCCTAAGATGGCCGATGGTTTAGGGCGCTCTGATGATACGTAGGCTCCTCCCCACCTTTTTCTTTTTGGGAGTTTAGATTAGAATAGCCCTATTCTTTTCTCACCCCCTTTAACATAGGTGTATTGTTTTCTTATCTTTCTTTACTTTACTCTTACTCTCTTTCTTGTCTATATTTCGGGTTTATTGGGCGACAGGCACTATGCTGGGGGGGGGGGGGGGGGGGGGGGGGGGGAGGCCGTAGCCTCCGCATTGGTGTAGGGTGGGGGGGTAACTTACTGTTTCTAATTAGTTCTATGGGCCTTTTTTCTCTTTATGTTTCTGCGCTATACTTGTTTCGATTCTGGGTCCGGGTGGGGGGTTGACTGAGTGGGGGCGGCACTGGAGGGGTGCGTAATTGCTCATGTGACTATCCTGTTATATAACTGCATTACCTCACTGCCTGCGATTTTACTTCCATTGCTGTTTTAATGATGCTGCTGCTCTCCCGTGTGGTGAAGATATCGTGCGGACTCGAATCTCCTTGGTTCTTATTCTTCACTGACTATTTCCCTGATAAACTTATTTTGAAAACTTTAAAATTAACCTTCACTTCTCCTTTCCCTGGGGTCAAGGATCTCTCCAGTGTATGTTTCATAAATCGTTGCTAACCTTGACCGTTGAAGCACAGGGGCCGTAATGTTTGTATCAGTGCTTAACCGTATCGTGGCCGGCCTGAAGGTTGTAGGCCCGTATTTGTTCTTTTAATATGCACGAATAAAGGTTTTAAAAAAAAAAAAAAAAAAGATCCAACCAACCTCTGGTACATCTCTAACCCAAATGAAGAACGCCGACACCTCAGACTTGCAGAAAGAGCATAGAGACATTCCTGCTCCTTGGCCAACCTCCAACTCCTACATCAAAAACGCAGTGCGTGCAATAGACACATCAGGTACTCCAGAGTGGCTCTTTCCAAAACTAACTTGATTCTGCGACAATCGGCCTAAAAAACTGTTTGAAATTATCAAAAATCAATTGACCAGCGAAAGCAAATCCACTTCCTTAGATAACAGAACTTTACCAAACAGTGAAACCTTTGCCTCTTTACAAATCTCCAACGATCTTGAAAACGCCAATAAAGTACTTCCACATGAACCCCCAACACCCATCCCCTTCCGATCATGAGACATGGCCAAAATCTACCCCCATCTAACCCAAAAAATAACACCTCCAGGTCTAGTTTCAAAACCCTCAGTGAAAATGGCACTTTAAGTCTACTGTCCTCCCTGAAATTCTTCAACCACTTTAGAGATCCCCTCCCCTCAAAATTCTTAAAGAAGTCCATTCACCTCCTACGCCCACTATGGACAAGGATAATCAATGCTTCACTCTCCCAAGGCTCCTTACCAGACTGCCTCAAAACTGGGGAGGTCACCCCCATCTTAAATTTTTTTTTTAAACTGACCAATCCGACCCAAACAACTACCGCCCCATCTCAAACCTCCCTACTCTACAAAAATGTGTACACCTACAGCTTCACATCAAGCATTTCCAACTCCTCGACCACTGACAATCTGGCTTCCAATCGGGTCATAGCACCGAAACTGCCATGGTCCACATACACTATGATGTCCTAATCTCACTTGACCAAAATGAATCATGCCTCCTAATCCTATTGGATCTATCAACAGCTTTTGACACCATTAACCACGTCACCCTTCTAAAAGAGAAGATGGGTCTTTTTGACTCCATGCTGAAATGGTTCAGCTCCTTTCTACCATACAGGTCTTGATGCATCCTAAGAACCACTCTCTCTGACCAGTCTCTACTGTTAACTAGGCGGGGTCCCCCAAGGCTCTATTCTCTCCCAGACATTGTTTAACTCAAATATGGAGCCCCTCACAAAAATCCTTCAACTCTCCCACATCTCATACCACATATATACTGAAGAATACCCAACTCTACATGAATATCACCTCCCCAAACAAAATTGATATCCTCAACACCACCCTGACTAAAACACTGGCTGACCCATAGTCACCTGAAACTCAATGCCCTTAAAACTGAATTCCTAATTATTGCACCAACCCAAACATCAAAGATTAGCTCCCCCTTCTCACTGCCCTGAACTGTAACCCACACATCATGAACTCTGCCAAATCCCTAGGTATAACCTTTGAGAAAGGCCTCTTCATGCAAAAACACATCAGCGCCATCAATAGAGGCGCTAACCACCAGTTGCACATTCTTAGGATGCTAAAACCTTTCCTACCTGCGACTGACCTCACCATGGCAGTTCAAGCCCTTGTACTATCGAAATTAGATTACAGCAGTATTACCCTGGTAGGCCTCCCACAAACCTCACTTGCACCATTAAAGGCTACATTGAAAGCAGTCTCATCACTGGTTCTATAAGAAGTGATCATATCACCCCAACCTTCAATCACTGACATGGCTACCCTTCGAGGCTAGAATTCATTTCAAAATTGCTTATATGACCCACAAAGCACTGCACCACAATTCCCCCTCCTACTTGACCCAAAAACGGACCCTATCAGGTGGAAACCGATCTTCCAGAAGCATAAGCTCCTTACTTCTGTAGCCTCAAAAATTCAATAAAAAGAAAACCTACAACAGACCCTTCCTTGGAATTGCACCAAAAATAAGGAACTCTCTCCCTACCGAGATCAGATGTTCACATCCATCTTTAGGAAGGAAGTAAAGATTTTACATCCAACAAATTCCTCCCACACTGAGAACCTTCCTCCATGTCCCCCTGATAACTATTTGTTGCCTCTTATCCAGCCGGTGTATGTTTGAACCTGAACTCCCGCTAGTCTACATACTCCTCTGTTTATAGTCTATATACTGTGTTTAACTCATGTGCAAGAAGATCACTGCCTACTTCTGATGTTTTTGTACACTCCTGTAACGCACGGTCACCCAGAAGGGTCTTGTTAGCGCTATATAAAACGTCAAAAATTAAATAAATAAAGTAAGACTAGTCAGGTTCTTTTTGGCTTCCATGCGCAATTTATGAAGGTTTATTCGGGATGATGTTTAATCAAACATTATTTGGTAAGCACAACACAATTACAAGTGAAACACTGCAAAACGTGTTAGTATATTAAGAAAACACCTAAAAACTATGCACCACTGTACTTGCCACTGACTATGAACAACGAAGTTCACTTACAGACCTGCCATTCGAGACAGTTGGCTCAAAATCCAAAGTAGATGAAAACCATACAGAGGTGCTTCATCTAGACCTCCAAGTGTCCCATGAGTTTGCCGTCTCCCTGTAGCCAGGCAGGTGGTCGGCCAACTGGCCTTTGAAATCCACTTTTGTCGCGGGTACAGCCGGGAGCCAGTGCAGTTCTTCAGGGCTCCTCTCAGGTCACGGACAGCAAGTCCAGTCCTTCAGGGCTCCTCTCAGGCCACGGACAGCAGGTCCAGTCCTTCAGGGCTCCTCTCGGGCCACAGACAGCAGGTCCAGTCCTTCAGGGCTCCTCTCGGGCCACAGAGAGCAGGTCCAGTCCTTCAGGGCTCCTCTCGGGCCACAGAGAGCAGGTCCAGTCCTTCAGGGCTCCTCTCGGGCCACGGACAGCAGGTCCAGTCCTTCAGGGCTCCTCTCGGGTCACGGACAGCAGGTCCAGTCCTTCAGGGCTCCTCTCGGGTCACGGACAGCAGGTCCAGTCCTTCAGGGCTCCTCTCGGGTCACGGACAGCAGGTCCAGTCCTCTTCTCAATTTCTGTAGGTCCAGAACTTGTTCTGAAGAGGATGCCCACGGATGCCACATTTATGCCTGGCACAAGCTAATTGGTATGGTGGACTCCTGGCCTCTCCATAACCGAATGGGGTAAAAGTTCCCAGGGGTAACCCTACACAATTTGGCAGCAGTTCCCATCTGCCACACTGCAAACAGGCACAATAGACAATTTCTGAGGATATACACAAGATAGTGAAAGTCATTTGCCACACTCAACAAGGGCTTCAAGGGCTGGGGGTGTTTGTGAGGAGTGTTCTATGGTAATCGGAGTGACTTCCCACAGCTAACACTAAATTCCAGTTTGAGGCAGGCACTGCAGCCAGAATAAAAAACAGACACAGAAGTTTAGTAGAACTAAAGCAGGGCTCTTCAACAACTAGACAGGGAATCCACAAGAATTGCCTTGGCAGCCTGTTCTCTCCTTTTTACGTATGCCCATGTGTTACATGTGGCTCAACAGAGCTGTCAAGCAGGATTTGACAATGTAGTGTCAGAATGGATTACCATAGCCTGCACCCAGCATATTCTGTGGAGTTCAGAGACGTTATCTCTTCCCATTCTGGTCAGGCTATTGTTTGCTCATTTTAGTCCTATTGTTTGGATATCGAACAATTTCACACCTTCAAGGCTGAAAAGCTAAACACAGGCTACGACATGTTGGAAACGTATGCTAATTAGCATTCTGCCAGTGCATGCAGGTAAAGCGTAACTTTCTAAAAGTTACTTTTCCTTAATATTTAATAAATATCAAACTTCACAGTTGATTGGATTTTATAAAAAGTAATTTTATTATTTTTCTATCTGGTCCCACTCATGAGATATACCATTAGTATGCCGTTGCCCACCAGTGGCATTTATACTGGGAATTTTTAAGCAAGTTAGATATGCCAATTAGGAATAGGCAAACAACCATGTTTAAAAGGAGGAGCACAGGAAATGTAATGCTGGCATTCAAAGTGCAGAGTTCTAAAGCTAGGAAACAAAAACAGGGTCCAGAAAAGGTCCACTAATCCAGGGCATACACTGAGGGGAACCGCGTATTGCTTTACACGCCGATGATCTACTCTTAAGTCACAAACCCACTCTGGGTATACCATTAACTCGGACAAGTCCCTCATGCACTTGATTACAGGCCCAGCGCCCTTTCAGCCCAGAGGCATCCCCTTACTCATGTCCCCTGGATGTTTCAGATACCTAGGGATTCATGTCACTATGGACCCTCATCTCTTTTACAGCTCCAACATAGTCCCTATCCTGGAACGTTTTGCTGCAGATGTCCAACAATGGAAGGTTTTGCCGCCATCCCTAATGGGTAGGGCGTCAATGTTTAAGATGACACTGCACCGGAAGCTTTACACGCTACAAAATACTCCGCATCATATACCGGAAGGAATTTTTCCGCAAGACTGTGTCCCTTCTCCGCCAGCTTTCATGGAACACGAGCCCACCATGCTTAGCCCTCCGCAAACCTAGGCGAGGTGTGTAAGCGGAGGGATCGGCCCACCCCAGTTATTAAAAAATACTACTGGGCTACACAACTAAGGGTGGCCAACGATTGTGCGTTTGCAGCCTGGGACGACCCCCTTCCATACTAGAAAGGTTCTCGATGGGAGACTCCGGCTACCCGGGGGTGCATTATAGCTCAGTCAACACCAATAGGCTTCTGCCCCAGACACACTCAGTGGCCATGTCTGTAAGAGGGTGACATCATTTCTGGGTTGTAGGGGAAGGCCCACTGTAATGACCCCAGTGAGGAGTAGCAACCTCCGTAGGGAGGTGGGAAGGCAACAGGGCATCAAGAAGTGGAACCTGATAGGCAGATCCACAGAGGGTGATGTATGGAAGGAGGAAAATATGCTCAATTTGACTGATATACAAGCCTAATATGACTTGGCACCCACAGAATCCTTTACATAGCTACAACTTCAACATGCGCAGGCAGGTTTTAAACAGCTGTCTGCGCTTGTCAAAACATCTGGCGCTCTTCACCCGGCTCAGTCTGGTTCTAGAGCCTCATACAGTACAGAGACTGCTTTGGTCGAGATGACGGAGGCTATTAAGGTTTGCTGTGTTTCTGGTGGCAGAGCAGCCCTGGTTTTACTGGACCTCTCTGCCGCATTGGATACGGTTCCACACTGTCAGTTACTTGCCCGTCGGTCCAATATTGGAATTTCAGGCCAGGTGGGGGACTGGATCGAATCCTTCTTGGGCAATAGATCACAACAAGTGTGGGTACCACCTTTTCGTACTCACCAAGAAGTATCACCACGGGTGTTCCACAGGGCTCGACATTGTGCCCTTTACTTTTTAATGTTTATGTGACTCCATTGATCTATCTGGCGGAAGGGCTGGGTGCCAAAATTATAGCTTACGCTGATGACACCCAGCTGCTTTTTACATGGAAAAAAGATGAAGTATCTGTGGAATCAGCTAGAAACTGCCCGGCGGAAGTTTTTAATTGGTTAGCGCGGGCCCAACTTAAATGTAATGAGGAGAAGTCTGAGGTCCTCCTCTACGGGTCCTTTCCGCCGCATTTTACGGATGACCTATGGCCCATGGGCTTCCCCATGCCAAAATCCATGGGTAGCCCAGTTAAAAACCAAGGGGGATTGGTTTGGTGAGGATCTCAGATTCTTAACTCAGATCAACAAGGCAGGAGTGTGCTGTGGCACACAAACTCCTCAAGAATTTTTTGCCGCAACTGCCTAAAGCGGCTAAAGAAATGGTGACCCGCGCGCTCATCCTGTCGCGGCTTGATTATGCCAATTCTCTTTACATTGGCCTTCCCCGCTACCAGATAAATAAGCTGGAGACTATACAGAATGCGGCCGCTAGAATGCTACTAGGTGTTCCGCTGAGCTCCAGAATCAAGCAGTTTCTTCACGATTTGCATTGGCTGCCTGTCGACCAGCCATTTTGTGTAAGGCATTAACCATCGCCCATGGTGCCCTCTATAAGTCAGGACCCCCATACCTTAGGAGGCGTTTTAATTTCGATGCGCCATCTAGACACCTCCCGCCAACGGGACAAAGCCTCGTTGTCATCCCACGCTACCGCCTTGCCAGAATAGGAGGGGGCTCCCTCTCTGTTAGGGCGCAGGGGCCTGGAACAGTCTGTCTTTTGAGCTCAGGAATAATCACGATCTTAGGATGTTCAAGAAGCAGCTGAAAACCCTGCTTTTTGACTAAATCGTTTAGCTGCCGCCTCCACTTCCGCTTTCCCCTGCATAGGCTTTTCGCGACGGGACACTTCAAAGTATCCGTGCGCGCTACAAATGACAGTTAACATAACACAACTCGCAACAAATATCCCCAGGCACACCCTGGTCCTGGAGTCCTCACCGTTGGAGGACAAAGTCCGTTCTGAAGCACTGCCCAAAAAACTGTCTCGCATATTTATAAGAAATTAATTAACAATTCACATGACATCCTTGCCATTCCGAGGGCTACGTGGGGAGGTGGGGGGGTTGTCGGGGATTGTGAGGTTGGGGAATGGGAAGAAGCTTTGGGGGCTTTTCAATACAGGATTCCGCTGGATCCAATTAAGCACCTTGCACCGTTCTTACTACTCCTGCACTGCCGTCCGGGAAATGGCCCAATGCCCTACAGACCTCTCCCTCCGGGGTTGCGGTGAGAAGGGTACATTCGTTCACATCCTGTGGTCCTGCAATATCATACAATCCTACTGGTTGGCACTACAGAAACGTACTGGGAAAGTCATAGGGGCAAAAATCCTGGACTCAGCAAAAACATGTCTTCTGCATATATTGGGAGGGTGGGGGGAGATCTCTGCCGCCAAGATATGGAAAAATATGGTTATCTTTGAGGCTCGCAGAGGCCAAATGCAATATAGCACACCAGTGGGACGCCACAGAGGTTCCAACTGTGGTGGGATGGCAACGAGACATGGACTGTGTATGTCAAATGAAAAAATAATCTATTGGGGCAAGGGGTGTCCACGCAAATGGGGAAAAATATGGTTGGGGAGGTGCTGCTATGGAGAAATGGGTGAGGAGTCCAGTGAAGGTCCTGATGGCAATGAGGAGAGATCTCTCCGATATTATGATGACTTGTTTTTGTATAGTGCTCGATGTAGCAGGTTTGAAGCTTTAGTGTTATACATTTATTAAGCGACAGGGCTTCACCCCAGTGATGACAAGAAAATAATAGACTATGTCTATGCTGCTGTTCACTTACTCACTAAACAGATTTTGGGGGTGGGGGGTAAATCTTTGAATGGCTACCTAGGCTGCCAGATAATCCCTGCTGCCATCGCGAGCATATTCAAAGCACTACCATTAGAGCCTTGTGTGGCCTTAAAAAATGAATTCAGAGAATGTATCCACTCAATGGCATTCTAATGGCTGCCACTCTTTGAAAGAATCCTCTTTAAAGGTTTGTGCATGAAACACCAGAAATAATGAGCACAACCTGTTAGATCACAAGCTGATGGCCCAACCTGACCCCTCAAAATCTTCAGACATTCGCTCAGTTAGAAGACATTCGCATATTATACCTGGTCACTGTCGTACTTTACACTCTAAGTGTGATGGGTGAGGGGAGGGTGTAGAATCTTATAGCGACACAGAAAACATTAATTTCTAGAGACAGATGAATAAATAAAATCTTAGTGGGAAAGCCAAAACACATTTCTACTCCTATAAGATTCTCTCTGTACCCAGTAAGTCTCAAGCACCTTTTGTCATTTTTGAATCCTGTACCCCAAGTCACCAATTCTAAGCTGACCCCATCACAGGAGAGAGCTGACCATCTCTCATCCTTCTTCTATAATAAGATTGATTTTATCAGAGAAAAATAGGACATTAGCTCTCCTGTTCCTAAGCAGCAACTTGAGTCAGGCCTTTTACAAATCCCAGACCCGACAATCGGGAACTGATCATTCTACAGGCCAGGCCTGGTTTAATTTTACTTCGATTACCGAAGCAGAGGGTCTGAAACCTAATGCTAGCAATAAACCTACTGGCTCCGCTTTGGACACGTGCCCTGCTCGCCATCTTATGGCCATCAGAGTTTATATTACTGAGGACAGTAACAAAATTATCATCACCTTCTGCCCAGATGAGTTTAAGAAAAGCCACTTTCCGCCCTACATTTAAAAAGGCCAATCTGAGACCCAGTGAAGCCGATATTTTGAGACTAGGTACAGACTGCCTTATCCCAATAAATTTATGAGAAATAGCATCAGTTTTTAGAATATCGAGAAAACCAATTTCCTTGAATCTACTCAGGCTGGATTCCACTCCAGTTATGACACCGAGTCGGTGAATACCTCAGCCATAGACTATGTTCGATATATCATGGACAGTGGAGGATCAGGAGCAATAATTAATGATACTCCTGGACCCCTTCGCTGTCCTCGACATGATAGATCACAGATAGGAGGAGGATCAGGAGCAATACTAGTAGAAACACTCCTTGATCTCTCCGCTGCCCTCGACATGATAGATCATAGACATTGGAGGATCAGGGCAATAATAATGCTGCTTGATCTCTCCGCTGCCTTCGAAACAGTATATCACGGACAGCGAAGGATCAGGAGCAATAATTAATAATATACCAGGACCTCTCGCCTGCCTTCAACAGGATATTTCATGGACAGCAGAGAATCTGGATCAACAGCAATAATACTCCTTAATCTCACCGCTGCATCCACAAAACAGATCACATCCCTCTTCAGTGGCCCTTGGAATGAAGCTCATATCGAGCACACTGCTCGCTACAGTCCTTGTTCTAATGATACACGACAAATTCAGCTGGGCCCTTTCCTTTCAACTGCTACTTAATTGCAGTGGGAGGTTCTTCCCTGCCCTGTTTACTATTTAATGTATATATCCAACCTCTGGCTGAACTAAAAACAACCTAAACATCACAACCTGCCTTAACCCGAGGACACGCAGTCCTCCACATTCTCAAGGAGACTCGAATGGCTGCTCTTCCTATCATTCTTAGCACCTCTGATGGATGAAAGCAATTTTTTAAAACTCGATCCCACTATCCTTGAAATTCTACCATTGGCAATCGTATCAACCAATCAGACAATAACTTTTGGCCTCCCAGGGAAGGGGACTGTCCTCAACCGGTTACCTCAGTACGCAGCCTTTGCTTCAGGCTAGAAACAAATCTTAACCTAGATCTTCAAATCTCCAAGGTCACCCACTCCTGCCCAGATCACACGCATCTCCAGGGTCACCCACTCCTGCCCAGATCATACACATCCTCCAAGGTCACCCACTCCTGCCCAGATCACACAAATCCTCCAAGGTCACCCACTCTTGCCCAGATCACACGCGTCTCTGAGGTCACCCACTCCTGCCCAGATCACATGCGTCTCCAAGGTCCCCCACTCCTTCACACGCGTCTCCAAGGTCACCCACTCCTGCCCAGATCACATAGGTCTCAAGACGGATTTTGCCCTGCTTCAGTTCTCACATAAAAACCAAGTGACCAATGCACTAACTCTGCTTATACAGGGTTACCTCTTAAAGCAATCAATTAACTGTATAAGATCCAAAAAGTCCTAGCCACGTCAATCTATGGCCTACAGAAAATCTGAATTAATGACTATCACTTTAAGCAAGCTAATCAGCTTCCTACAAATAAGTTTGTCATTAAAACCTCCTGCATTATGTACACTAGTTAAAGCAATGGTACTTCTGCCCTAATTACCCAAAAAGTTTGTTTTCATAATTTAAAAAATCTGATTCTAAAGTAAATCTTATGGTTTCCCATTTTAAATACAAGTGGGACGGCTGCTCCTTTCGGGTCCTGGGAGCCATCACTGGAATTCTATTTCTGCTGAAATCTCACTTTACCATAGGTCCTGTATGTTTGAAATACCTTAAAATGTTGCTGTTAAGCGGTTAATAAGCTCCCAATTGCACCTTTTCAGCTATATATTTTAACATCAAGAGACTCTACGGAGTGTTAGTGAGCTACATCAACATTCACAAGTAGTAATTATAGTAATGCTTATTCACCAAGATCCCTATTCACCAGTACTCTCACAACACGAGTCAATGATGGGGTTCTTAGGCAAGTTTAACCAGCTCAGTGCCATCGAAGACTATGTGTTGTACCCCAAAAGGACAGAGTCCTCATCAGTGAATGCTGAATGTCGGGACTCTGTACGAATGTTTCAACATCACTAAGTCTGGGCGGTGAACTCCGCTCGTGGAGTTTGCGGATTTTTCCGCACTCCGCGTTACGCGGATTCCGAAAAACTTCGCTCCGCGTAGCAGAGCATTTTTCCCCCCCCTCGCTCGCATTCGTCAACGTCAAGTTGCCGATCACAAGGGAGGAAAATCCACCTCCCGGCGTGATTTTGCCTCGTTCACAATCGTCAACATCACATGGACGTTCGCGAGCGTGGCAAATCAACCTCCTAGCGAGATATCTCAACGTGGGCAGTCAGATCTCTCATTGGAGTGGTCGTGTATGCTCGCGACCACTCGTGTTGAGAAAGCTGCCGCTAGAATAAAAATCGACATGAGCGGCAGAAAGGAAGCAGCGCCCGATTGCGCTGTGCATTTTGGCGTTTGTGAAGATTGCACAGTGTGGACAAGCATCTGGCACCCCAAAATCATCACGAATAGCATTTATCTTAACGCACTCCGTCGCTTATGGTGCTCCGCATAGAGTGGCGGAGGTTTTTTTGCACTTAGCGGAGTTCCGCATAGCAGAACTCTGCGAACTCAGCCCAGGTTTAAACATCACTGAAGACAGGACACCTGGGCGTTCCTTAAAACTGTAGCTATGCATTCACCAACCTAAATGCAAAGTGCGAACGGTAAAGTCACTCAAAGGATGTTTTTTATTCACTTCGCTGTACACATCTGGCATTTATGTCAATTGTATGGTACGAACCTAGCTACAAAGCAACAAGGGGCTGGTAACTTGTATAACAAGGGTGGAACAGACCCGAAAGGGGGTAGGGGTTAGAGAAGAGGGTCTTGCAGTATTAAATCAGACCGCCCAAGGAAGGAGGGAAATGTCAACTGCTTGATGTCAAGCTCAGGACATAGCCTTTACCACGCATGGCAAGTATATATTTAAGGTGGGTAATGGGATAGGGTGGTATGGGCAATTTTAAAAATCCACCCCCACCAAGAAAATTTAAGATTAAGTCACAAAATATATGTATATACACAGATATACATACACGCACACACTTGTGTACCTATATATCTATGTTTTACTTAACCTTGAACGTACTTGCAATGCATGAAAAAAAACACGTGTGATAAAGGCATGCGTGGTCAGGTCATACAGCCATGAGCTCAGTAAGCCAGAAGTAGATGCACAGCATTTTGGCTCTCTACTCTCCTATCAGAAAACCAGTGGTACATTGGATTCATTGGTTTTCATAATATCTTTAATACCAAAAGTCCTCAATTTCTACTATTACAGTCTACTTGTAATGTTCTTTGAGAAAGAAAGTCTTAGCGAGCTCCGCAGTTAAGGCCCTCATTATTTTCAGAGGACCTTCGATAAGTTCTCTTCTCATGGGCTTCACAAAATCATTAGAGGTGGCTGTTGGTGCACAAACTGTCAAAAGCATTTCATCCTATTTGGTTAAAAAGAGCTACTTACTAAAGGATTCAATATAAGGACTATTAAAGACCCTTTGGGGCCCCTGCCCGGTCAACCAACGTATCTGGCAGCAATGATCCAGGTGGCCTATGTTTTATTGTTTACCACAAATATAAACCTTCTCTGCCTAGACATGCAAGCCTTCGGAATGCCAAGTTACCCGAGAAAACCTTTCCCGCACAGTATGTGGCCCTTAAAGTTTAAAAAATATTAAAAAGCAATGCTCTCAACCAGGGTTTCCCTTACTTGTAACTTTTTCAATGCCAAGTATCGCCTCTGTACTTACAATTCTATCTTGTACATTTAATTTGCCCCTTTTAATGTTGATACGATTTGTCAGTGTATTTTTATACTAATCGCTGCTACTGAATATGGCTTGGACCACAGAAGGTTGTGTACAGACGCACTTTGAGAAAGGAATAGGATTGCCGCCTTTTAAACAAACACAGACCTGCACCTGAAAGAGGATACTCCCCTCAGATGGGTGTTGTATCGGTAAACGCTTTACAACATGACTACTTCTACCTTTTCACTGGAGGATAGCTGGGTTGCTTCAAGGTACGAGATTTCTACACCGCATTAGATGGCCCAAATCAAGTCTGGAGCCTCTCCAGTCTGTCTGTTTTTCCTTTCCTCTTCCCATGATCTACAATTACCAATGGCAGCTTCGCCCACTCAACAGCCTGCATTACTGCCTCCAACTTCTGAATGTCAGATTGCTCCTTTCTGGTCCTTTCTCTGTTGACGTCGAGGGTCTCCAGGCCGTAATCTCCTTAATAGGAGATTAACCCTTTGTCTAGGCCTTAACATGTTCGACCGTCTACCTAGATTTTCTGTGAGAGTTTAGAACACCTTCCCATGAATGCTCGTCTCATGCTCTTGAAGGTGAATATTGATCTCACATCAAGAGAACTGACCTTCGTCCAGTAACTGGCATTTCAAAACATTATACTCAAACTTTAAGAAGTAAAAGCATCAGATTACTTCCACGAATAATGAGTCTTGCTCAATAAGTTAAGGGCTCAGACCTTCAACCTGCAAGTTCAGAAGGATGAACCTATAAGGCGGCTCCAAGACTATAATCCATTCAAGTCCAAGCTAGGAGAGGTCCCCTGGGACAGAGCTGGTTTGGACCTATATCCAATGACTAAGTAACAAATACCAAGAAATGTGTTTGGACCCGAGCACCAAACTCAGAATAGACCAGTGGGATCACACACAGGAGGAAGCAAGAATGAATATGACTACCACTGCTATAGGGGGAGCTTGGTCAAAGGGTCACTTACCCAGAAACGTTCCAACATTCTGAAGTTAAAGTCTAGCACCTTTCTTTGTGGGCATTTCTTTCGCTGCCTCATTTTCCATACAGCTAAATTTGCAGGGGGGCTGTGTGGGAAATCTGTGATGCTCTGCTTTTTTCAATACGCCTGGCTTTCCGAGCAGCTCTTCATTTGTGCGAGGACCCAGAGCTGGATCTAGCTCTAACAGTTATCAGGTGTTAAGTAGGTGTTTTAGCTTCCTCAGACAGCACAGTGGCTACAGGTGCGCAATATACCTCCAACAATTGCAGCTCCGTTAGCACCTTGCATCATAATAGGTGCGCAGCAGGCCTCACTGGTGCTCACAACCTCAAGTCACTTGGGTCAACATGCCTGCTGGATGTCTCCATCCTTAAAGTGTTGTTCCCGGCTCCTCGAAAGACAGGTTCATACCTCTTCTAAAGAAACCAATGGTTATTCCAAAGATCTTCGCTATCTACTCTATCTTGAGCCTTCTGGCCAGTAGAAAAACCACTACAACATTTCTCTTCTGCTCCATATAATATCACAGACCAAATACTCTCTTAGGAGGAAAAGAAATGAGCCCCATATTCCTTACAGACCATGGACTTCAGAATATTGATGAGCGGCGGCTGCACTGTCGCCGAGCTCCTGCACAACTCCTGTTCTGAAACTGGACTCGGCAGTCCAGAGAAAGAAATGGCCTGGCATCTGGAATTTTGGTTCTTTCAGGCAACTAATACTAGCCCCATACATGATAAAGAAAAGTCTAAACCCAACATACCAGTGTGACATCAACACAACATGCGCACACGTTCTATTGACACTTAACATTTACAGAACATAAAATGGCATGGTCCTCCTGGGTCTGGGCCCCCCGCCTCACGCGGCTAGGCCGGTGTGGAGGTTCAGCGCCTGGTTCCTCCAGGATAAGACATTGCGTGAGGCGGTGGGCACTGAGCTTACTCAATATTATGGCGCCAACGAGGGCTCGGTTTCGTCGGCGGGCACCCTTTGGGAGGCTTGCAAGGCAACCATCAGGGGGGCGGCCAGGGCACATGTGGTGCGGCACCGCCAGACACAGCTGCGGCAGCTCACTGCTTGCGAAGCCCGGGCGTTGCGGCTGGAGCGGTCGCTCTCTGCACATGAAAACCCGGCGGTGGACCGGCAGCTGCGGCTCCTTCGTCAGGAGATTTGTCAGCGGTCCCTCGAGGCGGCCAAGCTTCTTTGGCAGTCCTCGGTGGCGAGGGTGTATGGTTGGGGTGACAAGAACGGCGCGCTGTTGCACCGCCTGGCCACCTACCCCAGGGTGTCGCGCATCATTCCGGCGATTACCGACTCTTCGGGGGTGCTCCAGTCCTCCTCCGTGGCGATGGCGGCGGCATTTGCCCAGTTCTACTCTCAGCTCTACCGAGCGCGTGCAACAGACCTTTCTCTGGACGCCCTGCTCGCGTCTGGGAACGCCTGCCTGGCCCGGCTTCGGCCGGACGAAATGGAGAGCCTGGAAGCCCCCATCTCCATCGAAGAAATTGGGGAGGCAATCGGGCGCACATCAGCGGGGAAGACACCGGGACCGGACGGCTTTCCCCAAGAATTCTTTGCGGCCTACAAGGACACCCTGGTCCCGCGGTTGAGAGCTCACTATGCGGAGGCGCTTGAGAGGGGTTCCTTCCCCCCGGAGACTGACCTGGCCACGATCGTGGTTTTGCCCAAATCCACGCCGCCGTCCACTGACAGAGCTGCCTATCGCCCAATTTCGCTCATCAACACCGATGTCAAGCTCTATGCGGCGGTCCTGGCCCAACGGCTCAGGCCCCTGTTGTCGACCTTGGTCCACCCGGATCAATGTGGCTTCATGCCCGCTCGGGGCACGCGCCACTGTCTGCGCCGTCTCCATGTGGCCTTGGCCCACCGCCATCGTCTGACCCCGTACCTCGCTCTACTCCTCGTCGACTTCGAAAAGGCTTTCGATTCGGTGGGGTGGATCTACCTATTCGACGTCCTGACCTACATGGGCTTTGGCCCTCGGTTCGTGGGGATGGTGCGAGTCCTCTATGCCCGGCCCCGCGCCAGAGTATTGGTTAACGGTGCGTTGTCGAGGCCCTTTCGGATCGGCCGGGGGACAAGGCAGGGTTGCCCACTGTCACCCCTTCTCTTCGCTCTTGCGATGGAACCTCTGGCCGCCCTGATTAGATCTGACCCCCTCCTTCGGGGCTGGGAGTGGCCTGGCCTGGAAGCTGACAAAATCGCCCTTTATGCGGATGATGTCCTACTGTACCTTGGGGACCCAGCGCGCTCCGGGCCACGTGCACTATCCATTCTGAGCCGTTTCGGCCGGGCGTCGGGTCTCTCCCTCAACCCGCGGAAATCGGTCCTGGTTCCGTTGCACCCCTCCAGGGAATGCTTTGACTGGCAGGAGACCATCCCTCTGCGCCGCCTATCATTTCAATACCTGGGCATCTGGGTCTCCCTCCTCCCGGAGCTGAGCTGGGCGCTCAACGTCGCCCCCCTGGTCAAGAGAGCCAAGGTAGACTTGGCGCGATGGCAGCAGCTGCCCCTCAACCCGCTAGGGAGGGTTGCCCTCTACAAAATGATGATTCTTCCCCGGTTTTTATATGTGTTGCAAAACACCCCCCTCTCCTTTCCGAGACCGTGGTTCCGCGAACTGGACGGGATGGCGACGAGATTTCTCTGGGGCGATGGGAGGCGGCGGCTGGCTCTGTCGACGTGCCGCATACCCACCTTTGACGGGGGCCTGGGCATGTCTGATCTCTACCTCTACTATATGGCCACCCGCCTTCTGGTCATTCATGACTGGTTCGGGGGGGGGGGGGGGGGGGGGGGGGGTTGGTCCGACCCGGCCTACAGGGTGGAACTTGACGGCTTGGGTTTCTCCGATATCCAAGATCGCCTGTACGGCGCCCCCATCCCTGCTTCTTGCCCGGACATCACCAGGGCTGTATTCCTGTCCTGGCGAGCGGCGCTCCGCCTCACCCGATGGACGGGACGGTTGACCCGGGTCACTCCCCTGTGGCACGGGACGTGGTTGCGGGAGGTCACGAAGCTGGAAGGCTTCAAATCATGGGATCACATTGGCATTTCCCAGCTTGGGGACGTCTGGCGGGGAGGGCGGATGTGTTCCTTTTCAGAGCTGCAGGCGCGTTTTTCCCTCCACTCCTCTCAATTCTATAGGTACCTCCAGCTGCGCCACGCCATACGCACCTACACCCCGCTTGACGTCCGGCTGCCGGACCACAGCCCCCCGGAGGCTCAGGTCCTGCTGGGCAACCTGGGGAGGGGGGGCATTTCCAGGATTTACCGCTCCCTAGTCAACTGCACCCCTACGTCCCTTGCGGGCCTTAAGGAGCGCTGGGAGGGGTGGGTGGGCCCCCTGGATGAGGCCGACTGGCGGGACGCCCTTATGGCCCCCCGCTTGGTGACGGCCTCCGCTAAGCTGCGACTCATCCAAATTTACTATCTCCATGCGGCTTACCTCACACCGGCTCGCCTTCACCGTGCGGGCCTCTCCGGGGATGCGGCTTGCTCCCGATGTGGTTCCGAACCGGCAGACTTCCTGCATATGGTGTGGTCCTGCCCTGACCTGGAGGGGTTCTGGAGGGGCATTGAGACCGAGCTTACGGAGGTCCTGGGGTGGGAGGTGCCGCACGACCCTCGACACTCCCTGCTGGGCATCACAGATGGCTTGGATGGCACGCGTTCAGAGCAGCTGTTTCTCATGACGGCCTTGATGGTGGCCAAGCGTGACATTGCAGCGGCATGGAAACAACTGCTGCCGCCAAGTGTGGCTAAGTGGGGTGCTGGGGTGGACTGGTGCGCGGCGCAGGAGCGGACTCTCTATCGGGCACGAGGTTGCCCCAAGAAATACCGGAAAGTTGGGGGGAAATGGCTAGGCAACATACTTTAGTAGGGCGGTCCGGGGGGTGGAGGAGAGCTTTTGGGGGCTGGGGGGGAACGGGGTGTGCTTTCTAATGTATTGCTGTGTGGTACTGCTTCAGAATGCCAGACTGTTTCTGTTGTTGTACTGTTTAAAACAATAAAAACTTGTTTATCAAAAAAAAAATGGCAGACGTCTGATGGAACCACAAAAAAATATGAACTTGCTATCCCTCATTTCCTAGCAACATCAATTTGCCTGTCTCCAAAATCCCCAAACCATGGACTTGTAGCTACATGTTTGGACTACACAATATATTTGTTGGAATACATCTCATTTTAAAGGTGTGGGGACTCGTATACACCTCTCCAGCCTCGAAAATACCAACATTTGCAACTTGAAGATTACAAACTTGATAAATGCTCCGTAAATATATGGAGTTTGGGGAAGGGTACAGACTGCAAGAACAAAGAAAGACACTCTGCACCTAAAATTGTTCTTCGCACTCTCCATATGCAAACAATGTTCTTATGCCTACTTACTGTCATTCTGCAGTCCAGTTTCATTTCCCTCTTCCTGCCCTGGAATGAACAGCTTGATGCAGACCAGGTATACTATCCAAGTCCTTAGGCAGCATGTGGTTACTGGGCAGCGCTCAAGTAAGGAATTCCAGTCCAGCTAGAGTAGCAAAGTTCTGGGCACTTCTGAAATACTCAAAAGTTGCAACGCTGCCTATTTTTGTCTGGACTCCTCGTGCTGAACTAAAGTCAAGGATTTATTCAGAAGGCAGTTAAAGGTTACAATACCCTATAACCGTCGCAATCAAATAATACCTAATAAAAGGTCAACACTTTAGGAAACAGACCTTTGTTTTCACGACAGACAAAAAAATAAGAGAAATGATTAAAAGAACAGAGGTCCAAGCACTTCCGGGGCAGACAAGTCCACGTTATTGCAGTGCTACTGCCCGTCCCTGCAGAACGCATGTAATAGTCTGTAATGTCCCTTGAGAACACAACTGCTCTCCAGGTTACTGAAATTTCTTCTACTAGCAGCAATTTACTTGCGAGGGAGTCTCCCACCTCCATGCACGTCACTTGTAACAGGTCAGGGCTCTGCTGCATTGTCACATCAAAGGGCATTGCTTGAACAACATCTGTGCAGCTGCTAAGGGGATTTACGACAAAAGTAATCTCAAGTCAGAAGATAAGCAGAGAAGAGGGATTTCTATTGCCTGACACGCAAGACATGTCCATATCTCGAGGGCAAGACGTTTTCATATCGGTTTTGACCAACAGACAACTAGAAATGAATTTAGAAAGAAAGAAGCCTGTCTGTACCTTTCCTCAGAGCCCGACACACACTCGACCCTGGAGCACCGAAGGAGCAGGACAATGTAGATCCCTACATGATCGCATCCTTCCCTGTGAAGAGGATGCGGGTTTGGAGAAGGAGGCTCCATACGTTGGCCTAGCTCTCTGCTGTCATCCACTAGTCCTTTCTGCTATCACCCATTAGTTCCCACTCTTTACTCTGACATGGGCAATAATAGAGGCTATTTTTGCAGGGCCGGCAATGACCCTTATCACTCCAAGTACGGCAGCCCCTACAGAATACAGTAGTCTGACTGCACTGCACCATTCTGCGTTTCTCCCGGACTCTAACGCACCAGTGGATTGGGCACTGGGAAGTAGGTAGAATAACAGTGTCACACAGAACCGCTTTTATTTCTTAGCACTGCCCCTGGTCCTTATGCCCTATCCCTTCAGCACCATTAAAAACAAGCATTTACAATGCACTAGGTCTCGCAATGACATTGTTTTGAGCTATTGGCATTGTAAATGTTATTGGTTTTTCCCTCCGTGAAGCAATAATCTAATGGTGTAATGCAAAATGGCAATAACTCACTTTGTTGTAATTGCGAAATCTACTGCATTGCATTTGGGCTGGTCTGAGTTTGACATTGTGAATGCAGTCCTCACCTGTACAGTAAAATCACACCCAGTTCCCCTCAAAATCTTTTATTTATGTTTTAAAAAAAAAAAAAGGAATTGTAATTTACAATGGCAATAGCTCAAACTCGCGTAAATGCGATACCTATTTCTTTGCAAATGCTTGTTTTAAAATGTTTTCGTTTTCCCATGCACTCCTTCCATTTCCCGTTTCCCCCCTCTCCCATTCCATGGTGTTCCTCGTCTCACTCTCCCTAATTTATTGGCTATTTTGGTATTTTTAAGAGGGCACGGCTGCTGCAAAATACTGCTGGCTGCTCGCTCCTTTTCTAAGTGCAATGCTGACGTGCACTTTTCTTTTTATGGATTTAATGTTTTTACATGGCTATCGATTAAGTTAAAATACTAAATGAAATGGCCACTTTTTGTTACCATACATGCGCGTTTAACTACACTCGTGTACGCAAGCATCACAACACATGCTTGCGTTCTGGCGTCTCCCATGTCGTGGATTTTCAGTAATGATAATACTTTGATACACCGCTGGCCAAGCATACGCATGCTACCTGACATCTCTCCCTTAGAGACGAGTTCTATTGGCTTTGCCTTTCCCAGCGCTTATTGTTCTTCTCGTGTGCGTACAGACACGTGCCGAGGTGACAATGGGAGGCGTACACACATTGGCAGGCACACAATTACTGCACAGCTTTAACTGTCTGCATTGTGAGATGAATATTCATAGTTCCATGGAAAGTAGATGTGAGTAATTTACATCAAATAATGTACTCCAATTACCAGAATGCATTGGGACATAACTTAAGTATTGAAGCATGCAGTTGCGATGCAATAGGTGAGCAATAAATACACAACTTTAAAGTTCACAGGCCAATGGGAACCCAGAGAAAGATTGGACTTTAAGAATGTTGCATATTTCTGAACAGAATACCTGCCTGAACTGACAAAATATATTTTCCTAACACGGTGTCAATGAATGACAGTCACAGGCAAATCTGTCTTTTACCCCCAAATGTTAGTTTTTAATTAAAATTGGGAAGCAGCCCTCCTTTTTCTCCTTTGTCCTGTCCCCCCACCCATCGTACTGCCTCCCCCCCCTATTGGTCCCCCCCCTATTTGTGTAGTCGGGGTGCACCTCATGTCTCCTATAATGGTCTCCAACCACTGTAGCACCTTACTAGATCCTACCATTTTACTCCATACCCGCTCTTCTCCCACGATTCTTATTTCTTTCTTAATAATTGATGGGGTTATTGTTTTCACTCTTTACGCATTTAACTTGTTTTCATTAAAACTGTGCTTCTGCCTAATAGGCCATCCTTCAAACTAATGACTGCGCCCCAGTGCTATTAGCTGGCAGATTAGCTGGGGGTGTACATTGAGAGATAAGATAGGAAACCTGCTTCTAAATCTTTAAAATGCAATGTGACTTACTCCTGCACATTCAGGAGTACATTGCATCTCCTCAAGGGTTCCTTCTTAGCTGGCCAGACCTCGACTGGTGCATCAATCTCTGCTCAGCTATCAACATTTACTGAGTTGTCTGAGTGGCCAGACACTGACCGTCAGCTCAGTCTAATTAACTCTGGCCATTCTCCTACGTTCAAGACCATGAAAGGAGTACCAGGCCTCTCCTGCCCAATCTTGATTCGCTTACTCCTCTTAATATCTGTGGTCAGGCTTCCAGACCAGACATCTTGAGTTGTTTAAAGCGTACCACGAACCTTGTGCCTGTTGTGCAACAATGGAGGGCAGAAGCTCCAACCAATGGACGCACCTAGATTTTTACACCATTTAACTTGGAGCTTTCTTCTTTACAGTGGCTTGTGATGGGCCTGGGGATTGGCTAGCGAGCTCACCGAGCCAATGAATGTGCACCAGGAGTCCTCGGGAGCATTTAGAAAACGAGCATCAGAAAGGCCTAATTTACGGGGGAGCAGTATAGACAGCGTTTCAAAGTCCATCTTCCACGCATGCCAGTGGGCCATGTCATCACGGGCAAGGATTGTCAAAGAGAACTTTCCATCATGTTTTTGGTTGAGTCTGAAATGTTTTTTGAAAAAAGAAAAATCAATGATCTGTGAATCCGAGCCGGGTGTCTAGGGGATCCCCTGAAGTCAGTAGTCTGTAGTGGAGAGAAGCTCCCTGAACTTAGTGGGATGCAAATGTATACGCAAGTAGACAAGGTTCCTATTATGAATCGCTCCACAGAGTTCCTGCCCAGAACTAAAAAAAACACAGGTGACTTCTTGCCAAGATTATAACAAGCATTTGCAATACAATAGGTCTCGCATTTGCAAGAGTTATTATTATTATTATTAGTGTTCTTATATAGCGCTCAACTTACCCTTGGGCATCTTGGCGCTTGCATTGGGAACCCGTCCTGGTTTTTCCCTGCGAGATAACCCGTACTGGGCATCCCCAAGGTGAAAGCCAGGCATCCCGCCGCGGGGGGCCGTTGTGGAGATTAAGCAAGCCTGTTGCCCAGAGCTGCATAGTGTGAACTCGTGCTTAGAGTGGGCACCGAAGCGAGAATTATCGAGTCCGTGGACAATTGGGTTCCGGACCCTGCCGCGTCGGGAATTGAACCCTGGTCCCGGGTCTGACCTCAGCTTCAGGGTATGCCCCCTCTAACCAGTGAGCTACACTTCTCCACGTTTGAGTTTGAGCTGTTGGCATTGTAAATGACAATGCCTTTTAATTTACGTGTTGGTTTTTAAAACATAAATGAAAGGAATTGCCATTTACAATGCAAATAGCTTAAACTCTCGCAAATGTGAGACCTATTGCATTGCAAATGCTTGTTTAGAAAGGTGATATGGTGCTGGCTGAGCTCATAAGTACGAATGCTCCGACCTCAGATTATTTATGTATTGTTTGTTTATTTAGCAATTTTAGCGCGAAAACAACCCAAAGGTTTGAGCGCTTTACATGAGCATCAGGCACATTGCAGAAGTACACATGGATGTGTGTGTGTGTGGGGGGGGGGGGGGGGGGGGGTTAGGCATAGGGGCGAATAAGTGATTTGCCCAGAATCACAGGATGTTGAGCCGAGTCGGCAAAGTCGGCAGCTCTGGCCTCTTGAGGTGTGGAGCACTTAAACATGTCGCCATTCCATCAGTGGCGCGCACCTCGGCATCGTCTTACACCTTTCTGGACACATATGATAAAAGAAAATGCAGTTCAACCGAATTAAACACCATTAGTATTACCTGGATGGCTCTGTGTTCTCGACCCGGGGCACGCTATTATCTTGGGAAAAAAAGCTTGAGTTCCGGTTCTGCTGCAATAAGTGCCAAAGCCGACCATTCCATCTAGTACATTAAAATACCACCACTACGGCCAGTCTGTCGGAAGCATTCCACGTTTAATCTGGATGCG
Organism: Triturus cristatus; assembly: GCF_964204655.1. Classification (NCBI taxonomy): domain Eukaryota; kingdom Metazoa; phylum Chordata; class Amphibia; order Caudata; family Salamandridae; genus Triturus; species Triturus cristatus. The sequence continues at coordinate 11,845,687 of NC_140589.1, read as the reverse complement.
CGCGTGCACAGAAAGGTTAAGAGCAGAGGCACAGCCGTCCACTTCACTGAAAGATCATTCCTTGATAACTCCGGCGCACCCGCTTGTAACATAACACGTCTCCGCCGAACAATTTAAAAGCCGAGAGCGGTCTATGTCCGTTTTCCATGCAGGGAAATATAAACACCAGCTAATGAAAACGAAAGACAAGTGGGGTAAAAAAAATCTAGCTCTGGTGTTTCAAAATAACTATTTAGGAAGCTGAATTAAACCCCTTGAAAGGAGAATAAAACAAGAGGCGACGCTAGGACCGAAAGGCTCTGCGCATGCTCACATCGCAAAGAGCTCGCCATGACGTACTTGCTCTGCTTCTGCCAAAAGGTTTATGGGGCCATGTGTTTGGCCCCATAAAGATAAGAAACCTTTTGCGACCAAAGCAAGCGAGTCCGTCCAAATGGGACGGCTCGAAAAGCCAAGCAAAAACATCATTGACACCTCTGTTCAAATGGCTGGCCACCGCCAGCCAATGGAACAGAGGGGCAGGGCTTAAAACCCCTTACAGAAAATACCCTGTTAACAATAAATCTCGCCAGCGAGACTGCGCGTGCACGCAGCCTACGCCAGGCGTGACCTAAAAAGCTGGTGACTTAACTAAACCAGGTAAGCTAATGAGAACGACGAGAGGTACTTCAGAAGTAACAAAAATGCAAACATTTTTCAGCTGAGTACGCTAACTCAAAACTTCACATCTCGAGTGACAAAACGCAGCATACCTCAGCATGCGGGAAGGGCGCAGCCTATAGGAAACGTCAGAATAGGCAAAAAGACATGGAAGGAACAAGGTACCGCTCTGAGGAGACAGCTGAAACGCATTTACATTTCTTACAGCGAGTGTGTGAAATTCAGGTGGGGAGCGAGGGAGTCTGAGATTATAATCCCCATAGTGAAGCTGACTAAAGAAGCTGGTCCCCAGGCTGGGGTGGGGGAGGTCATGCGAGGATTAGATGCTAGTTTCGTTCACGTGCTAGTTGCAGCAAGCTAAGCTAATGAGAACGACAAGAGGTACTTCAGAAGTTACAAAAATGCAAACATTTTTCAGCGGAGTACGCCAACTCAAAACTTCACATCTCAAGTGACAAAACGCAGCATACCTCAGCATGCGGGAAGGGGCCAGCTTTACGGAAACGTCAGAACAGGCAAAAAAAAAAAAAGTACCAAAAATGCAAACATTTTTCAGCGGAGTACGCCAACTCAAAACTTCACATCTCGAGTGACAAAACGCAGCATACCTCAGCATGCGGCAAGGGCGCAGCCTTTCGGAAACGTCAGAATGTGAAAAAGACATGGCAGGAACAAGGTACCGCTCTGAGAAGACAGCGGCTGCCTTTGGCAAAGCAGAGTGACAACCAAAAAAGTGCGTAGCGGCTATTTAGGAGCCACTGTGTCCCACCGCTAGTAAAAGATGCAATCCTGGTGGGCGGGGCCAAAAGGAGACAGGGTGGTAACCAGGAGGGTCTAAAAACCCTCCTGGACAATCAGAACACCCGGTTTTGCATAATTGGTGACGCAAAACGACGTGTACCAATGCAAAACCTGGGCGGAGCTATGACACGGCTTCTTAGAATCGATAGCCCACGTAGGACGAGACCTAAAAAAACATGTTAGTCCCGTTGGTCGGGGAAACTGACTCAAGTTACACCGCTCTGGCACGGCACTTGGTTGCAAGAGGTAGCGGGGTTGGGAAGGTTGAGCGTGGGATCTCCTTGGGATCTCTCGTTTGGGCGACGTGTGGCGGGGAAGCCACATGTGTTCCTTCCAGGGGCTCCAGGATCGGTTCTCGCTGCGCCCCTCGCAATTCTATAAATATCTCCAGCTGCGCCACGCGATCCAGTCTCATGTCCCTCTAGATTCAAGGATCCCTGACCATAGCCCACCCGAAGCTCAGGTGATGTTGGGGTATCTTGGGAAGGGGGGAATCTCCCGCATCTATCGGACCCTGGTCAATAACACCCCGGTGGATTGGGACGAAATGAGGCAGCAATGGGAGGCCTGGGTGGGACCATTGGACGAAGCTGACTGGAGGGACGCCCTTATGGCACCCAGGACGATTACCTCATCAGCCAGGTTGCGGCTCATCCAGCTTTATTACCTGCATACCGCCTACCTGACCCCGGAACGCCTCTACTATGCGGGCCTCTCTCCGGATGCCTCATGTGCACGTTGTGGGGCAGACCCGGCGGACTTCTTCCACATGGTGTGGACTTGCCCGCAGCTGGGGAGCTATTGGGGCGAGCTTGAGTTAACTGAGACCCTGGGGTGGGAGGTCCCCCATGATCCCAATTGGCTTTGCTGGGGATAACGGACGGATTGGATGGATCCCGCAATGAGAAATTTCCTAACCACTGCTCTGGTAGTGGCTAAAAGAGATATCGCTGCTGCCTGGAAGCAGACCGACCCACCCAAATGCGCTGCATGGAGAAGGGGGGTGGACTGGTGCGTGACGCAGGAGCGAATGATGTATACGGCTCGGGGTTGCCCCAAAAAGTTCAGCAGAATATGGGGGGGAAGTGGCTAGGGGGACTAATCTAGGAGAGTCGGTGCGGGTGGGGGGTGTGAGGGGGTCTGGGGAGGAGGCGGGGGGGGGGGTCTTGCTGTTGATTGTCACTGATTCCGGGATATGTCACTTTGATGCTAGTTCAATTGGACTGTTGTATGTGTATTTAAGTGTGTTCTTTCCCAAAATAAAAATTTGCTTATCAAAAACAAAAAAAACATGTTAGCTCTTTGGGTGTGGTGGCACGCATTCACAAGGACCGGCCTGAATGGGTTATAACGCACTTCTCTTTTCCATTCGCTAATAGAAGCAAGCATGAGACATGAGTGACAGGTGGTGTTCGTGTGATGGGAGCCTGGGCCTAAAGAAAAATGACTGCTACTTATGGTGAGACAGGCAAGCAAGCCAGTGAACAACCAGCACTACAGAGTAGCCGCACAAGTGAATAAAACTGATTGGCAGGTTGCACATAAAATCACAAAAGGAGCCGTACAAGCCACTGAGCTGTTCCAAAGCTTTACTGGAATCGTTGAATATTGTTGGAGTTATATTTTTTAAGGGGTGCAAGTTTAGAAAGTATAACTTATTAATTCACTCTTTGTACCAATTTTAAGAAACTTTATTTGAAGAACACAATAGTGCATTTTAACTTATTTTAACTTGCATATATAGACAGTTTGGTGAAATTTCACTGAAATGTGTGTGTGGGCATTAGGTCTGTCATCTGCTGCAATAGGCAATAACTGATCAAATAATCTGCAATGTTTACTTGCTGCGTTACTGCACCTGCCGCAGATGTCTGGCGCAAATATAGTCTGTACCACATAGCTATCAGACCCTTCTTTCAGAGGCACCGAGAGGGGATTCTGCCATCCTGCTCTGCTACCACCTGTGCTGTACATGTGGCTTGTATGAGAGGAACATGCACTGATAACTGTGTACACCATAATAACCCTAACTCAGCTGCCCAGGGACGTAAAAGGGGAGCAAATTCTAATATTAGTAACATATCTAACTTAGCAACCAACTCCAACTCCAAAACTTCTCTCCTTACAAGTGTAGCAGCCATGCTCAGAGGTTCTGAAACTGTCCAATTTTATTACAAATCTGCTGCTCAGAAGGGGCCACTGTCCTTTTTCCTTTAAAGGTTTAGCAGCACCGATAAAAAGTAGGGATACTTGCCCATTCATTTATATCAATTCAGCTAAATGCCTGTGCTGTTAAAAGTGCACAAGCCATTTCATGAAATGCAGGTATTGTTGCCCATGGACATAAGAATTAGTCCCGCAGTACCACTATCAATCAATCAATACATTTGTAAAGCGCACCACTCACCTGTCGGGGTCTCAAGGCGCTGGGGGCGGGGGGGGATGCCGCTACTGCTTTAATAGCCAGGTCTTGCTAATCTTCAGAAGACTACTCAGGAGGGTGTTCCAGGTCTTGGCGGCGAGGTGGGAGAACGATCTGCTGCCGGAGGTCGCTCTTTGCATGCGAGGGACGGTGGCGAGGTCGGAGCGTAGCGTAGCTGGCGGTTGGGGGTGTAGAAGGTGAATTGTCTGCTGAGGTATGCTGGTCCGGAGTGCCTTGTGTGCGTGGGTGAGGAGCTTGAAGGTGATCCTCTTGTTGACCGGGAGCCAGTGCAGGTCTCTCAGGTGGGGTGTGATGTGGCTGCGGCAAGGGATGTTGAGGATCAGGCGTGCAGAGGTGTTCTGAATGCGTTCTAGTAGTTTCAGGAGTTTGGCAGAGGTTCCTGCTTAGAGGGCATTTCCGTAGTCCAACTTGCTGCTGACTAGTGCCTGGGTGACAGTTCTTGTTTCGGTGGGGATCCACCTGTAGATCTTGCGGAGCATGCGGAGGGTGTTGAAACACGAGGGCGAGACGGCGTTGACCTGCTTTGTAATGAAGAGAGTAGAGCCAAGGATGAACCCCAGGTTGTGTGCGTGGTCGGTGGGTGTTGGTGCTGTTCCCAGTGCGGTTGGCCACCAGGAGTCGTCCCAGGCCGAGGGGTTGGAGACGAGGATGAGGACTTCTGTCATGTCCGAGTTTAGCTTCAGACAGCTGTTCTTCATCCACTCGGCGACGGCTTTCATTCCTTCGTGGAGGTTGGTTTTGGCAGTGAGGGGGTCCTTGGTGAGGGATAAGATCAGCTGGGTGTCGTCGGCATAGGAGATGGATGTTGAGGTCAGGCGACGTGGGCGAATGGTGCCATGTAGATGTTGAACAATGTCGGGATGAGCCCTGGGGTACGCCACAGATGATCTCTGTGGCTTTGGGGGGGAAAGGGGGGAGGCGGACGCTCTGGGTTCTGCCGGAGAGGAAGGAGGTAGTCCAGTCCAGAGCCTTGTCTCGGAGCCCGGCATCGTGGAGGCGTGTGCGTAGGGTGCGGTGGCAGACAGTGTCGAAGGCGGCCGACAGGTCCAGGAGGAGGAGGGCCGCGGTTTCGCTGTTGTTGAGCAGGGCCCTGATGTCGTCGGTGGCAGCAATGAGGGCAGTTTTGGTGCTGTGGTTGCTGCGGAACCCGGACTGGGACAGGTCCAGGATGTTGTTCGAGGTAGCGGGTCAGTTGTCTGTTGACGGTCTTCTCCATGACCTTCGCCGGGAACGGGAGCAGGGAGATGGGCCGGAGGTTCTTGAGGTCCTTAGGGTCAGCCTTGGGTTTTTTGAGTAAGGCGTTGATCTCGGCGTGCTTCCAGCTCTCCGGGAAGGTCGCTGTCTCGAAGGAGATGTTGATGGCTTTCCGGAGATCGGGTGCGATGGTGGTGCTGTCTTTGTTGAAGATGTGGTGTGGGCAAGGGTCTGACGGAGATCCGGAGTGGATGGTGTTCATGATTTTGATGGGGTCGTCGTCGGTTATGTTGGTCCAGGAGAGCAGGGCATCGGTGTGTATTTTGGCCATGAGGACGGAGGTCTCAGTGGCTGTCAGGCGGTCGTGACATTGAAGCTGTCGTGGATGTCTGCGATCTTGCGATGGAAGAAGGTGGCAAGGGAGTCGCACAGGTCTTGTGAAGGTGGGATGTCGGTGTTGGAGCTGGGGTTGAAGAGTTCCTTCACGATGTTGAAAAGCTTTTTGCTGCTGTGTTTGTTGTCGTCTTGGCGGTCTTTGAAGTAAGCCCTTTTGGCGGATCTGATGAGGTGATGTGTCTGCGGGTGGCGTTCTTGTGGGCTGCGTAGTTGTCCGGTTCGGTTCACGGTGCCATTTCTTCTCTAGTTTCCTGCAAGTTTGCTTGGAGGCCTGGAGGTCCTCGGTGAACCAGTTGGCTTTCTTGCTGGTGTGTCTGTTGGAAGGTTTCTTGATCGGGGCGAGGGTGTTGGCGCAGTCGTCGATCCACTGTCTGAGGTTGCGGGCGGCGGTGTCTGGGGCGGTGGGGTCGGTGGGTGGGCTCCGGGCGAGGATGGTGGTTAGCTGGTCTTTGGTGGCTTTGCTCCAGCAGCGGCGAGGGATCTGTTGGATGCGGTGGTGCGTGGTGGGTTTCTGGAAGGTGAAGTGGATGCAGCGATGGTCGGTCCAATGGAGTTCGGTGGTGTGGCTGAAGGAGACGTGGGCGCTTGCGGAGAAGATCGGGTCAAGAGTGTGGCCGGCAGAGTGGGTGGGTGTTGTGAGGAGCTGTCTGAGTCCGAGGTTGGCGAGGTTGCCGATCAAGGTGGTGGAGTTGGTGTCGTTGTTGTTCGAGGTGGAAGTTCATGTCCCCGAGGAGGATGCAGTCTGTGGAGGCAAGGGTGTGCGTGCTGATGAAGTTGGCGATGGAGTCGCTGAACTGTGGCCAGGGTCCAGGGGGTCTGTAGACGAGGGTTCCACTGATGGTGGTGTTGGGATCGGTGTGGATCTGAAGTGCAGGTGTTCGGCAGTGCGGAGGGTGTCGTCGGTGTTCGTCGAGACTCTGAGGGTGTTCCTGAGGACGATGGGGATTCCTCCTCCTGGTCTGTTGGTGATGTCCCTGTCGGTGATCTTGTAGTCGTCCGGGATGGCTATGGCAATGTCGGGTGCCGAGGAGGGGTTCATCCAGGTCTCCGTCAGGAAGGCGACGTCTGGGGAGGTGGAATCGAGTAGGTCTCAGAGTTCAACGGCGTGTTTGCGGGCGGAGCGGGTGTTGAGAAGGATGCATCTGAGGTGGTTGCGTTCTTTCACGGTGGGTGGCTTGGCGGGACGGATGCTGGTGAAGCTGCAGTTCCGGCAGGAGAATGGTCCTTGTGTGTGCTTCAGGGCGGCCAGGAAGCAGGTGTGTGATCGTCCGGTGTTGAGTGCGTGGAGGGTGCTGGCATCGTAGCGGTGTCGGGCGTCGTGCCGTTCGCGGGAGCCAGGGGTCCTGGCGCTGGGTGCAGTCCAGGCATGGACGGGCACAGACGGGCTTGCCTTCGGCGCGCCTTTGGCGCGCCAGCGGCCACCATATAAGGGGAGGTGGGAGGGAGGAGCAACTGGGAGGCGGGAGCAAGGTGGCGAACGGGCAAGCATGGGGAGGGGACGTACCTCCGAACAGGCTGTCAGAGTCCCAAAACATGAAGTTTAGGGCACAATCGTGCACCATAACAATTATAAGAATGAAGAAGCAGTGACCACATTCACGTATTCACTTATTTTACAGCTATTATAGCATTCATGTTACAGCAGAACCACTGAAGGACACGCAATGAAAAATGCCACAACTGTTATTTTTAATGGAAGAAACAAGTCAACAACACTATGCAAAGGTGAGGTTCAGCTTGTTTGCAAAAAAAAAAAAAAAAAAAAAAAAAAAAAAAAGGGATTGACTCAAGTTGGTAAAATTATTGGTAAAATTATTTCTATATTGATCTCATTAAGACTGCATAGTCAGGCTCGGTTTCATACTTGTTTCTACTAGAAACGCAGTATTACCAGACCCTGTTGGGACAAATACTTGTAGCCAGAACAGAAAGAGAGGAATCTTCCTTTACTTACGTTTGGAATCCCACACAGCCATACAGAAATGGATAAACTGCTTTGCACGCTTGCATAAAACGTGCAATCAGAAGAGCTGGCTGCAGTTAACAAGATGCCTGTAGCATCCTCCCAGTGGCAACAGCTACCACAAACAGCTGTGCATCACCCCCCTGGCCTGGGGAGGGTGACAATGAGGACACCTTGGAAGGCCTGAAAAAAGACCCTTTACAGGCAGTCAGAAGCACATCACATGCAGGATTATATTGGTTAATTTAGACCTAAAGCGAACAGATCATTGAAATAGCTTTAGCGACGGCCCCTTGGAAGCATCTAACTATGCTTCAAAGGAAGGTTAGCTCTTACCTCTTCAGGCGCTTCCACGGCACCATCCTTTCCACTGCTGCTATTCTTCGGGCTGCTTTTCACAGTTTTGGGGGGCTCCTGCAACAGATCAATATTCTGATCACTATAGCTCCACAGCTCAAACATCACCCAATAATCATTCCATGCTCATAAAATCAATCAGTTTTCCAAATAAAATTATTATATTTAAAAGAGGATAACATTTTAACATATCGCAGAGTTACAGACATCAAATCAACGGTAAAACATGTTGACGGATTTAGGGCGATCTTTGCTAAATGATATTTTACAATAGTGACACTCATGTGAAACAGAGGTGGGCCTGGCCATAATCCAGATGGCAGCTCCAGCACGGCTCTTCACTGCCCTCTAGTCCCAACAGTCTTCGGTGTGGTTTTGCGGATTCTTTCAATCGGAATCATGAAACGCCGTGGGGAACGCATGCACCTCATACTGGCTGAAACAAGGTAAAATGCAGGGTAAGAGAGGGAGCCGGTATGCAACCTGGTTGAGAAAAGCGAGCGCTCACTCTCCTGCCAGTAAAGGAAGCAATGTCACTGGGAGAAACTACCCCACTTGGCCAAACAGGAGGGATAGCGTGATGCACAGAAGCCGCGCTGAATTGGATTGCAACCAGACAGCAGACAACCACTCGCACTTACCCCAGTGGAGCTGCGAATGAACAGTGGTATACTTTGTAGGGAAATGGCGCTACAAGGGTGATGTCGCCCACTATCAGTGTATATGTAAGTATTTGTTTAATGGTGCTGTAAGGTAGGGAGAACCACCAGGCGCCCCAAACTTATGCAGCCTATGCCACACTTTCAGTACAAAAAAAACAACATCCCCCAGCACACATTTCGTATAAGGGTATGACAGCTGTAGCTACAGTAAGTCAAGACAGTATAACAAGTATTAGAACACGTTTCTTTTGTTCTTTATTCTTCTTTTTCGCTCCTTTGTTTTCAGTCTTTATATACAGGTTACAAGCCACCGGTTACAAGCAAACACAGGTTACAAGCCAACACGTGTTTCGTCGTCAGCAAGGGCATTACCCCGCGACTTTTTCAAGGCTAAATAAAATACAATTGTGTTGTATTTTGAGGCATACCTGTACAACCTTAATGAAACTAGTGCAACATGCATATCCGAGACATGTACAAAGAGGATAAAAGGGCCAAAAGGAAAAAAGGTAAGTAAGGCTTACCACAAATAAAAGCGACAAAACCAGTAGAGTGGTAACATTATGAACCGGAAAAAAGGAAGGTGTGTGTGTGCAGGTGATCACTATCATACCATGCCATCTATGAACACTGTACCTATATCTAAGACCTCACATATGGTGCAACCAATACGTGAATAGGAACCAGTGACAAGAAAATCTGTACACCATTCCAAGCATGCGGGCCAAAACACTAACCTCCTGAGTCGTGTTGATCTGTTACTACAAAGAAGGACGAGCAAGATGAATTCTTAGTTAATTCAAACTCAAAGACATAATCTCATGATGTGAGATTAGAGGATATTAGGTTAGAATTCCCACTTACTGTAAGTGTGGTGATAATTCCAACCCACACGGTATGTAGGTGAGGGCAGTATTGAGATGCGTCCGAACAACAGATCCAGATTAGTGGTCTGTCACCTGTAAATTTAAAGAAAGGGAGTACCTTGTAGTTGCTAATTTTTTTATCACACAACGCTGGTATAAAAGGTGCATACCCCTTATATAAATAAACGTTGATTCTAGCATTGAGTCGAGAAGTGTACTATCTGCAATGTCCCAGCGAAAAACTTTTAAAACCCTTACCTATCCGTGGTTACAATTCTGCCATGGGAATTCAAATAGGTATTGTCAACATAAATGTTGCACAAACTCAAAGAGTCTTTGCGTCAAAGAAAGTAATATGCGATCGGGCAACAGTAAATGAAGATAATCCTGCAAAGCCGGTTCTAATCCAACCCTCCTCCGTGCTTTTGCAAAAATAACAATTTCCCTTCTTCTTTACCATAAGTTTGAGCGGTGATGTCGCATCTGTATCTCCTATCACGTCCTCGAGTACGATAGCCGGCTTCTCACACAGGCCCCGTTAAATGGCCGTGTGGATCAAAGCCCGCGAAAATACGCCGGGCTTCCAAGATGCGACCCAATATAGTCAGAGTATTCTAAGCGCCATCTTGAAGTGTTCACAAAATAAGTTCCCTATGTGTTGATAGACCGAAAAGAGATATTAAAATCAGCCTAAATGAGTAGATCTGAAGTAGCGTTTAAAATTAGAGTGACACCAGAAGGGTTCGTGATCTTCGATGTGTCATTACAGATATTGGCATGAGTGGGTAAAAATTCCCATGTGTGTATGAGCAGGGTTTCGAATTAATAATCCAACCACGTATGTCCAATGGAATTTCATAATTACAAGCGAGTGACTAGGCTAACGAGAAAAACTCAACCTAGTTATTCCTTGTTCAGATTGCACGTACTATTTGGCATCTCTAAAACACCCAACATAATCCCTTCGTAGCTGAGCGCCATTTTGGAATGAGAAAGTTTTGTAAGGACTACATTCATTGAAGTTAAACAGTCGAGAAATCATCTGAATATGCCTATAAATATGCTCTAGAGGGATATAAAAAGTGTTCCAAGTAATAAATAAGAGGGATAGGCTTGGTAACTACATGTAAAAAATAAAACCTGGTTTCTAGCAAAAAAGTGTGTTATTTCTCCTGGATTGATATTTTCCTTCCACAAATAACTTAACTAGTGTAGTCCAGTTATGTGCGGCTGCTTATCGCTCATTCACCAGATGACAGTCATTCAGAGCCATAATTCCGATGTCAATGTGTCCAGCAGACGGTGTCTTATTTTTTGTGTACATTTATTTCTTTTGTAAGTGACAAAACAACCATACTGCGATTTCTCCTACCGGTTATGGCTACTAATCGCTCAGCTTCCAAGTGACACTCATTCTACGTGACATGTTGGTCATATTACTGGTCTGTCTATAATTATAAATGCAATTTTTGAGAAACAATTATAACGCATGAAATTGGGTGGAAAGTGATAAATTGGTATTTCAGAGATTAACTGGTTGTCGCAAAGCTTTACATTCACAGTACATGTGTAATAACTTAACATATACAGTGAACACATTTTTATTTATACATTAATCCTTAGTTCAACCTCCTGTGCTCTTGACAAGTGTGTTGAGGTCATTTTAATTCGAAGTCAGTTTAGAGATTGCATTCATCAACGATACAACACTCTTTCTGTAAAGGGATCGGTTCCTGAGCCCCTTATAACTGTAAATTTGCTTCTCAGCATCCACCAATACCCATCCTCATATGTTAAGTAATCAAACCCAAAACAAATGAACAGGAAACTTTTTATGATAGCCTTTTCTAACAAACTGTGCGGTTATCTTCCCAAGAAATAATGTAATTCCTGGTCAACATTAAGACCTATCTCTGTGCTACGTAGCCCAAGTATCCATAGTGCCTCACTCCTTGGTAGCATTAACCCCTTCGATGCTCACGACGGCTGGGAGCAGTCATGGCATACAGTGGGCGTGTGCTCATGACGGCTCCCAGCCATCGTGACACCCACCCACGGGGGGGGGGGAAGCGCTGGCGCTCCCCCCCTGGGACATAGATTTTAATGCCTGCACCGGGGAAGGCAGGGGAAGCCCTTCCCCTGCCTCCCCCCGCCCCCCCCCCCTCCACGTCAGCAATGACGTCAACGCGCCTAGGGAAGCCATTTGCTTCCAACGCGTCGGGAAACTAAGAGGTGAGTTTTGCCTCATGGAGGGTGGGGGTGTATTTTCAAGGGCATCGGGGGAAAGGACATGGTTTTCCTTTGCTCCGATGTCTTTTGAAAAATGCATTCCTGCTGCACGATCACGCCTGGGGCGTGATTGTGCAGCAGGAATGCTTTTTTTTGTTTTACTTCTTGATAGCCCAACTTGGGGGGGGGGCGGGGGGTGCCGATCCGTGTTAGTTAAAAAAAATTAAAAAAAAGTGTGTGTGGCCCCACTTGGCCTGTATGTTTATTTTTTATATGCCCAATCTGTTTTGGAGAGTGGCCCCTTGGGCAAGGGACGCTCCCCTTTGGGGGAAATTTGTATAGCTGGGTCTCAGTGTGTGTGGACCCACTGGGCCTGTATGATTGGGCAAGGGTCGCTCTCCTTGGGGGAGCAATATGTTTTTGGGGAGTGGCCCCTTCAGCAAGGGTCGCTCCCCTGTGGGGAGCATTTATTTTGACCGTTTCTGACCCCTTGGAAGGGCAGATTAAACAATTTATATTATTGTATGCCTAGTCGTAAGGTCAAAGTCCGCATTAGCGAACATAGGAGCACCATACGAAGAGCGATTACAGCCACTAAACTAACAGCACACTATAACGAAAAGAATCATAAGGACACAGATTTAAAATGGACTGTACTTGAGAAAATCAAAAGCACAGGCAACCAACAAAGAAAACTTTTGGAAAGAGAGCAACGATGGGTTTATCGTCTGAAAACCCATGAAAAGGGTCTCAACGATTCCATACCCTGGAATCAACATAATAGGTAGAGCTCCGAGTTTTTCATCGAGGTTTGTCTGGTACGACCACTAGTTAATGAGGCACACTTCATATCAAACCCCTATCTAATTGGTAAAGAAGAAGCGTAATAACATCACCAGGGGCCTCCCCCATATAATGTGGTAGGCAGTTCCATATTGAAGGCATGAAAGCTTTTTTTTAAAAATGCCCCAAGATAGGATAATAGACCATATGACAAGATCCCGTTATTACGACAAATAAATATACCCTTTGGGTGGATTGTACAATCCTCTTGAATTATGAGTGGCTTTAATCACTGTGCCCCCAGAAAATAACCGCTGATGGTCTTTAGCCGTTCACTACCCACCGTGGACATTGCCTAAAATAGAAAAATTAGCCTTTGTAAACGTCACGAACTAACCAGAAAAACTACATCCCCCATCGTTCCTCAGCTTTGGAACTACTGTGGGTGAGATGCCTGATTGGACGATCTGTCCGATCACGTTTGGCTAAACCAATTAAAGCTAGACTGAATAAACATGTATACGGATGCCCTCCGGATTAACTAACGGAGAGGTTACATCTATTAAAACAAAAATACTAGAACAAGAGGATGCCTCTATCTGCATTGAGCCAAATAAGTAACATACTTTTTTTAAAATCACTTCACCGTCATAGTCGGGATCACATGGTGACGTGATATATCACGTGGCATAGTTGACCAATCCCATCCATTTACACTGAACGCGGAAGTATAAACCTGCAGTCTAAACGATACACGGCGCGAAACGCCGGGGATCGAGACCAAGTAGGTAGACAGACGGGGCAGGACTCTTGACGAAGTAAGTGGGGAGGCAGAGAAGGACATTCAAAGGGCGATTGTCATCCCTACAGTGAGAGATATTTATTCACTTAGTATCTCCACATCCTTAAATGGTCTTTTCCAAATTTCTTCTCTCTCTCATACTCGGGGGCTCTCACGATAGGGTTTTACTACAGAGCTACGATCCCCTGAGAAACGTATGTCATTCGAAATTTCGGTAAGAGAGAATGCATGTGTGTGATATGTTTCTGCAGTTGCACATATTGTGTTTTTTAATAATCACGCGTGGTTAAGAGAGTACCATGTTGAGTCACAGATACGGTGAGAGTGTTGAATGCGAGTGGAATCTAGGAGAGTTTTTACATTGATAGAGAACACTAACTGGCATGAAGATTCAGTTAGGATGCGAGCAAATTCGCCACCGCACAATATATCTGTCACGCCGATTGTGTACAGATACAGTTATGAGTGGCACATGTTTGGATATAGTTGTACACCACTTTGCCTTATGATCACCTGGCACATGTAGGCGTTATTCATCCTAAACACGAATATGGGAACGATCACTGAGAAAACCCACAAGTATAAGTTGTTTGTTGTTGTTTTCTTTGTTCTCTTTTGCAGATGGAATATGAAGCATGACAGATTAATCAGTCGCTCATACAAGGAGCAGCTACTCTGCCCTTGCTATGGAAAACAGGTTAGGGAATTCCTTCCTCTGTTACCCAGGGTGGACTTCTGTTTGCCCTGAAGAAAGTCCTGGACCTTCACGGCCAGATATGGACTGAAACATGTTGGCACTAGGGTCATAGGACCATAACAATCCTATAGAGACCCTAATTTAAATAATTTTAGTATCCCAGACAGATCCCCAGTATCCCTTTATTATCGGGTCTGTCTGAGGTTTTTTAATTTTCTAGCCCCCCTGGTCTACAATATCTTCAAAGAGCTCCCAACACTGTGGTTGAGCCCACCCCGACTTCTAGGCGTCGGGGTGACCCGATGATGAAGCATGACACCACTAGGGTGTGTGAGGGTACCTAAACCAAAAGGAATTGCTTCCTTACTCACCTAGTGGCGAAGTTAATATTTTCCCTCAATAGCTTCTTCACAATATTCCATCTACGTGTGTTGATATTGACCAGTCTTTGGTCAGTTGGAGTAAATTCACAGTGTTATTGATTATATAGGGAGGTGTTACTCTGACCCAGAATCCTCTCCACCCTTCCGGCAAATGAAAAACCTTTTTCAATAGCCTTTTGTATACACATGCCCACTAGGCCACCAGGGATTTTTTTGTTGTTGAGACCGGCCCCCTGGGCAAGGGTCGCTCCCCTTTATGGGGCATTTATTGTGGTTGTTTCTGCCCCTTTGGGGGCCAATCGGCCATATGTTTTCAGGCCCATCTGTCCCCTAGGAGGGCAGAAGCCAGTAGACACCAGGGCATTTTAAATGTTGATGTTGGGGAGTGACCCCTTGGGCAAGGATTGCTCCCCCTTTGAGGGTGAATTTTTGGGCTGTTTCTGCTCCCTGTGGGGGCAGATCGGCCTTATGCTTTTAGGCCCACCTAGCCCCTTTGCTTGGCTGGTGGTTAGTTTGTGGACTAGTGCATTATTTGCATATGTGATTGTAATGTTTTATTTCTCCTTTTTATTCTAGTGTAAAGCCTTTGATTCCAGTTTCGGCAGTGGTTGTTCTGCAGTTTTGCGTAGTAGACTTTTTTTGGTAAGAAAAACATTTTTTGTTGTATTTACCCCAAATGAGTATTATTGTCATGCATGAATGAATTTTTTTGTAAGTGGTTTCGTAATGGCAGCATATATTGTTGATCCATACTGTGTCTGTGCAGAGTAGGTGGTGGTGAGTGTAGCTGCTTCTGGCAAGTGAGTGGTATCGTTTTGGAGTATATAGGTCTTTGTGATAAAGAGGCATTTTGTTTATTACTTATTTTTCAAAGTGTTTGTTGTTGACTTGTTACCTTTATTAGTAAGGATTATGGCTAGCCGTAGAATGACTGCTCAGCAGGTTGTTGTTATGCTGCTTGAATCTTCCTCTGAGCAGGATTATGAGACTGACAGTGCGTCTGAGGGAGAGGACGGAGGGGAAGATTCAGGCAGTGAGTGCTCTCTCCACATGGAATCATCTGATGATGAAGATACTCTCAGTGCGGATGAAGGTACCCCCAGTGTGGATGAAGTGCCTGTCTTAGAGGAGGAAACTGCTGTGCCGATGGTGCAAGAGGCATCTGGATTGCAGTCTGAGGCTGCTAGGCTTCCTACTGGAAGTGCTGGACTCTGGGTTGATCCAAACATGGTGCAGCCGGTGTTGCCTGCCTTTAGTGGTGATGCAGGGTGTAGAGTGGATTGTGACATTTTTTTGCCTATACAGTTCTTTCAGTTGTTTATGGGTGATGTATTTTTGGCTGAGATTTTTGAGCAGACTAATTTGTATGCTGAACAGTTTTTGAGGGACCACAGTGCCACACTTAAGCCCCACTCTAGAGCTACCCGGTGGACTCCCACAAATCTGGATGAATTGAAGTTTTTGGGTTTGACTTTTTGATGGGCTTGATAAGGAAGCCGTCCATGGCTTCATATTGGTCTACCAGTCCCTTGATGGCAACGGCCAGATTTCCTGCGATTATGACCCGTGATCGGTATTTACTTTTGTTTCGAATGCTGCATTTTGTTGAGAATACTTTGGCATTGCCACGAGATCACCCTGACTGTGACCGTCTTTTTAAGATTCGGAGTGCACTTGATCACTTTGTAGATCAATTCTCAGAGATCTATACTCCTGGGAAAGAAATATCTATTGATAAGTCTTTGGTCCTGTTCCAGGGCCGTTTGGTTTTTAGGCAGTACATCCCTAGCAAGAGGGCACAGTATGGAATTAAGCTGTATATGTTGTCTGAGAGTAGGACAGGATATGTTTTTAATTTCCGTGTGTACACTGGTAGAGATTCCACTATTGACCCCCCTGGTTGTCCGTCTACTTTTAGAGTTTCAGAGAAAATTGTGTGGAATCTTGCTAGAGGACTGTTTAACAGAGGCCACCATTTGTACCTTGATAACATCTACACTGCTGTGCAATTGTTTAAGGAATTGTTCAAAGTGGACACTTTTGCTTGTGGCACAATCCGCTCTAACCGTAAAGGTTATCCAAAAGAGCTTGTTTCCAAAAAACAAGTACCCGCGACAGGCATGGGCCCAAAACGTAGTGAGGCGACATCAACATTGCCTATCAAAAAATGTTTTGGGCCCTTGTCTGTCACAGGTACTTGGGCCTCCCACACAAGTGAGGCACCATTTTTAATCGGGAGACCTGGGGGAACGCTGGGTGGTGGGAAATTTGTGTGAGCCTGGCGATGCCACAACTTTCCCACACAAAAATGTGTGAAAAAAGTGATGTTTTCAGCTAAAATTGAGGTTTGCAGGGGATTCTGGGTAAAGAAACGTTGGGGGGATCCACGCAAGCCATACCTCCCTGGAAGCCCCCAGGCGTCTAGTTTTCAGAAATGTGTGGGTTTGGTAGGTTTCCCTAGGTGCCAGCAGAGCTAGGGTTTACAAACTACAGCTAGGCTCTTTGCCACAAAAGGGTCATTTTTCACTGCGAAATTGAGGTGTGACCACGTTGCGTTTTGCGCCGTTTCCTGTTGCGGGCAATAGGCCGACCCGCACAAGTGAGGTACCATTTTTCTCGTAAGACTTTGGGGAACGCAGGGTGCGTGGAAATTTGTGGATCCACGCAGATTCCAGAACTTTCCATCACAGAAATGTGGGGGAAATGTGGGTTTTTTGATAATTTTTTAGGTTTGCAAGGGATTCTGGGTAACAGACCCTGGTGGGAGGCACTCAAGTCACCCCATCCTGGATTCCCCCGGGTGTCTAGTTTTCAAAAATGTATAGGTTTGCTAAGTTTCCCTAGATGCCGGCAGCGCTAGTGTTAAAAAACTACAGCTAGACACTTCGCAAAAAAAGGGTACATTTTCATTGTGAAAATGTGGTGTGTTCACGTTGGGTTTTGAGCCATTTCCTGTCGAGGGCACTATGCCTACCCACACAAGTGAGGTACCATTTTTATCGGGAGACTTAGGGTAATTCAGATTTGTAAAGCAACTGTTATTACCTATTGATCTTTGATGCATTTCTGCCTTCCAAATAAAAGCCATTGTGTAAAAAAGAAGTAATTTTGAAAAATGACCGATAATTCTTATGCTAGTATGAGTATTCCCAATTTCGAAAATTTGCAAATATGTACTGTTTCTAAACTCTATAATTTGTTCCCACTTCAGAAATACATAGGTGTCTCATACCGATTTTTCCATGTATATATTTTCCCACAATAATTGCTATATACCCGGAACATAATAAAAAACCATTATAAATTGCTGCTCAGTTTTTTTACTCTGGGTGCGTCAGGTTCATGGTGAACCTACAAGTCCTATATATCCCCACAACCAGGAAGGTCCAGCGGATGTAACTGTAGATTGCTTTCAAAGAGCTGTCCTAATTAGAAGAAGTTACAGGTGAAAACGTTGACACAAAAGGCTGTTTTTTTCAACTAATTTTCAATTTTTTCTATATTTAACTGTTAGTTTCTATAAAGAAACCTTGATGGATCTACACAAACGACCCCTTGCTGAATTCAGAATGTGGTCTACGTTTCCAAAATGTATATCTTTCCAGGATCCATTATTGCTTTCACACCCATTTCTACCATTAACTGGAAGGAGGTTGAAATCACAAAAAATAGGCTATGTCCCAGAAAAATGCCAAAACTGTGTAAAAAATGTTGGTTTTTTGACAAAAGTCAGTCATTCCCTAAAAGCTGGGGAAATGGTGATTTCAGCCCCACAACCCCTTTTTTGATACCATTTGCAGAAAAAAACTCAAGACGCTTTCATTTGCAGCCCGTTTTTCCAATTTTTTCACAAAAAAACACAAAAGTTAGCTGTATTTTGGCTAATTTCTGGGACCCCTCCAGGGGAATCCACAAACCCTAGGTACCTTTAGAATCCCCATGATGTTGGACAAAAAGTACTCAAATTTGGCGTGGATACCTTATGTGGTCAAAAAGTTACAGGGGCATCAGCGCGCACTACCCCAAATAGCCCAAAAAAGGCTTAGCACGGGGGGGGCCTAGCAGCGAAGGGGTTAATTCCCCGTTTCCTCCCCTGGGATGTCTCAGGGTTTCATCAATCCCATAGAAAACAATGTCCTTTGTTCTCTTCTGGGATGCGCATTTCATAATGTGTGCAGCAATAGGATCTCTTATATCACCCTGTTTCAGTGCCCGTATTATGTTCTCCAATCCTCTCCCTTAAGGTTCTGATAGTGCTGCCCATATATTTTTTGCCACATCTGCACTCAATCGCATATACACTACAAATTTAGTGTTACAGTTAATGTTAGATAGGATCTTGTAAATTCTCTTATCCGGACCAGTGAACACAGTTTTCTTATTACAAGCCCATTTACACGTTATACAATGTCCGCAGACATAAAAGCCAATGGTGTGTTGCGTCAGCCAAGTTGTGGGCCCCTTGGCTCTCGGGTAACCAGGGCTAAGCAGATTTCTTAGGCAGACCCCTCTCCTATATGTAATATTAGGTCGTGTGCCGACCGATCCTACAAGTGAGGTGTCATCTTTCAAGATATGCCAATGTTTATTTAAGCTGCGTGTAAGTACCGTGGATATAGCATTGTAGTTGGTAACTCTCCGTATTTTATCATTCTTGGGTCGTGTTATAGATCTATCTTTCAATGTGTCCTGTCTATCAATAGTTAGTATTCTTTGTTTCGCTTTATCAAGTGTGTTTCTTGTAACCTCTCTTGCTAAAACGTTCCATCATCCCATTGGCACTTCCTCAAACTCTGGATTGTAGCTGCAATTGCGTCTGGCCCTGATAAGTTCCCCAAATGGGATACTTCTGATTTGGTGTGCAGGATGAGCACTCGTTGCGTGCAGGACTGCACTGCATGCTGTGGTCCTGCGATACAGTCGACTGTATCTGGTTGCCCCTGATATAGATCTCAGTGTCTAAGAACGTGATTTTCTCTGTGCTGAAATGCGACGTGAACCCGATGTTGTAATCATTACTGTTCAGGTGTTCAATAAAGCTCTCTAGTTTCTCTGAGCTTCCTGTCCATAGCATGAGGCGGTCATCGATATATCTGCCCCAGAATAAAATCTAGTCATTCCATGAGGAGCCCCTGAGCTACCCCAGTGGAGCGGCTACAGGAAGGGGCCAAATCTTTCCATAAAATGGAGACTTGCACTCAGTGCTACATGGGTGTGATCAGCCTTAGTGGCCAATTTGTTAGCAGAGAGTACAGCCAGGTTTATGAAACATGAAAGCGCTGATCGTCTGTTAGTGCATATGGGCACCAGTGAACTATCTTTGCAAGCACTACAGCTACCGATGGGCCACAGTTGTTCAAATACAATACATGGAACGAACACGTTTATGTGACTAATTTCTTTACATCCTGGAACACGCTGAATTTAATTAAACAATCAACCTTCAATTTATGTACTAATTAAATCAACGGACAATAGTGGTATTTCCTAGAATAGTGAATATATATCACGGGTCAGTGTCACGATCTTCAACCAGCAACATTAGTATTAGCATACCCATTGTGCCAAGACAAGCAATTAACGTGATAAATTCACCAGGAAAAACAAATATAAATCAACAGAGTACCTCTAAATGAAACAACTACTGTACATTCTCCTCACTAGAGGAACTACAAAAAGGTAAAAGTCAGTACTGAAAACGGAGCCCTATACCCACATGACAGGCCCACACAACACAATACGGTCATATACGTTGCCAAAGGTCAAAATATAAACTCTGGTCAGTTCCTCGTTGCGGAGATAGTCTCTGGGAAGTCGAAACCAGCACCTGTCAAAACTGCACATTATTTTGGAAACTCATGAGAGACCACCATAGACCAGTCAGAGAAGACACCATGGAAACTACAGTAGTGTCTGAATTACTGGGAACCAACCTGGCCTCTTTTCAGATCGGATTAGGCTCGACAGATAAGAGATCAGTTGGACGGCATGAGGAGTGGCCTGGTTGGGAGAGGAGCTACGACTCCTACAGAAGAAAACGCTGAGTATGAGGAGAGTGTCGCAGAAACAATGTCAGGTTCTATGGTATACCAGCTGCTTAGATTCAAAAGAAAAGTTCACTTTTTTTAGGTCTCGCCTACGCAGCACGCATGTGCTGCGCGTGCTGCATAGGAGGGCGTTTAGCCGTCGATCTTCACTTTTTCAAGCACTGCACTCGTGCTTGTGGCGGCATCCACCTTGCGGGAGTGCTTGAAAAAGTGAAGCCTGCTCTCCCAAGCGCACGCGCGCGCACCTACTGTTGCAGCCTGCCCGCCTTTTTTTTTTTTTTTTTTAACTTTCAGCGCGAGGCGCGCGCGATTGTTTTTTTTGCTTTCACCTCATGCTTCCAATTTTCCTGTATGTTTGCTGTCCCAAAAGTTGCTTGTTTTCACTGTTAGTCATTCCACTTTCCCCTGAGTCTGCTTGCTTTCCAGCCTCCCTTGTTTGACTGCTTTCCCCGGAGTCTGCCGTTTCTGATCCTTAGCCTGCCCTTTTACTGTAGTGTGTCTGTTTTGCCCTAGAGTCTTTCCAGGTTTCCCTCGAATCAGCCCGC
This sequence comes from Triturus cristatus, assembly GCF_964204655.1. Taxonomy (NCBI): domain Eukaryota; kingdom Metazoa; phylum Chordata; class Amphibia; order Caudata; family Salamandridae; genus Triturus; species Triturus cristatus. The sequence continues at coordinate 11,824,859 of NC_140589.1, read as the reverse complement.
GTATGATCTTTCTCCTCTCAGTGTTGCCTCGCTCCCTGGCAGTCTCTCTGCTCTCATCTGTCACCGCCGGTCTGTTCTTTCTCCCCAGTGTTGCTGCTCTCCATGCATGTCTCTACCCTTGCCACCCTCGTTCTCTTCTCTCTCTCCTCAGCCTCCCCACTCCCCTGCCGATCTCCGCTCTCTTCTCTGCCATCCTGCTTCTGTTCTTTTTCTCAGTTTCAACACTGTCCCTGCAGGTCCTTGCCTCCTCCCAGACACCTTCATTTTTTATCTCTTCCTTCTGCCTCTCCTCTTAATCTCCTCACTCTCTCGGTCAATCTAAGCACTCACCCCTTCCACCCTTGTTATGTTCTTTCCCCCTTCAGCTCTCCCTCTCAGCGCCTCTCCTCCGTGTCTCCGCTCTCTCTGCCAGTCTTGCCATCCTTGGTCAGTTCTCTCTATCGTCAGCTTCTTTTCAGTCTCGCATCTCTCCTCTCTCATTCTGCCAGCATTGGTCTGTTCTCTCTCCCTTCCGCCTCACCTCTCCCCGCCAGTCTTTGCTCTCCTTCCTGCCATGCTAGTCCTGTTCTCTCTCCCTTCAGTCTCGCCCCACAGCATGCCACCCCCTCCACCTGTCACCCTTGTCTCCTCTTTCTCCCCTCACCGTTACTGCACTCCCAATCCCTCCACTCTCCTCCCTGCCACCCTCATGCTGTTCTTTCTTCTCCTCAGTCTGCCTGGTTCAGAGGGTCAGAAATCCGCAAGGAGCTGTAAAGTGATGTATAGCGAGATGTGTTGGTCCAGGCAGATGCATGGTTGCTGGGGAAGCTCAAAATTCATTCTTTTAATGGGAATGAAAAAGATTGCAAATGTACAGAAGGTATAGTTCTGATGTCAAAGACATCCAGGCTTGCGCGTTGTGGGTGAGACTCAAACATTTGGAGGTTAGTTTGAGCACTGTCCCACTCAAGGCATATGCCACACCCCCTGGGAAGAGTGGAACCCGGTCTAAATATACCTCTTTTCAGACCTCTGCTTTGTGCAAAGCAACTCCTGGGAGCTGCAGAATTTTCTGGAAGCAACGCCATTTTTGGGGAGTCTTCCTACAGACTCCTTCCTTTAAGGGGAGTAGCCACTTTGAACTCTTATTCCTACTGCTCCACAGATGTTGTCAGCCATTCGTCTACCTTAGTGGAGTTTTTGTGTTATCCTTTTAATTTTACATTCAGTTTGATTATCGTTAAACTGACATCAATTCCTGTGCTGTCTTCATGTCAGAGTTAAAATAGCAGCGCTATCTGTGAGGTTCTAAAATATGCCGTTTAGTGCGGTCATTAAAATTTTTTTTACTTGAGAGAACTGTGATGTACTTGTTCTCTTTCATGTGCGTCACTCCACCCTCCGTGCTGCTCCCTTTCTTGCATTCTGCCTTCCCCTCCTCTCGCCTTTATGTTTACTTTACACACTCCCACCCCGTTGCCAGCCAATCCACTCTGTCTTTATTCATAAGAGGGTCTAGCAGCAAATAAAAGTTGCCCACATGATTTTTAAGCGTATGTCACTGTATGTTCTATCTTCTTCTTCGATCTTTGCTTCAGGGCTGCCTTGAAGTATGTTTTGTGGTCTCATGGTGCTGCGCTCAGATCTGTATTACCAGAGCATTAACGGAAACGCAATGACGATTACACCACATCATTCTCATGCACTGATGCAGAGCAGTGCTTGGTTTGTAGTGCTGCAAGGTCCTGTGTTGGGCCATTCAGTATTCTCCAAATGTTTCAGTCTCTCTGCACACCCTGCCAATGAACATTCCATGCGAGATGCCTCTGCACCTCCAAGTACAGCCAAGGCATAGGCGCTTGATGATCCAGGTGTTGAGTTAGAGTCCCACCAATGTTTTACTGGGAGACAGCTACAGTATGCCCATCAGAATCCCCCTTCAACTTCAGCCCACCCTCTCCTGTGTGGCCACCAAGCTCTTTATTGTGCTATTTTTGCTTTCCTCTGTTCTCTTATTTGCAGTACTAAAGTCACTGCACTGTTTATTTGCCATCCCCTTACTGTGCATTTCTTTATGTATTTGTTTTAGATAATAATACTTTGTAGTATTGTAGTTTGGAACTGGAACCTAGGCGGTCATCGGAACACTGCAAATTAGTGAAACTAAATCACAAAAGAGACAAGTATCTGAAATCAGGGAAGACTCTATTCTGTACCTTCAGAAATGCAATTCGAAAAACAAGAGCCCCCACTAAAACTAAGCATTACAACAACTACAGAAAAGCTTTTGAGCCGACAAATCCCCAGACCTGGGAGTTATTCCCCACTGATATTCAGACTGTTAGGCGCACTTTGCCTACAGTTTATTGTCCACTGGCGCTCCTTGGAGGCTTGATACTGGAGATTATTTCTGGTGTCTAATCCACTGCATTGTGAGCTGAGCTCCATCTCTGAATGTCTGACATGGTCAAACACAAAGGTGATTTTTATTCAGTTAGTGGCTTGAGATGCCAGAGTTTGATGACTTTCCATTTTGTAGGTACTAGAGATGAGAGTCAAGATGTATTTCAAGTTGCCTTTTTGAGATCTATTTGGATGTCATTTAAGCAAATGTTAGCGAGAATCAAGTTTCCATTAGTTCTTATTGGGGTTTTATGTATATATTGATTAATAAAGGCAGAGTCTTGATTTTTTTTTTTTACTGGACGAGATAATCCTCTTTTCCATGCATCATTTCACAGTATTGAGGAGTCTATGGCAGTCAGCCATCTTGAATTGTCAGTGAGATTTTTATGTCCTGTCTCCCTGCAGTATTTGTGGTTATTCACTAGTTTCCTTTCTGTGATTCTTGTTAGCAGCGGATTACAGCTGTGCTTGGTCTTGAAAGCTCTATGCCTTGGATCAACTTCTCTTCAAGCTATATGTGTACTTATGGCCTTACAATATGACCTGCTTAATCTTCTATGAGTAACAGTGTTCTCCATTCTGCACTGCAGAAAGGCACTGTAGCAGCCCCTGAGCCACTTTATTCACTATGTTTTGCGGTGTCATGGCTAGATTACAATCTCTCACAGAGCTATTGCTCTTTGTGCATGTATTATTGACCCTTGGACTTAATGTGATTATTTAGTTTTTGAATGCTTTAGGGATTTGGGTATTTCATGTTTAAGGTGCCTCTGTCATATCTTATTTTACTGAAACTCTTTTTGATTCATTAGCCTTTATAAAAGCAGCTCCAGATATAGATGTTCAGACTACCAGTTTTGCAAAAAAAACACTTTAGGTATACTTCTCAATGCAGTGCACCTATTAGTGTCAAAGCTTCTTCGTTAAAAAATACACCTTTTAAAAAAACAAATTGAAGAGACTATTATATTTTCATTAAATAGCACAGAAGCCCATCCTTGGGTGTGTGTGGCCGTTCACCACTGGCACTTGAAGTAACAATACAAGTTGTAGCACAAATGATAATGTGCCGCATGGCTAAATACTTATAAGGTCCCAAAAGTGAGACCTATTGGCTATGCCAATGCTTGTTTTTCATCAGATTACACAACAGAAATCAGTGAGCAGCCTTTTGAGTCTCCCCCAGAATTTCAAAGCGCACACCTAATATGAAACAATCTGGTACACCAAGGCATGAATACTTTGCTTCCTACGTCAACAACAAGCTTGACAAGGGATGGGAGCAGCAGGGATCAAAATGGGGACTTATTTACAGAAAACACAAGACCTGTGTAGCAGCATATTTTTCCCAAGAGATTAATGTAAACCTCCCATCTGTGCCCGCCCTTAGTTCGAACATGGGATATTAGGTATGGCCTAATGGAACCAGCCTTGATGTTAATTAATTCCCATGCACTGTAAGAACAAGGAATTTCATGAACCAGTACGATTAGAAATGTTCATGGAATCACTGGAAACAATAGCAGAGGAGAACTCACAAGCACACAGCATTACCACAGAGATAAACGCTCCGGTTATAGGAGGCAGGCTGAAAGCAGCGCTTGGGTATCACGAGGGGATGGTCCAATAGATACAAGTCGGGAGAGGGACTACCTAAGATAGAGCGACAAATCAAATCACCTCTGGAAGCGCAAGAAAACCTCTCCGAACCCAAACATCCAGCAACTACTCGACGTTATTCAGTGATACAAGAAAAAGCAAATACTCAGGTGTGATGCTGATTATTTTTACAAACCTACAACAATGGCTTAGGGACCTCTTTCTTCACTACATCAGCACCATCTATAGTGCTCACCACGGACTTATGGTTCTAATCCTCCTCTATAATTCCACACCATGGGGCCATATGTATCAACACATTGCCCCACAGACACAGAATGGGCAAAACTCTTTGATACATCTGGCCCATGGTATCTTATTTTGGATTAACCTCAGTATCTAGTTTTAATTTTATGTGTAACAAATGCATGAGAGGTTCCCATCGCTGCTAATGGCTACGGTGAACAGTATAGTTGTCTCTACATTCCTCCAGAAAGGGTTCTTGCTTTTATGAGGGAGACCAGCAGGGTGATGGAAGGTTGGAGTTTCGATCGCTTGTGTCAATTATCGTTTGGCATATCGCTTTCTTACTATGAACCATCTGATTCTTTTCTCCGCCTAGTCGGTAGTTCTACTTAAAACGCCCCGAGTTCCTCCTCCCATTTCACTTTTTCATGCTCTACCCCATCATAATCCAGCTATTTTAGGAATAGTTGCTGGAACAAGAAGAAACACAAACCTTTTATCTTTAATGTCCAAGTGTATTTTTTTTCTTTTGCATTTATCACTTCTGGAAGAGGGGAAACAGTTACTGACAGGTCATGATATCATAGACTTCTTGGGAACTCTCAGGTTTTTCTTCGACATGAGTCCTCAGAAGTCAGAGTTTTGAGAGACCTGCGAGGGCCCCTCAAACTCCTCTTTCTAAATGTGAATGGCAAGCGTCAAATTGTTAAATGCAAAAATCGGACTTATTTAGCCACAAAATTCGTCAACTTTTCACTTATTCAGGAGACACACTGGTCATCAAAGGAATCAGAAAACTGTAGAGATTGAGCTGGAATGTAGTTAGTAGCAGCAGAACACCTCGACAGAGGATCGACTGATCCTCCACCAGGAGACTGGAGTTGCAATTCTGTTCAGAAAGAACATTAGAATGCACGATTCAAAAGATCTGGATAGCCCAGATGACGAGAGATGCTTTTCCCACAGCTGACCAGCTAGGCGCGCAGCTCATTTTTTGGTCTACATACTCTAATAAGAACAGCAAACCTCACTTCCAGTCATCAATGTCTTGGGTCATTGGAGTTTAGTTCCACAAAGGTGCTGATCAGAGGACACTGAAATGACACAATAGATCTTTAAATGGACCAATGTGGTCCCGCAAATAAATTAATGTTCATGTTAATGAAAGGACAATGCTAGGTTATGTCATGAAGGATCAGGGCCTGGAGACCAACCCATCCTAGACTGAAAGAATTTGCCTCTATATCGTGTGTACACAGCACTTGTTCTAAGAATGATCAGTTCTTTACTTCAAACTCAGGTTTGAAGTAAAGAACTGATTCTTGGCAGGTTGCTTCACTCTAGTAAGGAATTTAAATAATTCTCCGGTATAGTCAGAATTCGAATTACACCACATAATCCAACTATCCAGAGGCAGACAATGGGTATCTAAGCACAAGATGCAGTGGAGAAAGCCTCTATAAAGGAATATCTGTGACTGTAATTAGCATGAAACAGACTACGTGATGGAGGCCAAACCCCAGTGGGCTGCAGGAAATCCAAGTATGTGTGGTAACAGGATAGAGTCAAAAAGTGAATTCAATACAGATCCAACCACTCTAAAGAAGGGTAAAGCAGCAACCAAACTCTTTAATGAACTCCCACCAAAGCTACTGCGAACACTAGAGCAGAAAAAAACCCAGAAATCATCAAAAGCGAATCATGCCTCCTGGGTCTCGTATATGAATCTCAAGTGGGATTGGACCAGATTTACATGCAGAATACGCTTGAGATTACAAATCAATAGGATATTACAGGTAATGAAAATATGCAGAAGACTGTTGCGTTTTGTTAGATGCAGAACAAAACCTTCAACTGCATTGAATGGGGATATTTCATAGGAACTTAGAAGGTTCCAGCACGGGCCCCAATTTCATGGAACAAGTCAAATGGCTATACAAGGAGCGCTTCAGCTCAAATAGACTGTAGGGGTTTTTTCTCAAACATTCCCTGTTCGCAGGTGCGCACGACAGCGATTCCCTCTTTCCCTACTTCTCTTATGGATGTTGCCACGGGAGCCCATTGCAGCTGCCAGTGGCAAAGCAAGTCCATTAGAGGGGTTCTAATCTTGACTGCTGTGTCCAAGGCCCTGCTATTTGCAGATGACCTCCTCACATGAAGGGACCCTGAGCTTCGATACCTAACTTGCCCTCCTTGCTTAAAACTGCTGTCTTTTTCAGGATATAACATTACCTGAGGAATGGGTGAAATTCTACCATAAACCAGAGATACAATAGTGGTAGTGGCAGTTTACAAATGCGCCTAGTGTTCCTCCATGCTGAAATACCGGAAGGGTCTGATCAACGGATGTTTGAAGGGTACGATCACAGACTATTTATTTACTCCTCTAATACAAACAGATAATGAGTTCACTAGGTGGCAGCCCTATCAGAGTTACTTTGGACCTAGGAACAAATGGTTACAAAGGTAGTAGCAATAAGATGCAATCATTTGCTAGAATTAATTTCCTTACCCATCTCTAATTCCATACTAAATACATGCACAAGCGCAACAAAGACTTTATTCAGGCAGGAAGCTAATTCTTAAACCCACCAAACTGCATGTTGTGACAGAATTAGGAGGCCTGCGCTTATAAAATACGAGCATCACTCAGCACACCAACTTTCACAACAGGCTACTTTTTAAAATTGTTTTATAGAGTGCAAACTTGACCCGTTAGGGTATCAGAGCGCTTTACAGGGAATCATAGCAATGTACAATAGGCATGGAATCACAAGGTATACAAAGGTAGAGAGGGGGAGGGGGTGCTGGATACATAATGGGTGGCAGACACGCAAGTACAGTTTACATTTAGATTACTCAAGATAAGGCCCGAGGCTTATTGATGAGGTAGCTCATACTCCGAAGGAAGGCTCTAGTCGGTAGTTGATCAGGGTCTCTATGTTGGTAGGAGGCAACATTTAGGAGAGGAATTTACCCATAAGGAAGGTGTTGGCCTCCTTTTTGAAACGTGCCAGAGAAGGGATTCTTCTGATGGCGGGCTAGAATTCCATATTCTTGGAGCGGCACCAGAGAAGGCCCGATTGAAGTTGGGGTTTTTTTTGCGGAACCGTGCGGGTTGGAGTAAGAGGTCTCTGGCGGACCGGGAGTTTCTGATTCCACCGGATACCACACGTTTCTGTGCGAGATAAGCAGGGGAGTTTGAGTATAAAGCCCTGTATGTGATGCAAGCCAGTTTGAGTTGTAATCTGGCCTCAAAGTGAAGCCAGTTCAAAGCTTTCAGGTGTGGAGAGATATGGTCGAATTTTTTTTAAGCTTGTAAGAAGTCTGGTGGCAGCATTAAGGCAGGCTTTTAAGGGTGCCAGGGAGATTTTGGGTAGACCTGAGAGCATAGAACAGCCATACTCCAATCTGGAGATTACTAGCGCTTGGACTGCACTTTTTAGGTCGGCAGTGTCGAGGAAGGGTTTCAGTTTCCTAAGTTAGCTCAAGTGGAATCTGGCTGATTTGGCCATCGAGTTGATGTGGTCTCACATGTTCAAATTGCAGTCAAGGGCTAGTCCCAGAGATTTTGCTGAGTCTACGATGGACGGTGGGCAATCTAAGGCTGTGATAGCCTTGATCCATATCTGCATCTCGGGACTGGTTTTTGGAGGGGAAATTAGGAGAAATTCTGTTTTCTTTGTGCCGAATTTAAGATGATTGGAGGTGAGACAATGGACTGCTGATTTAGGTACCTCATTCAGGGAAAGAATCTCCGAGAGAACAGGCTTTGATGTAGAGCCGAGTGTCATCAGCATACATATAGTAGGAGATATTTGCTGTGCGTAGTACTTCGGCCAGTGGTTCAAGGTAAAAGTTGAAGAGGGTAGGGGACAGGGTTGATCCTTGGGGGACTCCGATCGTGACCTGAGAGGGAGCAGATAAGTTGCTGTTAATTAGGAATCGCTGCGATCGGTTTTGGAGGAAGGATCTAAACCATTCTAGAACAGAGCCACCTAAACCCATCCCGAGTTTGAGGCGTTCAAGTAGTTTTTCGTAGTTTACCGTGTCGAAGGCCCAGGATAGATCTAGGAGGATTAGAAGGCACGTTTTTCCTTGGTCCAGGGTTTGGAGGGCATCGTCCACGATGTAGAGCAGGATCGTTTCAGTACTGTGCCCAGGTCTGAATCCAGATTGGAAGTCATCGCGAAGGTGGAAGTTGTTGATGTGCTGACTTAGTTGCTGTTGTACACACTTCTAACACTTTAGCTAGAAGGAGGATGTTAGAGATAGGTCTGAAGTTGTCAGGCAAGCTGGATCCAGCGACAGCTTTTTCAAAATGGGGAGGACTTGGCCGGCATGGAACCCTACTGGAGCGAGGCGTTAATTATTGCAGTCCAGCTAGGAATAATGGACTGGGCAAAGGCCGCTAGGCAGTTGGATGGGAGCGCGTCATTGCAATGGTTATTCGGGTTTAGGGACGAAAGAATTTTAGAGACGGAGTCTTCGTCATAGAGACTGAAGTCAGTCCAGAGCGCTTGATTTTTAGGTGAAGTCTGTAGGGGCATCGCAGGAGGAGGCGGGTCTGGAAGGGATAGAGAGTATGTGGCGGCACTAAGTTAATTTCCTAAGGCTGTGGCTTTGTCAGCGAAAAAGGAGGCAAATTCCTCAGATGATATTAACGACTTGGGGGTTTCCTTCGAAGTTTTGGCCAGTTTATTGGATTGGTATTTGACCAGATCGAAGAGCCTGCGGGGTCTGTTCTTGGCGTTCTCAAGTTCAGATCTGAAAAATTCTTTTTTAGAGTGGAGGATGTTCTTGTTGTAGGCATTTCTGGCCTGATGGAGAAGTTTTAGATGTGCGGTGGAGGGGTGCAGTCTCCAGATTCTTTCAGATTGCCGGAGGCATCTCCTCTCATTGTTGAGGGATCCAGTGAACCATGGGTTTCTGTCTTTGATTTGGGTTCTTTTTAGCTTTAGTGGGGCTAGGTCATCCATAATGTTCGAAATAGTTGCAGAGTAGTGATTGTTGAGGTCATGGACCGTTAGGGATATATGAGGGAGGGTGGGGTAGGTGGGGGGGGGGGGGGGGGTCAGATTTGCAGCGAGCCATCAGTTTGTTGTGGTCCAGGTTCTTAGTGTCTCTAATCCAGTGTTTAGGAATCACTGGTTGCGGTGCCCTTATCTTGTGGGTGCCAGGTAGTAGGAAATGTGATAGCATGGTGGTCCGACCAGTCGCACGGGTCTATAGAGATAAGTTTGACTGTTGATTCCTTAGAGATGATCCAGTCAAGGATGGCCCCTTTCGAGTGAGTTGGGAGTAAACAGGCTTGGGTCAGGGTTTGATCAGTCAGGAGGTCTTTGATGACGTTGACATTAGGGTCTTTGGGGTCGTTCCAGTGCAGGTTGAAATCACCCAGGAAAATATCTTCGAAATTGGAGGAAAACTTAGCAGTATTGAGTTCCATGAGGTGGTCAGTGAAGGAGTCGTTCATGCCTGGGGGGATGATAAATGATATGTAGATTGCACACTAGGGTGGAGTTGCTACAAATGGAGAGTGCGAGGTATTCGCAAGAGTCGGTGGAATCGGCCAGAAGTTCTGTGACACTGAGGTTGGAGCAGTAGATGCAGGCGATGCCTCTTCCTTTCTTGCTAGATTGCCTGTCCAGCCTAGCAAGGTTATAGCCGGGAGGGACTAAGAGGTCCAGGCATGGAGATGAAGAGTCGTTGAGCCATGATTCTGTTTTAACGCCGATCTGCAGTTGATTAAAAGGCCAGACAGAGTGGAATCAGAGGGAGTGTCAGGGGTCGGGGTGGACAGGCGTACAGGCGCTAGGTTGCTCTTAACCACACTTCTGTTGCGGAGGGTAGCCGATCTGTTGGTGTGGATAGAGACCGTGCAGATGGCATGTTCGGCTCTCATGACTAAAGGGCAAAGGGTAATTGGGGCAGAGTTGTAGTCGCAGAGGATGGCAAGGATTTCCTCTTCAGTGAGGTCTTGCGGACTAGGGGTGATAGGAGTAGAGTTGTAAGAGAGGGCGAGAGCAAGAGTTTCTTCCTCCGAGAGGTGGCATGGATGCTTGCGAGGGCGAAGAGGTCTCAGGGGTAGCGGTAGTGCGTGCTTGGGGATCTCTGTGGTATGGGGGGGTGGAGTTCCCTTGGGTTTTGAGGTTAGGGAAGGACAGTTCAGCGAGGTGAAGGCGGATTATTAGCTCCAATATGGAGATATGGATACTCTGAGTTAGTTTGGCAGCTCTGGAGTGCAGGGTTTCGGTACCCCTATAAGAGGGAGACATTAGCGGGCGGGGGGCATTAGCTATGGGACAGTACTATCGGATTCCCTAGAAGGGGGAGGCGTGAGAGGGCAGGGGGGCAGTAGTTCTGGAGCAATAGTATCGGCGTGCATAGGGGACCGGGTATAAAGGGTAGTTCGATCTGTATTGTGGGTTTTCAGCAGCAAACAAGTCTCACGGTCCGCTTGAAGGGCTGGCGAGGAGTGGACCAAGGGTCTAGAGACTAATCTATTGGCAAGGCTAGGAGATGAGCCAGAGAGGTTGCGAACATAAGTGTGGACTGCTACAGAGGAAGCTCACCTAAGAAACCATACTAGCTTGGAGTCCAGGATACAGGCACACTAACATTTTCCCATAGTAGTTTTCGGCCCAAATGCTCGGCTCTAGAGAATATCAGCAGCTTAGGCACAATTGTTCACAAGGAACTCATTTAAGTCAAAGGATTTTTTGTTTTCAGCAAGTCCCTACGAACTTGCTGTGATTTAAGCACAAACAGCTTATTGATACAGTTAATATGTTCAAAAACTCAATTGCTTCCTCAATTTACATTTAATTAATGACTTCCGGGAATCACATATGACTAGAGAGAAACAGCCCAACAAAATTACTTATTCAACACTCACTTCAGCCGAAGCAAGTGTTTTTTAATTTGAAACAACGTTAATTAATGAGGGACGCCCCTCCTCTACTTTGTTGATTCATTTGACAAAATGGACAGAAATCCTCTGGTACAAATTAAAACTTGGGGCATATAATGTACTTCATTGCACTTTTTAACAGAAGTTCATGCAGAAACTGGAGTGCATGCTGTCACCTGATAGGGCCTTTCCCCCAAAATGTATACTACCCTGGGTGTGAAACAAAGGTGTATCTTTTGCCAGATTTGAACCCTTTATGGCTACCTAAATTAGGATAGCCTAGGAGCCGCATCGAGCTTACATGGGCGACCCGAGGACACTATGATGCAGGTAGGCTTACAGTGCCATAGACTGAAGACAATGAAAAGCAAAACAATACATCCATGTAAAACTAACATCCTAGATCCTTCCCTTACTTGAACATTTGATTTCAATATGAGCAAACATGGTCCTATATACCTATATCTGGGTGTGGAAATAATCAACTGATCCGGGACCTTCATGTTGAGATGCTTGTGTCTAGGAGCAAGACCATCGAGAATGCAGTTAGTTAAAAATGGAGGCCGTGCAATTGTTCCTACCATCAGTGTAACAAGAACGAACATTTTAAAACTCATGACAGTAAATATGCAGCATTTTACAGTCAACTGTTTTCACTCACACCTACCAACCGATCTACTGGCTTAGATGTTTTCTATCGCAAGGGAACCCCGCGAGAAACCCTCCCTCTCCCGACATTGCGGGCCAAGTTGGGATCCTGGATAACTGCTCACGGAAACGTCAACCATGCAGATACACTTACGTGAGGCTCCTCCATGGCACAAAGCTTGTTTAATAATAGGAGGAACCACATAAATGGCAAATCTGGTCCTATTGGAGCATATGCAAAATAGATAAACAGGTCCAAAATGGCTCCCTGAAATCTTATGGATATCTAGGTTATGAATTCTACATACCAACTTCACAAGAGTGGAAGTATACACACTTTACACTGGACAAGAAGTTGGGCTTGCACCAAGCCTCTTTCCACCACTACACAGAGTCTTTCCTATACTGCGTCATGGGGCAGACACAGTACTGGGCATATACAGTGCTTTAATCTTAAAATTATAAACTGACAGTATGAAAAGAGGAACTTGGTTAATAGGCAAACCAGTGGTCCTCAAACTTTAATGCTGCAACCCTCCCCCCCCCCCCCAGTCTTGTAAAAACAATTCTAATAAATTGGCCACCAGAATTTTTCACAATTATTCTCTGGGATTGTCAATGTTTAAATATGTTCAAACGTTGCACCTAAGTTCTGTTATTCCTTTAAAAAAAATTAATCAAATACACCTACTTCCAGCCAGGAAATAAATGACGAAAGAGGTTAGTAATGATCTATTAGAGAGGGCTTCCTGCCCATCATGTTTTTCACTTAAAACTAAGCACGGTTATCAGCATGATGCTTCTCTCGGCCAGAACCTGGCGTTCCTTTGGATCAATGAAGTCCTCCCCCAGTTTGAAGGCCTCTGAAACACAACGGTAGTGATTGACCTCTGTTTGGATCACATAAGGAACCAAGAGAAGCCAGACTCAAATACGCATTTTTTTAAAATGCACGGCTGAATGATCACCGGCAAGATTAGGCAAATGTGAGTGAGCCTCAGCCCCGATTGACACCCATGCCACCCTCCATCATTACTACCTCACCGCTTCTGTTCCACCTTTTCTACTCCATTCCCACTTTTCTTGCACAATTTATTTTGCCCGGTTCTAAGCAACCACTACCGGCTCTAGCAGACCCCTTCAGTAGTTCATGCGCGTAAAGCAAGAGGTTCATTGTTGAAATGCTGCGTTATTTACTCCACGACCAAAGACCTGGATCAATTGTTTTTTTCCCCTTTTAATATCACTGTTCAAATCGTGTAAATCCAAATAATTTTACATAGCTGCAGACAAACAGTTGAATGCACAGAAGGGCCAAGCCCACGACACTGAGCAATTCTTGCCCTACCATCTCGTCGCCGCTGTAACGTGCTTGATTACAGTCATAGCTCCTGTTTCAGCCATCACCTCTTATGTTTAAAGCCATCTATCGTCGTCTTAGGTGTTAACCATCGACCTTAGCCCTACAAGCTTCTTTTAACTGCACACTTTTTTTTTTATTTTTTTTTTTATTTTATTTTAGTTTTTGAATGACAATCCCCCCGTGGTGGTGGGAGAGGAATTAAGAATGAAACCATAATCATACAAACAAATGTCCATAAAAAGTTGTACAACAGAAATAGATTTGGTTAAAAACGGAAAACAAGATCATACAGAAATATATGCATAAAAAAATGATACATAGACTGAGGTACATTATTAATTTGCCAACCATTCTTGAAAGGGAGCCCAATTCTTAGAAGCAATTAAACGTCGTGTCTTTCCTCTAAACTTTTGTACAGCGGTTTCTAATTTGAACCAGGCCAGCATCCTAGCCTGCCAATGACAGAGTGTGGGCGGCTCAGGATTTATCCAAAGAGAGGTGATACAGAGTCTAACCATTGCCATTGCGATAAACAAGAAGGCCTGCATATGTCTTGATCTCACAGGGGCCATAGAATATTGATAACCAGTAATTACCATTTCTGCAGAGATTTTAATTGGAGACTGCGTAATCTGTGTAAGAAAAGTTTCAATTTGATTGATAAAGAGCGACAGCTCAGGACAGTCAAAAAACATATGAAGAGAGTCTGCAGACCGAAATTTACATCTTGCACAGAATGAGTTTTTACCCCCAGTAACAGTCCCCCATCTGACCATTTTTGCAGGCGTATAATAGAGATTGAACATAGCCATATAACTTTGGGTGCGAAGAGTACCAGAAACCAGAACAGTCCTAGCTAACATCAATGGGAATTTTAAGTTGATACAGGGTACTCCAAATTTAATCGCCGATTTGCTATTATGATCAAGTAAGTCATCTGGGAGTTGAGACAGAAAAGATTGATATATAGTCCCAATTTTTACTTTCCTTTGGACTAATTGGACTATTAAAATTTTATCAAACAAAATTGGGTTCAAAAGAAATTTTTTATCAAGAAAACTTCTAATTTGTAGATATTTAAAGAAATGATTAGACTGTAATTTAAACTTGTGTTTTAAAAACAGAAAAGAGGCCATCGAGCCGGAGTCCACAAGGTCTCCAATGTCCCTCAGACCCTGAGAAGCCCAGATGGAGACTACACCCTCTTGAAATATTGCTGGAAGTAATCCAGAGGCGTTTAATGGCGTATAATAATTGAGCTTAGGGATGGAAAAATGGCGCCTCACTTTTTGCCAGATCGTAAATAGAGCCCACACCACCTTGAATCTGTTTTTTTTTTTAAATAACTTGGCTCAAGGATACGTGTTAGTATTCCTTTTGTGGCATCACCTAATGCAATTGAGTATACTGATGGTGCCAAATGGGGCGATGTCTCGGCAATCTCCCCTAATACTGGAAAAGCGAATTGCTGAATCATGGCTGCCCAGTAGTAATAAACTAAGTTCGGGACTGACCACCCCCCACGGTCCTGCGGGAGGAAAATCCATTTGATGGCCCTTCTTGGCTTACGGTATGCCCATAAAAACCTTTGACAGATCCTTTGAGCTCTTATTAAAGTGGAGTTAGAAATTAATAGTGGGATAGATCTAAATAGGTATAAAAATTTGGGGAGGACGAACATTTTAAGGACACTGCAACGCCCAAATAAAGAGAGACGGAGATGATTCAGCCTTTCTAGCTTCTTATGAAGCAGATCGATAACAGGAGAGTAATTCAAATCAGAAATCTGTGCGACTTCAGCCGAGATCTGAACGCCCAAATATGTTGCCTGTGAGCGAATAGGAACCTGAGAAATTGGCATAGCCGATGTTTGAACAATTTGTGTTTTTGCAATATTTAGCTTGTAGCCCGAAATTGAGCCAAATTGAGCTGCTAAAGTCTCCAATGCCGGAAAAGAGCCAGCGACATTATGTGTTAATACTGCTATGTCGTCGGCATATGCCAATGCCTTATATTCAATACCGTGAGCTGTAATTGGAGAGATATTTTGAGATTTTTCTATCAGAGACAAAAAGGGATCGATGAATAGGGCAAAGAGAAGAGGAGAGCAGGGGCATCCTTGTCTGGTGCCCCTGCTGATAGAAAAAAAACATGATTCATTCCCTGAGATACGCATTTTAGCGATTGGAGATATGTACAGAGTTTGTAAAGCCTGAATAAATTCCGGCGCCATACCCTTCCAGTGTAGGACAGCCCATAAATACCCCCAGGAGACCCTGTCGAACGCCTTCTCGGCGTCCAACAGGATCACCCCGAGGGGGGAATTTGACACTTTGGCCCAGTCTAGAAGGGCAATAACCCGCCTAATGTGGTCGGTCGTATCCCTGCCAGGGATGAACCCATGCTGGTGGATGGAAGATAAAGGAGACATTATTTGCGCTAGCCGATAGTAAAATCTACTCTAGGATATTAGCTTATCAGTGTTTATGAGTGCTATGGGCCGATATGATGCAGGGTTTAGTTCATCCTTACCCTTTTTCTTAAATAATACTATTGTTGACTGCCGCCAGGAATCAGGGATAACCCCCTTCTGGGCAAGTTGGTAGATTTCTAGCAGCTGCCGTTTAAATAGATATGAAAACGTCTTAGAAAATTCAAGATGAATAAGATTAGGGCCAGCTACTTTACCATTAGAGAGAGATTTTATAGCAGCCAAAACTTCTTCCCAGCTAATGGGTTCTGCGAGAGTTAGGTTCTGATCAGTAGTGACCTTCTGGGTATCAAGAGATTCAAGAAATTGCGCTAGCTGGATTTGTTGCTGCTCGCCAATGTACGACTCCTCGGTGTATAGATTCGAATAAAAGTCGACGAAAGTGTTTAGAACACCTCTAGGTGAATCCTGAATTATACCGAACTGATCCTTAACCCTGAGAATTTGACTGGCTATAGCCCTTTGTTGTAAGCGTTTAGCTAGGACCTTTCCAGCAGCTTCCCCCACCTCATACATTGAAGATCGGAATTGAAAATACTTGGCTGCTATATCTTCATAAAGAGGATCGAGAAGATTAGCTTTAGCTAAGGCGACCGCTTTCTGACTGATTGATATGTCCTCACCCCTACGAATGTTGGTACTTAAATCCAACTCTGCTTGTTGGAGTGCTACTACTCTACTTTTAAGAGTCTGTTGCTCTGTCAGCCAACGATAGGATGCAATTCTCTTAGTTTCGCCGCGCAAGGCGGCTTTGAAAGTATCCCAGATTATGCCAACTGGTGCAGTGGAGCTATTAAGTTCAAAGAACTCTGGGATCCAAACCGACATCCGTTCTTGATATGATTTATCTAACAGAAGCTTCCTATCGAAGGTCCATGATCTAATTTGGTTAGCAGATCGATCCCATAGAAAACTGAAAATAAATGGGATTATGGTCAGATATGGTCCGAGGATTGGTTTGGATCTTGATAGATCCCAAAACTTGGACATTAAAACAAAATCGATACGGACCAACTTTTGGTGAGGTATTGAATAGAAAGTAAACCCGTCATGAGTTGGGTGATTAACATGCCATAGGTCTACCAGCCCATGTTCAAAAAGTAAAGTACGAAGCGCCTTATAGACTTGGGGCTTCCGCCCGGCATAGACACTATGCTTTTTAATATCTAGCGGACTTGGGATGTTAATATTAAAATCCCCACAGAAAATCAATGGGTGTGGCCATATAGCTAATTCTAAATTTAGATCCATCAGGGCCTGCGGGTCATCTAGATTGGATGCATATATCGAGCATACAGAAAGCGGGCAGTTATTGATCAGCAATTCTACAATTAGCCATCTGCCTGAATTATCCTGCTTAATCCTTTTAACCCGCCCGACCCCGGCTTTTAGAATGATAGCCACACCCCTGATGGTAGAGGTTTGTCGGGTAGAAGCCACTAGATCATAACCCAGAAATCTAAGATAGCGACGGCTACCCCAAGGAATATGGGTTTCCTGCAGACAAATTAAGTCCACTTGCATCATCTGTAGCATCTTATGAAAAATCCTGCGCTTCTTAGGGTCGTTCAGACCGCAGATATTCCAGGTTGCACACGTCAGTCTAGGACCAGCCATTGACTGTGATAAAAAAAGGATATGTCTAACAGACAATTTAGGAGTTTTACAAAATATATTCCTACTGTTCATCTTGAAAAATAAACAAATAGACACAGTCTTAAATACTTTTGAGATAATCCTGCTGAAATCTGTATCAATGATTCTGTTCACCTCTTCCACCCACCACCACAGCACCACCCAGTGAACCCACCCTTCCACCCTCCCCCCCCATGCAGAACCCACCCACCCACCCATTGCCCCCCCCTCTCCCCCCATTCGGAGCACAGGACCTGGGTCCTTGTGATGGTTGAGTAAGCGTCACCCCACGCTCCGCTGGACCGGCAATTTCTCCTTGCAAAGAGAAGAAAGAGAAGGGGATGATCCTAAATGACATTTAGTAAAAAAAAAACAGAATTCATCTTTACGAGTTGGGTCATCCCCTGAAACCTAAAGAACTGGGTAGAATGTAACCTGTTCCACAATTGCAAGTAAGTAATAAGAAAAAATTTAAAAAACCAAGGCCTTGGAAGGTTCAGCTAAATTGAATCAAGGAATTCCTTAGCAGATATCTCCGACAAAAAAAACCTTGTCTGACCCTTAAAGATCACTTTCAGTTTTGCCGGAAAAAGCAAAAACACCTGCACACATTTTAATATAATTAACATAACTTATTTTAAATGCAAACTGAGTCTGAAGGAAAGGTTACCACAATATTCTGAGCTAAAGAAATGACTAGCAGAAGAGCTAGAAATTGTCTTAACAGACTATGAAGAGAGGTATAGCTGGAGCACCACGAGACATGGTAGGACCCATCCCTCACCCAGGCTGGCTAGTAAAAGAGGGCTATATTCGGCCCCCTTTGTTATTGTGCATGCAGCACTGCTGCTGGCTGCACCTCTGCAGAGCCTCTAACATTATGTGACAGGGGAGGACCACAGTGATCATCAGAGATGACTAAATTATGCTTCAAATAAGGAAATGTGTGACATAGTGCAGCACATTTTGTGCTATTATTCCTTAACAACATTTACTCAAGTTAATACTGTGCTGGCAAAGGTTTCATCACGGTTTAACACCCAAACAAAGAAATAAGCAACTTAAGAGTGACCAGCCAACCTTTGCGAAGGGCCTTCCATTGCGCAACACGCGTAGCTGCGTTTCTAGTAATTATTGATCTATTTGAGCTAGAAACATTTTTAAATTAATATCTGCAACTTGTGTAGCAGAAGAATGTTTTGGGGGAAATCTACAAGGCAATTAATTACCCCATAGTTGCAGTGGCTATGGGTATAAAGCAGACAAATATAAGACATACGATGAGCAGGAAGTACCTCCAGCCTAGGGTCCGCTGGCATACCAGCAGCTTAAGATAGCCAACAATGGCTCCTTTACAAGCTCATTTTCTGATGCTTCTTGTTGGTGACAAGTGTGAAAGGACCCATCTTTGTATCATGGCGAGACATACTGCATTATATTTACAAATATAAATGTAGTCGGTCACCTAGCTGGATATTCGGAGCAAAGGAAAGAACTAACTGAGTCCATTGCCTCAGCAATGTTCTTAGATCCTCCAGGTTCCTACAACTAGAGAGCCATGGGAGTGTGCAAACGCAGGCCCTTGTAGAGGGCAGCCTGTTGGCCCCACTCCAGACGACCCATCTCCATACACAAACATAGTTTAAAGGATGCAGAACCAAGTGTGCTGACAGCAGGAGACGTGCAACGCTTCTTGACCATGTTAACCGGTGGAGAAGAGGCAGACAAGACAGAGAAGGCCTTAACGTTACAGGATTCCTATGACACAATCTTGTCATTTACTGCACAGTGAAGGCAGATACTTAAAGTGCAATGCGAGAGGGGAAAAAGCCGTTGCATTGTTGGAACTGCCCTGGGCAAGCTGCACTTCAACGAAACTTCAGAACGGGGCAGAATCTGCACAGAGCACGCACGAATAGGGAGCAATAAACGTAGTGAGGTCCCATACGGTAGATGGAAGCTCCGATAGAGTTTGACGCGACAACTCAATTCCAGAAACGGGTTTGCCCTTTATTATTATTGAAGTGTTGAGCACGGAATTAAAAAGAATTAACGTGGATAAAGTTAAAGAAGGACAAAAGTGTATGTGGTGACATGAGCCATCCACATTGCAGCGGGGTCTTCCCCCACACCCAGCAAATGCATTTCCTTAAGTAGCCTACAAAGCATCACCCCATGATTTATGGCCAGACCTGTCACTTGGACTGCTCACTGAAGTATTTTATAGGAGACTTGGTTACTTCTAGATCAAGCTCTGTACAAAGTTCTCTTTGGATAGAGTTCTCTCTCAAAGAAACCAGATCCTTGCAGCTCAGGTGAGTTACTGGAATGAGCAATATCCTACCCATCACCGACAACATACATCCAAACATGCATGAGGAGGCATGTCTCAGACTATAATCAGTTCAAACCCCTCGCAACCATACAACCCCCTCTGCCCCCCATACAACCCCCCCCCCACTCATCTCGATCTACTCCCCAACCCAACAAGACTGAAAAGGCCACTTTGTTTTCATGATTAACATCTTTCACACTTCTTTCAATCACCTTAGCAAACCAGACAATGGTTAAGGCCATCATCCATCACATCCCGTTCGCCCTGGAATACAAGTCACAAAACATTCAAGCTGATTCTGAAAGTTAATGTTTGCAATTTTACTCCTCTAAAAAAAGAGTTGATTAAGCTGGTGACTCTCACCCCCCCCCCCCCCAATTTACAAAAGAACTCTCTACCGCTGAACTATCCTACAGCAAAATAATATATGGTGCACCAATCAACCACAAGATGACCTCCCAAGTATGGCCCTGCCCACAAAGAAAATCGCAGATGACATACCAACAATGCCAACTACCAGTCAACCACTGAAGAAGCCTCCAACAGATCTCACAGTTGTCCAAAGCCGTAAGGCAAATCAACTCACCTGCAAACACCCAGAACAGATGAAATGGAGTCAGAATTCCAAGAAGGACGCCACCATTCCCACATCCCATCAAGAAACACACCATTTGGGCTCCCATAAAGACTCTCTCAGGACAAACCTTGCTAACATTGCCACCACCCTCTATACACCATATATGAAAAGGAACCATTCCAACCCATAGAAACCCCCCCCCTCCCTCAAAGTTCGCAGCAGTTTAGCGATAAAACGTCGTGGATCGTCCCCCTCCGCCCCTTCAGGAATCCCAAGTAGGCGGAGGTTGTTCCGGCGTAGTCTGTTTTCCTGCTCCTTCATCTTTGTCATTAAATCTGTTAGACAAGCGGCTTGGGAGGACCCTTGTTCTTTTAAGGCAATTATTTCGGATTCTAAGCTTTCTGTACGGCCTTCCACCATGGTGACCCTATCCCTGATGTCAGTACAGATTTTGCTTAGCTTTCTCATGTCTCCTTGCAGTTTTTTAGCAGCCCCCTTGGCGAGGTGACGGTCAGTGCGGACCTCTTCCTGAAACTGCTTTATAGAGACCAAAATGGAAGTTAGAGAGGGCTCCTCCATAGATTGGGGTGCTGCTCCTATATTCCCACTGTGTGAGGATTTCAAAACCTCCTCTCCATGAGAAAAAGAAGGCTGGGTATCTGAGTAATCCCACTTCAGCTCAGGCTACGGCTTTTTATCTTATTGTGTATCCTCTTTCGGCGCTAAACAGTCCCTGTGTCTCTGGAGGGATTGCTATCATTGTTATCAGACATCTTCGTCACTTGCGCTAGTCAGGCAAACCTCTGTTGCGGATTCAGAGCAATCAGATACAGAAAAACAATGATCGCCAGTTAAATCGGGAATCTGTGGAGCCATCAGCTCCGGATCGTTTCCAGTATTCTGGGAGTGATCAACGGTATCTGTTTCGGTAATCTGGAGTTTGGAATACGGCTCTTTATACCTGGAGGCTTGAATGTGGGTGTCTGAGACGGGGGCAAGCAGGGTCGTAAGATGCGTGTTGTTTTTAAAGGGGGTCGGGGGGTGGGGGGGGGTCTGCCGGCTCAGTGTTAACAACAGCACCATTAATGTTCTCTATATCAGGGGTAGGAATTTCCTTTGTAGGTTCATCCGGTTGCGGTGTGTTAAAGATCACTTTTTCCGTCGCAAGCAAGTGTTCGGGCGCACCCCCTGGAGGCATTATAATTTCCATGATAGGGGTCGGTGGTTTGTTGCTGGTAAAATGTTTAACAATAGAGGGCTGAGAAACCTTCATGGGCCCTACACCCCCAACCCCCCCGCCCTCCCCTCCCCCGAGTCTCCCCGCTGTCTTTTTTGCACCCCATCTCACGTTTACCTTTCAGTGTGGCATCCGGCGCCTCGGCGTCTCCCGGGCCGGCGCTAACTGCTGTGGTCTTAGCTTTGGAGCCTCTCGCTCCCCGGCTCCACGTGCTCCACCTCCACTCCTGCTGAGCCCTAGAACTCGTCCCTTTGTAGATCAGGAGCACGATGACCGACCAGCACGAGAATGCGTCCCGAGATTTTCTCCCCGGGGGATCCACACACGTGCGTCTGACAGCCCCAGCTACGGAAGAGATTTGACCGCGGAGCGGACACGTTCTCCGTGTCTTCAGACAGCATCCCACGTCCAGGTAGCGTAGCCGACTGTCGATGCGCTCCAACACGGCGAGGGCGGCTGAGCATTGAGAAATCACACTGACACCATCTTGCTCCGGTCTCCCTTCGAATTGTTACTTGGGGGCTGAAGCTCAGAGCTGCCTTTGGCGACAGTTAGAATAGGGATATTACAAGTGGGTTGGATTCAAGACTTTGTGGGGTGCTTACAGGGTCTTCTCTAACCTCCGCAAATTGTTAGGTCGGGGGAGAATGAACTTTTATACCCCCATAAACAACAACGTTAATCTGCCTGCAATCTTCGGGAGATCATATTGCCAAAACTAGCATAAAGCGGGCATATTAAAACTAGGAGATTTGATTACTGCTAAAGGAATCAGGCCCTTCAACGATCTCAGGATTCAATACAATCTGAGCCATAGTGAGGCCTTCATATACCTTGCCATTCGGGATTTTCTGGTTTGCAAGGCTGGCGGACCCGCAGGCTTTGCCCTCAGTGCCCTTTTTGACAAGTTAAATTAACCGAAGTTGCCCCGCATCGGTTGTATATACACTGTACTGAATAGCCGCATACCGGATGACATGGTCAAGATTGCAAGCAAATGGCAAGAAAAACTGGGTACTTCCAATAATACTTTTTATCTTGCCATGCGAGAGGCCCAGAGCGACTTGCTTTCCGCCAAATCGCTGGCATAGTTTTACAAAACCAGTTTCTTTTTATATATTACACCTAGTAGGATCGCAAAGTGGGGGACAGGCAAAGGAACTCTCTGCCCTAGATGTGCGGAGTATAGTGCTGATTCTGTACATATGTTTTCCACCTGCATAAAACTTGAGCCACTACTTAGTAAAATACAGAATTTCCTAGGGGTAGTTTTATCGTGCAACATCTTGCTAAGCCCCACTGTTATCTTACTGGGTATACAGTATAGGATTGACAGGAAGAGCGGTGGGGCACTAATTTGTGGCTATGACCATCCTCAGGATATGTATAACTTCTGTTTGGATAGACCTAAACCCTCCTTTATTTTCCCAATGGTTGGCCCGATTGGTAGCCTAATGCAATCTGGAGAAGGCTATCTATGCCAAGAAAGGCTTCCGGGCCAAAAAGAAGGAATTAGCCATATGGGAACCTCTATCCAAATAGCTCAATCAGACGAGTCCTTAGGCCATCTCTTTGGCACATAGCACTTTACTTTATCTAAATAACTTTCTTTCTTATCTCTGTCTTCTCCTGTATGCTATATAATGGTTGTAGTGTTTGCATAAGAAGCACGTGGAATAGTTTTTTAGCAATGGTACAATCATGCTCATAGTTTGAAGAACGTATGCACTGGCACTTTTTATTGTTAGTACTCCCCGTTTTAACAGTTGGTATGATGTTTGTATAATAATTTGCTTGTATTCTTTGTTTTCCTAAGGGGGATGTCTAATGGGGATCATTGATTGAAGATAATTTTGTTCTCCCTGCTGCTGCTAAAATTCGCCGTTCATGATTTGAGGGTGAGGGGTGGGAGGGTTCGCTGTATCGAATAACTAGGTGTTTTTTTTGTATCACATTTTTTAAAAAAACATAAAAAATAAAAACAAGGAAGGAGTGTCAGATTGGACTATTTAATTCAAGGGTCCTCCATTCTTGGACATTCAAACTGGTCTACCATTCCCCTTTTTTACGAATACTGAGGACCTACATCGTTCTAGGACCCACCAGAACCCCTTAGGGGTTTCTTGCGATGTGCACCCCTGCGCCTGTCGTGGCAGCTGCCCCCAGTCCTTTCCAGGATAGGGGACACTGACATGATTGTTTTACAGGCATTGATCTCAGGCATATAATCTTATGTCCTGATGATGATCCCAGTATCAAGTTAAATGGGATCGAAACGTCGTCGACTCTGTAACCTTGATACTCTCATAATTGTTCATTGTACTGTGCTATGGTGTTGCTCTTCGTATTTGCTTGGACAACTGCACATTTTAATCCAAGCCCTTGTAAATAAAAACAAGGAAGGAGTGTCAGATTGGACTATTTAATTCAAGGGTCCTCCATTCTTGGACATTCAAACTGGTCTACCATTCCCCTTTTTTACGAATACTGAGGACCTACATCGTTCTAGGACCCACCAGAACCCCTTAGGGGTTTCTTGCGATGTGCACCCCTGCGCCTGTCGTGTCAGCTGCTCCCAGTCCTTTCCAGGATAGGGGACACTGACATGATTGTTTTACAGGCATTGATCTCAGGCATATAATCTTATGTCCTGATGATGATCCCAGTATCAAGTTAAATGGGATCGAAACGTCGTCGACTCTGTAACCTTGATACTCTCATAATTGTTCATTGTACTGTGCTATGGTGTTGCTCTTCGTATTTGCTTGGACAACTGCACATTTTAATCCAAGCCCTTGTAAATGCCTGAGCCTCCTTTTGTTTTTATTTTTCACAACAAATGTGTCCCCACTTGGATGTTCTTTGTGTGTGATCTCTCTTTAATATAAAGACATTAAAAGATTATTTGTCCGAATGGGCAGAAAATGTATATAGGCCTGACTGTATCTCGGTGCCCCACTGTCACAGGCTCTTGGTAGGCCTTGGCCCCCCAGCTACACTGGATGCGGCAGCAGGTCTTGAAGCGACTCTCCCTTACCCTTCCTTCGTTTAGGTTGTCCTCATTTTGTTGTACCCTATGTCCCCGGTTGAGTTTGAACTGCACCATACCTGCACTATTCACATACCCGGGGGCTGCGGAATTTGTTAGCACTGCTCTGCCCTTGTTGGGATATTGCCTCCCGGTTTGGTGTGCGCATCATGCCTTCCATCTCTGTTTTCCTGATACTGTTGGTTACTGTACATCATGCTACTAGCAATCTCTTTTCTCTCCTTTTATACCCGCTATATGAGTGCAGCTTTGACTGTATGCCTTCCTAATGATGTGCAAAAGAAAAAATGTTAATAAAAATGATTTAAACAAAATATAGACCTCACTGTATGTCTATATTATTCCTTAACTCTATTTCTGTTTTCAGGGTCCACAGTTCATATAGAAAATCCCAGACCCCTGCCAGCTCTTGACCCAACACATAACTACCACTCCTACAGAAGATAATTCAAGACAAAAAGTCACCATTTGACAGAGAAAGCTCATTAACAGTCTACTACAAAAAAACAGAATGGTTTCTAACCTCCGATTCAACAACTCACTAAGCATCAGACAATACGGATTACAGTTTCATTCAATATACTCTTTCAAAACCCAATGTTTTATCAACCTGGAAGTGATTCAACGACAAAATATGATAGGTTCCCACTGATATCTTGGACTAGGCCAAATGCTGCCTTCAGATCCCAGACGCAAAATGGTGACTTGGCAAGTACTTCAAGGATCTGTTCACTGCCCTGTAATCTTCAACCTGGACACAGGACCACTTTGAGAACCCCTCACCAAACACACTGGTGATACACAGTGACAGAAAGTCTCCACAACTAAAGCCATTAAAAAAACTCAAAGGCTACTTTGCCCACAGGCAAGACTGCATTTCAGGTGCTAGTGTCAAGCTGAGAAAGACAGACCAAATGTATCCTCTAGGAGCAGTCAGACTCTAAACCACCTCTGCTCCGGCATTAACTTTCTCACACTAAGATGTGCCACCACCACCTCACTTACATCCTTCTGCAAAGTACCACACAGGAGTCACAGAGCGTGTTCCCTAAAGTACCGCATGGAGATGATGCAACAAAAGACAGCACAGGAAACTTACAGTCTGTGTCCCACAAGCAGCTCTTGCATTAAACTAAGAATACTCCAAGTACAGCCAGGGACCGCATACAGTCCTCATGACCTTTAATTGCGGCCCCCTGGTGAACAGCGCCACTGGCCTGCTGTTCATTTCACTGAACAGAACATTCAGAAAGCTGTGAAACGTCTATACATTAAGTAAATTAAAGTAACGGTAAAGAAGCAAAGAAGGTGTCCTAGACAATTTATCTTTAGGAACACATTTAGTTTTAAAGACATTTTGCACTAAAGATGTAAAAACACACAACCTGATCTTATGTATTTATTTCAAGGGGCTCTCATATTTGGTAATGAACAAAAAGGCGCCAAAGTGAAACTAACCAATTGCCTAGGATCACACAATTTGGTCAAGTGGGGAAGCCAAGACTGACACCAGGTTTTCTGGTTTCACGTTTTGCAATTCAGCCACCAGAGGAGTATCTCTTTCCGTCTCACGTTTTACAATTGAGGTGAATGCTTTGACTTCAATTCTTGGTGCATGATAGTAGAGCGTTGGTGGCAGGCAGAAATAATGGGAATGGCCGGTTTGGTGTCCAAACCATGCATCTGCTTCACATCCCCTTATGCCCACCTTTCATCACCCCAGCCTTCGCCCTACTGGCATATGTGTGGCCATCGGGCATGCCACAGACACTACTTTGTGCCCCTCCCCCCCGTAAATGTTTGCGAGTACCCTTGTGTTAAATAAAACAGAACTTACTCCATGAAAGGAAAGTTTAGACTCACTGCAGCAAATTACCGGCAAGGAAGCACACACACCATATACCCCACAAGTACTGAAGTTGCTGCAGAAAAGGATGAACCTGGAAACGAAGTTCACAGACTTGCTGTTACAAAGGCCACTTAGTACACTATGTGCCCTGAATTTATCGTACAGTACTGCTTTATTCAGAGAGATTACAAAGCAGACTGCTTGCAACCTACAAATAACACTGCATGGTGCTGTAGATAAATTCTAAACAGCGATTGAATTAACACTTAAGAATCAAAACACTGGCCAGTGTTCCTTAACAACTCCTAGAGTCCTTCGTCAGAAATCTGTGTTCTGCAAGCAATGAACGGTAAGCAAACCTTTCTACCAAGGAGCGTGAAGTGTCTAGCTGAAGCAAGTTACGAGTGTTTGAAGGTGAACCGCCACCACTGAATCTGAGCCCCACCCCTTTAATTTAAAATCCATGGTACGCATACAGCTAACTCCCAGACTTTGTTCGGGAAAAAGAACCCCAAAGAATGGTTACTGCTCCTGCAGATACAACCAGAACAAGGAGAGGAATGCAATCTTCAAACTGCAGCGTACACTACACGTTCCATGAAACCATTTTCATTTGATGTCACTCCTTTGCCAGTTATTGGCTCCTAGACATGTTTGATATAATACATGAATCTACATGGCTTTCCAAAGAAGAAAAATACATATTCCATTCTAACTTTGTACGGCAGGTGGCCAATGACTAAGTTAATATTACATAGACATAAGTTTGTTCAGGAGTTCCCATGAAATCTCCAGGGATGTGGAATTTCTATTTCCTGGTGGCAAAGACGTATTGTTTTCATGTTTTAACTAAACAAACAGGTTTTTGTACGGAGCTATGATAGTTATAAGACCTCAAATATGAACATACACTCCAAATAGTAACTTTTCAATGGATTTTATTTCAGGCTTTTTGCTGAAGATACTAGTAGCAAAACATTTCCAAAGATAATTGTTCCATACGTTATTGTCAAATGACAAAACATTTTCAAAGAACATTATTCAATTTATTTACGGTTGTGGGAAGGCACGAATGGAGCAGACTACGATTACAAAATAGTCAGAGAATGCAGTGGAAAATGAACTGAGAAAGACACGTTCAAGGAAACCTTTGCAGAAATCACCCACAGTTAACCGTAGTCACATTTCCGACTTGCTATTTGAGGAACTTTGTTCACAAATTTGTGGACTTTGAACCCAGAAGGAAGGATATTCTAAGAAATTTGTAATGAGTCATTACAAACACTGAAATGCCTTGAAGAATAGGCATGTACAGCCGTGAAACATGTGCTGGCTGAAAACGTGTTGAAAATAATTTGATTTGGAAAACTTTTCTGTGATAACACTGTAAATCTTGACTTATTTTTTAAGACAATAATTAATGGAATATTGTTCTTTGAAAATAGTCATTCGACAATAACGTATGGAACAATTATCTTTGGAAATGTTTTTCTACTATTATATTAAGTAAAAAGCCTGAAATAAAATTCCAATGAAAATTTTACAATGTGTAATGAGGAGTGGGAAAGAGAATTGCTTGCTGCTATGGCACGATATTCATTCACATATACAAGATGTTCAAAATTGTTTAGACTCTTCTTTAATGTCAAGCCTTTACTAGCAGGGTTGGCGCTCTAAGGAAATCAAAGTATCAGTACTCTTTGCTTCGGAATCACGGTCAGTGATGCAAGCTAAAACACGTACACGTGTTCGCAAAGTTTACTATTCATGGCTATTCATAATGCTCCCAGAATGTTGCTTGGTTATATGCATAGAAGAATGGAAGCATCATTGACAGTTGGTTTCAATGCAAAAAAAAACAGATTATATTTGCAATTGGAAAAAATAAGAGAAATCAAGAGGCAGTTTTGCTCAGATACCGCACAATTTTAACGGACAACTTTAATTATCTTTTCTCTAAGCTGTCAACTAATAAAACATGCATGGCAGCATTATAAAGAAACAAAAAAACGATATTCAATGTAAAAGCATTGTGGGTAACATGCTTAAAGAAACGAAATGGTGGCTCCATTCTTAATGAAATACCAAGAGTGCCCCAGTGGAAGGTACTTTCAATGGAGCAGATTTATGACTAACATAAGGTTGCAGAAGCAGAATGGAAGCCATACTCCTAGCAAATATGTCTTCGAATTTCCGTTTTTACATCCGCAAATATTCACTTGTACACTTGTTCGTGCAAAACATTGAAAAAAAAGAATAAATTCAAATAAGAAAACCATGCTTTAAATGTTTCCACAGCAGGGAAATGTTTACCCCATGGAGAAAAATATTTCCCCACACCCAGGACTTATTTTATAAGAGAGTATCGCAAAAAAAAAAAAAAAAAATACTCCTGCTCTTTTCAGTAGTACATTTCCAAACTTTTCTATGGAGAGAATGCACTAGAGAGATGTCTGTGTATGCCCATATAAGAGTGTGTTTGCTAAATTCTCTGGGTATTCCAGCCATGGAACTACCACTCCACTCATCTTCTGCCACATGTGAGTAGATTTTTAACAAGAACAGTTTGTTGCACATAATTGTTTTAAGAGTGAAAACAAACTTTTGAAAGTGTAACTGGGTTATTTGTGTAAGTAAAACGGAGTGTTAGGCTCAAAATATTTGGAGTCTGGCAAGACGATGCAGAGTTGGTCTAGTTGTAAAACATAAACCAGTCATTAGTCTAGTGCTTGGCAAACTGAGGCCCAGTGAGAGGACGTGAGTGTCTCAAGAATTATAAAATGTGCTGAAGCGGAGAAGGTTGGACTCATGGGCTGTTGATCCTCCGTTGGGAGCATGTCACTGGATCAGAAATATAAACTAGGTTTTGTTTACAGTGACACCATCTGAAATGAAATGAATGATTTAATGTAAGCCTGCCTTAGCATTTCGCAAGACCCTTCCTAAGAAACTAAAGTAAGAAAGAAAGCAATGGTACCGTTAGATGGTACAATGGGATCTCGTGAACTCCAGGAAGCAAAAGTGCTGCCATGTTTAGGGGGCTACTGTGACCAGAAAGTTTGTGTTATTAGAACCCATTCATAAACAGACCTGGGACTATTCTAGTACATGATAGAAATAGTTCTCGGATATTTTTGGTAATCACCATAAAAACAAACCGTGCATCATCGGAGCCTTGTTGAATCCAAACTCTGGCATGGGATGAGCCTTGGCTGTGACGTCATTGGGGCTCTGGTGACGTCATTACATGTCATTAATGGGACAAGAGGGCTGTGACAAGGCCAGGTGGATGTAGGAAGCGACGGTTCTGTGGACAAGTAGATATTTTATAAACCTCCAGACTCCTGGGTGTCATGGCTGGGTTTAACGCTCACGTTTGGGGGACCCTGACACAGGGTCAGAGGGCTTGTGAAATCAATCACTTCTTGGTTACACTCTCCCGCCCAGGGTGGCCTGGGGGCCACATCCCAGGGGCCCTTGCACCGGACTACGAGAGGCCCTGCAGATGTCACCCCCCAGAAGGGCCCCGTCCCCTCTAGGGGCACTGGTGTGACGTCAGTGTATGGCATCAATGGGACAAGAGGGCTGCGACACAAGGCCAGGTGGATGTAGAAGCGAAGCATCTCTGGGCAAGTAGATATTTCACAAAACTCCAGACCCCCGGGGCTCCTGGCTGGGTTGAACGCTCAGGTTTGTGGGGAGCTCCATAGAGAGGTGTGGGGGGCATGACACAGGGTCAGAGGGCTTGTGAATGAGACACACTCCTTGTGTACACTCTCTAGCCCAGGGTGGCCTGGGGGCACATCCCAGGGCACCTTGCTCCTGAGCAGGAGGGGCCCCCACCCCTCTGGGGGCACAGGTGTGCCCCTAAGAAGGAGAGTCATCACCCAGCCAGGCCCTCCTCAGCCCCCGCACCCCAAGACTCGAGGTGTCCCACTGCCCCCCCTAATGGCA
The DNA here is from genome assembly GCF_964204655.1 of Triturus cristatus. Classification (NCBI taxonomy): domain Eukaryota; kingdom Metazoa; phylum Chordata; class Amphibia; order Caudata; family Salamandridae; genus Triturus; species Triturus cristatus. Next base: position 11,794,578 of record NC_140589.1, on the reverse strand, counting down.
CCCTGAGAATACTTCACACACCCCCAACCAGTGAGTGCCCCCCAGTCCTGACCTCTCTGAGGCATGAAGCCTTGACCCCCCGCATGACAGGGATCCCCCCTCCCTGTGGGGGCGGGGGGCACACGACTCCCCACCCTCCCAGGAGAGGGGGGACACACGACTCCCCACCCTCCCGGGGGGGAGCAGGCCTAAGTTCACCCCTCCCCGCCCCAGCGCCTGCACAGGGCCCGTGCCCCCTCCCTCCAGGCCCCCACCTTGTCCTTCTTGGTTTTGTTCGGCATGTCTCCCTCCTCCGGGTCTCGCGCTCCCCGCGGTCTCGCGCTCCGTCTGTCTCGGGCTCGGCCGCGCACGCGCACTGGGGCCCCGCCTGCGCTCCTCCTCCCTTCGGTAGCGAGCGCGCCCCCGGCCGCACGCTGCGCTCAGCACCGGCCGCGCGCACGCACCCGCCCCCTCTCCGCGCCTGCGCGCGCTGCCCGCCATGACAGCAGGAACAGGGCGGAAGAAACGCACAGTAACCGTAGCCTGCCTAGCAACAAGCTCCGCCTTTCTCTCCATCCGGTCCGGGCGGGAACGCCTCATTGGTGGCTGGGACCGGAACTGGAGTATGATTTGACGGTGAGCCTGTCAGGTGGCCCGATGAGTGCAGGGATTGGGCGTTGGAGGTGATGCGCAGGCAGTGACGGTTGAGTTTGAAGAAGGCTGTTCCTGTCAGTCGAGGCTGAGCTCCAGCTCCGATGCCTAGTTCTTCACCTCCTTGGCGTGTTCTCCGTTGCGGAGCGCATCGAGCCGGCGCCAGCGGGCTTCACTCGCGATAGAGACGCCAAGCACGGCCGCTCTTTGAACGCAGAACTAGGAAGACTCGGGCAGATTGAAGTGGGAAATTACCGGCGCGGCCCCAGCTCGCCCGTGCTTTTATTAATTACCGCACGTCTGCGACATTCTAGGATAAAAGCGGATGTATTCTTTCTCACTGAAACATGGCTGCGGGATAGTTCTGTGTCGGTTATCGCAAAGTGTTTGCCATATTACATTGCGACAGAGACCGGAAAAGAGGGGGCGGCCATGCAATCAAATGTCCGGACCGGAGGCTAATATTCTGCTTCTCTTTAATTTACTACCTTCAAACAGCGACCAATCATGATAAACTTTAGCAGAGGTTGCCCCACCCGGATCCCCATTAATTCCGACCACACCAAATTCACGTTTCTATGGAAGAATTGAGGCGGCAGTTTATTAGGCATTTTTCATCTTATAAGTGATCCTTTAAACAGCATTTAACTTATTAGGTGAACCTGTGTCCTGACCTATAAGCTCGACACTGTGCTTTACATTCAGTGCCGGTCCATTTGCCGGTAGACCTATATCCTCGGGACGCAACCCTTTACTTTCACTCTGGGCAAGCTTCTGCTTCTGGCCCGACCAGGTAACCTTTTTACTCACAGTTGCCACACACTCCCTTTGGGTAAGCATCTGCTTCCAACCCAACCGGATGACCTTTTCGCTTCTGGTGTCCACCCACTCCCCGGGTAAGCATCTGCTTCTGACCCAGCCGGGTGACCTTTCACTTCCAGTGTCCACAAATCTCCTTCTGGATCAGTGTTTGCCTCCACCCCGACCAGGTGGCTATTCACTTCTGGTTTGTCTAAACTTTTGTTACATGGGCAAGCATATGTGCTTCCAGACCATGGTTGAATGTTCCCCCACCCATCTCTGGTGACCCTGCTATCTGGTACCCCACTTCTTCCTTGCCACAGGCTCTGCCCTGAATTGTTCGCTTCTGGTTCTTGTCAACAAAGGCCATTGGGAGCTTGCCAGGACCCCCTGGGTCCTGACTGTCCTGTATGTGGTCTGTTCCTGTTACGCAACTGGTTTTATTTTGTTGGATCGCTTTGTAAGTACCACCATGCCTTGCTGGGAGCTTTCACTGCCAGTGAGGCGGCCCCCCCCTTCTCAGGTGGCCCAATTCTTGAAAACTACCAGCAGCCCCTTGCATTAAATGCCGCTGGCATATTCCTGAGTAGGACATCTGTCCCAGTATTAGATAGGTACACCCCATCTGCACTGTAATAGTGTGGCTGCAGCAAGTTAATCAGGCTGTGCCTAATGCTGCCTTAACCTGCATCCCACAGAAATTTGGCTATGAGGCTATTCAGTCTCCTCCTGGACAACTGTATGCCTGTTTGGGAGCGAGCACCAGCCCATGCCCTTCTGGAAATTATTTCAGACCATGCAACTTCTGTAGCATCCATGCTCCTGGCTAAATTGGTGAGATCTTTTAGTATGTGAAGTAGCTTACCCCTCCCAATCACTGGAATGTCATTTCCCCCTAGATGAATTACTAAAACATCCGGGTCCTTTGAGTAGGTGTGGAATGCTTGAATGATGTTTCCCAGTTCTCTCCAGTGTAACCCTGGCTTTCCAAACCATTGCACCTTTGTACGTTTAAACAGGAATGCCACATTCTACCCCATGTTGCGAGCGATGACCCACATGGTTTTACCCTCTGTGGAGTAGAACAGAAGCACAGAAAGGTGGAGTAACAAGACTTCATAAGCCCTTTATTACAAGTATAAATTTGTTGTACGTAAGTGTGGTAACACTCCCTCCCCCCCCCCCCCCCCCGCCTCTTAATCATTCATCTGTTGGGTGTTTAGGTGAATATAAACCTGAAACTCATCTGATTCCAATCTTCCTATTTGTTTTATTGTGTTTGCCGATATACTCTCCTGGAAGCGCTGGTTCTGCCCCAATGCGAAAGGAATGTGTCTTATAGTGATGCCCATGGAGCTCTGCCATTTGGACAGTTGCCACTAATATCCTTTTAAACAGATAGTGTTACAGGGTCCCATCTTTATGGGTGAGAAGGTATGTGTCACAGTTGGCCTGTTCCTTCATGTACCCTGTCAGAAGCTTAACGGGGCAATATGGGCTGTGCCCCTCCATCTTATTCAGTGTAATGCACTGACCCCTCCCCACTTGATCTGTCTTCAAGCGTCTCGCCTGTAAGGATAAGTTGTGTGTGTGCCCAGGCATATGTCCTTAACCAACAGGGCCCTGCTGCTTCTATCTCCTTTGACTACTAGTTCTATCTCCTTTGGCTACTAGTTCGCTAATGCGAAAGCGCAAAAAAAGGCCAGTGAGAGAGTTAAACAAAATAGTCTACTTTCCGAGTCAGAGTGGCACACTAAAGGGAGTTGGTCAATCATAATTTTTAGTGTTTTGAAATCAGTCGGAGACCTGGTATCCTGCTTTTTGCTTTCCCCTCTGGCCCAACCTTTTAAGGCTTCCCTGAGAACAAATCCCTAGTGAGATCATCCAAACCTTTAAGCTTTGAATGGTATGTTGTTGCTGAAAAGTGCTCCATGACCTAGATTTACTGGCTCCCCTGGCCCACACCACAGTTTGACCTGATCACCAGTTTCTGAAAATTGTTTGGATCAGCTGTAAAGTTCATAAAGGTCTCCACACAACGCTGGTACCGTTGCCTTGTTCCAACAACCAGAGCCTTCTCCGCCATGTTTTGTAGTTGAATTTCTAATGCGTTATTTTCCAGTATACCTCTTTGAAGGGCATCGTTTCTTGTTGCGCCTGTGGCCATTCTGCCCGGAACCTTTTCCACTGCAAGCGAGAGAGCAACAGCTGCGTTGTTCTGAACCCCTTGCACATGCTTTGCTCTTATCTCAATATTGTACCGGAGAAAAGTGCTCACCAGATGCCATAACACGCCCATTACAATGGGGCATGATGACGCCTGCATATTAATTGCGTGGACGGCTGCCATGTTGTCTGACTGGATGACAAACTTCTTGTTAGCTATGGTATCCTACCAGAGTAACAGACACTAGAATGGGAAAGAGCTCTAGTGCGGTGATATTCCCTGTGAGGCCACATCTGTGCCGAGCAGGTGCCCACTGTTTTGCACACTAGGCGGAACCCAATCCCCCCCCCCCCCCCACCTGAAAGCATCTGTGTACAGTTGCAACTGGTCATTTGCTGTCCATGAGGTTGGCAATATTCTAATTCCATTGAAACCCTGCAGAAGATAGACACATCCGCAAGTCTTGTTTAAGCCCCCCCCCCCACCTTACAAAATGTTTGAGTAATGCCTGCTGTAGCCACTGCCACCCTTCTTGAAAAAGCTCTCCCCACCTGAATGACCCTGGATGCAAAATTTAGCTTACCGATTAACTCTTGAATATCCCTTAATGGTGCTTTCTGCTTTGCCAATACCTTTCAATAGCTGCTGCAAAGTCCCGTATCTTCTCAACTGGGAGACGTGACACCCTTTCCAAGGAATCCAACTCTATTCCCAAAAATGTAAGCTCAAAGATGAGGGTAGAGGCTAATTAAATCCGCACCCAGCAAATATCAGTGGTTCTTGTGGTCAGTGAATAGTGGTGCACGAGACCAGAGAGTACTCCCCTCTTTACTCCCAAAAATGTAGGATGAAATCCTACATCAACATATATAAACACAAAAGGTTCAGCACTATACACTATACACTTCTCATGTAATCAGAGCATGTGACACAAATTGTAGGGTTTTCTTCTTTATTTATCTTGATCGCAGAGATCTGGTAATTCATATATTCATATAACCGTAGCCAACGCGTTTCGTCTCACACGAGACTTCTTCAGGGCTACCAAAGAAAACATATATAAAAATATATATAAAAACAATCTCAAACCTTTAATAATCCTTTTTAAACAAGTAAAAAAAATTTTTTAAAGAAATTTTTTGACTATTTCATTAAAACTCTAGATTCAAAGCACCACTAGTAGTTCAATTCATTTGCTAACAAACAGACAAAAAGGCCTAAGTATGCTACCACAAAATCATCATTCTCAATGCAACATATATATCCTGCATCATGTATTCGTCACATTATTCACTTCTTCATTGTTTGTATGACATTCCATAAGCATCTATATATTACATCATTCCAAAAAAGTGTATCATAACCGTTTGGTCATTGTTGGTAAACCATTGAAAACAGAATCATGGGATGCATGCATGTAGTTTTAATTATGACCGGACAGTTCTAATTTATCATTTAATGTCAAGTAAGTTACAGAGAGAAAATCTCATTGTATACATACACTATCTATCAAGATAAATAAAGAAGAAAACCCTACAATTTGTGTCACATGCTCTGATTACATGAGAAGTGTATAGTGCTGAACCTTTTGTGTTTATCTATTCCCAAAAATGTTCGCTTAGTTGTGGAGCCTTCTGTTTTTTCTGCAGCCAATGGCGCTCCTAACAGTTGCGATGTGACCTTGAAGGTTGCCAATGCTTGGGCACACTCGGATGAGTTTGCCTTGCTTACAAACAAGAAGTCATCTAGATAATGGAGCTTGCCACCTACCGGTTGTACCTTGTTTGTTGCCCACTCTAAAAAGGAACTAAATGCTTCAAAGTAAGCACGAAATTGAATATCCTATGGGCAAGCACCTGTCAAAGTACAGCTTTCCCTTGAACTGGAACCCCAGCAAGTAAAAGCTGTCTGGGTGCACTGGCATCAGCTGATTCAACATCTGCTTTTGCCATGAGGGCTCCTATCCTTGCCTCCCTGACTAACTCGATGGCTTCATCAAATGTTACGTAGGAGACTGAACATATATCCTGGTTTAGCCAGTCATTTACTGAGTTGCCTTTGGGGTTAGAGAGGTGATGGATCATCCGAAATTTACCTGCTTCCTTTTTAGGGACAATACCTATTGGAGAGATAGTATTGTTTGGGGGGGGGGGGGGGTCAAATGGGTCTGCTATTCTACCTAGTTGCAGCTCTTTTTGTATCTTTTCTGCAACTGTTTCTGGAAGTTCCTCCGCTGAGCGAAGGTTCCTAGATGACCTGCCTGCTAAAGGGCCACTGTAAGGTATCTTGAACACTTCTTTGAAGCCCCAGCAAAGTATTTCCCTCTCTTCCTTTGGGTAATTATTTTAAAGTGTTGCTAACATCTCAAAGTTTATCGGGGCTAGGCCTTTTGTTACTGGGCTCCAACTATGGCTGATCCATGAAAGTGGCGCCCGGTGTAGATCCAACGAGAGCTTTGCATGAAAAGATGGGATGGTCTCCACTGCACCGTGAGCACCCATGCCAGAATTTGCATTGCATCCCCCAGGTTAAGTTGCCTGCATGCAACAGGTATTATCTCTTGGTCTACGCCGCAGCAGCTGCTTAAATCCATCCGCCCCTTTTGCTCGAAATGAATGCAGCTGCTGGTGACTGCCCATGTGATCAGTCCGTGGCCTGGGACGGGGCCCTGGGTAGTTGGTGTCGCCACCCTGACATTGCTGTCCTTGCAGCCCTAATGAAACCTGCCCTGAGGCAGCCTGGAACCCCCCTGTTGGCAAGGGCTGATGATCCCTGCTGAACTGCAAATTTGGTAGTCCATTGCTGCCATGTGATGACTGCCCCCCTGGCCTGCATGGCAGACATTGGGAGCACCATGCCTAACTGTTAGCTAGGCCCCACCTGTGTCAACTGTGGTCCTGCCGTTCCAAATTGTTATGTCTGTCCACCATATGGCTGATGCTGCAAGTGACCTAGCCAAGTATGGTTCTGTCCCGCGCTACCCAAAGGGGACTGCTGACCAGGACCAATTCCTGCTAATTGCTGCTGGGAACCCCCCACCACTCCACTAGCTGTATATGTGATCCCGGGTTGAGTTTGAACCTGTCCTCCCTGCTGTTGTGGGAAGCTTGACAGAGGTTGACCCAAAACGGGTTGAGCATTTGCCAAAGAATGTGCCTGTGTGTTGTTAGCCTGCCAAACCTGCCCCCATAGTGGTGTGTTCCCCTGCTGTATCCCAACTCTTGCCCCGGCTAACCCTAAACCGTAACCTGCCTTGTACTCCATCCATTCATCAGCCTCTCTTTGATCCCAAGACATTGCCGGTGTCTCTTCCATGCGCTTGCGAAAATCTAAATCATATTGCAGCCAACCCATGCCTCCATAGCGCCTGAACCTGTCCAGGAAATCTTGATTGTACCTACTCCATGCTGAATCTTGCTCTGGAAATTTTTCCAAAATTATGGCTGCCAGTAATGCAAATGCATCCAACCAGTTGGTAATATTTTCCTCTGGCCTAATCTTCTTCCTATCTTTGCTCTCTTTGCTGTTTCCAGATCCCCGTAATGTGTCCTGCCCCTTGCGCACATGTTCCAGTAAAGTGAAAATATCTATGAATTCCCTCTTCCAAACACTCTCCTTAACTTCCAGTGGGATATGCCATGCTTGCGAGCGTGTCTTGCTAGGCCCCCACACCCGTGACTGACTGGATGGTGTGGTGTTTGTATTGCTAGCTGGAGATGCACTCGTCAAGGAAGACTTCCCCGGTGTAATGGTGTCACTCGGATACTTTCTTCTCTGTCCCTTCGTGCACTCTCTGCTCTTTAACACCCCACTCCATGACTTCGATTGGAGACCCATCCTGTGCTTCGCCTGCAGTGATTCCTTTGCCGCCCCTATTGCCTGAACATCGCTTTTTCCCATTTGCTCGTGCCACTGCTTAAAAACTCCTAGCATCACCTCAGACAACTCACCCAAGGGACCAATTTCAGATGTTAATGACCCCTCCTTGTTTGCCTGGTCTTTGTCCTCTCCCATTCGCCTACTTGGCACAGATTCCTGCAAAACAGCTGTTGCTGCCTCCGAGTCTTCCGGTGGGATCCTTGCCTTTTTTGCTCTTGCGACAACCCCACCTCTCCCCCTCGCCGCCTTTTTCCACACACCTCTTCTCCCCCGTGTCGAAGCGCAAGTATGGCCATTAGTTGTAACAACTTCCCCTTGAAACTCTTCCATGTCCTTGCATTGTCCACCACTTTCGGGGGCGGGTGCTTGCATTTGGGCCATTGCCGGCTCCCACCCCTCCCAATGTTTTGCTTTTGCTGTAGCTGCAAAGCGGGCCCAAAGTTGCTGTACATCCTGGCTGCTGAAGTAACCAACTCCCGGGGCATCCCCGCTAGGTCCAGCCTCCCCATTCGCTGCAAGATTCAGCATAGTGCTGTGAGCTAGTCCCTCGTCTCGTATCCATCCTGTCCTGGAGCTCTCCCCTTTTTGTAGCTGACCTAAAATTGAAAATGGCGTTAGCCTTGCACAACGGTGGCTGTGGTAAGTGATGGGGGATCATGTGGATGGGGTACATCTGTGTGTGGTAGCTAGTAAAACCCCCAACTTATGCCAATGTGCCTGGCTGCAGTGGTGCATACGCTTTCTACAGTACCCGCCCCCTCCCCAGCCCTGCGGTTGCGGTGTTTCCTATACTTTGAAGCATGCCACCCATCCTGTTTTTCCAAACTTACCTTCTGTTCCAGTCCCCGAGCCCTTATGCATGACCCTGCTCTGTTTGCCCAGTCCGTGACCTCCGCCACTGACACCACTTTTGCTCAGTTTACACAGTACCTTCTCCATCCGAATGGACTGCTTTGCTTATAATCTAAAATAGAAGCCACATGTTAGCTGCCTTATTCGCACCTCCTGTTACCCCAGACTTTGTCGCACCAGCCCTTGTCAACCGTACACTCAGACTTCGCTGTTGTCCACCTACTGGCACTTACCTAGTGTTGTGCCCCAGGCATGTCTATTGTTGGTAGTTTTACTCCCAATGTAATAACCCTCTCCTTCTCTCTGGTCTTACTGCGAAAGCCAAGTGGCACTGCTTCTCTGTGTGTTTACATTGAAAACGCTCTATCCTCCATACTGACTATTTATCAACTCCCCCCGGCCTTGGTGGAGGTGCGCTGGGGAAGGAGGAAGCAGGGGTTAGGAGCTCACCATTCTCCCAATTCCCACCACCCCAATCTCCCGGCGATGAGCCTTGCACACCCTCCCTTAGGCTGGAGGGGTCAGACTGGACCTCCTTCCTTTACAAGGAGTATTGCAGTTTAACTGTATAGTGATGGACCGCCCTAGCCAGTGATCCATATCACTCCCTATACCTGCGTCCCCGTATCCCTTTAGATTTCATCTGTAGTTCAGTGACTTGTCTTCACCTCATCCTTCAGCAGCTTGCGCCTCTTTAGTCTCCCCATGCACCCCAATCTAATGCATTATACCGCATAATTCGGCTTTTATTGCCGCACAATTTACTCAACCCTGCTGCCTAATTCCGTGCTCCCCTGGCGCACAATTCCAGTAGCGCCATATAAACCATCCCAACCTGATCACCAGAAAAGACAGCCCCACCCCGCCACCCCTCCCCCTCTGACTCTCCCTACATCCCCACCCCCTCCCCATTTGCGCCTCACTTGCTGACCCTCTGCAGCACCTCCACTGTATATACAAGCATCTTATGCAACCAACAACCATTGGCAAAGCCAATAGACCTGACCTGTTGCAGTTATATTACTTGTATCCCCATATCTGGATGCAATGACAAACAGCCAAATACCAGCCAGGCGGCACCATATGCTAAGCACCGATTTTTTTTTGGGGGGATTTTTATTTTTTTTAATTTTATTTAGTTTTTAATGTGATTTAAGCCATTCCGACATATTAGCCACGCTCCTTGGAGGGACCCCAAGCTTTTCATCCCAGCCGCGGCCTGCTTGTGCTGTATTTTTGATATGTATTCCGCTATTGGGGCGTTTTCAGACCCATAGTCACTGAAGGGTTATTACTGTTGTCCCTTATTAACAAGTGTTTGCCCCAGGTATCAGAGCAATTCACATGAGCACGAATTGCCTCTCCTCTACATATTGCTGGAAGAGTAATTCCACAATGCACCCCCCCCCCCCCCCCTGCGAAGCCTCGCCTGAAAGTAAAGCAGCACGTGAGAGGGCACGGGAGGGAGCGGTCTGCAAAACAAACGGTAAACACAGGAATTACCCACATTCACGGACTTGCTCCGCCTGCATGCTGGGCCTACTGCCCATGATTGATTAAAGGGCCGCTCCTCAGCATTTCGCCAACCGCTACACGACTACAATTGCAACGCCCTCAGAATAATCCGCCACATGGCGTCCCGATGATCCACCTGCCTCCCTCCGTGTGCTGCGATCGCACCTCACCGGCAACACAACCCTGTCATGGAGCACATTGAGGCCACCACAACCCAAATGCTCCTCACATGATGGCCGTAACGCAGACACAGCAGCAGTCCTCCACCTTAGATCGCGACAGTGCAGGACACACTTCTCAGCCAAGACTCCTCCAAAAACAAACTAAGACTACAACCATGAAAAAATCACTTTCTCAACACAGCACACCTTGCCTCCATGTGGTGGCATCAAGAACGTGCTGCCCTTCAAAGAAGGGAAACCATCCAACGGCAATTCCCCTGGACGTATCCCAAGGTCACCCACCCTTTCCCAGCCGCACAGCCCATGCTGTGGCCTAGTCTCTATCCCAAAACTTTATTGATGTGCTTGTTTTATCATTAAAGAACTCCGGCCACTGTCGGAATGGCGGCAATCCCTTCCCTCTGGGTGGCACTCCTCACGGTGCCCGATGGAGCAACCCCTCCCCACCGCTGACCAGATTTGAGGAACTGCCCAATCGCTGATAACCAGCCCCCAACCCTGTTATCTGAAAAATTCCTTCTCCTGGACAGCCTCACCCCCCCGGCTCCCCCACCCCCCAACATGTAACTAGACCCAACACTGCCTCATCCCCAGCGGCCCACATTAGTGCCCCCCACCCCTCCCCTGGTGCGATTTTGACTCCCTCTAACCCTAATCAATGTGTATGAATCTGTCCCAGGACTACCCATTGCGTCACACCCAGACAGTCAGTTTCTGAGGATATTGAACAATTTGCCCAGGTCCACCGGATGCTAGTCCACACCGAAATCCGCACCTTATCCTTCTAGCCCAAAGTCGACAGTTTTGCCCACAAGGCCCATCGCCTCCCCCTTGGGATTCTGATCTAGCCTACTATTGCCTGCTTTAATAACATTGTGCTCCCGATCCACCTTTCGCAACCTCTATAGTGACCCTCCAGCCATCCGAGAAACAGTCTCCCTTCACAATCGTTGCCCCTGCAACCAACCTTCCTGCACCCATTCACGTATCGTGTGACTTTCACACATTACCCACTTATCCAAATTCGTGCCGACACTTCGGCCGTCCTCGCATAATCTTCTGTAGTGCTTCTCATCCTTCACAGCTAGTTACATGTTAGTAGGCCCAGCCCGGAAAAAACATCCATATTGTCTCTGAATGGTGCTTAAATTGCCGCTATGCCCTTTCCCATTATTTGCGCATACAAAACTTGCATTGATAACCCCACCCCAAACACTTCGAAGCCACCCGATTGTGCCAACCCTGTGCAACCCCCATCACACCTCATCTCGCACATTCTCCCGCAGTACTCTGACTTTCAATTACCTAAACACACAATTCCTACCCTCTTCATTTCGATCTGATGGCCCCGCTTCCTTCACCCAACTATCCCATACCTCCTATTCCTCTGAACAACATCCTTGTCACTTTAGAGTCGCCTTCCTTTCATTTTCTAATTCTGCTCGCTCCTACGGCTAACTTCTCCGCACCCGAATTTCATTCCGTCTTTTAATTTTTGTACTTATTATGAAGGTCTAGGCAACAACAATGCCAGTCACTGCGGGCATTTTAGCACCGCACCAACCCTAGATCTGCAATTAAGCAGCTCACGCTGACCTCTACAGACCTTCGTCACTTGGTGGCTTTATCACCAACACACCCATCCTTACCAAATGTGCTTCGGGGAGGAAATCTACCCGTGGGTGGGGACCTCTGCTTCATGAGCCACTGTGCGCTCTCGGACTAATTAATCGGTGAAAAGTGAGTTACACAAATAAATACCCAGAAATATAATGTAACGATTTTCCTTAACACTTTGATAATGCCCCATAATGTTCTTGCCGTTTATTAACCACTTCAGTTATAATATTAATTCCCCGCCAACTGCCCCACACATCTCCTACCCTCTCCCCTGGGCAATGGCACCTCATCCCGCCCAAGGCCCACTGCTCCCTGAACCCCCGACCCTCCTCCCTCACCCTGTAGCAGCAGCACCTCTTGTAGGAATACCCAGGAGAAAGAGGGCCCTGTGCCAGGCGCCTACGATTAAATACCTCCCTGCCGAATTCTTGAGATTAAATTTATGACTGAGCTGAACCAGTGCTGTTATCTTGCCACAGACCATGATTATAGTACCTCTTCTGAGGTGCCAGGACCTGATCCTTTCCTGGAGGACGCTTCCAGCTCTTCCTCTCACCAGAGCTCATATCAGAAGGATGTGCCTGGGCCCAGTAAGCACAAGTGAAAAGAGTGCCAGGTTGTTCACGCCCGCAGCCTACGCTGCTTATTTTTGAGCCCTCGGATATACACCCAAGATCCATAGCTTGGCTGCCTCCAGAGGAAGTGACGGATGATGTGCAAGCCCACTTGCGCCAGGTGTTTGCCAAAGAAGCACACGCTAGGCTGCGTTCAGTGTGTCCTAGGCAAGATTTAGCAGCAAAGGTTGCTGAAACTCTGAGGTTGACCCTACTCTCTCATCATGTACCTCAAGAAGTATTCGAAGGACCCCCAAAAAGGGATTGATAGGGCTTGACCTGTCTGGTTCCTTAACTAAGATCTTGGAGCTCAATTTCCAAGGGATAGTCTGCCATTGCCTTCGACCTTGATGAATTGATAGGTTGGGCACAACGGGCAATCTGTCAGTTAGGCATCGCTAACTTTGCCATGTCCAGCAAGAGGCGCAAATCCATCCTCCTTAAGCTGGATCCCAAACTTGCAGACCTTGTGACTTCAGAGTCTGGTCAAATAGCTCAGGGCTTGTTTGGCCACCCATTCCTACAGGAACTTTCTAAGTGCGTGGCAATCTTTAGTAGCCTCGACAAAGCTGAATGGTCCTTCTGCAAGACCTTCAGACCAGTTTTTGGCAGCGCCATATGTTTTTGAGGGTGCACATGTGGCTGTGGGTACCAGCAAAGCCCGCAGAGGGGTTTCTACCAGCAACACCTAGGCAGTCTGCTATACAAACAAACTGGGCAGGACCAAATCCTGTATCCTGGCGGAGATTGCCAAGGATTTCTGGCATTTTTGTCTGCAACATCAGATCTCTGTGGTAGCAGAATACCTTCCAGAGCACTACCGGTGCGGATTGGCAGTCCAGACATCTTCGAGAGTGTTCCTTGGAATGAATCGGTTGTGGGGCCCTTGCTTGATGGACCTTTTTGTGTCTTGATTCAATCGTCCGCTTCCAGCCTTCTTCAGTTGGCTTCCATATCTGGAATCTCAATCCACAGATGCTTCTCTGCAGGACTGGGCTCCTAACCTGTGCTATGCCTTTCTTCTGTTCTTGATGAACCCGAGGGTGCTGGCTCAACTGCATCGCCCAGGAGCAGAACTGGTGCTGGTGACACCCTTTTGGAGAGTGCAGACTTGGCTTCCGATTCTCCTGGAGCTGACTTTTTCATGTCCAATTCTGTTTTGTTAGAATCTCCTTGATCCGGGGGGGTTCTCTTCATCCTTTGATCTTGTCAGAACAGCGCTCTCTAGTGGCCTGGAGGGTGTCAGGGACAGATGGAGTATCCCAGGACTTTCGCAAGAGGCTAATCACTTAATCAGTCAGGCCTGGTCCTCCAACCCCCACAAGCGATACTCTTCTGTTTGGAAGCGTTGGTGTGACTGGTGCCATGGATGGGGTGCCCATCCCATTGGAGCAGATTTCTGTCTGGTACTAAACTTGTTGTCCCTAGCATCTGTGGGTATGGCGTACAGAATGGTCCACGACTTTCGTTCTGCCATTTCTGTGGGTCATCGTCCTGTTGATTCAAAACCAATAGTTAAACATCCTATTGTGCGTAAACTGTAGAGGGGTATCCAGATGGTTCGGCCTCCTCTTCCCAAATATTCTGTTTTGTGGGACGTGCAATGTTGAAAAGCATAGGGGGACGGAGCTTGCTCGCGACCAAGATGGCCGCTTAAGCCGAGAGCTCTGAAAACAGTCTCACGATCCTTCAATTATCCGGTAATTGTGGTGCAGACGAGACCCGCAGTGGCGATCACCTGATGCTGCAACCCCGCGGCTCTGACCAGACAAAAAACCGGCAGCTCAGCTCCACTCCTGACGGAGTTAGGGATCCTGTCTGGTCCTGTGCCTGACAGGCCTTGATCCCCGAGGTAGAGTTGCGGCGGGCGGCGTGACCTCTGAGGCGGCACGGAGTGGAAACGGAGGTGCGCAGGCCCGCCTGTCTCTCTGCAACGTCGATGAGACCTGGCGGACCCTGCGCAGCCTAGCGCTGATGTGTTGCTGAGGATCGGCGCCCTCCCCGGCTGCGGTGCTGCGCGACGGGGATCGCTGGTGAGTGCAGCGTGTCCCCGCACCCGGAGCTGAGACCGGCCGATGGCGAACTTGAGGCGGAGTGAAATTGCCGCTGCCCTGCTGTGCTTCCCGGGTACCCGCGCACACCTCTACACCCAAGCTGTCGGCAGAACCCTTGATGTTGTTGGGCAGTGATGCCCCGGAAGGCCCAGAGAGAATGCCTTGACGGGTGCTGCCACATTGAAGCAGACCCGCAGCTGCGCTTGTCCACGCCTGCCAGGAGATATGGGAGCCTGCTTGGCGGCCGATAGCTGACCCTAAAGGGGGCTGCGCAATTGGATCTTGGATCAGCGTGGAGCGCTTGGTGACATACTCGTTAACTGGGATTTGCGCACTCGGAGCGGGCCCTGAGGACACAGAGTAGCCACCCCGGGACCCTGCCGGTATTGCCACAGTTGTAGGCCACCTGGGACGCGTGATGCCTGCCTCTACCCGCAGGGCGAGGACGTAACCTAGACCCGGGGGGCGAAACCCTCTAGCAAACGACCACTGACATGCAGGCGCACACCACGACGCCTAGTGACATCGCTGGCGTGCTGCTTACCACCATCGGAGCCAGGAGAGGGTGCCAGCAGATGCAAAGCTGCCCTAGTTGCGGGCCCCCCCTTTGTGGACAGAGAGGCTGGTACAGCGCCTTGCAGTCATCTGCGCTTCTCCTTGCGGTGACGCGTCCTAGGCGCAGCTGAAGAACCGGAGTACACGGACTGCACAGTGAGCAAACTGCATATTGTTGAATGTCAAGATGGGCTAAGTGGACCGATCGCAACCGAAGATAACGTTTGACCAGAAGAGGTCAAAGTCCAGCGACGCTTCCACGGATGACAGCGACAGAATGTAGGACCTGCCCGGTGCGGATTTTCGCCAGGACATTCGCGGCCTGCTGCTGGCAATGAAAAAGAACCTACGGGGGACATCACGGCCCTTGGAAGATGGACGAGCTGTCTTACAGAATGGACCGCATGGCCGAACGGTTCGACAAACATGCAGAGAGGCTCGACATGTCGGAGCGCCCACTAACCGAAGTGGAGGAAGCACAGACCACCTTAGACACTGAGCATAAGCAGCTGGGCAGGGTTCTGAAGATCCTGCTGGACAAGACTGAGGACTTGAAGGCGCGTTCCAGGTGCTGTTACCTCAGAATCACGGGTCTCCCGGAAACCACCCAGACGGGTAATATGTCCACACTAGAATAGACTACTGGTTCATGGCCAGGCCGTGCCACGCACCTACTCTGACCACTCACCCCTTCTCTTGGTGCTTGACTCTCCCAAGGTGCGCATACCCCCCTCTTGTGGCGCTTTCCACCGTATTCCCTGACATGCACCTTCGTTTCTTTCCACACGCGTGATTGTAATATGAGTACATGCACTCATTATGTTGTTCTCCTCGGTTTACAGTATCAGTCAGCCAGCTTCCATTGTTCACTTCATTTATGGATTCACACACATAATATTCGAGGTGAGGTTCCTCAGCCAGATTTTATTAGGTACACCCTAAGTATTGTTTTACTTTCTTCAACTTTGTATGGTTTCCTATTTTTCTTCATTCTCTTTTCTAGAGTCATATTTATCATCTCTATATTCACGCTATTGGGTGACTGTATTTTTATATTTCCTTTCCTTCAGTCAACGGACGGTCTATCCACCGCACGTGTTACTTACGGTTCACGACCATGCATCATGTTAATCGCACGATTTGCCACCATGTGATCTTCCTGTATAAACACAATAACCATATTTTCTCTACAGATCATGTAATATTTGTATTTTCTCCGCAGATTGCCCCTGACGAAGGGACAGCCAAGTCCCGAAATGCATTGGGCTCATCAAAAACATCTATTTGTGATCACTTGAAATATTATGTGGTATACCTAATTATTGCATTGCTTATGGTAGATGTCTACCGCTTTGTATATTTGCTGATACATTCATGATGTTGTAATTTGATGTTGTCGTCACATATATGCTGAAAATATATGTTCCAACGAATACCATTGTTTTGCATCTTTTGAAACTTTGTTAATGAGACTAACTGTTTGTAACGTAGTTACATTTAGCACAGTGCGCAGCGTCAATCATTAGTTGATTGTTCTTCTCTATATGTTTTTAAGGAGGACATGGCCACTGCCATTGAAACTTTTTTTAAGACGAATGTGGGATCGGTGACTTACTTCCAAACGGTATGGGAAGCTTTTAAGGTATATATCCGGGGGTGGCGATCTCCAAGAATGCAGGGGTCCTTAAATCAATACGCACCAGACTGTCGGCTCTGGAACAGAAGCTAAAGGAATTGGAGGCCTCCTTGCTAACTAGCCCGAGTGATGCGCTTAACCTGGAACTGACGCAGACCCTACAGGATTACCATGCGGAGGCGGATACGGAAATAAAACATTTAGGGAAGTATGCAACTGCTCGTACTTATGGTGCGGGTGAGCGACCGGGGGCGGTCCTTGCGCAGCTCCTCAGGCAACGCAGGGACGTTGCGGCGATCCCAGAAATCAGAACGCAGTCTGGTGACTCCCTACTGACGGACGCCAAAGTGGCGGAGCAATTCCGACAATATTCTTCGGACGTCTATGCTTCGAGAGGTTGTAGCTCGGATGATCAGATTTTAGACTATCTAACAGATATCAAGCTGCCGTGGCTTTCCAATGGCATCGGGAATTTCTGATGCGTCCGATTGAAAGAGATGAAATATTACTGGTTCTCTCAGATATGCGAGCTGGGACCGCGCCGGGAGGAGAAGGCCTCACTGTCGCATTTTACAAGGCGTTCATTGACCTCTTGCTGCCGCACCTCATCACGCTGTTTGAGGACATGTGCACCACTAGCGAGATGTCTCCTTCCATGCATGAGGCGATCATAGTGGCTATTCTTAAGCCGGGTAAGCCACCGAATGATTGCGCTTGGTATTGTCCACGCTCCCTGCTGAATGTGGACACCAAAATTTTCGCGAAGCTGCTTGCTAAGTTTGATTCCGCTTGTCTCGACCTTGGTGGCCCCGGAGCAGGCTGGTTTCATACCAAGCAGGAACCTGATGTACAATCTGAGCTCGGTCTTTGCTGCTCTCCAGCACACGCATCCGGAGGTCCGAAACTAGCTGTATTCCCAGACATGGAGAAGGCGTTTGACTGTCGAACTGCCCTTCCTGCTCTGGGTCCTTGCTCGCTTGGTGGTGGGCGAGGTGTTCCTCCAACTTCTGGCTGTGCTGTACTGTTCACCCGTCGGCACGTATCAAAATAGGCACTCTGGTTACTAACCCTATACGCATTTGCAGGGGCATGAGGCAGGGCTGCCCCCCTCTTCCCCCATCCGGTATGCACTGGTGGCAGAGCCCTTGGCGTGCGCCCTCCGGGAGTATCACAGCCATAGAGGCATACGCTTTCTAAACTAACGTCTGATCGTCTCCACTTATGCGGACGATACACTGCTTTATGTCCGTCATCCTGAAGTCAACCTCTCCCCGGTCCTGCGAAAGGTTGTGCGCTTTGGCTCCTTGTCTTGCTTGAGAGTTAATTGGAACAAATCTATCATGTTCCCACTAACCCCTGCCACAAAGGCATTCAAGCCTGAATAGCCACTGCAGTGGTCTACAGAGGCGGTGTGATATTTAGGGATCCGGGTACACATAGACTCAGAGGTGGTCCTCAGGGAGAACTATGGGGGTTGCGATTAGCAAGCTGGAAGAGGATATCAGCCGCTGGGTGAACCTCCCTTTATCATTTATTGGTAGAGTGTCCCTTATGAAGATGATAGTGTTGCCACGCTTTTTCTTCCTCTTCACGAATATACCCATGGTGCTGCAGCGAGTGTTTTTCAAGCGCCTCCAGTCCCTTCTGGTGCACCTAGCCTAGGTGGGTAAGCAAGCGCGTGTCGCCTGGCATATATTAACACTGCCGTACTCCATGGGGGAAACTGGGAGCACCAGATCTGGATCTATATTACAGAGCTGCTCAATGTTCCCACGCGTATCGATGGATACATGGCCCACCCGACATACCGCACATACGGATTGAGACAATAGTTGCAGGCCCTTAACTGCTTCCTGCATTGCTGTTCGTGCCCCCTGATTGCATTAAGGGAATCTAAAAGGCCCGTAAGCCTGTTACTCATGCCTGGCACTATTTGCTGACTGCCCAGGTGGGCAATATACTCACTGGCTTCGCCGTGCAGGGACAGAGGGGGGGAGGGGGGGGGGGGGGGGGGGGGGGGAAGTTATCGCTGCTCTGCAGCGGCTCAAAGCCCAAGTTATTGGCAATCTCTTTGCAGATGGTACTGCGCGCACCTGGGATGATATGACACCCTTGCTTCTTGCTAAATTCCAATTCCATAGTCAGGCATGCCCTCAGTGACCTACTAGGTGACGATATGGCAGAGCTCCCTGAGATTTTGGCCCTGGCTGTTATTAAAGCACAGGCACCTGCCAAACTGGTGTCCATGATATATCACAACACCATGACTGCCAGGGGAAATAACTACTCTAAGCTGCGACTGGCCTGGCAGCGAGATTTACAGACGGACCTTACCGATGACAAATGGTTCTACTGCTGCATGAGCACGAAACTTATCTGGCTGGCATAGGCTGGTTCACTTTAAATTCCTCAATAGAGTTTACTATACATCGGAACGTTTGCACCGATATGGGCTTTGGGAGGAGTCCAAATGTGAACGATGCGATGAGCAAACAGCGGACTTCTTACACTTGACCTGGTCATGGAGTGGTGTGGCTCACTGGTTAGAGGCAGCAGACCCGGAAGCAGAGGACGGCCCGGGACCAGGGTTCAATTCCCGACGCGGCAGGGTCTTGGACCAGGGCCAGCGGACTCGATAATTCTCGCCTCGGTGCCCACTCTAACCAGGGATCACACTCGGCAACTCTGGGCATTAGCTTGCCTCATCTCCACAACGGCCCCCCCCCCATTCGCCGGGGATGCCTGGTTTCACCTTGGAGATACCCAGGAGGGACCATCTCACAGGGATAGCCAGGACGGGCTCCCCAGCGGTCTATAGTGCCGGGACACTTCCGAGTAGCTGTGCGCTGAATAAATTAAAATAACATAACATGCCCGAGGATAGCCCGCTTCTGGGGGTCTGGTCTTTGACGAAATAGACCGTATCACAGAGTTGACGCTAGTCCCCGATCCACTCCTAGCATTGCTTGGGTATTCTAAACCTCTCCCTAAGGCAATGCGGCGACTGATAGATATGGCTTTACTTTGAGAAAAGCAGTGTGGCGGTGTGCTGGCTCAGAGGCCCTACACCCACTATCGCTCAGTGGTCAAGGGATATGCTGTTCTGTTGCACCCAGACTGAAAATTACAGCGAGCTGTTGCTGCCTTGCAATAGACCAAAGAACTTTTGGGCCCTGTATCAGAGTAGTGTGAAGAGTACGTTTACACTGGATACAGCAGCTAACACTGTGGAGCAGCGTCCAGATTCCCTTGATCCCCAGACTCGCCTGTAGAGTTACTATTGAATAATGTGCATCGCACTGGTTAACGGATCTGGCCCGCCGCCACAGGGAGGATAGTAGTGGTAAAAGGGATGTGTATACGAGTGCCTGGGGCCTTTCAAATGTTAAAATATGTAATCTCCCCTTTGTCAATGTGGTACGGCACTGTACTCTGCTTGACTGTCACATACTGCTGTCAATCTGTGAATTATGTCAATGTCTCTTCCTTGATTTGCATAAATTTAATAAACATTAAGAAAAAAAGAACTGTTGAAAAGCATATGAGGCACAAACTGCAGAATTTCATATTATGAGGGGTTTATTGCTTTGCCCTAACCTTTTCGTCCAGTGACCTCTGCCACTCCTGCTAGATGCGTGCGTTGGCTGATGAGTGAAGCTGGTATTAATGTGCCCATGTTTGGGGCCCTCCCATTGTGTTGCGCAGTGCCTTCTAAATCTTTTGCTTTGGGTTTTAGTCTAACTGACGTTATGAAGGTGGTTGACTGGTTGGCAGAATCTACATTTAAATCATTCAATTGTAAACGCATTGTAGATTGTGGCTTCTATTGTGGTGGCCCAGCATTAAACAAGCATAATATGAGCCTCCAGTCAGGACATAGAATACAAAAAATGTCAACATTTGTGACAATAATTTACATTTCTATTAAGGACACAGGTGAGGATTATTCCCCCAATGATGTTGTAATATTTTATCTGTGTTATGCATTACAGTCTGTATTATTCTGCATTTTCATACTTCCCTCCCTTTGACTATCTTCTGGTTATGTAATGTCTTTGGTGAAGTCAGTTTTTACGACTTGATGTTGTAATTCCTTGTTGGGAGTTTATGGCAAATGATTATCTGATAGACAGCGGTATTAGGAAATTAAGAGTTCCTGGTCGGTTAAGAGGTGGTTGCCGACTGAGCTGTTCACCAGAACTGTGTCGGCTCCCGTTGGACCGAGTTCTGATTTTGACGCAGGTAGGGTCTCAAGTTTGCTGTTCCTGAGGATCGATGCCCTGTTGTTGCAGGGTCCTGAACTTGGGGTGTAACCGGACATTATATAGTTTCAAACTGCATTATTGTTTTCTTGGTTGTTTACAACGAAAGAGGATGCCCTTACGTTAATGTGTTATATATGACCGTGTTTCTATGATTAGTCATGTGACGGAGTATCATGTGAAGTGTAGTACTTTAAAAAAGTTTGTTGTGATTGGCTGCTGTTTAAAAGTAGTAAAAGAGAATCCTAATCCTCGCCTCTGTGACCTTAAGAGAATTGAAAATTCTTGTCTCAAATGTTGGAAAATTTTGAATTGTTAGACACACTAATCTGTACCACGTTTCACTCAAAGGAGCTCCTAGGAGCGGAGTCAATTTTGTTTTTCGTTCTCTGCCAGACTTATCTTGACGGGTGTGCTGGTGTACCGCCCCCCAGTCCTGCAGTAGATTTATTTATCTTGAAATTCATGCTGAAAATGCTAATTTTAAGAGATCTGAATATCCATGTGGTTGTCCCGTCTGACCCTCACTGGAAGCTCCTCAAAAATGTCCTTGTTTGCACTTAACTTGCGTAGACTTCATGAAGTATTGGGGTGCCACGCCACTATCCAAGAAGATGCTATAGTGGTTTCATTAGACTCAACAATGGCATTCGATACGCTCCAATGGGCATATCTGATGGCAGTCCTTAAAAAAATTGGGCTTCGGCCCCCAACTTTATCGGGTGGCTGCGGCTCCTCTACACGGAACCATTGGCCCAAGTGGTAGTAAACAACAAAATCTCCGAAGTATTCGCTCTCAGCAGGGGAAGCAGCAGGGATACCCTCTCTTGCCCCTGCTCTTCGCCCTGTCCCTCAAGCTGCTTGCGGCCTCGATACGGAGGGATCCTTCCATCAAGGGACTTAAATGGGCTGAGGGGTGGGAAGACCAAATCTCACTACACGCAGACGACATCCTCCTATATCTTGCCTCCCCTGTAAGTCAATAAGGGTGGTCCTAGACATTTTCATGAGCTTTGGGAGAAACTCTGGTTATAGGATTAACTGGAACAAATCATTGTTATACGTATGACCACCCTCTACTGCCGAACGACTTCCTGATTCAGACAGTAACGGATGGGTTCAAATACCTAGGCATTTTCATCACAACAGACGCTAAAACCCGCTATGAACGGAATCTCTTCCCACCCCTGCAGAGGTTTAAGCGAGACACCACTACCTGGAAGACACTGCTGCTATCTCTATTAGGTCGGGCAACTCTCTTTAAAATTATGGCATTGCTGCATTTCCTATATGCCCTCCAGAACTTCCCAGATCCAGTCCCATTGGGATTTTTCAAAGACATTGAAGCCACCCAAAGAGACCTACTATGGGATGGCATACCTCGTATATCACTTCACAAACTAACACTCTGTTGGTACGATGGAGGTATATCACTCCCTGACATAAAAAAATACTATTGGGCAGCACACCTTTCAGCCATCAACCAATGTACATACCGCAGTGGGGATGACCCGGGTTGTAGGATGGACAAGTGGATACTCCCAGGCGGTGGTTTCTCAAGGGTGCTCTATTCCAAACTCAACAAATATCCCCTGATAGTGCCCATGCAACATTCAGTTCAACTCTGGCATACGGTAAACCTCAGCCTAGGCTGGGCCAACAAACTCGCACTCGCTACTCCACTCTGGGACTCCGAATGCCTGGGTACACTGGGTTGAACTAAGGGGTTTGATAAATGGGACCGAATAGGGCTTTCCTGAATTGGAGACCTCTGGGGGCCAAACGGAGTGATCTCGTTTGCTTGACTACAGCAGACATATGAACTAGTAGAATTGGAATATTTCAGATATGCGCAAGTCAGACACTCCCTCAAATCCAACATTCCGGCGGGGTCATCCCTCCCGGAGTCTTCTCCTCTAGAAGACAGACTGCTTGATGGATACCTGCCAGACAAAGCTATCTCCCTCATATACAAAAAGTTAATACACAACACACCCGATCCTCTAAAATCACTGAGGGAGAAATGGGGGCGGGATGGCCTAGAACTGGTCGACGAGGAATGGCAGGAAGCACTCTCCTCCCCAAAAGAGGTTGCCATCTCAGCAAAACTGAAGTTGATCCAATTAAAGATTTTACATCGAGTGTATCTCTCCGACCATAAATTGGTACTGATGGGCAGAAGTGAAGAGGGGCTGTGTAAAAGGCATTGCGGCCTGGAGGGTTCTTTTCTACACATTATTTGGAAATGTCCACTAATTCAAAACTATTGGAAAAAAGTTCATGAATGTATGAGTACAGTATGGGGGTTGGAAATTTGACTTGAAGCCAAAAGATGTCTCTTGAACGTTTGGGAGCCCACAGACTTGAATACAAAGGGCAAAACCTGGGAAACGCTTGGCCAGATGGTAGCCAAGCGGAATATCGCCCGTCTGTGGGGAGCAATAACCCCACCAACCCTGAACGCCTGGAAGAAGGACATGGACTGGCGTATGGTACGGGAGAAAACGGTATATGTGGCACGTGGCTTTCCTGAAAATGGATAGCACTCTGGACTAAATGGAATGTTTACCGTGGCAATGTTTGTGAGCCCCCAAATCTCCCCTCCCTAGACGAACCACTAGTACCTTGATATTTACAGACAACGACCACTCTGGACTACCCCACTGTGATAATGTGCGAAATAACTGCTTGATTGCGAGAATGTGACATGGCTGTTAATAATGATTTATTGTATGCAATGACCACTCCATTTGAATTGTTTAATAAAAAGAATTGAAAAAAAAAAATGGTCCTTGTTGAAAATGCAGCAATTTGTCTCCCAGGCTGCATATGTAGCAGGCCATACGTTGCTCACAATCTTTTCTAATGGATTAGTCTGTATGCCATAGTTTAGTTTCTTTGGTTAGATCACGCGCTTATCTGTTTTTCTTGGAATGAGATGTATTGTCCACGTGGTCGCCGATTTTGCACCAACACCTCACGTAGAAAGTAGACGATAGCGCACCACACAGAGTTCAGTAATGCTTTAAATACATCTCCATGCATGACTGAGGACATTGAAGTTGACACTCAATAGGTTAAGACCTAGCTGCCCTAGGCAGCTGACACTGTTGTCCCTCTAAAATCGCTTGATACAAACATAGTGACTTAATGACCATCTGTTCCCTGGCTCAATGAGGAACTAAAAATCCTGTGTAAAATCTGTAAGAGACTTGAAAGGGATGGAGACGTCGGTACATTCATGAGGACAAGTTAATCTATAAGACGGCCCTTCATAAGTTCCATCATTCTATCGAGATTTCCTTATTACTCATAATGATACTGCTAAAAATAAAGCAGTTGAATTATTTGAAATTGTCAAAAATTTCACACACCCTGACACTTTACTCCAATTTAAAATTTACATTCAACTTTCCAAGTTTTTTGACTAAGATAAAACGGTTAGTTGACTCTCTTCAGTTGTCTCCTTCTGATCCTTCAGGCAATAGCGAGTGTATGGCACTTTCGTCGCTTTCTTACAAGAGTTCCTTTCTGCCAGAGTTTATTCCCATCTCCATGGAAGAATTGGCACAGGCCCTGTTGTCCTGAATTTCAGGTTCCCCAGACGATCCTAGTCCCCCCCGCCCCCCCAACCTGGTTTCTAACTGTGCAGCAATTAATCTTACTCTAAATCAGCTACTAAATCTGTCCTTGTAGTCGGCCTCGGTGCCATGGTATTGGAAGCTGGTCAAATGAATTCCACTGTTATAGAAGCCCTCTGCAGACAAATCAAACCTGTCCAATTTCAGACCAATATCTTTGTTGCCTGCTTTTGCCAAGACATTGGAAAAACTTGTAAACCGGCAGGTTTCGGAGTTTTTTGTTGTTGAAAGTAACAAGCTGTTCCATCCCTCGCACTCCGTTTAAGTCCTGAATTCAGCACTGAAACCACACTGCTGGAGGTAGCTTACACTATCAAGCTGGTGGTAGATGGGGAGGGGTGGTCAGGTAGCCCTGATTCTCATGGATCTATCCACAGCATTTGATACGGTGTGTCCTCCTCTACTAATGCAATGTCTTTGAGACATAGTCATGAGTGGCCCAGCGCTGACCTGGTTGTGTTCCTTTCTCACAGATAGGCTTCAATCTGTGTGGATGACTCCATTCACCTCTCAACCAAAGCTGTTGGGCTTTAGGATACATAAAGGGTCAGCTTTGAGCCCTACACTGTTTAATGTTTATATGGCTCCTTTGGCATCCCTGGTTAAATTGTTTGGCATACAAATAGTCTCTTATGACAACGTCATTCAACTGCTTCACACACTTGATTAAAAAAAAATAAACAGTGGTTTGAACAATTTTAAGGCCTGCTTCGCTGCAGTGTTTCACTGGATGTACAATAGCAATCTGCTGTGCAATATGAGGAAGACAGAAATACTGCTATTTGGGACCCCTCCACTGTGCTGGGACAATAACATCTGGCCCAATGAAGTTCCACCTCCTCCAGCCCCGGCCCTGGTGGTACATAACCTGGGAGTGAGGTTTGACAGATGAGCCACCTTTGCCCCTTTGGTAGCGAGTGTTGACATCTGGTTTGGACTTTTATAGAGCCTAAAGTAGTTCCTCCATCTCATTCCCCACCCTGCAGCAGAAAACAATGATCCAGGCACTGATCACTTCGAGGCTGGATTACGCGAATTCCCTTTATCTAGGGTTATTGGCCTATCTCCTGAAAAGATTGCAGTTGGTGTAGAATGCTGTCACGCTTCTTTTGTTACAGCTGCCCAGGAGGACACACATCCAAGCGCACCTGAGAGGACTGTATTGGCTCCCTATTAAAGAGCTGAAAAGGCACAAAGGAATTACCATTAGTCATAAAGCCTTCTTTCACTCTGGCCCCCAATAACTAGCTAAGATGACCTACCATATCCTTTTGCTCTTCTAGCTCCGTTCTGGTGGTGATTCCCAAGTTCAGAAGGAAATGCTGCAGTGGTAGCTCTTGCACACGCACTGCTGCCTAAGTCTGCAATGCACTTCCACAGCATTTGCTGGCTGTGAGGGACATTTATGTTTTTTTAAATATTGCTAAAGATTTGGATTTTTAGATCTGCTTTTTAACTTCAAGACTACAAGGATTTGTGCCTACTTTAGTACCAGGACACTGAATAGCTGTTGCGCTCTAGAAACCCCCCAAACATAAACAAAGAGGTGACTCCACCACCAAGACAGGAACAATCCATCCTACTGGGTGGGTGCCTTAAAGAGGCTGGCATAGCCGAGATACTCCTATTGTCTACCTGCAGTGCTAGAGCACAAGAGACTGAGGCGAGTGTCCTACAGGGCGACTGATCAGCACCAAGGATCACTTCCTTGCCTGCTTGGCTTATGGGAAACATCTTTGCTTCAAGGGTACGTCTAGTAAGAATCTATGTTGGGTGATCTATGTCCTCTTGGACTTGCCTCACTGGGGTGGCTGAGTCACTCTAGTCCCCCTTGCTTGGTGCCACCTGTGCGGTGGCAAAAAGTATTGCAGGTTTGCGAGTGAGAGCGGGAGGTTCAGTGCATGTGTAAACATTCTTTTTCCACTGCAAGAGGACACATGCTTTTTTATGGCACTATTTACTGGAGACCAGGTAAAGGGTAATATTGCTCAAAAATAGTACTTTGGATTACTGATTGTCTCTTTTTGGAGATGTTTGTGTATCAGCAGTCATGGTAAATCATTCCCTGAAGAAGAGACATATCTCTCCCTCTTCTCTTTTTTCTCAAACGTCTGGCGTATTTTCTTTCTCTGCCAACAAAGACTGAAAGGAGAGGAGGATGAACAGAGGATTAGTATAACTGTCTTGGAGGCTTTTAATATTTTTTTAAAAGGACATTCTTAAACCAGATGGAAGCAGGAAATCACGTGATGTTTCTTATAGTGAAGATTCATTTGTGGTTCAGAGCAAAAGAGGAAATATATTTCCACGGATATGTGGCAGGATGTCTTGTCCTATTTAAAGAAATGCATGGATTGTATGGCTGTTAAGGAACCAGCTACCTTGCACCATTCTGTCATAAGGCAGTTTCAGAGAGCTCCAAATTCAACCCTATCTTTTCATCAGTTTGAATTAACAGTAATTAAGCAAGAATGGAAAGATTCTGAGAAGATTGCTTTCCTAAGATTTATATTTAACCTTTTATTCTTTGGATGATATTGATTGTGCATGGTCAGGTAACTTAAAGGTTGATTCCATGGTGGCTAACCTTGTAAGCAGAATCCAGTGACAGAGGAAAATATCTTAAATACATCTCCTGATCAGAAAATAGATTCCTTCTTCAAGTCTTTTCAACATCCCATGTCACTATGAGAGCTGGTGTATATCGGCCTTATTCACATCAATCCATGATTTCACTATTAAGTTCCTTTTTAAGATCATGCATGGCACTGGCGGGTACAGGTTCTTTGCAACTTTAGGACAGTGTGGATTACTATGTGGTGTGGTTGAGGGGGATTTTCCTGCAATAATGTCACAATCTTTATCAGGTCCAGTTAGGTTTCTTTAATAAAACCCTTAGCCTCCGTTCTGGGTAGCTGGCACAGAGCAGTCAGGCTTAATCAAAGGAACAAGTGAGAAGCATTTAGAAGTACCAAAACAATAAATAAGTAAGCAACATATCTGAATAAAAATCCAACACTAATTTATATAAATCGGTTGTATGTCTCTCAATAAATAGATACAAGCACAACAGAAATGTACCGAGGGAAACTGGGGATATGATTTTTAAACAGTAAGTAAACTAAAGTACAATAAATCATTGTAGTTGGCTTCGCTAAGCCAATGAACTACCAATCTTCTCTTGGACGGGCCACAACAGATTGAAGGTTAGTCACAGGGAGCCCTTAGGTCATGGGAGACAGTTACCTGCTTGGTCTAGCTGTCTGTGTCCTCTGTGCACATTTCTCCTTTATTGGTCCAGCAAAGAAGTGGTCCTGATGCTGGAGATAAGAGGATGCTGAAAAGATGTGCAGGTGTTCCTGGGACAAATCGGGTATCCATGAGCACCATGGGTCCCTATCAGGACTCAATCTCACCCAATGCACCAGTGGAGTCCACTGCATACATACCAACGTTTTCAAACAGAAAAGTGGGAGATTAAATATAATCAGGAGAATGTATTTTACCCCATCGATTTCTATTGAAAGAGAGACAATTTTAGGTGGGAGGTGGTCAAAATAAAGCCATTTTGACTTCAAGAATTGGGAGTTCTCCCTCCTTTTCCCGCTCCTCCAAACCCCAGCCTGTCCTGTTGGCATCTGTTGTAATGATCACTGCAAAGTCGGTCCAAGATTAACCAATACTGATGGAAATCGCAGACATGTCTTTATACAGGAATCATTCTCTAGGTCCAAAGAAGTCAAGTGCCAGTGATGAACGCTATGATATTTTGGGGGATTCATATGGTACTGTGCCCAAGGAATAGAATATACCATTGCTGCCATGGCGCCATGAACCAGCAAGCAGTGGTGATCCGGTGCTGAAGAGCCTGCCAGCAACTCTGAGACTGGTCTGCTTCTTCAGAAACCATAAAGGAGGAAGAAAAAGCCTTCCAAGTAGAGCTGGCAAAAAGGTTTTGCTTTTATAAATTTTGATAGTGGACGGGGTTAGAGATGGAATTTTCCAGGTTCAGAAATAGGGTGTGAGATTGAAGGAGGTCACAAACGATATCTCTGTGTGTTGAAATGCCATCATGAGGCGGGTAGGAGAAGCTTGGCCTGATAAGGCGAAATAGTTTTGTAACCCATAATGAAATGAACAATAGAAGAGGTTGGAGTTGTTTTTTTTAACAGATGTATGATGGGTGAGCTGTGGCCCTATGAAAATGACTTATAAATAGATGTATAATGTATTGTTTCGGTTTCTTTATGGCACAGAGCATTACAACATGATAAAAACTACTTACTCTTACAATTACAGAATTCTTGCATTTGTTTTTGACAAAAATGTGAACAGTCAATGGATGTTGACAAACAAGATTCAAATGACCTCTCCATAACAAAAGCTTGTGCCATGATTCATGAATGTGTATTTGTCTTGTAACAAGCGATAACCGAGAGTTAAAGGTGGATGGGAATGGAATTGAGGAGGAACCCTTTTTTTGGCCATGTTATGCCCCTGTAAGAAATTCTTCAGTTGTACATTGCAGTACAGTAGGGGTTTCTGTAATCACATTTTGTAAAGATGTCCACACAGGAATTCGATTTCTGGGGCTCATGGAAGTTATTGTCATTACATTGTATTACTTCAGAGTCCCAACTGATGTCTTATTAAAACAAGTGGAAGTGATCCTGCTTAATGTGGCTGCAACACAATGCTTCTTGGCCCTCTATTGGACAGTGGTGCGCATCTTCGTCAGGACTGGTGTTCTATCCTAGTAGATATCTGGGGTGGAAAGGCCGTAAAGTGATTTGGATAATTAAAGATGGCACTGGTGGTGCTATTTCATATATAGGAAGCTTGTGATGTCAGGAGCACGTATCAACCAGCTGAACAGCTACGGTAAGACGTGAATTCTCGCTCCATGAAGGGTTGCCATCAAGGGAGCCATAAGTTGTAAACACCTGGGGAGTGAATTTGAGGCTGGCTGGGAGGACATGGAAGTGTATTTTCAGTAAATTGAAGCAAATCTCAAGAATTTGTGATATGAACAAAGAATGGGAATGTGAAAGTACACATCCCTCATCTAAGGATGGCAGAAAATACTGAAATATAGTGGACCGCGCTTATGCATTTGCATCCTTCAAGTCGATTATGAGACAGAACTCTCTAAAGGCTTCAGCAGGAATATCACTGAGAGGGTCCCCTGCAGGAGGTGCAGCTAACACAGAATGTTTGTGAATACATTTATGGAGTGAGTCCGAAAATCACTGGAGGCAGTGCAAAGCAAATTCAGTGATATATCCATTGCAAACAATGTCTAAAACCAATCCATCTGAGCTGTCTTGAAGTCATGTGTTGAGGAAGAATCTTAGATGATCCCCTACTGGAGGAGTCCTGCGTGTCCGTTGATGGAGGGGTTCAGCCCTAGAAGGAATCTTCACCCCACCCTTGCTATTTTTTCTATGAAGGAGCATTCATGGCAACCAGATCAGAGTGGAGGGCACTTGGGTGAAGATTTGCATTTGTTTGAAGAAGGAGCCTGAGGATAAAAAAGAGATAGACCAGTCCTCGATGGCCTGCTTAACCAGTTCATCCAAGTAATTTCTGAAGAGATGCAATCATAAGAAAGGAAGTTTAATCGGGAGATTTTTGTGTGTAGGCACTCACAATTAAAAGATGCATCTGGTGGCCATAGCTGGTTACGACCCTCCAAGGAAGAAGTGCGTAGGGTATCCTGAGCAATATTTGAGATGAAATGCATTGTTTTTTCAATATCAATCAAGAAGGTACAATCTGCTGCATCTTTCAAAGGCCCCAGGAGTACTTGAAAATCTTTCATCAGATATTGTGCCGAATAATGCGAAGAGGCCTGGGTAAAAAGAGAGAACAAAGCATTCGTATTTACACGTTGAAGGGCGTGTTTGACTCTTGTGTCTGTGGGGTTATGGGGAGTGGCAGAAGACATTGGAGAAGAAAACCTGGCACGTGTGTGTCTCTTGTGCTGACCCTGGCAGTCAAGAGAATAGCTGCAGACTCACGAAGGGGGAGGCCACGGTTTACAGGAGTGTGTGCATGGGGTGTCCACCATGATTGCAAGATGCCCTGGAGGACACAGACTTCCACAAATCGTTTGAGTTGCAGAAGCTGGTTATTAGAAAGTGAGAATATATCAATATTAGGTAAAGTGGATCTATCTCTTTTCTGCAAGAGAATTGCTCAATTAAAGGTCATGTTTATCAATATTTTGGTTTTCCTTGGAGACTGACAGAAAGGCAAACCCACAAATAAATCTTTGCCTAGGTGTAATGAAGCCACAAAATATTTCCATAGGCGATTTGGCTAAAATGTTAATAACAGTAAAAAGAGATTATAAATAGTTGAGACGACAGCTCGCTCACAAAATTTGAAGCAAGTGTGTTCACTCAATGTGTAGGTCAACTATAATCGTAATTACAGCTGTGGAGTCTCCCTCTACTAGTCAAACCTCGTCCTTGGGTAGTTGTACAGCAACCCAGGTATGTTTATACACCCAAAGTATTTGGGGGCCTTTTCAAAGTTCCAGCTAGTATTGCTCCAGTTAGGTCTAACCACGAAGCTCCACAGGTTCCGTCCATTCAGGTATGTGTCCCAACTCTTGCTCCATTAGCTCTGCCAGAAAGAGTTTTTTGGGGGACACAAATATATTTGACATTTTCATTCATCAGTGCCAGTATCATTTTTACACAGACCTTTGTCATTCCCTGATAAGCAGTTTAAAGTAGCATTTATCTGGCCTTATTTGGTTGGAAGTGCAGTCTCTGTGACAGGACCGGTATTGTAGCTATAGTAACTCATATCCCTCAGAGACATAGGGGCCTATTAGCATGGCAGGCGGATCGCCACCGTCCAACCGGCGGTGGCGATCCGCCCGGCAAAACACCCCGCCGGACGGCCTTTTACTCCCCGCCACTTTTCCGCTGGTAGGCAGTCATCACGATTGCCTACTGGGCGGAAAAGGCCCATGATATGGTGGCATCCATATTATGATGTGTGCGATAAAATGCTTTTGCATGGCGGAGACTCCGCCATGGAAAGGCATGCGGTTTTTACTTTGGGGGCCTGTTGTGGGCCCCCGAGGGGTGTGTGGGGCTGCACGTGGGGGGTACCCATGGTACCCCCCTACATTGGCATGCACAAGGTGGCAGGCACCGCGCGGTGCCTGTCACGTTGTGCATGCCATTGCACAACATGCATATTCAACATTGTGGCGGGTGCTCCTTACAGCACCACCCGCCACAATGTTGAATATGCGGGATGCGACCGCCATGGCGCCGGTCGCATCCTAATTGCCGGTGCGGGACCGCCGCACCACTGGCGGGTGGTCCCAGCACTGCTAGGGTGGCGGGCGGACTCCATCCTAATA
This sequence comes from Triturus cristatus, assembly GCF_964204655.1. Taxonomy (NCBI): domain Eukaryota; kingdom Metazoa; phylum Chordata; class Amphibia; order Caudata; family Salamandridae; genus Triturus; species Triturus cristatus. The sequence continues at coordinate 11,762,786 of NC_140589.1, read as the reverse complement.
GACCCCATAGTGTTTACCACATGGCATGTATTTGCAGACGTTGGGAGTTTTATGGGCTTATCATCTGGATCCACACCCCACTGCCTGCTCTTAAAAAAACACAAATTAAATGTTTAATTTTTCTTTGGAAATGTATCCATGAAAGAGGGATGCGTTTAAAAAAAAAAGATTGCTTTATTCAAAAGCAATCCCAGACATGGTGGTCTGCTGACCAGAGCAGGTCATCAATTCCTATGATGGCAGCAAATCATAGTGGGTCACAAATTGCAACTTACCTCAGTAATATTTATGATTAGGTCTGTTTGGAACCCACTAGGAATTGCTAATTTGGGGACCGGCCAGAACTCACTTTAGTACATTAGTAATAGTGATGATCAAATAGTGATGATCAAAATGGCTATTTGGTAATCACCATAACTAATGTTCGTAAATTGAACCCCTGCCTGTGAATGGTAAAATGCATGGAAGACTCAGGGTTCTTTTGTGGGAGACCCTCGGCTGACCTGAGGAACCTGAGAGGAGTAGGTAGAGTGATCCCCCAGATAGATTTGTGTTTTGCTGCATTCCTGTAAGCTGGGTAGGGCACACTGGAGAGCCTGGCTTTTCAGTACACTTCAAAGGGGGCTCCTTGATTCAGAGAGAGGTCTCTGAGAAGGCGCCTGGGCACACCTCGCAAAGGAAATGGGGCCGATGATGGAGCCATAACAGGCCTTGAAAAATCCACTCGCAATTGCGAGTGAAATTTTATCAGGTGGAGCTATTTTTAGCATTAACTCGACCTTGCTGGCAAGTAAACTTTAACTGGAAGAAACAGGTGTCTGTTTATTCAGAAAGGGAGTGAGCCATTAAGACGCCTTTAAATCATGTTTTTATCGTGACACATTTGCTGACTGCTTAAGGACAGAGGTCAAATGGCAGTTTGAATCTTTACTAATCGGTGCCTTTCTATTCCTGGACAATGGTTTTAACTTTTCTTTCACTTATTTATCACAGTTAATGGTTTTTGTCAAGTGAGCTGACAAGAATTGTGAAACAAAAGGATGTAACATGTCAGTTTTGTTTCTTCAACAACATTTAAACTGCTTGTAAATGAATAGTACAAGTATTTCAAAATATAACTGGAATTATGAAATAACTTTTCTTTATAATTCAGAAGTGTGATGCAAACAAAGATTTAAATAGGAGCAAAGTAAATCAGAATACTTTACTTGGTGATGTGCAAATGACAAATATTTGCAGAGACTTTATTTCCAAACATTGTACACTATATAGTTTTAAAACCACATGGCAGTGACAAATTCTGTGGCCATTTCAATGTAATATCTGCTGAATGGAAATGACAGTGTGCTGCTACCTTACGCTTTAGTTATGTGTTTATCAAAAGCGATAGTTTTTACACATGATTTGAGAAACATTGCTGCCCCCGCCCTGATGACAATGCAGTTAATGAACTAAGAGGCACGTCAGTGGTTCTATGTGTATCCTTTCTTTGGCTAGATTTGTATTCTATATGGAGCTAATGTTTAGTTTATTAAATAAAACAAAATAGTTTTCTGTACAACAGACCTGCTGATCTTGTGTATTTAGAGGTGCTCTCATGTGGGATAAAGAAGAAAGTAGTGTCTCAGGGAATTAAAATACTTGCCCAGGATCACATGATTTGAAACCAGTGTATTGGTCAAGAGCATTATAATTAGATTGAGTAGATTATTCAAGTCACTAGACCTGTAGGCCTAGTAAAACGTTTAGGAGGCTTGAAGTGGATGGCCTTGTGAGCCATGCATGCAATTTTTAACTGTATCCGACCTTCATATGGAAGCAAATTCAGGTCCCGCAAGTCCGGAGAGATGTGGTGGTATTTTTTTGTGCCAGTTAAGAGTCTAGCAGCGGAATTGAGGGAAGCCCTAAGCGGAGCAGTCCTTACTCTAGGCAGGCCGCAAAGAGTTACGCTACCATAGTCCAGCTGTGAGATCACTAATGCTTGTACTGCCACCTTCAGGTCATGAGCAGAGAGAAAGAGTTTGAGTTTCCTGAGTAGGCTGAGTTGGAAGTTCGCTCCTTGGGTGGCTGGAACTATTGTGCTTCTGCATGTTCAGGTTTTTGTCCAGAGTGATACCCAGAGAAGATGTCGAGTCCACAAGGTGTGGTCTACAGTTAAGAACAGTCAGCTGGTTCAGCCATTGCTCCATGACATGAGATTGGATGTGGGGTGAGATCAATAAGAATTCCGTTTTAAGAGCATTTAACTTCAGGTGATTACTTGTCATCCAGCTTTGTGTTTCTATCAGGACTGAGTTGAGGGACTGAATGTCTTTGGATATAGTATAGTTGGGTATCCTTCGCATACATAAGATGTGGTTCACCTAGAATAGGGGGGGGGGAGGCACCAGGTACAACCGCAGTCAGCATCTTAATCTGGAATTAGCTGAGAGATCCTCAGTGATGTGATATAGGCTACGAATATCAGCCTTAAGTTGTTGAAGGCAGAGTGCAATCTCATTCAGACGGTCTTCCAAAGAGGTGTGTGAATGGGGATGTGAGACAAGGTCCTGGGGACCCTGCGGCTGAGGATAGCTAGTGGGGGAAGGGACAAGAGGGGCCGGTGGCGATTGAGGGGGACCCGGGGCAAGGGATTCTTGGAAATGGAGCTGCAGACTTGGAGGTGAAGGGGATGTATGACGTTACAACGCACACTTTTACAACGCACACTTTTACAACGCATTTTTTACAACGCATAATCCATTACAACGCATGACATTACAACGCATGACACTACAACGCATTTTTAAAAAATACCTTTACAACGCATTACCATTACAACGCATACTACCTTTACAACGCATACCATTACAACGCATAATATTAAATTGCATTTAAGGTAAGTATTAGATAGTATAGGGGTAAAAATTACTATTCTAACTCCAGGGGGTGCAACAGTAGGGTAAGTGTTGGATAGTATAGGGGTAAAAATTACTATTCTAACTCCAGGGGGTGCAACAGTAGGGTAAGTGTTGGATAGTATAGGGGTAAAAATTACTATTCTAACTCCAGGGGGTGCAACAGTAGGGTAAGTGTTGGATAGTATAGGGGTAAAAATTACTATTCTAACTCCAGGGGGTGCAACAGTAGGGTAAGTGTTGGATAGTATAGGGGTAAAAATTACTATTCTAACTCCAGGGGGTGCAACAGTAGGGTAAGTGTTGGATAGTATAGGGGTAAAAATTACTATTCTAACTCCAGGGGGTGCAACAGTAGGGTAAGTGTTGGATAGTATAGGGGTAAAAATTACTATTCTAACTCCAGGGGGTGCAACAGTAGGGTAAGTGTTGGATAGTATAGGGGTAAAAATTACTATTCTAACTCCAGGGGGTGCAACAGTAGGGTAAGTGTTGGATAGTGTAGTGTAATATTATGCATTGTAATGGTATGCGTTGTAATGGTAGTATGCGTTGTAATGGAATGCGTTGTAAAGGTAGTTTTTAAAAATGCGTTGTAGTGTCATGCGTTGTAATGTCATGCGTTGTAAAGGATTATGCGTTGTAAAAAATGCGTTGTAAAGGTAGTGCGTTGTAAAAGTTGCGTTGTAAAGGTTGTTCCCCAGGTGAAGGTGAAGGTGAAGAGGTTGGAGATAAGATTGGACAGTATGGGGAACCCTCGGATTTACTACATGATGTGCGGAAGAATTGTTATTCTGAGGAAAGGTAGCTAGAGGGGGGCCCTTCGGAACAAATGTCAAGTTGGCCACTGGTGATAAAGAGGCAGGAGATTGAATTTGCACCATATGGGGAACCCTAGGGTTCACAACGTGCAGTGCGGTGGAATTGTTATTCTGAGTTGAGGTAGCTAGAGGGGGGCCCTTCGGAACAAATGTCAGGTTGGCCACTGGTGATGAAGAGGCGGGAGATATAGTTTGCACGGACCGGGGAACCCTTGTGGATTCTAGCCCCTCTATGGGGCGCGACACTGAAGTTATCGACTGTCTTCGTGATGATGGCGGAAAAAGTTGTCAAACAGGGATAGATTGCAGTCAGCGGCTTGGATAAGGATGGTTCTGTTCTTGTAAAGTGAGATAGTGGCTTCAGCTCTAAAGGCTGGGGAGGACGCAATGGTCACTCTGAGACCATGAGGAGTTTTGCGGGAAAAGGAGATATTGAGAAGAGAGTAAATTGCCTTCCGCCATTGAGAATGTCGTTTGGTGTAGAAGATGAGATCATTTTTGGAGATACCCTTGTTGATGGAGAAGACGGGGTCTATAATAATGGTTTACGGGTGTGTTTTAAGTAGTCTATGTTTGAAATTTCTTGCAGCATTTTTTGAAAGGTTCGGAGGATATATTATTTGGAGAGCATTCTGGCCCACCATCTCTAGGTTGGGAGAAATGAGCTTCGGAGGATTTGGCTCCTGGCCCGCCTCCGCCATGTCTCCTCACCCAGGAAGGCTAGATACGCAAGTTACCTGGCAATAGGGCAAACTAAAGCAGACCCATGTGTGGGATATATGGGGAAGAGCCTACTCCAAGGAGCCAATAATGTACTTTACACCTTCAGAGGTAAGCAGTTCTGGCAATCCGTTTCATAAAAGGCAATAAAACCATCACCCACTATTCGGAGAAGGGGAAACTAAGCAGGCCCATGTGAGGAAGAGCCCACTACAAGATGGCCACCCATGCTGGGAAAGGAAAATGCCTATTACACTTTCCATGTCTGGCATTAAACAACAGGCCCATTTCTCTTTCCATGGCAGCAGTACCTAGTGCTCATGGAAGGGGGCGCCCTTCTTCCGCTGCCCGGGAGGAGGCCAAAATGGACAACAAAACGGGCGCCATTATCTGACTAAGCAATCTCATGGGCCCCACGCGAGCCAGGAAAACCCAACAGAAAACAACAGACCCAGTTTGGCTTGTATGTTAACACAAGACAGCAATAAGGAATGGAATGGCAGAGTGCATGGATGGATGACAAAGTGGGTGGATGGCAGAGTGGATTGATGCGATGGATGGTAGAGTGGGTGGTTAGATGGATGGGTGGCAGAGTGTATGGATGGATGTGTATGGATAGGTGGGTGGATGGATGAATTGCAGATTGGGTGAATGGAATGGGGGAAAACTGAATGATGGATGACAGAATGTAAAGGTGAAGTAGTGGATATTAGCAGGTGGATGGAAGGGTGAAAGAATGAGCGCATAGATGCATGGATGGAGGAGAATAGGAAGCTCTCTGCTAGGGAGAGTTTGGCTCACTTGCATGGTGGCATCAGCACTTTAGTTTAAAGTGTTTTCTTTTTCATTTTCTGGCTATTCCCTTGCTTTTTCGGTAATGACCTCAGCGCTAACCATTTCATTTTACAGGGTTCCTCTCATCAGTGTGACCATGCAGCTTTGGGGGTTACTTCTGGAGGATCATTCCTTACAGGGTTCCTCTCATCAGTGTGACCATGCAGCATTGGGAGTTACTTCTGGAGGATCATTCTTCAAAACATGATGACGACAATGAAAAAGCTCTCTTCAATTCTGATGATTACTAAAATGATAAGAGCAACTGTTCCTCATCAGGTTAACATAGAGTGTGTCACTCATGTTAAAAATGATCATGATAACAATTTGCATCAGCATTGTGACCAAGTCAGCTGTCAGATTTACCAGCTCACCTTTGTCACAGACCTTAATCCGTCCGTCTCATGATTCTGGTCCCTGTGGCTCTCCTGGCTTCTTTACAGTATTTGATTCATATTTTTGGGCAGTACTGTCCTCTTGAATTGCCCACATGAATGCCTAAACCTTTCATGTACCAGTAGTAACTCGGCCACTGCTATTTGAAAAAGAACCTACCCAAACTAATTCTGAAACCTTAGTCTGCGGATCCATAAAATCACAAAAACGCACTATAGGAAATATATCTTACTTAATTTTCTTAATCAATCATCAATCATGGGTTTATAAAGCGCACGCTTCCCAGACCGACCCGGCCTACGCTGTGGAATGGATTGCCAGGGCGGGTACTCCTTTGCTCCATTTCTTATAAGGCAGCTCTTCCCTGGATGCGCTTCCTCCGGCTTGCCAGATAGTCATCCAGACATGGAGACGCGTGGTTCGGTCCACGGGCTGTTGGGGTAAGCTGACTGGCGCCACTCTCCTCTGGCAGGGTACTCATCTACAGCCGGTTTCGGCGCTCATGGGATTCCACAGGTGGGACCTTATTGGTATGTCTACGCTTGGGGACATTATGCAGGGGACCACTCTTAAATCCTTTCAAAGGCTGCAGTCTGATTTTAACCTTCACAAATCGCAGTTCCATTGCTATCTGCAGCTTCGTCATGCCCTGACCGCCCTGATTCGGCAGCTAGAGTCTCTACCGGAGTTCCACCCGCTGGAGGGCCGCCTGCTGATGGGGGATCTTGGGGCCCACAAAATCCGGCAAATTTACCAGACGCTCAATACACATTCCAAGACCACTATTCATAAAACCCGCGAGGCATGGGCAGCTGATCTGCCGGCCCTCACTTATGACGACTGGGCCGAGGCGTTGGCTAGCCCATGGTATGCTGCAGTCTCCACCAGATATAGACTAATCCAATTTAAATCAATACAACGAGGGGAACCCCTGTAGCGTGAATGAAGGTAGAGATTCAGGGGAAAAGGCAAAATGAATACAAAGAAAGGGTCTCTACCCGTAGTTTTGCAAACGTACAACGTATCGTTATTGAATAAATCAACACTAGGACTAAGGCAAGGGGAGGGAACAAACAATAAAGTCAAAGCATAATCAAAAAAACAATTTAGATGTAATGACATTTTTTAATTTTTTTTTAATTTTAATTGGATATATTAAATCAATTTCAAATGAATGAATTCAGTACATAATCAGATAAATAATTAAAGCTAAAGAAATTTTCAGAATAACAATGAAGATACTGAACAAGGTCCCAGGCGTACTCAAAACCTCACACACTTACACATTCATACCAGGATCAATCCACAACATCAGCACTCAAAATATACATTCACATATAAAAAGAATGCTCAAAAGGAGAGCATGACTCAGTATGTACACAAAATCAAAAGAACATTCAAAATCGTATTAGGCGACATATGTTCAATTTTGGGGAATGGGAACATGGGTGGGCCACATGTAGACGCCGACGCGCGTTTCGGTGAAAACACCGAAATGTAGGTGTCACCTTCCTCAGGGCCAACAAGGTCTTGGTCTGAATATAATTACGTGCTGGGACCTGCGTAATCGCATACGAAATGAATACAGGATAGTTCAGATGGTAATCATTCACTGCTTGTGCTGGGATGCTTCTGAAGGTCGAGGATGTGTTCCCGAAATCAAGTACAAGAGCCTAATTAAAGGAATTCCGGGTGCGGGGAGGGGTATCTGTCGATCCTGAATAGATTGGATTGGACGAGCCTAGGATGGATGAAATAGCGTCTTCATAATGGAAACCGCGGGAAAGCTCCTTGTGATGAGAATGGTCTGGGCTATAGCGCTGATGTAGCTAGAGTGCGTAATCGATCCGATATGCTCCGGGCAGAGGCGGCGGGTTCAGGGAGGATGGGTCAGTCCGAGGAGCAAACGCGCAAGGAAGGCGCTGTTCAGGAGAGTCAAACTGCTAATGCGTCGAGGAAACGATGCGAGGCACGGGATCCAGAAGACTCCAGGCAATGGCAAAAAGGCTCAGGTGGAAATCATCAATCCAATTTAAATACCTCTACAGGGTATTTTATACTCGTCTTCGGCTTTGGAGAATGGGGGCAATCCAGTCCCTGATCTGTCTTCGATGCGATGCAGACGAAGGGTCGTTCCTCCATATGGTGTGGGGCGCTGCAGCTATTCTGGTCTGGCGTGTTTTCTTGCTTAGGTCGTGTCCTGGCATGGAATATCCCATCGGACCCCAGACTGGCTCTTTTACACAGCACGGGAGACATGGGGGAACCGGTACAAGAGACACCTCCTATTTTTGAGCCTCACCTTAGCTAAGTGCGACATAGCACAGCATTGGAAGGACGCAACCCCACCTAGCATAACTAACTGGAAGAAAGCACTGGACATGTCTGCAAAGATTGCGGTATTTCAGGTGAGGGGGTGTCCCCAGAAGCATGGGAAGATTTGGTCTTGGTGGGCTGCGTACAGAGGTATAGATCTGCCTCCAATGTCGCAGTCCGCTGCTCCTGATCCTATTGAACGATTGGTTGTGAATAATTTACCTGTCTAATGTATCGATGTTAAAGAGTCGTGGCTGGGAATTTCCTTGGCTTATACATGCAATGGGTTTACATGTTTTTCCTGGTCTGATGTTCTGCAGACTATTGGGGGGGGGGGGTTTCATACGGTACCCAGAGACAATATTTTATGCACTTCCTCTGTACTTTGCTTGTCGGGCTGTGCCCCTCTGGTACGCTGAAAATCCAACAAAATCTGTTAAAAACATACTTACCCAGATTTGACTAGTTACGTGTAAGTTGGATCTCTTCCGGAGGGTGGTGGAAGCCTAAAAATATGTTTTGTATCATCAACACAGGACAGGACTAAATCAAAGGATCTAAGGCCTCATGTAAATGATAATTAGAATCCGAAACTATGATGATCCTTCGGACTCCACACAGTACTGCAAAGGACTTAGACCAAAAGGTGGATCACCGCACTTCCAAATAGTGTTTTTTATCCCCGCAGTTTTATATAGAGTGAATTCAACCCCACAGTATTGCAGCGGTTTGCCTGATGACCAGCTACATTATACAAGGTCGCATTCATTATTTTGAGACACGGCGACATTAAGTGATTTGCCCAAAATCACAGGATGTTGCGCAGACGCCAAGACTCAGAGCTGGTTTTCCCAGTTCCAAAGTCGGCAATTCTGGCCATAAACCCACATCGTCTCTAACCCTCTATTTGCATTGTAGAAAGTGGACCTAAGCCCTGAGTAGAGCTTTATAACACCCATATCTTGACTCTGGCCCCCAGGGGCATTTCTCATTTAAACCTCAGCAAGCACATTTCTCCTGTTAATGCATATCTTTTGTATCCTAATTTGAGGAGGGCCTTACATAATCTCTTGACTACAGTGTAGGGTAACAGTCTGTGCCCTTTGAGTGTTTCGGAATTATGATTTGCTTCCCAGATCAATCTTTCCTGCAACTTCTGCTTTTTTATAATATATTTTTATTACATCATACAGAGCGAAAACAGTAAATAATTCAGAGTCAGATCAAGGAGAAAAGGCGTCAGTTCCACATGTTGACATGACGATCAGCGCCCGACAGCATGTAGGCCCTATAATAACCATACTCGGCACTGTGCTCACCCTGTAAGGGGAATAGTCCGTCTGGTCCATGCGTTCCATAGTTTCTTAAATGCCTGCGGATACACCCGTGCTCTGTAGGCTGCGTTCTTTGCTGTTGCACAAGTGCCAATGCCCCTTCGCCATTCCACCACTGTTAGAGGGTTACTGCTCCTCCAATGCCTGCCGAGATCACTTTGGGCGAGCATGAGACCGGTGCCCACCTTAGTCTTTGTATTATTGTTACCATCCCATTCCTCCATGGTCCAGAGCATCAAAAGGTTGGGGTCCATTGTTGCACCTTCTGCCTTTGTTTATTTTTTTTAATAAGTAACATCTACTCTTTCTTTCAAGTAACATTGTTAAATCACTTACAATGTGGTTACTGGTTTTGATGTGGTGCAAGATTACTTTTGTAAGCAGCACTTTTTGGTACGCCTTGAACACTCAGTCCAATAAGGAAACCTATATGCGTCCTTGTTATCACTAGCGAGCTTTAGAAAACAAAGCCAATTGCTTTGAATGGGCCCTAGATTTCTGCTATTCAAACATTATCATATTTTCAGTATTAGTGTTCCAGCTTACTTTCAGTAGGAAGAAAGCTTGCAGTACTTCTGGAGCAGCCCTATATATTTTTTTCTTTAATAACTCGCTTTATTGGCATTTTGTGATTATACAGGAGCAGCTGTTGACAGCAAAACAAAAATCCTAACATGCAGCCACCTTTAAGGTTATTGTCCACTTTATTTACTTGGTGAATGAGCAGCTGATGAGAGTACGTATATGATAACGGATGAGAGGTAAACTGCGTAAAGTTTGACCATTACTGTCCATTAGCTGGAGGTTGTTCGAAGGATGTTTTTCCTAAAGTCTTCCTAGCATGGCTCACAAATCTGGTGCATCTTTGGACATCCTCTTACCTTCTAAATGGGTTGTTCAAGGACGATATGACTTGGTTGACTTGTGTCCCACTAGTGTTGGGTAATATCCTTTTCACTGTTTAAGTATCTGATATTAGCACAAACATTGTCTACAGCGATCGTAAATACACTTGTTACCACAAACCATTCCAAAACACCTCTATAATGGGTCTTTACAAGTTCAAAATGGCCACAATTTGCAAATGTAAGACAGTTTTTTTTACCTATCTGATTTGTTAATGCATGGCAACACAATACATAGGATAATGTGCTACATACCTAAATGCTTATTAGGTTTCAAAGGAGAGACCTATTGGCTATGCCAATGCTTGTTTAACTCACTTATCTTCTGACCCTTCCACTCTCACATCAAATACATTATTTCACTTCACTTGAAAGTGCTCCCACGTATCCGTAGGTCGTAGCACGTCCCGTCCCGCAGCGGGGCGGGAAGAACCCGATGATGAAGCATGCCACCACGAGACCTTTTGGTGGGTGAGGGTTATTTTACAACACATATCATTTCCCCCATGCAGAAACTGAATGCTTCTCTTGGGTTTAGTCACTTTTGGTAAGGATAGCACAGTTCTTTGGAATTGAGAGTTGACTCCCTTTGTTTTTTCATTACTTGTAGAGGAGGCCGAGTCCACGACTTATTATACCTCTTCCCTCCATTCTTTGTTTTTTGGCGTCATCTTTGATTTCCCTATATTTCGATAACAGCATGGAAATCAGTGGTTCATGCCATGAAATTATCACAGATTGAGTCTGTAATACTGTTTATCCGAACATTAACAAAGTTTCTTCGAAAAAACATAAACCTGTCCAAAAAGCAGCAGCCCAGCTTCTTTGAGATATTCCCAAATATCAGTCGTTCTCTGGTGAATGGGCGTCTGTGAGGAAAAGAATCATTTGTAAGTCCCTTTGTATTGCTTATAAAGCATTATACTATCTGGGACGTAGGTTTATCAGATCCAAGTTTCATTGGTATCTCCGACCAGGCTGCTTCGTTCAGCCAAATATAACCTTGCGCTGGTTTCAAGAATACTTCGGGCCAGAGGGGCTGGCAGATCTTTTTCAGTGACCACAGCTAAATTTTGTTACATGTTTTCTGCCACCTTTCAGGAATGGAAAATCATGTGGCCTTTAGGAAAAAAATCAAAGCCTGGCTTTTTGCTTTGCAAGGTCACAGCTTTTTGGGGTCTGCCTGTCTCTTCTCCAGGACTAGGTGGTAATGTTATGTTATGCTATGTAGATTTGTAGGGTGCATCTGATCAGCCATGAGGTTATCAAGATACCAGAGCAGGAGTGTAGGTCTGGAGGGGCTCCTAGTTGAACATCCAGGTCTTCAGCTTCTTGCGGACCTTGAGGAGTGGAGTGGTGGTCTGGATGTGTAGAGGGAGTTCGTTCCAGCTTTTGGCTGTGATAAAGGAAAAATCGTGTCTTCCTGTCTTGCCTTTGGATAATACGGGGAATTTGTGCGAGGCAGAGAGCAGTGGAGCATAATTGTCTTGAGGTTTGGGAGAGTTGGAGTCGGCTGTGGAGGAAAGCTGGTCCTGTGTTGTGGAGGGCTTTGAAGGTGAGAAGCTTGAATTTGAAGCTTTTCTGGATTGGAAGCCATTGCAGTTCTGCAAGGTGGGGCATGATGTGTGCCCTTCTGGAATGTCCAGGATGAGTCTGGCAGCGATGTTTTGGATGGCTTGGAGTCATGTGGCTGGACATGCCGACATATAGTGCATTGCTGTAGTCGAGTCTGCTGACGATGAGGGCTTGCCTGACGACCAGGTGTCTGGTGTGTGTGGGGAGCCATTTGAAGGTTTTGCAAAGCATTGTGGGAAAGTGGCAACAAGATGATATCACGGTGTTGAGTTGTTTGTTCATCAAGAGATTGTTGTCAAGGATGATGCTGAGGTTCTTGGCATGATCTGTGGAGGTGGGCGTGGGGTCTAAGTCAAGTGACCACCAGGAGGAGTCACAGGGGGCGTTCTTACTTCCAAAGTTCAGGACCTCTGTTTTATCTGTGTTGAGTTTGAGGCAGTTCTCTCGCATTCAGTTTCCTACGTCAGTCAGCAGGCTGTGAAATTGTTTCTGGTGTTCTTGTCGGCGAGGGAGAGGATGAAAGGGTTATCATTGGCGCAGGAGACGGTGTTGATGTCATAGATTCTTATAATGCGGGTGAGAGGTGCCATGTAAACATTGAATAGTGTTAAGTGGAGGAAGGAGCCATGGGGGATTCCACAGGTGAGCTTCTTGGGTTCGGAAATGAAAGTGGAGAGTCTGACCCTTTGCATTCTGTTGGAGAGGAAGGAGGAGCTCCAACTTAGGGCGAGCCCTTGGACTCCTGACTCCTGAAGTCTGGCGATGAGGGTTCCATGGGTGAGTGGCGTTCCAGTGGGTTTAGAGCCTTGACGCCTTGTTGGTACATGTGTGCTTTATGCATTTGTTTTCATTTCACTTAATTTGCAAAAGGTTGGTGCATTGTTTGTGATTGCTTTTTGCGAATCCAATCTTAGTACTTTTGGCTCATCGTTTGTGCATCACTGGCTGTAAACAACAGTGCTTTGGAGTCACTGTCCTTAGCAGTGCATACCTCGTAAGTTGCACTACTATTGGTAGTGTTGTAAACATTTTTAGAGATTCCTGAGCCCTGGAACAAGAGAAACAAGCTGGAGGAGACCCCCGTGCTGTAGGTCAGTTTACGTTTGTTTATTCAATTCAATGAAACATTATTGTGCTATTCAGAATAAGAGAGATTGAAGTTGTTAATGACATTTGATTTGAAAAAACTGACTTTCTTACAGCCAAGCTTTTGGACAATCATCAATTTCATGTAACCAAGGAGACAGATTCTTTCTCAGATGGCTGCCAGTAATGTGCAGTTTATGGAGCCTGTATCCCAGGAGCCGCTGCTTATATGGTCGTCGAAAATGATCCCAAACAGAGGCAGCTTCAATGCTGCTCTCTTCGTTACGACAACATCATGCGTTCAGGACCCCAAACCCCTGATCATATTTGCGATTAAGTCAAGACGCCATTCAGATCACTAGTATCTCAGAGTATCAATGCTCTCTGCCTGAAACCCTCTGTGCATCTTGGAGTGTGTCTGTTGTGGTTCAGTCACATTCCCAGCTTTAGGGCACTCTCAGAGAAGGGCCTCTCGCCAGAACAGAGCATGCTACAGAAAGTAACAGTGCCCTGGAGCACTTAAGAATCACTTTCAAATACCAGGAGTAAAGAGGTCCATGTACACCATGCAGGTAGGGGAATAAGACAGTCTGGAAATGGATGACTGTGAAACTATTACAACTACTATTTGGTGTTAGTGCACTTTGCATGGGCAGCCCAAGAAATCATCTTGACTCGACTGAAGGGCGTGGGCATGCCTATAGCCCTACAATCAATGTATGATGATCCCTGTAGAACAAGAGCATTTTGGTGCTCTGTTGCGTGAATTTTTGCAGTTGTACAGAGTGTCAAATGCAACAACAGATTCACTGGGTGCCTTTGCAGATTTGCTTAGGGTGTTGCACTAGACACAGGATTTTACATATACATGATGCTACTGGTACATGTTACATTCAGAGTTCAATACAATATGTAAGCTGATGGCACCCGTCTGATCTTCAAAATTACCCTTGTTACGCCTCCCAAGACATCAGCTCCATAATATCAGACAGAGCTCAGAAATGCCTTGGCATTGTCCAGTAGTTGACGCCATCTAGTGCACTGGAGCTTAATGCATTGAACACTGAGTTGCTCCTAGCTAGAAATAACCACATAAATGGAATCTAGAGGTCTGGCTTGAGATCCTGCGACCTCCGTCCGGGCCATCTAAGCCGTTCACAGCTTTGGTATTCGCCATAGAGCCAGGGGTATGCACACATGTAGGAAAGGTTTCTAGCTCCTGCTTCTGGCAGGTTAGTCTGCTAAAAACATTCCACAGTTTGTTGATTCAGAACATCATATGTCTTTTATCTACCTTGGTCTCCCAGACAAATTGGTAAGAAGACTGCAGAAGGTTCAGAACATGTCAGTGAAGCTCACCAGGAGAAGGGAAAGAGCCCTCACAACTGCAATTCTGAATCCTTTCTGAATTGCCTTGTTGGACGAGATGTGTCATGTTTAAGGCTCTTATTATCGTGGCCTGAGCAATCCATCCATCCTTTCCTGAGAACCAAATCAGGTTTTTATGGCCACAGTCTAATGAAATCTACGGCAAATGAGTGCTGTAAATCCCTAAGGCCAAGTCAGTACCTTCTGGCGACAGGGCTTCGGCGGGAGCTGCAGCGAAGGCCTAGAATAACTCTCCATCGATCTGTGTCTTCCTCACCGCCAACATTTGTGTGGCAAAATAATGATCCTGCCTTTAAATTGTTAATTGGGTCCTGGCGGATTGATTTATCGTTTTTCTCTTTGCTTACAGAGTAGATTTGTTTTTTCCATAGCGCTGAGAAACTACGATGACCGTTGCACTCTACAAAAATGAACAATGTATCACAACGTGATGTTGTCGGCTGTGCCCGTTGGTCCTAGATTGCCTTCATCAGGGTAACAAAAGAATATGAAAACCCTGTGAACTCAGGATAATGATGTAGGGCTCGTCCCTGAGCTGAAGAGATTAGTTGACGGATATGTTCACCTCATTGGTGCTGGTGTCAGTGGAAGGCAGCGATACCTCAGCCTCAATGGTCAGGTTGGAGGTGATATGCTCAAATTCTTGCTCCCACCGACAGATTGGCAAAGATGGATCACTGATAGATCATCAGAAAATTGGAGACCTGTGCAAAATCCAAGCTTTCTACATGGATATTTAAGTCCCCTAGCACTGTGAAGTTGGCTGCTGCAAGCTATAGGCAGCTAACACGTCTGACATCAACTTCATGAACTCTGCAGCTGGACCTGGTGGCCGGTATAGCAATAATCCTGTGAATGTGAAGTTAAGGGAGAGTCTGATAGAAAAAGCCAAGCTTTCGCTCCTTTGAATTAATCCTGGGGTAAATACATTTTAGGTCCTTTTTCGCAATAATTGCTACTCCACCCACTTTCTTGTCTACTCGGCCATGCCTAGAGATTACATAACCTGGAGACAAGGCTTCTACAATGTCAGGTCCACTTTCCTCAGTAAGAAACAGGGCAGCCGGCTGAGCTTCCTCTAAGAAGGCAAACACTAGTAATGTCTGCTTAGGAAGGGATCTGAAATTAACTGGATCCATATGTACTTGGGCATAGACTAGTATCTAAAATATCATATATCAAAAACAAAAGTATCGGAAACAAAAATATTGTGACTTATAACTAACCACAGACTATGTAAAACATATCGAAGTCAACAAAATCAACTATATAAATATCATTAAAACAAATAAGAAGTAGCAGTTAAAATAAAAAACTAAATATTTAAATAAACAACAAAAAATATATCCTACAATAATAACTACAATATATGAATAAAATATATTATTTACGTTAATCAAAATAATACATTTAAAGTATAATAATAGAAGACTTTTCTGAATTATAAATTATACATATTTACGTCCCATTTACATATATCACTTTTTTATATTTGCAAACAATATTATTTCTTTACCTAAAATAAATACATATAATAAATAAAACAAGTTATCTCGAATATGAGCACAAAAAAACATTAACTGCCGTTTTCCAAATAAGGACATAACTGAAAATACAAATAAAATGTAGCTAAAACAACCAATTATATTAGACTATACAAAACTATAGCCAACAAAATAGCTTAACCAATTAAACAAACAATATAAAAGCCAGAGTAATTTAAATAAAAAATAGATCTAAAAACGCCAATCATTTGAAAAGGAGGAAACTGTGCCGGATTTTCTCCGCAAAAAAGAAGCCTGCAACATTTAAACCTGTACTTCCACTTCTCCAAGTAAGTAGTAATTATATTTAAAATACGAAGTCGAATAATTTTAACTTTAAAACAATTATTAATAAACAATTACTAATTCAGTTCTTAGGGGTCCGTTAGCATGGCGGTCAGAGGCCCCACCGCGGTGCTGGCGGTGGTGGAAAATGCTTTTTTCCGCACGCCAGCAGCGGTCCTCACGGCAGTCATATTAGTATGGCCAAACATAGCCCATTTCCCGTCCGCCGCGGTGCGACGTGAACCGCCATCAAAATGCACCCACCACCGCGGCGGTGGGAGCCAATGGAGACTCACCGCCGTGCAGAATGACATCCCGTCCGCTGTACAAATCTGGATGCCCCAAACATCCAGTCGCACCGCAGCGGAGAAACCGCCCAACCAGAGATGGCAGAAGCTCGACAGCGGAGCGCGAAACCAGTGTCCCGGTCCCTTCCACCCAGTGCCGACCGAAATGGAACCAGCCTTACACGTCTTCCCGGTGCTGTATCTGATACATTACCAGCAACTCATGGACTGTCGCAGACGACGCCGGAGGTACGCAAACACACAACTCCGCACACAACCACAACACACAACTCATGGGCTGATATAGGGTTCCTGTCCACACCAGACACCCTGGTGGGGACAGGAGCACATACACAAGTGTACTCACACATGTCCTACCTGTCACCAAATCACCCCTCCGCATCCAGGACACCCATCAACGCAATATTGATGTACGTCCCAGTCACGTCACCGCTGCGGTGAAGACGCGGGAAAACATGCGCACAATACAGAGGGCAGAAGGCAGGGCCTGCGCCAGGCATGGGCAGTGAACAAAGGTCATGGGGCCACACCACACAAGCCAGGTGAACCCACACCCTGCACCACACACCAAACAACTAGGGAGACAACCTCAGCAGGTGTGGCTGCAGAGGAACACACAGCACAGAAGCACAGAGTCAGGGCAACCCACACACCACAACAACACCACACACATGGCTGGAAAACTGAGTCCAAGCACAAAATGAACACACACACAGATAATGAACAACACTCCACTGGACACACAGTCTGCCAAGTCAAACAGACATAGCCCACACTGACACACAGCCACATACACAGACCACATGCCAGCAGCAATGGAGTACAACATATGGGAAAGCTTAAGTGAGGTGCACACAAATTGAAGGACAAGGAACTGACTAAATAAGCATGTGTACATCAAGACAAGAAACATATAAGAACACCATCAGACCATCAAATCACACATGGCTGGCACAGTAAGTGAAGTCAAACCACAGTCACCCCAGTGCAACAACTCAGGGAGACAGCAAGGCAACCCATGAACAGGCACAGGGATGAAAGGAAGGGTATGAAGTCAAACAGTGAACAGCCACACATCTGTATCCAACTACTTGACAGGAGTATGCCAGCAGCATAACACACAGGGCCCATAGCAACACTCCATGACTGTCAAACACATGTTGGAATCTACACACATACCCCCCCCCATCACACCTGCAGCACAAAACACCAGTGTTAGACACAGAAAAGGGTGTCAACAATGTCCAGTCATTACACAGACAAACAATCACACTCCCTGTGTGGTATCCACAAACATCACACACAGGTATGCCAGAACCAATGTCTGCACATAAACAACAGCCAAACACATAACACAACTAAAACACACACAGAACCACAACAAGACCAGACATGACCTGTGCAGCAAAACTGTGGAAAGGCAATGGGAGCACAGACAGAACAGGAGTGCACAGCCCCATCAGTCAGGAACAATGCACGCCCAGACAACATACCACAACACAGACAAGAAGTGCACCATCACAAAACAATCATGGACACAAACTGGGAGCAATGGACCTACAATGACACACAGACAGACATACCACAAGAATGACAAGAGACAGCTCAAATATGAGAGGCGAAAACACCAAGAACGGACCTAACACAAGCACAGGAACTAGAATAGACCTAAGTTCATGTGACAGACACACAAGTAAGGCACACCACACCGGCAACACACACACACACTGACATGCAAATTGTACACCACGCACAGAGTATCTGTCAGCTGTAAGAGACAACACAGCCCAAACACTGCACACTGCCACATCAAACACACAACAGATGCACATGCCAATAAATCACATTGCAAACACAGCAGGACATCAGGGGATGCACACCAGGCAAGGACAAGGCAACATACACCCACAGCACTGCATGCACACCAAGCAGTGTGTGCACACCAAACATACCAGTCACACACATATATGTGTGACACACCATGAACACCAACAACAACCAAAACAGCACACAGCAACACCTCACTCAGGAAGTGAAGAAGTACCTCAGCAAACACACATACACCTAACCCAACACCCACAGATGCACAAGTTTGGGACACCAAAGTGGAAACAATCTGACCAAAGGACTGTGCAGTACAAACAGTTGAACTGCATATGAACAACCATGACTGTTATACAGTACAAGAGAATCACATATAACCACGTGGCAAAATGTCCTGAGTGGCACATTGCTCCTGTGCAAATATCTGCACCACAAAGTACAGTGTCAAAATTGAAGTGATGGGGACGCACACACACAGGCAACCCAAGGGGACAGCTGACATGAAAGTGAAGTGGTGTGTACATCAGTAGTGGACATGGCAGGAGTGTACCATACACAAATAGATGGAGTGCAGACTCACAATGGCTAGGCATCTGAAGCACAGATAGGGGATGGTATGACACCACATTCTACATGCCATACTGGAGGCACTAAAGCCCCATGTGACAGCAATGCTTGAGAAAACACACCCACAATGTCAGTGTGGCTGAGCAGGTATGCACAGTGACCACAAACACCATCAAGACACATGGATGATCAACAAAACACCACACTGACTTGTCAGTCACATACTCTGCATAATCACAATTGCCAATAACAACATGTAGGAGTCAGCCAGAACTGCGAGGACACAACAACACACTGCACAGTGCACAACATAAAACACACACATGTGCACACAATCACAAGCACAGGGCTGAACAATCGAACAAACAGGCACTCTACGCCTGGGTGACACGTGTGTAGTTGACATTGCAGGGGCACACACACATCAACACTCCCGACAAATCCACCCCCTTCACACTGCACACTTCTAGACCACCCAAGTGCACACATTGAAAGTAATCCATGTGACTAGGATGACTGACCATCACAAGATGACTATACACCTACACTGCGGAGGAACAGATAAAGTAAGATCACACATACATGATGACCCTGGCCAGCCTGCCTGCAATCCTGTGGATAGAATCCCATTCTCTGCTGGCTGTGCCTCTAAACCAGACATGTGTACAATATGGCTAACATGAACAAAGTATGATAATGACAACAGTATTTCAAATAAAACCACCATCATTGCACCCACAAGCATCAGAGTCAGGAAGAACTGAAGTCCCTGTCACCCCTGTAAAAACTAGAACAAGTGAGACAAGCCATTGGCAATGTTGAAGTGGCATACAGAGCATGTAGCACAGTAAACCATACACACACAGAAAACACCTTAATCAGTAAGCACACTAACAAAACAGACAACAGGAGCAACGGTCTTTATTCACATATTGCACAGATAGGCACCAATAATAAACAACAGCAAGGCCAGTGGCTAGCACAAAGTGCAGAGTAGTTACATGAGAAGCTGCACAGGCTAGGGGCAAACAGGAGTGAACAACAAGGCCAGTGGCCAGTCCAATGTGCAGAGTGAGTCCATGAAAATCTGCACAGGCAAGGGGCAAACAGGAGTGAACAACAAGGCCAGTGGCCAGTCCAATGTGCAGAGTAGTTACATGAGAGTCTGCACAGGCTAGGGGCAAACAGGAGTGAACAACAAGGCCAGTGGCCAGTCCAATGTGCAGAGTGAGTCCATGAAAATCTGCACAGGCAAGGGGCAAACAGGAGTGAACAACAAGGCCAGTGGCCAGTCCAATGTGCAGAGTGAGTCCATGAGAAGCTGCACAGTCAAGGGTCAAACAGGAGTGAACAACAAGGCCAGTGGCCAGTCAAATGTGCAGAGTAGTTACATGAGAAGCTGCACAGGCAAGGGGCAAACAGGAGTGAACAACAAGGCCAGTGGCCAGTCCAATGTGCAGAGTGAGTCCATGGGAAGCTGCACAGGCAAGGGGTAACCAGCAGTGAACAACAAGGCCAGTGGCCAGCACAAAGTGCAGAGTGGGCCCATGAGAAGCTGCACAGGGAATGTTTGCGACTGTACCCTGCCATGGTCAGCAACACAGTCAGGGGGGTAAGAATGGGCAGTACAGGCACCGCTGTAGGAGAGACAGGTGTGTGAGGGTGACTACCACTCAGACTTGGCTGTCAGTTGGACTGGGAGCTGGCTGTGTTTTGGGGACAGTTGGAGGCCTGGCCCGGGGAGAGAGAGGCCCAGCTGAGGTAGAGGCATCAGTGGCTTGGGAAGCCGGAGGGCTGCTTGTACCAGGTGGTGTAGTGGCACGTGGAGGTGGAGACATGCTGCCGTGAGACACAGTGTGGGTGGGAGATAGTGGAGGGGTGCCTTTTCAATTCTTGGGGACTCGAAATGGCTTCCCTGTCTTGGGATTAATGGGAAGTGGTGTGGACACAACAGGCACACTCACCACCAAAGCTGCATCAGGTGCAGACGGTGGCCCACCCTCTGGGGACTTACTGGATCCTGTAGTTCGCTTGGCCTGGCCTTGCCTTAGCAACCCCATCCCCTGTTTACCAGGTGTTCCCCCTACAGTGTCCTCCTTCCCCTGCTTCACTGACTTTGGATGGGAGTCAAGGTTGTAGGTGAATCTGCCTTAGAGCTCTTCATATGTGTACTCTTAGCAGGCACCACCTTCTCAGTGGGCACAGAAACTGTATGCTTGTCTCTATGGCGCAAAAGGTCCACAGACTCAGCACTGATGGCAGCACGGGGGGACAGGGGCAGGGGCAGCGGTGCCTGGGGTGAAGGACACTCTTCCCTTCTTACTGGTGCAAACACGAGCAGCACTAGTGGAAGTAGATGGGAGGGTGGGCACTGTACGCTGTGTGGTGGACGAGGAGGCAGAGTCCCCGTTCCCTGTGCCTGCCAAAAAAGATGTCACCACTGTCGTCAGATGACGTAGAGCTTTGCGTCTCTGGCTGTGATTCCTCCAGCAGACTCCTGTTCCCCCTCCGAGGCGCTGGTCACATCTGTGTCACTGGGCTCGAGTGCAGCTGATGTGCTTGATGCCTCACTACTGGTGTCTGTCCCCTGTCCTTCCGTGCCCACGGGAGATGCTGCATGAGAGAGAGATGTAGGGTCAGTTCATTGGCATCAACAGAGTAAACATATGCAAACAAAGCATCACTGAAGATGATGAAATCTACATGTTGTACACTACCCTGTGCAATAACATTGTGCAACCTCAATTTTTTACTCGAACAGTGCATGTCAACAAGCAAACCAGGCATAAGTGAGCCATGTGATGACCACACAGCACAATATCCTGCCAGTGGCTCTGTTCAAGCAGACACACAAATAGCTCTGAGCACACCTAGGGCCCTGATGGGGGCAAGGATGAACCCCACAACATGTTGCCACTGTCATATCTGGATGGAGCAGAAGGGGACAACACAGATACAGACTCCAACATAACAGTCCACAATGGCCATGAGCTCATGCCTGCACCATGTTGTACTTTGGGGTACAACTACTGTTGCACATTGGCGTCAGATGTCCAAGCCTCACAAATCTGAGGTCAGGCATTGATGAAAGCACACTCAGAACAGGCACACTGCTGTTCCCTTCCATGTGATTTACCAGATTAACCCAATGCAGACGATACCTGAAGACCACGACTCAGATTGCAATGTAAATGCCCAGTAATCGAATTACATTAGGAAGTACAGGTAGGGGAAATGCACAACAGCTGCACCCAGCACAGAGGCCTCTTACAAGTGACTGCATCACACTACCAACATAAAATAGCCCAGCGCTGGCCCAGTCTGTGAACACAGGCAGCCACTCACAGCCAAAGTCACCCTTCCCAGAATACTCACCCCTGGCTTGCTGTTGATGCTCCTTCAAACGTGCATCCAGCTCAGGCTGGGCCACGGCCAAGATGCGGGCCATTAGTGGTGTCATGCTGCGCCGCGCCAACCTGCCAGTCCGAGGGATCATCCCCAGTGTCATATCGGCCACTTTCTTGCTCAGCCGGCAGATGTCATCCCACCTCTTGTGACAGTGGGTGCACCGTCGGTTGGAGACACCCAGAGCCCGCACCTTGCATGCAATGGCCCTCCACACGGCCTACGCTGGTGTACTTTGAGCTGCAGGCATGGGAGTCAAGAGGGGCAAAACATCAGTGACACAGTGTTATGTACCAATATCTCTCAGTACAGTAGCCTGATACTGACTCATCACAAATCCACAGATATGTCTCACAGAGACAAGAATGCATATCACATGGTACATCAGCATGGGAGAACCACACGTGCATGCATGCAGGTGTGAGGGTGGACACAGCACCTGTCCATTTCTAGACACATGCAGGATGCCAGCACATAAAGCCATGTGTAGTCTGCCCACATCTACAGTCCATTTTTAAGTGAAGCAAGACATACATTACATATCAACATATGTTTGGGGGTAGACCCACTGTGTCCAACACTGCGCAGCCCTCAATGTCCTTACCCTGTGAATGGCTCACTGAGTCATGGATGTCACATTGAGGGACATGATCTCACAAACCCACACCCTTCTCACAAGGCCGGTCCTGTGCAATCTACAGGGCTGAAACGGCTCATTGATGGAGAGTAAGGAAAATAAGACACATGTTACACTCTGTACATTCAGTGATGTGTCCTTGTCAGATTGGGCGGTGACTGTGCAGGCCAGGTGGGCTCACATTGAGAGGGAAAACAGGGACCCACACAGCCATTCACACAAGCAATCACTGTCCTGACTCCTGCATTACCAACTTGCTGCGTCACTGTATGGCTGACAAGACAATACATGCCCCTCAAATCTTAATGTGCAGGCAGGGAAACGTGTGACATAGGCTAAATACGCCTTCCCCCTGGAGAAAGCTGTCATGCTTGCCGCGACCACTCCTCCTCTGGTGACGAACCATCTGCAGCGTCTGGCTATCGCGCACGCGTGTTTCTCGGCCAGCAGACCTCTGTTGTATATTTTGCGGTACCGCTGTTCTCTTTCTTTTTGCCCCGTCCTTCCGGATACTTTCCTGTTTTGGGATCCGAGCTCACAGGGACCAGAGCGCTCCGCCCACTTTGCCGGATTTTGTCCCGCGGGCCGGCCGGGTGTCTCTGCCCTGTCTCCCCCCATCTTCGAGGCCAGTTGTGGTCCTACCATTTATCCCTGTGGTAGGCTGACCTCCAACGAGTGCCAGATTCTCCCCTCCTTCTTTAAGTGCACTTCTCCTGCTGATGTGTCTGGAATCTACACGAAGAAGCCTCTCCAGGTGCCTTGTGTCTACTGTGATTTTCCCCCGGATTCTCCAAGTAAGATAAGTGGGGAGGGACTTTGGGATTCTTTAGACTTTCAGCTGATGAACTGTTATATTGAGTCCTTCTTATGTTGTAGGGTCGAACTGCATCCACTCCAGTAGCAGATTACGACTTGCCTTGCCTTTGCTTGACCTCTTCTGATCTCCTGTGCATCTCCATAGGTAGCGGAGGACCTCTAGCCGTTAGGTATTCTGATAGGCATAACTACACAAGGGGTGGGGGTCTTAGGGTCTTCATAGGTTTGTAGAGTCACTTATATTGTTCTTTTTTCACATTCACAGATCACTGTTTCACGAACATAACCACAGTTGCATAAAGACACAGCAGAAGGAAGAAGACCACAGTCCTGTGTTTCCCCTTTTATCCTTGTTTTGTTCCCCTTCTTTCCGCCACCACCTCTGTGCTCTAGGGCTTGATAGAGGCAGAGAGGGAGGTGGAAGGTTGGGACTTTCTCTACATTGGGACTTGGTGTTGCATGACGCCCCTGCGGAACTCTGACCGGGTAAGATCCTTACAGAACGCGAAGCCCACGTGGTGTGTTCTGCCCGGGCGTCATGGAGCAACAACACGTAACATTGGCGGATCTCGCCAACATGATTGGGAATCTTCAGGCAGAGACCCAGGCGTTGGCACTGCGAGTAAATTCTATACAGAGGGAGAGGCAGGGGGAAGGCCATGCTAGTGACTCCACACCCACTATACAGGTCCATACTCCTCCGTCCATTCCTCTCGCCCCTCCTGAGAGGTTTACGGGCGATTCCTCCAAATTTGCCACGTTCATCAGCCAGTGTCAACTGCATTTCACTTGTAAAGCCCCCTGTTTCCCCACAGATCAGGCTAAAGTAGCGTTTGTGATATCATACCTCGGGGGGTCTGCTGCAAATTGGGCAATTCCATTAATAGACCGAGACGACCCTCTTTTACAGAACTATGGGGCTTTCAAGAACGAATTCAGAAAGTTATTCGATAAACACACATATACTCTCACAGCCGATACGGAATTGCTTTCCTTAAAACAAGGAACTAATGAGATAGCCACCTATATTTCTTCCTTTCAGAAGTTAGTAGTTGAGGCAGACTGGCCCGAGGAGAAACGTGGTACATTGTTCTATAGGGGCCTGAGGGACGAGATCAAAGACGCCTTGTCTCAGATAGTGGACCTTCCCCGTTCCTGTAAGGACCTCATTGATCTGGCAGTACAGATTGATCACCGCCTGCAGGAACGTAAGAAGGAGAGAGGAGGTAAAACAGAGGTTCGGGTAGTAACAATAAGGGAGAAAAGACCTGAAGTCCCCTCTACAGTAGAGGAAGCAGAACCGATGCAGATCGGTATAGTGAGAGGACCTTTAACCCCGGACGAGAGACGCCGACGGCGAGAAAACCGGCTCTGTTTATATTGTGGGAAGGCGGGACATTTTTTGAGGGCCTGTCCCACCAAACCAGTGTCAGGCAAGAAGTCGGAAAACTAGGAAGCCCGGAGACCTGTGAGACAAGGACTTCGGGTACATCTGGATTAAGTGTCTCTTCTTCTGACCCTATCACATTTTCCTCTGGTCATTTTTTTGTCCCTGCTGATTTGGTATGGAAACAAGGACAGGCTGAAACCCAAATCATGCTGGACTCTGGGGCTTCAGGGAACTTTATGGATATAACATGGGCTCAGGAACACCGCATTCAGCCCCAGGACAAGGGGTATGGAGAGACGGTCACCACTATAGATGGGAGTGTGTTAAAATCAGGGCCCATAACACAGAAGACCGAACCCATCAGAGTTCTCCTAGAAACCAATCATGTGGAGCAGGTGGAATTCGATCTTATTCAGTCGCCTCAGTTTCCTGTTCTCTTAGGCCTACCCTGGTTAAGGAAACATAATCCTCTCATAGATTGGCATAAGGCTACTTTACAGTTTCGACCAGAATGTTGCAAGGCACACACCCTGGCTGTTAGTCAAAACCAAGAGAGTAGAAGTACTGGGAACAAAGAAGAGGTGCCTAAGGTTTACCAAGACTTAAACGCTATTTTTGACCCCAAGGAGGCCACTTCCTTGCCGCCTCACAGACCCTATGACTGTCGTATAGACCTTCAAGCAGGAGCCAAGATACCGTTCAGTCGTGTCTATTCCTTGACGGAAAAGGAAAACCTGTATTTACGGGAATATTTAGACAACATGCTTTCCTTAGGGTTCATCCGACCCTCCAAATCACCGGCCTCTTCTTCTCTGTTCTTCATTCCCAAACGGGAAGGGGGTCTACGCTGTTGCATTGACTATAGGGCATTAAATAAAATAACCATCAAGAACAGATACCCTCTTCCACTCATCTCCGCCCTCCTAGACAGAGTAAAAGATGCCCGTGTATTCACAAAATTGGACTTACGGGGGGCATATCATTTGGTGCGGGTAGCAGAGGGGGATGAGTGGAAGACGGCTTTCTGTACCAAGTATGGACTGTTTGAATACTTGGTAATACCCTTTGGGCTTTGCAACGCGCCCTCTGCTTTCCAATTCTTTATAAATGAGGTGCTAAAAGACCTGTTAGATAATTGTGTAATCGCCTATATCGACGATTTGCTGATCTTTTCACAGTCTGTACAAGCACACATCTCACATGTACGACAGGTTCTACAGCGCTTGCAGGACAATCAATTGTACTGCAAATTGGAAAAATGTACATTTCATGTACAATCAGTTCCCTTTTTGGGGTATATAATCTCTCCCAAGGGGTTGCGAATGGATCCACAAAAGGTGGAGGCCATTACAAGGTGGCCGGCTCCTCAAAAGATCAAAGACATTCAGCGATTCATCGGTTTTGCCAATTTTTATCGGCGCTTTATCAACGGCTTTTCCAGATTAGTAGCCCCTATAACGCAACTACTCAGAAAAGGGGTCCCGTTCATTTGGTCAACCTGTTACATAACTCAAGGGAAACACGCCCTTATGTAAACAGGAGAGCTGTTACATAACTCAAGGAAAACACGCCCTATAAAGGGAGGAACCGGGAGGTACAAGGCTGTCGGATATTGTGTTTACACCGACGTACCTGCTTCGTGAAGAGCAGTGTTCCGGAGTGGTGCTCCAGTAAGGCAAGAACGGAGGTAGGTCGAGTCGTTACTCCCTGGGCCGTGTCTTGCCCCATCGTCACCTGTGAAGGACCCGGAAGCTCTACCGGTCAACCATTGAGCTTCGCTTTTTGACTCGGCTGAGTCCAAGCGCAGTGGCGCTTTTGCTGGTTGGAGTCGTAACTCCCAGCCCGACCAGAGACACAGGGACTGCCAGCTGTAACGCACACCAGGAGGTGTTTGCCGCGTTACAGACTCGGAAGTCCACAGGATCGATCGAGCGGCTGCTCTCGGTTCAGTCTTCTTGCTTGTGATTGGGGTATCGGTGACGCATCACCAGGAGGTGACTCCGCGTCCCGGTGCAGTCTGAGGAAGAGGTTGAGCGGCTGCTCCCTTCAGGTAGAGACCCCGGCTGGGTGTTTCCCTGACTCCTCGATTCTCCCCAACACTCTTCGTGCCCCTCACAGCCTACCGATTGGCATTGTCGGCCATTTCATTTCTGCCCTCTGTTGGCATACGCCGGGATCGGCGTATATGCAGAGGACGGTTAGGACCATCCGTGCTGTGGGCTGGTAACGTACTTAGCCTGGAGGATTCCAGTGACTATAACTTTTGTTTGTTCTTTGTATTTTATTTGCCTTCATTAAAAGAACTAACCCTTCACAAGTGGTTGCGTCCTCATTGTCGTGTCTGTTAAACGATCCTGAGACGTTCAGGGCGTTACACAACCGAAGCCGATAAAGCGTTTCAAACCCTGAAGGAGGCCTTCACCCGAGCTCCAGTACTGCAACATCCAGACCCGAGTTATCCTTTTGTGTTGGAGGCTGATGCGTCACAGGTCGCAGTAGGTGGGGTACTCTCACAAGCAGATAGACACTCAGGAGAATTGCATCCAGTAGCCTTTTTTTCACACAAACTAACCCCTGCAGAAGTCAACTATGCAGTGGGAGACAAGGAGTTGTTAGCTATTAAAAAAGCCTTTGAAGAGTGGCGGCAATACCTACTGGGAACCAAACATACGGTGACTGTATATACAGATCATCGTAATTTGCAATTTCTACGATCAGCTAAGGCCCTTTCCATGAGACAGCTCCGTTGGGCACAGTTCTTTAGTGAGTATGACTTCACTATACAGTACCGGGCGGGTAGAAAGAACGGTAAAGCGGATGCTATGTCTCGCTTAGGGTTTGAGATACCAGAAGAGAAGGCAGAACCTCCCTTAATCATCCCGCCAGACAAGATCATAGGAGCCTTATCCGAGAACGACTTCCTTTCGGAAGTCGTGAGGGAACAGCAAGGTCCCGAGGGGCAGGAGTTGATTAAGACCACAGAGTATGAGACTAGAGAAGGGGTCATATATGTACAGGGAGGGCTAGTATTACCTACACATGCCTTACAGGAACAAGCTTTAGAGTGGTGTCATTCCCATCCCTTGGCCGGTCATCCCGGACTTAAAAAGACTTTGGATAATGTACGACGCCGCTTTTGGTGGTCTACCCTGGGCAAGGATACTGAACAATACGTTAAGACCTGTCATGTATGCGCTCAAAGCAAGGTGTCGCGGCAACACCCCTCTGGGTTACTCCAACCCTTACCCACACCTCCTTTCCCTTGGCACACGGTGTCTTTAGATTTCATAGTGGAACTTCCCCCTACTATCAAGGGCTTTAACACTTTGTTGGTGGTGGTAGATTTGTTTACGAAGATGGCACACTTCATCCCCCTGAAGGGATTACCCACTGCAGCAGAACTAGCCACTGTTTTCTTACAGCATGTGATCAGGTTACACGGATTCCCCTCTGTGGTAATTTCAGATAGGGGTGCCCAGTTTGTCTCTCGATTCTGGCGACAGCTATGCTCCTTACTGCAGATTGATGTGAGACTGTCCTCTAGCCATCATCCGCAGACAGACGGGCAGACCGAAAGGGTCAACCAGTGTTTTGAGCAGTACGTGCGAAGTCAGTCTTTACACTCACGCAGCGAGTGGGATAAGATGGTATGGGTGGCGGAGTTCGCATATAATAACAGCCAACATGCATCCACGAAGTACACTCCTTTTTTTTGTTCACATGGTTATCATCCAAAGGCTTTTCTATCACCTAGAGCCTCCTCTTGTAACGCACCAGCAGTTAGTGACTTCGTTCAAGAAATCCACCGTATACACCAGCTGACACAGTCAAACTTAGAACAAGCAAAGGAAGCGTACAAAAAAGGAGCAGATCGCCATAGACAGTTAGAACCAGACTATAAGGAGGGCGATGAGGTATGGTTGTCTACCAAATACATTCCATTGAAGGGGTCCTGTAAATTTAAACCTAAGTTCCTTGGACCATACCCGATCTCTAGAGTCATCAATCCTGTGGTTATGGAACTAACACTCCCTGAAACCATCAAGGTACACCCTGTTTTCCATGTCTCCCTCCTGAAACCTGTGGAACCCGGTACTCGTTTACCAGCTCACCCTCCTCCGGTATTGGTTGACGGGGGAGAAGAATATGAGGTAGAATCCATTGTTGACTCCCGACGGAGTAGACGCCGTCTACAATACTTGATACATTGGAAGGGGTATGGCATTGAAGATCGCACCTGGGAACCTGCCAGCCAGGTGCATGCTCCTCGCTTGATACGATTGTTCCACAGACGACATCCTCAGAAACCCAAACCCATGGGGGGTGCGTTAGGGGGGGTGTACTGTCATGCTTGCCGCGACCACTCCTCCTCTGGTGACGAACCATCTGCAGCGTCTGGCTATCGCGCACGCGCGATGGCGGCAGGCCAGTAGAAAAGCCTGCCATTCGGAAGGCTCGGGGCTTCGCGTTCTAGTGTTTGCCCCAGGCTGTTCCATGAACTTCCTGTTCCTGCTTCCGGGTTCCGGTTTGCTCCTGTTGCGCGGGCGCTTCGGCGTCCGTTTTGGAATCTCATCTTTCCTTGCCTCTCCGTCTTCTTTCTTGGAGAGCGAATCGGACAGTCCGTTATTCGGACGTATTGCTGAGTGTTTTTTCTCGGCCAGCAGAGCTCTGTTGTATATTTTGCGGTACCGCTGTTCTCTTTCTTTTTGCCCCGTCCTTCCGGATACTTTCCTGTTTTGGGATCCGAGCTCACAGGGACCAGAGCGCTCCGCCCACTTTGCCGGATTTTGTCCCGCGGGCCGGCCGGGTGTCTCTGCCCTGTCTCCCCCCATCTTCGAGGCCAGTTGTGGTCCTACCATTTATCCCTGTGGTAGGCTGACCTCCAGCGAGTGCCAGATTCTCCCCTCCTTCTTTAAGTGCACTTCTCCTGCTGATGTGTCTGGAATCTACACGAAGAAGCCTCTCCAGGTGCCTTGTGTCTACTGTGATTTTCCCCCGGATTCTCCAAGTAAGATAAGTGGGGAGGGACTTTGGGATTCTTTAGACTTTCAGCTGATGAACTGTTATATTGAGTCCTTCTTATGTTGTAGGGTCGAACTGCATCCACTCCAGTAGCAGATTACGACTTGCCTTGCCTTTGCTTGACCTCTTCTGATCTCCTGTGCATCTCCATAGTTAGCGGAGGACCTCTAGCCGTTAGGTATTCTGATAGGCATAACTACACAAGGGGTGGGGGTCTTAGGGTCTTCATAGGTTTGTAGAGTCACTTATATTGTTCTTTTTTCACATTCACAGATCACTGTTTCACGAACATAACCACAGTTGCATAAAGACACAGCAGAAGGAAGAAGACCACAGTCCTGTGTTTCCCCTTTTATCCTTGTTTTGTTCCCCTTCTTTCCGCCGCCACCTCTGTGCTCTAGGGCTTGATAGAGGCAGAGAGGGAGGTGGAAGGTTGGGACTTTCTCTACATTGGGACTTGGTGTTGCATGACGCCCCTGCGGAACTCTGACCGGGTAAGATCCTTACAAAAGCATGCCAGGCAGTGCATGACAAACCCCACACTCTCAGGCACATACTGCAGCATCTCAACTTCATATGTGCCCCCCTGCACTCTCACTCACACTGTTGAAGACTTACCACGACATTTGGGTCCCCATATAGCCTTGGATAGTGTGTGAGCACCTCGTCCACCAGGACCTCCAGCTCCTTGCTGGTGAAGGGACTGGCCCGGATCTTCTTAGTTCTCGCCATCACTGTGGCCAAATGACAGCAGCTGCTACAGTTGGTGTTGAGGGGTGGCAGGCAGCAGTTCCTGGAGGCAGAATCTGTTGGTGTTGAGGGGTGGCAGGCAGCAGTCCCTGGAGGCAGCAGCGGCAGGTGAGGGGTCTCAGACAGCAGGCAGTGAGGCTGTCTCCCACACTTATATAGCTCCCTGGGGTAGTTTCTGTGGTTCCAGGTCAGCCTTTTTCAAATGCAGCCAATGACCGGCCCCGCGGTGGCAGAGCATGCCTACCGCAAATTTCAAAATTGCATTAGGCTACCGCGATTGCGGTTCCCATTGGCTGTAAGGGCATGGTCCATGGCGGTGACACACCGCTGGTGCCAGGCGGTAGCTACTGCGATTTGGGTGCCATACACTGCAATGAGTGACCGTGATTTGGATGGCGGAGCATGCCAACCGCCATATTGCAAGACTCATATGCCTATCAGTACCACGAGCGTGGCTTTGGCATTGGCGGTGACACACCGCTGGTGCCAGGCGGTAGCTACCGCGATTTGGGTCAGAGACACTGCAATGAGTGACGGTGATTTGGATGGCGGGGCATGCCAACCGCCATATTGCAAGACTCATATGCCTATTAGTACAGCGAGTGTGGCTTTGGCATTGGCGGTGACACACCGCTGGTGCCTCATGGTAGCTACCGCGATTTGGGTGACATACACTGCAATGAGTGACCGTGATGTGGATCGCGGAGCACTTTGACAGCACCTATGGACACAGGCTGTGTCAATGGCCAATGGCGAGTTATCAACAGTGCACAGTGGCCACATGAATAATGGCACATCATTGTGCACACTATGCCATATTGACATTTAGACCACTGCTGTCTACACATGCCATGTTTGTATATGTGATTTAGTACATTGGCATGTACTCACTCACATGTAACTTGTGATTTTGATGGGCATGTACACAGAACAGAGCTGTAATGGACTTTCCAATGGGTACACATGTCTATGTGTGAAAGGGCAGATAAAATCCCAGTGATGTATGTGTCAATGAACAATGTGCATATTGGACTGTCAACTTTTCTTGGCTCATGCACACACTTGTTGTTTATGCACAGACTGTGCTCATTGTGTTGTTGATGTGTGCCCTGTTTGACTTATGGCTGAAGGTGTGGCAGGTACAGCAGCTAGGTATGAGATAGTGGTGTTGCAGATTCACACATATGCTGTTTGAAATACTCTCAGGGATGATCATGCTAGATGTGGCCTATCCCTTTGTGCATTCTCATAGTCAGATGTTGTTTCGGAGGTACTTGCTGTGTGAAAGAGGACAAGTGTACGAGTAGTATAGCTGAAGGTGTCACTACATGTAAGGTGGCCTGCAACTCGACTGTGATGACAGTCCTTGTTGGCGTTCTGTCAGTCAAAATGTAAGATGTGATACACATCTCAAAGTGTATTGCATTGACATGTGTCCCCTTTTATCTCAACTAGGAGGAGACCAAATCTGCATCATCCCTACACAGTGCTGGCAGACATAGAGAATGAGGAGAACATCCGGAAATTCCGTCTGGATAGAGCCACCCTATAAACCCTATGTGCTATGTTGGAGCCCCACCTGCAGCCTCACAGGACATATCCGGGTGCTTTCACCACAACAACGAAGGTGATGGCGGCCCTGCATTTTTTTGCGACTGAATCATTCTAGAACACGGTGGCCAGCGCAGGTGGGATGTCGCAACCGATGTTCAGCATGGTGCTACGGGATGTCCTGTCCGCCATGATGATATACAAGGACAGATATATACATTTCCCCAGGAGGCATTAGTTGGCGGATGTTAAGGGTGACTTTTATGCACATCCCCCATGTTGTTGGTGCCATTGATTGCACACATGTTGGCTGGTTCCACCACAGGCACGTGAGCACGTCTACAGGAATCGGAAACATTTTCATTCCATCAACGTGCAAGTGGTGTGCCAGGTGGATATGATCATCTCGCACGTGTGTGCCAAATTTCCAGGTTCGGCCCACGACTCATACATCATGCAGAATAGCATCATGCCCCAGTTGATGGCTAGTCTGCTTCCTGAGCGGGCATGGATTGTGGGTGAGTATGCAGAGTCAATTAGCGTGCTGTGTTTGTGACATGCTGTCCTCTGCCACAGTTGTATTACAAAGTAGGTCTGTTTATCTCACACCTAGGTGATTCTGTATATCCCAACTGTCCTTGGTTGCTGAGCGCACTGCGCAATCCTCAGACCCCGGCTGAAGTCTGCTACAACGATGCCCATGGGAGGACCCGTCGTGTGGTGGAGCGGACTTTTGGTCTCCTCAAGTCACGGTTTCGCTGCCTGGACAAGACCGGAGGTGCCCTCATGTACTCGCCACAAAAGGTGTGCCAGATCATTGTAGCACGCTGCATGCTCCTCAACCTTACCTTGCTCAAGGAGATCCCTCTGCTCCTGGATGGTGATGAGCAGCCAAGGCCCCCGCCTGCTAACCAACCCATGTCCAGTGACGAGGATAGTGAAAAGGAGGAAGGTGTTGACCTGCGTCAACAGCTCATCAACCGCTACTTCACTTGAAGGTGACCCATTGTGTGATGATGTCGCTGTTGTTGGCAAGGTGTGTGTGAGCTTTGTGACTGCAGCCGGTTATTGACTCAATGGTAGCTGACAATGTTTCTGGGACAGAGTCGTTTGGCACATCTACATGGTGTTTATGTCAGTACTGTCGCTCATAGTAATGTGTGCAGAATTGAGTACCTTGATGACAAGTGTTGAGTGATAGCTGTGATGCCAACACCTGACTAGTAAATATTGTTCTGTTCTGTTTTCCTAGGTCCCTTCAGCCTCTCCTTGCCAACACACATTCCATACTCCAAGTACATTGTAATCATGGTGAAGACTGCACTACCTGGAATAAACATGGAGCTGACACAACAACATGTGTGTGTGTGAGTAGTGTTTATTTACAATGGAGACATTTGAGGGTGGGTGAATATTTACAATAAGGTGATTATTGATGCAGTGAGTTGTCAGTTATGGTACATGAGACAATCAAGTAGTGGTGACCCAAACATCGATGTGGTGACCCAGTCCAACAGACAGATGCCATTCACAAGGCAGTGTGGGTAAGGACAGTCCAGAAAGTCAATGCAGTATTGAAGAGTGAGGTCATCATGGCTGGCTCCGTGACTGGAGTTTGGTAGGTGCTTTGCCACGGGTTACTCCCAGGGATTTCTTTGGACGGCCCCTTGCTCGTTTTGCAGGGGGGCCCTCTGCTGCAGGGCCAGTGGGGTCTGAGGACTCACCCCTCTCTGTGGCCGCAGGGGAGGATGCAGCCCACCAGAGTGAGGTGGAGGTGTTGGTTGTGGCGCAGGCCTGTCCCTCAGTACTGCCACTAGCTGGCCCAAGAGGTCCACAATTTGTCCCATGCGGGTGTCCATGGACCTCATCAGCAGGAGGAGCTCGCGTGAATCTTCCTCAGTCCGGCCCCTTCATCCCTGTTCATAGGCCCCAATGACTCTGTTGATGTTGTCCAGGGCTTCGGTCCCAGTGTCCGGTTGTCTATTTCTGACTCTTGTCCTCCCACCTGTCCTGCTGCCACGGACCTGTTGCCTCACCGCTGTAGACACACGCATACTCTCCCTGCACTCCTCAGTTGGTGGTGTGGGGTGATCATCCTCTGGTGCTGGGAGGGTGTTGCAGGCAGCACTGGTGGTGGTGGTGGTGCGTGTTGAGGACGCACAGGCCGTTACAGCAGGGGGCTGCAGAGATGTTGTTGTTGCAGCAGATGTGGTGGTGGGGACAATGGGTTCCTGGGACCTGTTGCGCCCTGGCACATCAGATGGGCCAGCTTCGAACACCTCATCCAAAGAATCCAGGGAGTCAACATTCGAGAGTCCATGTTGCAGGGGGGAAGACAGGCTCAGCAGGTTGCAGTTATCGTCCTCTGCAGTCAGTTCTTGGTCACCTGTGAGACAGAGGGGAGATGTTCATTGAGGTGCACCCCTCAAGCATGGTGTCAGATGTACCTTGTTCACTATTCATACACAACACCGTTTAGTAGTTGTCACATTGTTTGTCTGCACACTACTGTGCATCCTGACTTGCTTTGGCAGGACATGCGTTGCTTGTCCATGGTGTGACATGTCAATACATGCAACGTGCAACGTGCATATTTTGTGATTACAAGGACATGTTGTCATCTGACAACTTGTGCCACAACAATTTAATGTGAAGCATCTTTGTTGATCACTCTGCCTGGCAGAGGTTACAGCTGAGCATGGACTGGCCATTGTTATCTCATGCATTCCTTTGTCATGCCATTTGCAAACTTCAATTTGTATTGCCGCTCATGCTTTCTTTGTTCTCATATGGTAATTGATGCTCTGGCCCTATGGCACTTACACATGGCATTCAGTGCTGTGCATTGTTGTGCAGCAACTTTCATCAACATGTGAATTGGTGAGTCACACTTTAGTTGCTGTGATAGTTACATTCTCTTGGCTGGCTGCACACTGTAAGTGGCTCTAGGATCTGTGTGAATTTTGGTTTGTTGGTGTTGTCATATGGCAACATGCTTTTTGGGAGGAATAACGGGGTGCATGCACTGTCTACTTACCTGTTCGGTTCTGACAATTGGGTGGAATTTGTGACACATCTCTCTGTGTGTGAGGTGGAGGGATACATCCTACTCAGGGGTGGAACAAGAGAGCATAAGATGGCTACCTACTTGTTAGGTGAAGGTGTACAATGCAATGGCTGACACATGCTTCTGGGTGGGGGTGAGTGCTACATCTTGCTGAGCTTGGGAACAAGGAGGCATGGTGGGAGTTGTGGTGCAGGCCTCCCACACCCAGACAGAACAACCTTGGTAAATGGCTACCTACCTGTGAGTTTTGTTGGTGAGATGCAATGGCTGCCACATGCATCTGGGTGGGAGGGAGTGCTCCATCCTGCTCAGAGGTTGGACAGGGGTGCATGGTGGGAGTGGTGGTGCAGGCCTTACACCCCCAGACAGAACAACCTTGGTAAATGGCTACCTACCTGCGAGTTTTGTGGGTGGATACAATGGCTGCCACATGCATCTGGGTAGGAGGTAGTGCTCCATCCTGCTCAGGGGTGGGACAGGGGTGCCTGGTGGGAGTTGTAGTGCTGGCTTCCCACTCACAAAAACTCCTCCCAGTAAAGTTGGCTACCTACCTATACGTTTGTGGAGAGCAATACAATGGAGGACACATGGTTGTGGGTGGGGTGGGAGTGCTCCATCCTGCTGACCTTTGGTACAAGTGGACCTGGTGTGAGTTGTAGTGCAGGCTTCCCAACCCCTGAAACTCCTCCCTGTTAAGATTGTTACCTACCTGTTAGGTGAAGGTGGAAAATGCAATGTCTGCCACATGCATCTGGGTGGGAGGGAGTGCTCCATCCTGCTCAGGGGTGGGACAGGGGTACATGGTGGGAGTGGCGGTGCAGGCCTCCCACCCACAGACAGAACAAACTTGGTTAATGGCTACCTACCTGTGTCACAGCCTTGGATCCTCAGGGTCGTATGTTGCTTGTTATGGTCCACCTCTCGATACCACCATGGTCTGATTTACCATACAGACTCCATGGAGTGATCAAGCGGGGGAAGGGAAGGATGGGGACAGCGGGGAGGGAGACCTGCAAAGAGATAACAATCAGGTAATTCACAGCAATTACACCCAACCAGGAGTTTACTACAAGACCACCGATGCTTAATACTCTGTCTATATACCTGTAAAGAAAAATTCTTTCTTTCTCTAGTCAGCATACATTGTTGATCATATCGTGGTACATATCTAAAGAAATGAAACAACACATTTAATAATACATGACGCTGATTCACCTGTGTCTCTCTTCGAACTCTCCTGTAACCTACCCAAGGATATGCTGTGCGAGGCCTTACAGGGGTGCAGGGCTGACTTGAATAACTTGCAGGTTCCCCTGTAGCAAAACAATATGAAGAGGGCCCCCGGCAGAGGCGCGTAAAAAGACAGTGCAGGTAAGGCTATTATGCTTTGATATAGCAGAACAGGATAGTGAACTAGCTTCAAAGTTATGGCATCTAACTTTGAAAACCCCAAGTACTTCTGATACTTCTCAGAATGTTAATAAAGCACAACCTGTTCGGAACCAGCCTCACTCTCCGTGTGAGAAATAAAAAATCAAACATACACATATGTGCCAAGGCTCGATTTCCCTATGAGCGCTGAAGACTCCAGGAAGTCTTTGTAAATAGCAAAGTCACAAGAGTACTGTTGGGAACCTAACGCTCCTAAAACCATCAAGGAACAAAGTAAACAATTTTCTCTCTCACAGGTAACCCACTCCGCAAGGAGATGACTCCAGAAACGTTAAGGAAGGCAGCCGCCTCCCTCCAGTTCGGCTAGGTATTGTATAGCCTTAAATCTCCCCGCTTGCTTTCCAATAGCAAACGGGTCTAGTTTCCGCTTTCCCGCAAGAACCTGGTAAGAGGTTCAGCCAATGGGATAGCTGTAGCAGCAAAACAGTAAGCCCAAGGTATGCCGCATCGGCTGAGCAACTTGGAGAGAAATTTCAATGAAAAGTGGTGCAACTTGCACCCTTACCAGGCCTCTAGGACTCGGTGTCTCAGCGGTAGGAGTAACCGGCACCCGCTGCTCCCTCTGCAAGGACTAAGTAACGCCCTTCCGGAAGTGCTATGACGTCATCGACGGGAGCAGCGCTGGGAATCCTAGGATGTGTGCTTACAGTCTCATCCGTGTGCCTCGTCAGTGTCTTCCTTGATGGGACCTGGCAGTACATCCCTCTCCTGAAGAACACTGACAGAGGCAAGGCATATGAGGAAAACGTTTGTGGAACACGTAAACATATCGAGGTGCATGAACCCCTGTAGCAGGTTCCCATGAATTTTCCTCGTTACCATAACCCTTCCAGGCAACTAGATACCACAACCTGGTGTGATTAATTTTCGAGTCCAGGATACCCCTCACTTCATGCTCCACCTCCCCATCCACCAGCACAGGAGTTGGTATCTTCCCTATCCTTACACGGGACGGTTTAAGTAGAGAAATGTGAAATGCAGGATGAATGCGTAAGGAGGAGGGCAAGGCTAATTTTACCACCACAGGATTAATCAGTTTGACTATTTTGTAGGGGCCGATGTTACGAGTATTAAAGATAATGTATCTCTTAAATCTTATGTTTTTGGTGGATAACCACTCATACTCTCCTTGCTTGTAGGTAGGCCCTTCTCGCCTATGTCTATCTGCATAAGCTTTATACAGGACTTTTGATTTCTGCAACTCCTTACGTGCGTGCTGTAGTGTTTTTTGAATGTGCATTATCCGTTCCAGTACCTCTGGCACAGATCTCTGGCCCACAGTATGCTGGAAGGGGGTGAAACAAGGGTCATACCTATAAGTGCAGTGGAAAGGTGTATGTTTAGTAGAGCTGTGTAACACCCTGTTATACGCTACGTCCGCCAACCATAGATTGTCTACCCATGCTTCTGTGCTGATATCCCCATAACATCTGAGATACTGTTTCAAGGTCTGGTTAACCCTTTCGGTCTGGCCATCGGTCTGGGGATGGAAGCTGGTAGACAGATTAGAGGTAATGTGTAGAGCCGCACACCACTTCTTCCAGAAGGTAGCAGTGAATTGGGTCCCCCTGTCGGACACTACCACTTGAGGAAGTCCGTGTAACCTCACCATATTTTTTAACAGGATTTGTGCCAGCTTGCCCGCCATGGGTATTTTCTTGCAGGCCATAAAGTGGGCTAGTTTAGTCAAGTAATCCACTACTACAAGAATGACGGTATGTCCCTGGTCTGGGGGTATTCCTACTACGAAATCAAGTGAAATCCTTTCCCATGGTTGGGTTGGGGTAGGGAGAGGTTGTAAAAGCCCTACCGGTCTGTTGTGTGTCGTCTTCATCTGGCAACATACCGTACACTCAGTAACCCATGTTTTTATGTCTCGTTTGATGGTGGGCCACCAAAACTGACGGAGAACCCGTTCAGTGGTCTTCTCGATACCATTGTGCCCTGCACTGGGTGAAGTATGGCACCAGTAGAACACTTGTTTCCGCAAGGAAGCGATAGGTAGCATCAACTGGTTCCCACGCACCGGTAGCCCATCCTTCACAGTCCAGTCTTTGTTCCTCATCAACCATACATTCCATTTGTCCAGTGTCATGTTATGTTTGAGACTCCTAAGGAACTTTTCCGTGACTGTGGCACATATCACATTCCGAGGATTCACAATGGCGTTCTCGGGGAGGTTTTCAGGAGTAGTCGGGGTAGTTTGGCGACTCAATGCGTCGGCCTTCTTATTTTCGCTTCCAGGGCGAAACGTCACAAGGAAGTTGTACTCAAAGAACAGCATCCAGTGCAACTGTCGGGTGTTAGATGTCTGGCCGCGGTCATGAACTGTAGGTTGCGGTGGTCAGTGAAGACAGTGACTATGTGTTTGGATCCCATTAAGTATTGTCTCCACTCCTGGAATGAGTTTTTAATAGCCAACAGCTCCTTCTCCGCAATTGTGTAGTTGCGCTCGGCTGCATTGAGTTTCCTGGACATGAAAGCCACTGGGCAGAGTTGGCCTGTATCAAGGTGACGTTGAGAAAGCACAGCCCCTACCACATATCCGGATGCGTCAGCCTCCACAATGTATGGCTGTTCGGGATCCGCATGTCGTAACACCGGGGCAGATACAAACGCCTTTTTTAGGGCCTCGAAACCTTGTTGGGCCTCCTCCGTCCAACGAAACACCACTTTCTTCCTTAATAAGTGTGTCAGTGGAGTGGCCAGCTTGGAAAAATTATCGATGAACCTGCAGTAGAAGTTTGCGAACCCCAGGAAGCATTGGATATCGCGAACCGTCGTGGGAGTAGGCCATTCCTTTACCGCTTGTATCTTGCGATCGGACATTTCCTGACCCCAAGGTGTCAACATTACTCCTAGAAATTCCACCGTGGTGACACCGAATTCACATTGACGGATCTTACAATATAACTGATGTCTTCTCAATGTTTGTAGAATGGTGCGTACATGGGTGCCATGGATCTCTGTGTTGGATGAGTAGATCAAAATATCATCAATATAGACTACCACAAAATGGTCAAGGAATTCCCTTAGCACATCATTGAGGAAGTACTGGAATATACATAGAGGCCAAAGCATGTTTTGAATGCCGTCTTCCATTCGTCTCATCCTTACCAGATGGTAGGCTCCCTTTAAGTCCAGGCAAGTGTAGATCACTGCCTTTTTTACCTGTTCCAGTAAGACGTTAATGAGAGGCAATGGATACCGATTTTTTACAGTGATGGCATTAAGCAAATGAAAGTCCACACATGCGCGCAGCTCTCTGTTGGCTTTAGGTATAAAAAATAACGGAGAGGCCGCAGGTGATCTGGAAACCCTGATGAAGCCCAAAGCTAGGTATTTGTCCAAATACTCACAGAGATGGATGTTTTCCGGCTCTGTTAACGCATACACTCTACCGGATGGTATGACAGCCCCAAGGTGCGAGGCCTTACAGGGGTGCAGGGCTGACTTGAATAACTTGCAGGTTCCCCTGTAGCAAAACAATATGAAGAGGGCCCCCGGCAGAGGCGCGTAAAAAGACAGTGCAGGTAAGGCTATTATGCTTTGATATAATAGAACAGGATAGTGAACTAACTTCAAAGTTATGGCATCTAACTTTGAAAACCCCAAGTACTTCAAGTACTTCAAGACAGGGGTACATGGTGGGAGTTGTGGTGCAGGCCTCCCATCCCCAAACAGCCCTTCCTGTGAAGATGGGTACCTACCTGTTAGGTGAGAGGGGAACCATACAATGGCTGCCACAGGCATCTGGGTGGGAGGGAGTGCCCCATCCTGGTCAGGGGTGCATGATGGGAGTTGTGGTGCTGGTTGCCTAGACACATGCCACGCTGTAAATATTGTGTAGCTTTGGGGTGATTCAGATGGAGTGAATGTTACGGCTGTGAGACCTGTGTTGGGTATGGTGGTGCAGACTAATGGGCTTGGGCCTAGGAGGTGTAGCTTTGTAGTTGTGCAAGACAGTACATAGCAGTGTGATGGTATACATTTGTTTGTACTTACCAGCCTGCACTCTCCCGGCTATTCCTGTGAGACTCTCTGGATGCAGTATGGCAAGCACCTTCTCCTCCCATGAAGTGAATGTTTTAGTGGAACAGGAGGGCCACCGCCAGTCATCTGTGCCAGCTCACGGTTCTTGCTCCTCTTCTTCTTCACAACAGTCTTCAGGTCATGCCACTGCTTCTGGATTTCCTGTTTGTTGCGCGGGGTGGTCCCTACTGCATTGACCTTATTAACTATCCTTACCCACATTTGTGCTCTTGTGGCTAATGGTGTCTGTCGGACCAGGTTACCAAACAATTGTGGTTCAACTCTGATTATCTCATCTACCATGACCCTCAACTCACTCGCAGTGAATTTTGGCATTTTCTGTGGTGCCATGGTGTGTGATGTGCCAAGGGGTTAGAGGTGCAGGTGTGGAAGTTGTGTTAGTAGTGGTGATGTCTGTGTGCTGTGCTGTGCTGATTTGCCTCTCCTTTCAGCTGCGGTGTTGGGCCCTTCAGTTGAGGAGTATTGCAAAGGATTGTGGTCAGGGATGGGGCTGGTTTTATACTTAGCTATGTGGGTGTGTCAAAGTGGGTTACTGCTGTCAGGTATGTTGTGTGGGTTGTCCTGGAATTTGTTGTTTTCAGATTTGCCATGGGTGTGTGTCTTGGGATGTGTTAGGTGTTTTTAGGGGCAGGACTAGTTTGCTGTGTGCACTTGGTGGCCATGTTGTGTGTTTTCATATTGTCCACCATTTTATTCATGGAGCATCGGCAGTGGTGGCTATGCTACAGCCCTTCCGCCGTATCTCCCATTCATCACTGTTTGCAACCGCGGCGGTCGGAAACAGCGGAACGTACCGCGGGCACATCGGGGCTATCCACATTTTCTAGGCGGTGTCTCCACTATCGTGGCGGTGGGTTGGTGTGTTTTTCCGCCAAGAATCCGTACACCGCAGATGGCTTTTGACTCTCTCTGTCCGCTACGGGTGTTTATTCTTTGGCTCTTTCCGCCGCAGTCTGTTTTTTGGGCGGTTGGTCCTAATCGGACTGCCGGTTTTGCCGCGGTACCGGCGGGAAAGCTGTTTTCCTCTACCAATGGCGGTCGGGTGGTTTTCCGACCGCCATCCTAATGGGCCCCTTAACGTTTATCCTTTTCTACAGAACAACCTGCAACTAAACTTCATTGACAAGTACACATCACAGACCACAACAAAAGTAAGTATATAAAAAAAGCTGCTTTACGAGTACTAATACGGCAACAGTTAAAAGTCCAAATAATCTGAACATTGTTAATTATCTAAAATATAATATTTGTAATACATAAAACTACTTTTTCTCTTCCAACCAAAAAACACCTGTTTCAAGAAGAAGCTTGCAGAAGAAAAAGTTTCCAAGAACACAAATCTTCACATGTATACTTAACTGTATGTTAACGAACAACATTTATGAAATAAATTATTACAGTAATTAAAGACATAATTGCAGAAGGTGCAAAATCTATAACATCACAGAAGCTGAAACTGTATTACATGGAATGTACCTACACTCAAGAAAATGCTTCTGCACTCAAGAAAATGCTTCTGCTCAACATATTATTTGGAAATGTAAAAAATATTATTCTAATGCATGTTATGGGAGGGCAACTACCAAAGAAACTCTAGTAATTAATGTAAAAGAGTATAACCATCCTCCCAATGTAACAGAAATAGAAGTAAGAGAAGTATTGCCCCAGTACCCAAGGACTCACAGCACAAATACTGGTAGAGTTATCATCAATACCCACCTTAAAATGCCTCATAACAAGAACTAAAGGGACCTCATGTAGTGCCGCCCTTCCGTTGCACTTACCTCCGTGCAGTTTGTGCCATGCACGACATGGTGCATGGCACACAGTGCACAGACCTGTAGGAGGTGCTGCATGGCCCTTCTCAGGACCGCAGCATGTCCCTTCTGTGGTAGCACCAACTTCGGACCGCCATCCCGGTGTCTGATCGTAATATGGCAGTCAGACCACTGCATGCTCGTCATGTCCCTATTATCAAAATAACAAAGAAAAACGTACTCCCCTA
Organism: Triturus cristatus; assembly: GCF_964204655.1. Classification (NCBI taxonomy): domain Eukaryota; kingdom Metazoa; phylum Chordata; class Amphibia; order Caudata; family Salamandridae; genus Triturus; species Triturus cristatus. The sequence continues at coordinate 11,719,837 of NC_140589.1, read as the reverse complement.
ATTGACCACTTCGAGGACACATGGGTAGGCAGACTGAATAGATCCGGATAGAGACGCCAGGCAAAATTTCAGTTACCATGGTGGAATGTCTATGACAGCACTGTGGCACAGGAAGCAAAAGCAAACAATGCAGTGGAATCATGGCATAACGCCTTCCAATCCATTTTAGGCAGAACCCAACCTACACTTTACAAAATACTAGATGCCTTACAATAAGCAAATCTACCAAGAAATTAGAATAGAACAATCTGTTACAGAAGCTGTCCTTTACTAACCAAACAAACCAGAAAAATGTATGAAATGCTACAATTCAAAGTAAGACTATTTAAAAACAACAAAGGCCTAGACTACTAAGGGGCCGATTCCGATCCGGGTCGGAAGGGCACCAAACGCGATCCGGCCGGAAAAACTACGAGCCGTACGCGTGTTTTCTGGCCGACTCGTACAGCTGTACGAGCGAACAAGTACAATGCGAGCTACATGAAATTTACCGACCGAGTCTTTTCCGGGTCCGAACCACTCCGTACGTCTCAGTCGTAAGCTAACCGTGGCGTGCAATGGATGCGATTCACAACCGAGCCAGTACGATGCACGCGTCGGACGGCCAGTGTGAGCCTGTCGGGTTCCTCAGCTCCTCAGGATCGGAACGATGCTCATTATGGTCCACCTCTCGATAGCTTCAAGTCTGAGGGCTATTATAGCGCAGATCAGTGAAGCGATCGAGCGAGGGAAGGAAAGGGAGGGGACAGCAGGGAAGGAGACCTGTAATGAGATAAGAATAACACGTTATAAGACACTATTCCTCCTCCCACCACTCTACCCCCAGACCTTGTGTGAGTGTGCCTCTCTAGTAACGGATAACTACCTGTAAAGGAAAATAACGAGATGCGTAATTCATCAGGTGTTAAGTCTTTTGCTTCACCCCCAGCTCGAGGGTCCGTAAGACAAGGCTTCGTATCAGATAAGAATTTATATGTACCACTACAATGACATTATTAGTCACACGCCAAAGCTACACTCGGTTTATTCTCACTATTCAAGCATTCCTCTTCCGATACAAAACATACCCAAATGTTATTGGTCAGGTCATCGCAGAGGTTGTATGAGTTCTTCGTGACTCAACCACAATCCCCTGCTAGGGAAACATAATTATAACAGTTTAAACGCAGATCTCTCTTTATCCGCGATGTACAATGTACTGAGAAACACAAATTCCAATATCAACACACACGGTTGTGGAACGTTACTGGCCAATGTTCCGTGTTATATCCCACATGGTATCAATAAGAGTCTAGCATGTACTTAAATGCCCAGGTTACGGATATCTATCATACACCGGTATTCCTATGACTCGCATGAGCCTACACACGTGTGGCTCTCCAACGAGGAGGAACACCAGGTGCTGATTATACACGCAATGCCCAGTTCTGATGTGTCTTTGCTTGCACCCAATGAATATATCCATGCGTAACCTGGCAGGCTGAAAATCGTTTGTTTCCTTTTGTTTGCCAAGATTCAAAGGAGGACACAATAGGAAATGATGCGGTGCACAGCACCCTTACCGCGTCTGCCGGTTGTTTTGCCAAAGGTTGTAGGAGTATAGCAAACTCCCACCGAGTTCTTACCCACAGGAAACGCTACAGCGTAGCGCAACTTCAATGCCAAAGGCCTCCTCTCTATTAAGGACAAGCTGGCAGGCGTGAAGACATCTAGAGGTGCTGATGCAATGGGAATTACTGATTAGTAGCTGCTAGGAGTGGCCCCTGGATCTAACCTCCCTGGCAATGAAGGGTGATAGCCAGTCTTTCCTTCAGGAGATAAAGAGGGACATCGCAGTCATGATGACCAAGGATGTCACCAGGGCGCTTGCGGAGCTTGACCAAACGGTGAAGGGGATTGAATCTCGCATAGACCTCATGGAGGCGACGTTGCACTACAAGATCAGGAGCAAGATGATCTGATAGAGAAAGTGTTGGTGCGTACAACCCAGTTATGACTTCAGGGAGATGCCTTTGAAGACTATGAGAATCATGCCAGGTGCAATAATATCTGCATTAGGGGTGTGAGCACCTCAGTGCCCAATTCCGAGCTTGACAAACCACCTAAGCCCCCTCGCCTTTACATCCAGCCCAGCCTCCTATAGTATCACAGTAATATACAACGAAGTGGATGATAGCAATAACGGGGACTAAGGGCCCATGATTTGGCAAACAGAATGTAATGGCATATGTAGGTACCAATTTGAGCATCCTATTAAAGAAGTTTTTTTATACATTTCTCTAGTGTGTGACAATAGGGCAATACTCCTTGGGTTTCCCAGGTTGAGAAACGTTTGCTCAACTTCTGGGCAAGATTTAGCTTTGACACCGTGAACCATGATATTCTAATTAGGAGGCTACAAGAGATAGGAGTCAAGAACTCTGCCCAAACATTGCTCAAATCCTTTCTGAACAACAGATGTCAATATGTTCAGATAGGGGACTCCTGCTCAGAACAGTTCACCTTGCCTTGCGGGGTGCCACAGGGTTCCTCCTTGAGTCCCACCCTGTTCAACCTTTATGTGACCCCTCTGGCCAAGGTCATCAGGCAATACGGCTTTACACTCCTGTCCTATGCTGATGACACCCAAATTGTGGTGTCCATCTCCAGCAATCCAGAGGAAACAGCAGAACGTTTCAACCAGTGTATGTCCCACATCAACCACTGGATGAGGACAGACTGTCTGAAGCTCAATGGAACAAAAACCTCCTATTAGGCTCTGACACATCCTTTTGGTCACAAAATTGGTGGCCTTCCAGTATGAGCACTGTCCCGACTCCAGTTCAGAAAGTGAGGAACCTGGGTGTCATCTTTGATGACAGACTGACCTTCCAACAACAGGTCAATAAAGTCGTCTCATCAGTGTTTCTCACTTTAAAATCAATCCATAAAGTGCACACCCTCATCCCCCCCGAATCGGTAAAAACGCTAGTGACAGTCCTAGCATTGGCTAAACTGGACTATGCAAATGCACTATACTTAGGCCTCCAGAAAAAACAGATGATTAAACTTCAGCGAGCACAAAACGCTGCTGCGAGATTACTGTTAGACGTTCCCAAATTCCAATCCATCTCCGAAGGTTTGAAAAAACTCCACTGGCTTCCTATCAAGAAAAGGATAGACTTTAAAGCCCTATGTTTAGCATACAAAACTGTCTATGGAAGTGGACCAATGTTCCTGAAACAACACCTCACCTGGTACCACCCAGCAAGGCACCTACGCTCAGCACAGAGTAAACTCCTCCATACACCAAAATTCAAGAAAGTAAACTGGGGAGGAAGAAGTTTTATCCTGGGTACTGTGAGGTTGTGGAACTCGCTTCCGCTAAATATCAAAAGCTGCCCAACACTGCTCGGATTCAGAAAAATACTAAAGACATGGCTATTTTCAAATTAATGCATCACCTCCGGCTATCTCCTCCGCAAAGCGCCTAGACGCTCCAGGGCAATCGTGCGCTATATAAATTTCAGAATCAAATCAAGCTGCAATAATAGGAGCATGATCACAGATGCACAATCCGCGTGGTGTGACACAAAAGTGTTGAACAAAGATTCTCCACTTCCGATACAAATAATTATTATAGTTAGGAAAGAGGGTGTCATTCACTTGTGTTACATGATGGAACCTGATCACAATTATAATCCCTAACCGTTTATATCTGTGTTTTGAGTAATTGTTCTATGTTTGTTTGTATTTTTGTACCATAAGCAATTTCCCCCTGAATGTATTTATTAGCAGTTGGCAATGTACAAAGAATCAGTATCTCAATAAGCAACAAAGGTGATGCATAGTGGGCAGAGTTGCATAATAGGCACTTACTGTGCGAGCTGATGCGGTTAACCATGCAAGTTACATTCCCAAAACATGCTGAGTGTTTTGAGGGCTGACATTGATATTTCTTAACCTATGACATGGTAATCATAATTATCAAATAAAGGGGGGGAGGAAGAGGAAAAACTGGGTTTACCCTCCTCATTATTATGTACTCAACAAATGGAAAAACCCAGCAGGGGGAAAGAGGCAAACTTCTCCACCACGATGGAAATGTTTAGAAAAACATAGTTTGACCTAGAAAACCCTCACCCAACAGGGTTGCCCCTTGGTGGCATGGTTCATCATTGGAGGTCATACCGATCCGCTGCGTATCGAGGCGTGCTACGACTAAGCCAATACGCGGTAGCACTTAGAAATAACGTCTATGATAAAGACAGTGTTGATGATGGGAGTGGGAAGTAAGTGCTAACAGGTTAAAAATATCTGACTAGTAGGACCCTTACTTTATTCCTGCCTCTAGCCGGTATGCTTACAATCAGGGGGTTCTGTTTGAAGAAATAGTCTACAATGAGTTTATCTCTTCAAATTGGTCAACATCTGTAGAAAAACCATGCTTGGTCCACCGCCTATAATTTCATACAGTGACTGAAAAACGCTTATACTAAAATGGTGGTGGTATATCACAAAACAAAACAAACATTAATACAAAATTACATACATTAAAGACGCTGTACTAATCAGCCATCGCGGAACAATAACGGGCCATTGGAGTATTTTTTATTTATACATACAAGGACAAAAAACACTGTTGTCTCATTGAGAGTTTTTGAAACTTCTTTTAAAGCATAGGATTGTCATCAAAAATAGTGTCAATACTGAAAAAAAGATTGGTATATACATTGTCGTTCTTTTTGTCTTATCAGAAATAATATATTATAGGCGAAGAGAAATTTGTCATTTGTATCTATTTTAGTGTATATAATAAGTAATGGTATTGATAAAGAACCCCAATGTTAGGTTTCGCAGGAATCACCTGACTAAGTGTGCCAAGTAAGTGGTTTATTTATACATAAATGCCGACATCAAAACCAAAGAAAACAAATGTCCAGCGTCCCTTTTTGGGGAATTCTTGGCTGTTCCTTAAGGCATTGACTTTTCTCCACTACTTAGTCAGCCCAGTCAGGAGACGAGGTACCATAAACAAAGCAAAAAACTAAAAAAAACTGATTGTCAGCGCAATGCGCAAATACTGAGGTGAGGGAGTGAGGGAGACAACACCACCCGGCTGCTTCGGTTGAAAGGGTGAGAGAGAGACCGCCACCGTCACTGCAGAGAACCCCAAGGTCCCGTTACGCTAGGGAGTTCACGCAGGGGTTTTCTTTCTCTTTACCCCGGGGCGCTACTCCCCCCGCCATCCACTCCCCAGGAGTCTTGCACATACCTGTGCAAGCCACGTTCCTCCTGGAATGCAGCTGGGCGAGTCGCGGGGTCGATGGCCTCCTGGCTGTCCTCCATGGCCAGCACCATCAGAATCCCGATTCACTAGGTTGTTTTCGCTCCTCGATCATCCTCGCAGTTGGCGGGTGTTCTCCTTTGTCTCCGTCTGGGTGACTGCTTCCTCTCGAGTCCTTCCTCTCTCGTCTCCTTCTCCTGCATCTTCTTTTTCCTCTGGAGTGTAGCGCGCCCAGTTCCAGGGGGCATGACTTATGAATCCCTCAGCTTCCGGGTTGGAGGAATTAAAGGGCACGCAATCCTGGTCATCCAGAGCCTCGCCAGCACTGGTTCTTTTGTTTTACAGGTAGACGTACCTCATACAAAGGTCCCGGAGGTTGTAAAGAAAGCAGAGTTGTGGGCCAGTGAGGCAGGGTCTCTTCTTCTTCTTCCCTGGGAACAGGATTACCAGGAGCCGGCTCCTGACACCCACATACAGATGGTTGGTTTTCTCAAGTGTGTTCAGTTTCCTAAGATGGTTATGTTCCTGATCCATCAGCCCATTACTAGCCTCACTGTGGTGAACCCTCCCCCAAAAAATTGGTTGTGGCGGTGTGAGTATAAAGTAAAACAACACACATATGGGCACCTAAAATAAAGTTTAAAGTTTTCTTTGCCAACAGACCTCCCAAGGATGAGACCCGAGGTGACAGGCTAGCGACTGAAATCCTCCTTCACCCCACTGAGCTCTGCACTACCAGTGGAAATCCTAGCCTTCAAGAAGGCAGTTTTGAAAGACATTGGCAAGATTTACCCCAGAACCATAAAGGTCTTCCACAACACTACGAAGGAAGAACAAGCAGCCATCCACTTACTGTCTAATGACGAGAACATGGTCATAAAACCTGCAGACAAAGGGGGCGCGATAGTACTACAAACAACCAACGCCTACAGCGAAGAATGCTTCAGACTCCTGAGTGATGAAAGGAACTGCAAACGTCTGACTGAAGATCCAACAGAACGCCTTAGAATACAAACAATGAGCATGATAGAGGAAGCCTTGACACACGATTGGATCACGAGAAAAGAGGGAGATTCCTTAATCAACAGCAACCCTACCACTCCCTATTTCTACACCATCCCCAAGATCCACAAATCATTAAGAGACCCACCAGGACGTCCCATTGTATTGGGGATTGGCTCAATTTTTCAAAATATCAAAATTCGTGGATGCTTTCCACAGAGCTCTAATTCAAAGCACTGAAACATACCAAAAGGACAAAAAAGCAGTCCTATGTCTCCTACTGGAGTTTCCTTTCAATCCCGGCACCAACATTCTGATTAGACTTGATGTTGAAAGCCTCTATACCAGTTTACCTCATCAACAAACTCTTGGTATCATTGAAGAAGTCCTTTTGAAACAGAATGGGGCTATTACATACCCAGACACCTAGTCCTAGAATGTTGCAGGTGGGCACTAACGGAAAACTTTTTCCGTTTCGAAGGCATGCTGTTCCTCCAACATCACGGGACCAGCATGGGGAGCACTTTTGCCCCTAGTATAGCGGGCATGTACGTACATCACCTTGAGACACACAGAATTCTCAATCAGACCAACCGCTTTCTCCAGCTCATAAAAACATGGAAAAGATATATTGATGACATTCTAGCGATCTGGGAAGGCAACGAATCAACAGCTGAGATGTTTATAGCATGGCTCAAGGCACAAAACACTTCTCTGAAATTCACTCATACCATGAGTAGGAAGGAACTAGTTTTTTTGGATCTGAATATCATTGCTGAACAAGGTTTTTTGAAGACGAACACTCACGAAAACCAACTGCAATAAACTGTCTGCTTTTGTATGAATGTTTTCACCCCAGACATCTCAAAGAAAACCTGCTGTTTGGACAGTCTCTAATGATCAGGAGAAACTTTGTCGCAGCCTTGAATCCTCAGGGTCGTATGTTGCTCGTTATGGTCCACCTCTCGATACTACCACGGTCTGATTTAGCACACAGACTCCATGGAGTGATCAAGCGGGGGAAGGGAAGGATGGGAACAGCGGGGAGGGAGACCTGTAAGGAAGCAACGTCAAATTACACACCGCTATCAAACACAGCCTGAAGGTCCCTACGTTTCCCCCGTATCTACTCTTTTGTTCTATCTACCTGAAAGGGAAGAGGCGTGGGCCTTCCTAGTCAGCACATAGAGATATATCAGGGTGCAGCTCATATCTAAGGATATGGAAGAAAAGTGGTTATTACCTGTCTTGTTCAGCAACCTATACTTCCCGCACCTCCTTATTACCTACCCATGGATATGCGGAGCTGAATGGATACATGGGTGCAGAGCTGACTTCAGGGATCTCAGGTTCCCCTGTAATAAACAATACCAGAAGGCCCCCCACAGGCTTGGGAGCGTTAATTAAATGCACACAGTAAAATCATACACACAAAGGTTGGGGAGAACACACCCCCTTTCCACCGTGTCCGGCGTGGCTCTGTGTTAGGTTTGTCAAGTTCTGATAATGCTCAGAATCATAGATCATCCACCGCCTGTATGGCGCTTTTTCCCAAGCCCTACTGCACCATACAACACAGACTTAAATGTAACAATGTTATGTTTCTTTTGTTCGTCAGAGTTTGATTAGGAGTACCAAGTACCAGGGTTGTACCCCCCCTATAATAGTTCACGAACACAGCAAGAGAGTCTCGGAGGTCACCGTAAGTCAGGCGGGAGTATTGAATTCATACTCTCCCCTCCTTCCTCTAGGTGAGCTTCACCTGGGCAATTCCGCTCTCCCGCAAGGTCCCTAGATCGGGTGACCAGCCAACGGGAGCAGCAATATATTTTACACGGACTTCAAAGTATACTGCTGCTGCTGAGCGAACAAGGACTAGATATATATTCAAGAGATGGTGCGTCAGCACCCTTACCAAGACCGTCGGGGAAACTCGAGGCTCAGCAGGCCAAGTAACCAGCATCCGCGGCTGTCTTCTCCGCGCATATGAATGTTCTTCCGGGTACGTGATGACGTTGACGACGCGATCGGCGCCGGGAATCCTGGGAAATGTAGTTCCGCTGCTGCCGGCTTCGTCATTGTCTTCCCAGATGACCTCTGACAGTACATCCCTCTCCTGAAGCACAATGACAGAAGCAAGGTTTGTGAGGATAACGTCTGTGAAAAAGGCGAACGTAACGGGGAGCATAAACCCCTGTAGCGGGTTCCCATGAGTTTTCTTCGTTACCATAGCCTTTCCAGGCAACCAAATACCAGAGTTTGGAGCGATGGATCTTGGAATCCAAAATCCCTCTCACTTCATGTTCCATTTCCCCATCCACCAACACTGGAGCGGGTGGTGTCTGTTTACCTGAGAGTGCTGGCTTCAACAGGGATACATGAAAGGCTGGATGAATGCGCAAGGAGGAAGGTAGGGCTAGTTTCACTACCACCGGATTGATCAATTTGATGATTTTATAAGGGCCGATGTATCGGGGATTAAAAATGCTATACCTCTTGAAGCGTATGTTTTTGGTGGATAACCACACATACTCCCCTATTTTGTAGCGTTGCCTTTCCTGCCTATGTCTATCCGCATACCTTTTATACTGGCTCTTCAATTTCTGTAGCTCCTTTTGAGCCTGTTGGAATGTCTTTTGAATGTGTAATATCCGTTCCAGTACCTCTGGCTCAGAAGCCTGGCCCACAGGATGCTGGAAGGGGGTGAAACAGGGGTGAAACCCATAGGTGCAGTGAAAGGGTGCGTGTTTCGTGGAGCTGTGCAATGCGCTATTATACGCCACTTCTGCCAACCATAGGCTGTCAACCCATGCTTCCGTAGAGGCTTCTACATAACACCTCAGATATTGTTTTAGCGTCTGATTGACCCGTTCTGTTTGGCCATCGGTTTGGGGATGGTAGCTGGTGGAGAGATTGGAGGTGATGTGCAACGCGGCGCACCACTTCTTCCAGAAGTTCGCCGTGAACAGGGTTCCTCTGTCCGAGACTATCACCTGTGGCAGTCCGTGTAATCTCACTATGTGTTTCAATAGCAGTACGGCCAGCTCCCCCGCGCTAGGTAGCCGCTTACAGGCAATGAAGTGGGCTAATTTCGTCAAGTAGTTCACAACTACGAGGATGACGGTATGACCCTTATCTGCAGGCATTCCTACCACAAAATCAAGTGATATCCGTTCCCACGGATAGGCCGGGGTTGGCAGAGGCTGTAAGAGTCCCGCAAGTTTGGTGTGTGGTGTCTTCGTTTGGCAGCACACTCTACACTCTTTGACCCAGGATTGTATGTCCTTGTTTACAGTGGGCCACCAGAACTGTCGAAGCACTCGCTCCCGTGTTTTTTCAGTGCCATTATGTCCTGCACTGGGTAGCGTGTGGCCCCAATGAAACACCTGTAGTCGTAGCTGTTGGTATTGGGATCAATAACTGTCTTCTACGTATCGGAAGGCCATCCTTCATCTTCCTTTCCTTGTTTCTTTCCAACCACTCTTTCCATTTGTCCTCGGTCATGGTCTTCTTGATGCTTGTAAGGAATTTTTCAGTGGCGGTGATACATATCACTTTCCTGGGATCCACTATGGCATGTTCGGGTAAGCTGCCCGGAATCTCTGGGGAGGTTTGTCGACTCAGTGCATCTGCCTTTTTGTTTTCGCTTCCTGGGCGGAACGTCACCAAGAAGTGGTACTCCGCAAAGAACAACATCCAGCGTAGCTGGCGAGGGGTTAGGTGTCTGGCTGCGGCCATGAATTGTAGATTCCGGTGGTCGGTATATACCGTCACAATGTGTTTGGATCCCATTAAATACTGTCTCCATTCCTGGAATGCGTTTTTTATGGCCAATAATTCTTTTTCTGCAATGGTGTAGTTGCGCTCGGCGGGATTAAGCTTTCGGGACATGAAAGCAACTGGGTGGAGCCGGCCAGATTCACTATGGCGTTGGGAGAGCACCGCCCCGAGCACGTATTCGGATGCGTCTGCCTCCACGATGTAAGGTTGTTCAGGATCTACATGTCGTAACACGGGGGCGGATACAAACGCCTTCTTCAGTGCCTCGAAACTCTGTTGAGCCTCCTCCATCCATTGGAACACCACCTTCTTTTGTAGCAAACGAGTTAGTGGAGCCGCTAGCTTGGAGAACTGATAGATGAATCTCCGATAAAAGTTTGCGAAGCCGAGGAAACACTGGATGTCACGAACCCTCGTTGGAGTGGGCCATTCCTTCACTGCCTTTATCTTGCGTTCTGACATTTCCTGACCCCAGGGGGTTAACATCACACCTAGGAATTCTACCGTGGTGACGCTGAACTCGCATTTACTGATCTTACCGTAGAGTTGATGCTGTCTCAAGGTCTGCAGAATGGTGCGCACATGTGTGCCATGGATTTCTGTATTAGGGGAGTAGATCAGGATATCGTCTATATAGACTACCACGAAATGGTCCAAGTATTCCCTTAATACATCGTTGAGGAAGTATTGGAAGGCAGCAGGCGCGTTGCATAAGCCAAAGGGCATTACGAGATATTCAGATAGGCCAAATCGAGTTTTGAATGCCGTCTTCCATTCATCCCCCTGTCTCATCCGAACCAGATGATAAGCTCCCTTTAACTCCAATCGGGTATAGATGACCGCCCATTTTACCTGTTCCAGTAACACGTTAATTAGAGGGAGCGGGTATCGGTTTTTTATAGTGATAGCATTGAGTGCGCGAAAATCCACACAAGCGCGTAGCTCGCCATTGGCTTTCGGAATAAAAAATAGTGGAGACGCCGCAGGCTATTTAGAAACTCTGATAAATCCTAGCGCTAGGTACTTGTCCAAATATTCGCGGAGATGAGTGTTTTCGGGTTCTGTCAGTGCATAGACCCTTCCAGAAGGAATGACTGCCCCTGGTAGCAGGTCGATTTGGCAATCATATTGCCTATGGGGGGGTAATGTTTCCGCCAGAGTTTCATTAAAAACATCTGTGAATTCCTTATATTCATCAGGCAGGAGCACCGGGTATTCGGCCGCTGTAGCGATGTGGTGTTTTTCTGCCAAACTAGTAGCAGGAGTTCTTTTGCCTGTTAGGCAATGATGTTTGAAAAACTCTGATGAGAAGGTAACTGATCTGTCCACCCAATTTATTTGGGGGTCGTGTTTTCTCAGCCAGGGAAGCCCCAATATGACACCGTACTGAGGTGCTTGGATAACGTTGAACTGTATCCTTTCTTGATGATCACGACCGTGCAAGACCTCTATTTCTTCTGTGCATAACTGGATGGGGCCGGCCTCCAAACGTCTTCCGTCCACTGCATAGATATCTTCTGGGTTTGCTTTTTCTTGCAAAGAGAGACCCAGTTCTCCGGCTTGTTTCTGATCTATGAAGCAGCCTGTTGCCCCTGAATCCAGCATCGCCTGAACCGGACACCAGCGGTTATGAATGAAGAAACGCAATTCCATGAAAAAATGATCAGTTTTACCCAAGGGATCCTTATCTACGGAAGGGATATAAACCTCGCTTGAAGACGTCCCTTCCGCAATCCTCAAGCTTGGTCGTTTCCCGAAGCGGTTGTGGAGGCTATGGGGACCATCTTGCGGTTTTCGGGACGAGGGTACTTGGAACGTAATGCGCATTCCCTAATGAAATGCCCCTTTTTTTCCCGCAATATATGCATAACCCTTTCTTTCTTCGGTTCTCTCTCTCTTCCGTGGTGAGCGCGGATCGCACGGCTCCTATTTCCATGGGCTCAGATTTAGAGGGTGTGGGACTTTCATACGAACGCAATGTCTCACCCCGGGCTGGCTGTCGTTCCCTTCGTTTATGTTCTCCCTTGCGCTCACTGAGCCTATGATCCAGGCCTAGTACCAGACTTATCAAGTCTTCACAGGACACCGGTTGAGGGTCTATTTGGGCCAGAATGTCTTTCATCTCCTCTCTCAGCCCTTGATGAAAGATAGCAGCCTGTTTGGCCTCGGGCCACTCGGTCTCTGTGATCAGCCTACGGAAATCGTTGAGATATGCGATCAAGTCCCTGTTTCCTTGTCTCAGCTCCAACAGATCCTGATCAGCAGAGAGCGTGGCTGATCTACGGTTGAATGTCTTCTCGAACTCTTTAAGAAAGGAGTCCCAGTCATGTAATAAAGGGTCGTCTCTTTTCACCAAAGGCACCGCCCATTGAGCCGCATCTCCGGCCAAGTAGGATATGAGGAAGGCGACCCTAGCATGGTTGGTGGAAAAGGCCTTCATTTTGCAGGAAAAATGTAGCATCACCTGTGTCAGGAAAACCTGTACCTTGCTACTCTCTCCGTGAAATCGCTCGGGAGGGGCCAAGGGAATGGGTGTATGCACTTCCACTACTAGGGGTGTTGCTTGCGTCGCCTGTCCTGCGCCTGCATTAAAAGGGTTCCTTTGTATTCTGTCTACTACGGCTTGCAAGTGGGCAGTTTCGGCCCTAGAGGCCGCTAATTCTGTCTGCAACTGGGCTAATGCAGTCATGACGTTTTCTAAAGTGGCCATATTCAACTTGCGACCGGGAGGATATGAATACGTGGGCCGGTTACTCTGTCGCAGCCTTGAATCCTCAGGGTCGTATGTTGCTCGTTATGGTCCACCTCTCGATACTACCACGGTCTGATTTAGCACACAGACTCCATGGAGTGATCAAGCGGGGGAAGGGAAGGATGGGAACAGCGGGGAGGGAGACCTGTAAGGAAGCAACGTCAAATTACACACCGCTATCAAACACAGCCTGAAGGTCCCTACGTTTCCCCCGTATCACCTCTTTTGTTCTATCTACCTGAAAGGGAAGAGGCGTGGGCCTTCCTAGTCAGCACATAGAGATATATCAGGGCGCAGCTCATATCTAAGGATATGGAAGAAAAGTGGTTATTACCTGTCTTTTTCAGCAACCTATACTTCCCGCACCTCCTTATTACCTACCCATGGATATGCGGAGCTGAATGGATACAGGGGTGCAGAGCTGACTTCAGGGATCTCAGGTTCCCCTGTAATAAACAATACCAGAAGGCCCCCCACAGGCTTGGGAGCGTTAATTAAATGCACACAGTAAAATCATACACACAAAGGTTGGGGAGAACACACCCCCTTTCCACCGTGTCCGGCGTGGCTCTGTGTTAGGTTTGTCAAGTTCTGATAATGCTCAGAATCATAGATCATCCACCGCCTGTATGGCGCTTTTTCCCAAGCCCTACTGCACCATACACCACAGACTTAAATGTAACAATGTTATGTTTCTTTCGTTCGTCAGAGTTTGATTAGGAGTACCAAGTACCAGGGTTGTACCCCCCCTATAATAGTTCACGAACACAGCAAGAGAGTCTCGGAGGTCACCGTAAGTCAGGCGGGAGTATTGAATTCATACTCTCCCCTCCTTCCTCTAGGTGAGCTTCACCTGGGCAATTCCGCTCTCCCGCAAGGTCCCTAGATCGGGTGACCAGCCAACGGGAGCAGCGATATATTTTACACGGACTTCAAAGTATACTGCTGCTGCTGAGCGAACAAGGACTAGATATATATTCAAGAGATGGTGCGTCAGCACCCTTACCAGACCGTCGGGGAAACTCGAGGCTCAGCAGGCAAAGTAACCGGCATCCGCGGCTGTCTTCTCCGCGCATATGAATGTTCTTCCGGGTACGTGATGACGTTGACGACGCGATCGGCGCCGGGAATCCTGGGAAATGTAGTTCCGCTGCTGCCGGCTTCGTCATTGTCTTCCCCGATGACCTCTGACAAACTGCACGGATGTCAGGGTCCCTCGGAGGCCTCTCAGGATCGGTTCGTTGCTCAATGGGGTCCACCTATTGACAACCTCAATTACGAGTTGCCGTAAAGGCACGGAAGCTTAAGGGGATCAATCGGGGGAAGGAAAGGAAGGGAACAGCGGGGAGGGAGACCTGTAAAGAGAAAGGTTGGTTAACACACTGCACTGATGCACACACTTTATGACAAGCTTGTTTGTTCCACCTTAAACTATCAGGTCTACCTGTAAAACAAAAGAACCAGTTCTGGCAGTTACCAGAAGAAGGGCGATTAATAAGTCGTCAAAGCCTCTTCTGGGCCGCTTAGTTTTTCTACAGTGTAGAAGTTCTGTACGTAATGCTCAGCCTGTAGAACTGTAGATAAACGAACAAACATATAAACACTAGTCCACACAATATGATAACATACACTCTGCTGGGACATGTCACAGTTACCCACCCGAAAGGGTGTGGGCGTAGACTTCACTGGGGAAGATGGTTTTATGCTGCAGCCTAGCGACCACTCTACAAATCCCGGCTAGAAGACGAGACAAACACACACTTATCACACACGATTATGTTGGCATCATATGAAGCAGCTGGCATTGTACTGGTAACGAACTTATAAGGAAGAAACAGTCCTGTCTCAAGAATCCACAATGCGGTATGAACAATATACCACCTGATAATGTCACCCAAGTAGGTGTACACCACGCGCAAAATCAGCAAAGATATAACCAATCCACAGGAAACACATGCATGGCAGCTGGTGCTGGGAGTCAAAAGAGGTCGCTAACGAAGGAAACGCTAGCGTAAGCAAGTGAGTCTTGGCGGTGTCACCGACACCCTTACCACACCCTGGAATCACGGCAGTTGAATTCCCCCACAAAGTTTTCTCCGGCGATCCAAAATAATCTGCGGGCATTTTCTCTCCGGCTTACGTAGCCGCCCGGACCTCGCGCCGCGTCACTTTCAGTGCGCGCGTGTCTTCGGGTGCACAGGCCACTGGGAGCTGTAGTTTCCTGGCTCCAGCGGCAGCCTTCCATGTGTCACGCATCTCGCGGAAAAGGACGACGGTCCGTTTCCATGAGCCGACCTCTGCTGCAGGGGCCAGGGAGTGTGCAGCGGTCTGGACCCTGGACATGACAGCACATCCCTCTACCCGAGACCGCTGCCACAAGCCAGGTTTGTTGGGAAACCGGGCATGGAATGCCCTAACACACCTGGGAGCATGCACTCCCGTGGCAGGCTCCCACGAGTTGTCCTCCATTCCGTACCCTTTCCAGGACACTAGGTACCACAGTTTGGACCCCCTCATCTTGGAGTCGTGGATGGCCCGGACTTCGTACTCTGGTTCATTATTGACCCAGATAGGGGATGGCTTCTTTTTTATGGGTGTATACGACGGTTTCAAAAGAGATACGTGAAACACAGGGTGGATGTTTAGCGTCTTCGGAAGAGCCAGTAACATGGCCAGGGGTGAGACCACTTTCTTTATTTTGTAAGGCCCAATGTATTTGGGGTTGAAAACGCTGTATCTCCGGAATCGGATGTTCTTGGTAGACAACCATACCACATCTCCTTTTTTATACGTAGGATTTGGCATTCGGTGCTTATCAGCCATGGCTTTATATGTCATTTTTGCCTTGTTCAAGTTCCTGTAAGTGCTTTTTAGGGTTTGTTGTATGAGCGTGGTTCTAGCATGTACTTCCGGTACGTTTTGAGCGACTGCTGGGTGGACCAAGGATATGAAACAGGGATGGAACTCATAGTTGCTGTAAAAGGGCGTGTATTCCGTGGATTGATGCTTGGCACTGTTGTAGGCTACTTTGGCCAGACATAGCAAATCCACCCAGGTATCTGAATTGTCTTCCACATAGCACCTCAAATACTGCTTGAGGGTTTTTCTGATGCCGTTGTGGCCAGCGCTGGGTGTATAATGACACCATTGCCACACCTCCTTATGCAAGGCCTGGTTTGGCACAAGCAATTGTTTGCCTTTCATCGGGAGGCCTTTGAGGACTTTCCACTGGGGATGTTCTTTCAACCATTTGTTCCATTAACGCTTCTTTACTCCTAGGGCTACCTTTTGGAGGAAAGTATCCGTATGAAGCGTTCCTAGGACCTTCTGAGGATCTAGAATAGAATGCTGCTGTTCGGTTTTGGTTTCCGCTGGGGTTTCCTGTCTAGACAGGGCGTCTGCTTTTCGGTTTTCTGTCCCAGGACGATAGGTAACGATGTAGTGAAACTACGAGAAGAATAACATTCAGCGTAACTGTCTGGGAGACAGCATTCGCGTGGACCGCATGAACTGTAGGTTGCGGTGGTCTGTGTATACCGTAACCACATGTTTGGCTCCTAACAACCAATGTCTCCAATCACTGAAGGCTTCCTTTATGGCGAATAGCTCTTTTTCCGCTATGGTATACCGCATTTCGGCCTGGTTCATTTTTCGTGACATATAGGCAATAGGATGAAGTTGGCCAGTGGTTTTATGTCGTTGCGACAGTATAGCTCCTATAGCTGCATTGGAGGCGTCTGCCTTTACGATGTAGGGTCTTTCTGGGTCAGGGTGAGCCAGAATGGGAGCTATAACAAAGGCCTTTTTTAAACACTGGAAGGAGCACTCCGCTTCCTTAGTCCAGTGGAACGGTTCGTTTTTCCTCAATAGTTTGGTGATGGGAGCCACTACGGTAGAAAACTGGTTAATAAATCTGCGATAAAAATTCACAAATCCAAGAAAACATTGGATGTCTCTCACGTTAGTAGGTTGTTGCCACTCTTTCACAGCTAAGATCTTCCTATCGGACATCTCTTGTCCTGTGGGTGTCAGCATAACCCCCAAGAACTCCACTTTGTCAACGTGAAACTCACAATTACTGAGCTTGCAATACAGACTGTTTCACCTTAGAGCATCAAACACTTGACATACATGCGAACGATGTTCCTCTATTGATGAGGAATAAATGAGAATGTCATCGATGTATGCCACCACAAACCTGTCCAAAAACTCCCTCAGCACCTCGTTTGCGAAGTATTAAAATGCCGCGGGGGCGTTGCACAGGCCGAAGGGCATCACTGTATACTCATATAGTCCATAACGTGTATGGAAGGCCGTCTTCCACTCGTCCCCCTCTCGTACTCTTACCAGGTGATAAGCCCCTTTTAGGTCTAGACGAGTGTAAACGACTGCTGTTTTGACCTGTTCCAAGAGGACTGGTATCAGTGGCAATGGATATCTATTTTTTATCGTTATGTTGTTCAAGGCTCGGAAATCTATGCATGCTCTTATTTCGCTGTTAGCCTTAGGAATGAAAAAGAGAGGAGAGGCCGCTGGTGATCTTGAGGGGCGTATGAACCCATTCTCTAGGTATTTATCTAAGTAATCTCTTAGATGCGTAATCCCAGCCTCCGTTAACGCGTATAACCTTCCACAAGGTATCAATGCACCAGGTACCAGGTCTATCCGGCAATCGTAATGCCTATGAGGAGGTAGTATGTCAGCTAGCTTCTCGCAAAAGACGTCCTGGTAATCTGCATACCATAAGGGAAGTTGAACATCAGTTTCAGCAGCTGTCGCTATGTTATATGAGGAGAGTACACTAAACTCATCTTTCAGGGCTTCTCCCACACAATTGGCTTTACACCAAGAACCTCCAAACTCCACTCTTTTTTCCATCCAATCAATAACAGGGTTATGTAGCCTTAGCCACGGAAGTCCCAGTATTACCCCATATTGAGGAGCCTGAATGACATTGAAGCGTAATATTTCGGTATTTTCTTTCACACATTTCATTTCCAAGTGGTTTGTGTGGAATTTAATGGGGCCTGTACTCAGTTTTTCTCCATCGACTGCTAAAACATCCTCTGGATTGTCTTTGGCCAGCAGCACGAGGCATAAGCTCCTGGCCACGCCATGGTCCATGAACAGCCCTGTGGCTCCTGAATCAACCATGGCGTCTATTTGCTGCCACCCTTTGGGGGACCTTAGGTAAACTGGAAGAAAGAAGTGTTGGGCAGACTATTCGGTCTTATTCATTACGGAAGGGATACATACACCACTCAAGGATTCCCCTTCTACCTTCCTTGAGTGAGTTAGTTTCCCTGGGGGTTCTCAGCTGTATGTCCTGAGAATCTTGTCACCCCAAATCCTGATCTGGGTTTGGCTAAACATTCCTTTACGAAATGCCCCTTCTTTCCACAATACATACAGAGGCCTGATTTTCTTCTAGTTTCTCTCTCTGCTTGGGTTAGCGAGGCTCGTACGGCACCTATAGCCATAGGTTCTATGGAAGACCCCGAGCACCCTCCTAAACCTCTACCCTTATCAAAGCGCATCGGTTGTCTCTCTACCCTTTTTCTATCCCCCCGACGTTCTCCTATACGATAGTCTAAGCGTAGCGCTAGGTTAATTAGATCAATACAGGTTGAGGGTTGAGAGTTGAGGATCTATCTGGGCTATCACATCTTTCATGTCGTCCTTCAACCCTTGATAGAACAGGGCAGCCCTTTTCTCTTCGGGCCACTGTGTTTCGGCCACCAACCTCTGAAAGGTATTGATGTACACTACCAATTCTTTGTTACCCTGTTTAAGTTTTAAGAGCTCTCTATCGGCCGTAAAAGAGGCCGCCCTGCGATCAAACACTGTCTCGAACTCTTTCCTGAACTCATCCCAATCATACAACAATGGGTCATCGCGACGTACGTAAGGTACAGCCCACTGAGCTGCCTCTCCAGTTAGGTATGATATCATAAAGGCTACTCTAGCCTGATTTGTAGGGAAGGCTTTAGGTTTGCATGTAAAATGTAACAGCACCTGCGTCATAAAGACTTGAACCTTGGACGCTTCTCCATGGAAACGTTCAGGGGCCGCCAATGGGATGGGTGTGGGCATTTCTACCGTTAATGGTGTAGGAGCCGAGGAAGTCCCAAACTGAAACGGGCTCCCGCTAGTACCACGCCCAAACTGAGCGTCAAAAGGGTTCCTCTGTAACCTATTTACTGTGTCCTGCAGGGCGGCTGTTTCAGCCCTAGAAGCCGCTATCTCTGCTCTGGAATCAGTTATCTCTTGTTGTAGGGTCACTAAGGTGGCTAACACGTCCTCCAGGATGGCCATGGTAACAACGAACCTACCGGTAGAGGTATATTAACTTTAAAGGGCAGATTATTCTGTTAGGGTCCCTCGGAGGCCTCTCAGGATCGGTTCGTTTCTCAATGGGGTCCACCTATTGACAACCTCAATTCCGAGTTGCCGTAAAGGCACGGAAGCTTAAGGGGGTTAATCGGGTGAAGGAAAGGAAGGGAACAGCGGGGAGGGAGACCTGTAAAGAGAAAGGTTGGTTAACACACTGCACTGATGCACACACTTTATGACAAGCTTGTTTGTTCCACCTTAATCTATCAGGTCTACCTGTAAAACAAAAGAACCAGTTCTGGCAGTTACCAGAAGAAGGGCGATTAATAAGTTGTCAAAGCCTCTTCTGGGCCGCCTAGTTTTTCTACGGTGTAGAAGTTCTGTACGTAATACTCAGCCTGTAGAACTGTAGATAAACGAACAAACATATAAACACTAGTCCACACAATATGATAACATACACTCTGCTGGGACGTGTCACAGTTACCCACCCGAAAGGGTGTGCACGTAGACTTCACTGGGGAAGAGGGTTTTATGCTGCAGCCTAGCGACCACTCTACAAACCCCGGCTACAAGACGAGACAAACACACACTTATCACACATGATTATTTGGCATCATATGAAGCAGCTGGCATTGTACTGGTAACAAACTTATAAGGAAGAAACAGTCCTGTCTCAAGAATCCACAATGCGGTATGAACAATATACCACCTGATAATGTCACCCAAGTAGGTGTACAGCCACGCACAAAATCAGCAAAGATATAACCAATCCACAGGAAACACACGCATGGCAGCTGGCGCTGGGAGTCAAGAGAGGTCGCTAACGAAGGAAACGCTAGCGTAAGCAAGTGAGTCTTGGCGGTGTCACCGACACCCTTACCACACACTGGAATCACGGCAGTTGGATTCCCCCATAAGGTTTTCTCCGGCGATCCAAAATAATCTGCGGGCATTTCCTCTCCGGCTCCAGCTTACGTAGCCGCCCGGACCTCGCGCCGCGTCACTTCCGGTGTGCGCGCGTCTTCGGGTGCACAGGCCACTGGGAGCTGTAGTTTCCTGGCTCCAGCGGCAGCCTTCCATGTGGCACGCATCTCGCGGAAAAGGATGACGGTCCGTTTCCATAAGCTGACCTCCGCTGCAGGGGCCAGGGAGTGTGCAGCGGTCGGGACCCTGGACATGACAACGGAACTCAGTAATTTCAAGAGACAGGCTGATCAACTAACTAAGAAACTGATAGTAAGAAACTATCCCAGACGAATTGTGTCTCTAGCTAAAAAACTCACGTTGAATAACCATAGTGATACCCTCCTTGAACCCCGTTCCACACAAAGTGACCAAGAAGAAAAAAGACTGACCTGTATTACAACAGACAGTAGAGCTTCTGACCGACACTGCTCTGTAGGGCCTGTGACACTTGTATGTAGTGAGACACTGCTCTGTAGCGCCTGAGACACTACTATGTATAGCCTGAGACACCACTCTGTAGTGCCTGAGATACCGCTCTGTAGTGCCTGAGACACCACTCTGTAGTGCCTGAGACAATGCTCTGTAGTGCTTGAGACACTGCTCATTAGTGCCTGAGACCACGCCCTGTAGTACCCGAGACACTGCTCTGTAGTGCCTGAGACACCGCTCTGAAGTGCCTGAGACAGTTGTATGTAGGGTCTGAGACACCTGTATGTAGTGCCTAAGACACTGCTCTGTAGTGCCTGTGACACTTGTATATAGGGCCCGAGACACCGCCCTGTAGTGCTTGAGACACTGCTCTGTAGTGCCTGAGACACTGCTCTGTAGCACCTGTGACACTTGTATGTAGGGGCTGAGACACCACTCTGTAGTGGCTGAGACACCGCTCTGTAGTGCCTGAGACACTGCTCTGTAGTGCCTGAGACACTGCTCTGTAGCGCCTGAGACACCGCTCTGTAGTGCCTTAGACACCGCTCTGTAGTGCCTGAGACACTGCTCTGTAGTGCCTGAGACATCGCTCTGTAAGGCCTGAGACACTGCTCTGTAGTGCCTGAAACACCCTTCTGTAGTGCCTGAGACACTACTCTGTAGGGCCTGAGACACTGCTCTGTAGTGCCCAGGTCTTATCTAAAGCCATACTGGGCATCTGCAAAGACTCTTATCTCCTTTGCCCATCTAAGGATTTCTTCCATAATAACCCTTCCAGCTATTTGTACTACAAACTCTATCAGTGAGATGGGACGATAGCAACATGGGTCTCCCCGTTGCCTTTTTGATATTCTGTCACTGTGAACACTCGTGATCAGGATTCTGGGAGCCTTACTAACTGCATTCAAGTCTCTGGTAACAAGTGTGGCCAAAGTTCAATGTTACTTTTAACTAGGTCCATGGGTCCAGGGACCTTCATGGCAGGACTATTATTGATTGCGCCCCTCACTTCTAACTAGCAGAAGGTCATGTTAATACTGGTGTGGGAGGGGCTCTGTGAAAGTACGCAGTCAGTTGTAATCTTGGGAACCTCGTCGTATATGCACCAGAGAAGAGCTTGACCCAGCCTTCTGGCATACATGACAGTTCCAATTCAAGATTCTTATTTGTATTAAAGAAGAATAAGAGTTAATAGTTGGAAGAGCTCCTGCACGCTTTGTCTTTCAAATCGTTTTTCGTAGCTCTAACAGCTTCTTTATATTGCCATCTTCCCTCTATCTCTTGGTGACCTTGTAAGGGCTTCTCTAATGTTCCTGTTAGACCTCAAATATTATCTGTAACTGGGCTCAACAGCAGAGACATGATTCTGTGTTACTATAGTGTTGATGGAACTGGTTATCCAATAAAAATGAGTCAAGCCCTCAAACATCTCTGCTCTCGAGTGTGTTTAACCCATTATTGAAATTGTAAAGATTAATTAAACTTTTTAAACCTTCAGCAGGGTTGATCCAGTCTCCAAGGCCATTTTAGTCTACGACCACCTTCTATGGTTTCAGATGCCCCGTGTACCAAGATAAGATCCTGCGGGACACTGCCGAATAAACTTGAACGACAAGAGGAGTCGTTTATGATCACTAAAGGGTATTCATGTCACAAAGAACTAACATAGCTCCTCAATAGATCGCTAGACATAAAGATGTCATCAACAAAACTTAAACAGCCCGGCCAGTAAAGGTGGAGTTTAGCATAGTTGTGTGGTTTGTCTGTGAACAACCACACGGTTCCTCTCTAAAACAAGTTTAGGAAGACAGACCTCTGTAACCTTATACACTGTGAAGTGTACCTAAATAGAGAGCCCCCGGTGTCGGCGCCTTGCCCGCCCTGGCATTGAAATCCCCAGCAATGGTTACCTGGTTATCGATGCTTGACTTGTTTGAGTCACAGTTAACATAAGTGTCAACCTGTTTGAATACATAAATAGATTGTCTATGCTGTTTTTTCCAAAGTTGTTACAAAAATTACAGAAGGTGATGTCTTCTGCTTAAATTGATCTCCTGTATAATTGGGGAGTCAATTGGAAGACATCTAACATCACAATAGAATAAGGTGTCAACCCAAGTAATCTGAGCACCTTTCGCTCTGCCAGATTTAGAGGGACCTGCTGGTGTAAAAAACACATAGTATGTGAATCGGAGTGTGATAGTAGAGCTGGTCTCCTGAAACAGGATCATTTGAAACAGCTTCATGACAGCCACCCGCCAAGATTCTGTAAGTTTCCACAATAAGCCAGCAATATTCCTTGATAGGACATGAGGTCTGCCAGGAACAAAGCAAGAAGATAAGTTGGAGTCTCCAGGACTTGAGGTCAATCCATTCAAATCATCAAAGTTGTTATTATAAGAATTCCCAACAAAGCTTGAGTGGAATTCTCTCTCCAAAAGGATAAACTCCGGTGCAGTAGTTACCGCACAGGCTGGGTCTCTGATACACAAAGCCATAACAGTATCAGATGGTTGGGATCTGCAGTGGCTGCCAGTCAATGGAATCCAGATCGTCCAAGGGTGAAAAGTGGTTAAAAGTGGGGATTAACATATGATTTGTCCCCTGTAAGACTGCCCTAGATGGTGGCAGCTCGCTAACGTGAGTAGGTCTGTAAAAGAGACCCAAAGGTGCTGCCCTTATATCACTATTACAATAAACAGTGTTCTCCAAGGCCTTGAATAACTCAAACATTAGAGAAGGGAAACGGAAACTAATCCTTACACACAAACCGTTGCAGGTTTTGGCGGACACCCCTATCCATCCAGCCACTCTGACAAAGACAATGTTATGTGCAAGTGGTGGAGCTCTCAAGCCCGTTTCCATAACCAATGGAGAGTTTTGTTTTTCAGTTGGACAAATGATTCTTTTTTTCTCAGCCTCTAGGCAAGGGGTGTTAGTTGAAACAATAACAGAATGAGTTGCTTCTGGGGGTAGGTTCACAGTATCAGGCGGTGGGTTAACCCTCTTCTTTGCAATAGAGGGAGCGTTGCTGGTGATGGGCGAAGTTACTCGTAGTACATGCCTTAGATGGTAAGGAACGGTCACATGTAAAAGCAGCAGGTGCAGCCCCACAATTAGTGGCGTTATCACAAATAAGTTTTGTGGTCATGAGGGAAGGAAGAGAATCAAAAGCTGTCTCAAATGCAGCAAGTGTTCCAGGTACCAGTTTGTCGCACAACTGTTACGGGGTTGTTTGCGGCACGTTGTCAGGTTCACCGGAACTACCCTACCCAGCAGCCAGTGCGGCGCAGTGCTCGCGCGCTGACGTCACTTCCGACGCAATGCGTCTTGTTCCGGCTTTACGCGCCGTGAAAAGAAGAACGGAGGAACCATGGCGCTGTCAGATATTCCTACTTTGGTTCCAGTCTTGCAGTGATTATAGGAGGGTCAGTCTGTAGGAGGCGGAGGTCGGGTAAGGGTGCATCTGCACCATTCAAGTCTCTGATATATTTAGAGTGTGGAGGCAGTGGGTTCGGGGAAGCCGCTACGCTACTAACTGCATCGTGGGCGTACCGCTTCCCAGGGCATTTGTGTTGGGACATGTGATACGAGAAGGGTATCAAGCATATGGGTGCCCCTCAAACCTGGAGAGAGCAGAAGTGCGTGTGAGAGCGAGAATATCGCCGTGAGGTAACGGCTCTGTTCCTTTTGAGAGAGAAAGAGAGAGTGACAAGACACGCCGTGAGGTGAACGGCTCTACTGTTGTATGAGAGAGAGAGCGTGAGAAACACCGTGAAGTAAACGGTACGTTTATAGAGAAAAGATAGCTCACGTGAAGAAGTCCTATCTTCAACTTTGGGAAACGAAACCCTGTTGGCTCGAACATTGGGAGCTGGGGGGAATTTGGAGGATATCTCTTCCCGGGGGGAGCACTGAGGGCCGAAGCCGGGTTGAGAACCGGTAACTGAAGTGCACGAAATCTATTGGCCGAAACCGTGTTGAGAAACGGTGGAGTTCAAATCATATGGAGCTATGAATATCAATCCCTGTTGTTTCTGGTGCTGTTAACGCTTACTGTGTTCAATGGAGTAACAAAACTATAGGCTCCAAACAAACCCCTGATACAAGACAATCACAGAGATTTGAATAGTATATGCCTTTTGAATTATGTTCATAATTCTTTTCTTTACAGGTAACGAAAGCTTCTCACAGGGTACATTCTCATGCTTTATGTAGTCAGGTAGAGATGAAGTATAGATAAAGTTTAATGGTCTATGTTTATGTTTTACAGGTCTCCCTCCCCGCTGTTCCCATCCTTTCCTTCCCTCACTTGATCCGATCTATCTCTTGTGCTGTAATAGCAATCAGAGAGGAAACGATCAAGAGGTGGAACCCTTTGTGCAACGAACCAACTCCGAGGTGGTCATCGGACTCTACTTGAAGCTATCAGAGCTGACAGAATATCCGACCTTTAAACTTTTACTTCCCAGTTGGTTCGGGGCGCAATGGCCACCCTAGATGAGATTTTGGCAGCGTTACAATTAGTGCAGACCGAGGTAGCAGCCTCCCGAGCAGAAACAGCGTTGTTGCAGGACCGCGTAGACCGGATACAGCGTAATCCTTTTGATGCAGTTGGAAGCAGAACAGTTAGTGGAGGTAGTTGGGTAGGGGGAGCTCCCACAACACCGTCCACTCCATTTACGGTGGAAATACCCACCCCAATTCCCTTAGCCGCTCCAGAACGGTTCCATGGGGACGAGAAGAAAGTACAAGTATTTCTGACACAAGTCATGCTTCATTTCACGTGTCGCCCCAAGGTATTTAGTACCAATCAGGCTCGAGTAGCCTTTCTAATCTCATATTTGGCAGGAGATGCAGCGCAATGGGCGGTCCTCTTAGTACGGAAGGATGATCCCTTATTATATGATTGGGATGGGTTTCGGGAGGAGTTTGAAGGTATTTTTGACCACAGAGCTCAGTCCTATTCTGTGGATAGAGAGTTGTTGGAGTTAAAGCAAGGGAACCGTGAATTATTGGTATATGTCAATGCGTTTCAGCGATTAGTAGCAGAGACGAATTGGCCTGAAGAAAAGCAAGCAGCGGTCTTTCACCATGGGTTGCGGGATGAGCTGAAGGATGTGATTGCTCAAATCGATCCACAACCGAGGTCCTGTGTAGACCTCATTAACTTAGCGAGACGTTTAGATCACCGTCTCATGGATAGAAAGGGAGACAGAAGGAAATATGATCGTCCTTTTGTGAGGAATGAAAGACCACGCTCACAGGGAGTCATGTCCGGCCCAGCGGTGGAACCTATGGAAATAGGCACCGTGAGAGCGGCCCTTACACAGGAAGAAAGGGAAGTAAGGAGGAAGCAAGGCTTATGCATGTATTGTGGGAAGAAAGGGCATTACGTAAGAGAATGCATGGCAAAACCCAAGGCTAAGGAGAGCGGATTTATACGGGCTCCTCCATTGACAGTAACTAAGGCGGAAAACTAGCAGGCCCTGGGATTGGGGGAGGAAATTCCATGGGCCAATATGAAATACCTTCGGTGATAGGACAGAAAAAACATTTTTTTTTTAAACTTCAGATACATATCAAAGGGAAACCAGTTGAAGCAACTGCCCTTTTGGATTCAGGCGCTACAGGTATCTTTATGGATGAAGAAGTAGTACAGGAGTTGGGTATCTCAAGAGTAGCTAAGAAACAGGTGGAAAATGTGTTAACGGTGGATGGTAGGAATCTAGCTTCCGGACCCATAGGATTCTGTACCCCTTCCCTGAAGGTTGGATGTGGGGAACAACATAGTGAATGGTTGACATTTAATATCATCAAGACACCTATGTATGGGGTAATTTTGGGGTTACCATGGTTAACCAAACATAACCCAACCATAAATTGGATAAATCACAGTATAGTTTTCGCATCCCCGTTTTGTAAGCAATGTTGTGGGATGGAGAAGAAGCAGACGGAAGATCCTCCTTCACAGGGGTATACCATAGCTACAGCGGCAGAAAAGGACATCAAATTACCAGACATATATAGAGAATATCTAGAGGTCTTTAATGAGACGCAGGCTGATAGGCTTCCTCCCCATCGCTCTTACGACTGTCAAATAGATCTGGTTCCGGGGGCGGTGGTACCATGCGGGAGGATCTATGCTCTCTCGGAAAGAGAAAACGAGCATTTGCGAGATTATCTCGAGAAGTACCAAGCAAATGGGTTTATTAGACCATCAAAGTCCCCAGCAGCATCGCCACTTTTCTTCATTCCCAAGGCTAACGGCGAGTTAAGAACTTGTATAGACTTTCGCGCCTTGAATAAAGTAACAATCAAAAATAGTTACCCGCTACCTTTGATCTCCGCCCTGTTGGACCAAGTGAAGAAGGCAGTAATCTATACCAAACTGGATTTAAGGGGCGCTTACCACCTTGTCCGCATGAGACAGGGTGATGAGTGGAAAACGGCTTTTCGCACTCGATATGGGTTATTCGAGTATCGAGTGATGCCGTTTGGGCTTTGCAATGCACCTGCAGCATTCCAGTTCTTTCTAAACGAAGTCTTGCGAGAATATTTGGATCGGTTTGCAATTGTCTACATAGATGACATCCTCATCTATTCAGAAAACGACCAGGATCACCCACAACATGTAGGGAAAGTGTTAGAGGCATTGAGAACCAATAATTTGTACTGTAAACTCAGTAAGTGTGAGTTTCATGTAGATCAGGTTGAGTTTCTGGGGGTAATGTTGTCAGCTCAGGGACAAACCATAGCGGAAAGAAAGGTTTCGGCAGTACAGAAGTGGCCAACCCCTACAAATGTAAAGGACGTGCAATCCTTTTTAGGATTTGCCAACTTTTATAGGCGGTTTATTTCTCAATTCTCAGATATAGTAGCCCCCATAACACAACTCCTCCGAAAAAAGGTTAAATTCAGTTGGACTCCGGAGGCACAACGGGCGTTCAGTCAACTCAGAGAAGCGTTTACAACTGCGCCTGTGCTGGCCCACCCTGATCCTGACAGACCATACCTGGTAGAGGCCGATGCCTCTGAAGTTGCAATTGGTGCGGTACTATCCCAGAGGGATTCTCAGAATGGGCTGTTACAACCCATCGCTTTCATGTCTAGAAAACTCAGTGGACCAGAGATTAACTACACAATAGCAGAAAAAGAGCTACTCGCTATACGAGACGCTTTCAAGGAGTGGAGACACTATTTAATGGGGGCCAAACACATGACCACTGTATATTCCGACCATCGGAATTTACAGTATATGACTTCAGCTCGCCTCCTCTCACCCAGACAACTAAGGTGGATGCTATTTTTTGAAGAATTTCGTTTTGTGCTCACATACAGACCTGGAAGTGCAAACAAAAAAGCAGATGCCCTTTCACGGCAGGAAAGTACACCCACGCCCTCCGACCCAATTGCGAGATCCATCATACATCCTGAACAGGCAATATGCGCAGTGCAATCCGAACAATTCCTCACTAAAGTGAAAATAGAAATGAGAAAACCTAAATGGAAAAAATGGCTGGTGGAGCATAAAGAGTGGAAGGTTCGAGAAGGCCTCCCTATGAAAGGAAAACAGTTATTCATACCTACTCCCAGCTTACGCCAGGAAGCATTACATTGGTGTCATGCGTCACCCACAGCTGGACACAACGGAAGGGAAAAGACCCAAGACAGGCTTCTTAGACAATTCTGGTGGCCCACACTGTCCAGCGATGTAAGAGTGCTAGTACAAACATGTCAGGTCTGCATGCAAACCAAACCTGATCGAGGTAAACCATATGGGCTGCTTCGGCCATTGCCCACCCCAGACACACCTTGGGAGCACATATCGCTGGATTTCATTGTAGGATTACCTAAGGATAACGGATGTACCACGATCCTGGTGGTGATCGATAGTTTGACTAAGATGGGACACTTTATTGCGTGTGCGAGTCTCCCTACTTCCGGACAAGTAGCCAAACTATTACTGACTCATGTAGTACGTCTACACGGCCTTCCCAAGACTATCATAACAGACAGAGGCACCCAATTCACGTCTCAGTTCTGGAGAGTATGGTGTTCCGCCTTGCAAATTAATTCTAACATGTCAACTAGTTTTCACCCACAAACAGATGGACAGACGGAGAGGTTAAATCAAACATTGAAACAATATTTGAAAGCCTACGTCCAAAGCACTACCGAACGGTGGGTAGAGTGGTTATGGCTAGCGGAAATAGCCTACAATAGCGCTCAACACAGTACCACAAAACTAGCACCGTTTTTTGTTACTTATGGATTTCATCCCCGGTTCCTCCCGTTTCTTCTGCCCAAGGACACAAGTAAGGTACCAGAAGTACAAACAAGAATCCACAGAATCCAAGGCATCTTGAGGAACACCCAAAGAAATATACAGGAAGCAAAGACCAAGTATAAAGCACAAGCCGATAAACATAGGAGGCCCGAACCTTTGTATAAGAGCGGAGATGTGGTATGGTTATCCACCAAGAATATCCGCTTTCGACGCTATAGCATCTTCAACCCTCGATACATTGGTCCTTACAAAATACTCAAAATCATCAACCCGGTAGCAGTCAAACTAGCGTTACCAAATCACATGCGGATTCATCCGGTCTTCCATGTTTCTTTGTTAAAACCAGCCCACACTCCTGCACTCAGACACCCAAAGCCAATTCTCATTGACAATGAACCAGAATTCGAAGTACGTGCAGTGGTGGACTCCAAGAAAAGAGGAAGGAAGATATGGTATTTGATATCCTGGAAGGGATACGGACCTGAGGAAGATTCTTGGGAGCCTGCGGAGGATGTACATGCTCCGCGTCTGATAAAAAGATTTCACGCTCTGAATCCATTAAAACCAAAACCCTGACAACGTCCCGCTGGGGAGGGATGTACTGTTACGGGGTTGTTTGCGGCACGTTGTCAGGTTCACCGGAACTACCCTACCCAGCAGCCAGTGCGGCGCAGTGCTCGCGCGCTGACGTCACTTCCGACCCAATGCGTCGTGTTCCGGCTTTACGCGCCGTGAAAAGAAGAACGGAGGAACCATGGCGCTGTCGGATATTCCTACTTTGGTTCCAGTCTTGCGGTGATTATAGGAGGGTCAGTCTGTAGGAGGCGGAGGTCGGGTAAGGGTGCATCTGCACCATTCAAGTCTCTGATATATTTAGAGTGTGGAGGCAGTGGGTTCGGGGAAGCCGCTACGCTACTAACTGCATCGTGGGCGTACCGCTTCCCAGGGCATTTGTGTTGGGACATGTGATACGAGAAGGGTATCAAGCATATGGGTGCCCCTCAAACCTGGAGAGAGCAGAAGTGCGTGTGAGAGCGAGAACATCGCCGTGAGGTAACGGCTCTGTTCCTTTTGAGAGAGAAAGAGAGAGTGACAAGACACGCCGTGAGGTGAACGGCTCTACTGTTGTATGAGAGAGAGAGCGTGAGAAACACCGTGAAGTAAACGGTACGTTTATAGAGAAAAGATAGCTCACGTGAAGAAGTCCTATCTTCAACTTTGGGAAACGAAACCCTGTTGGCTCGAACATTGGGAGCTGGGGGGAATTTGGAGGATATCTCTTCCCGGGGGGAGCACTGAGGGCCGAAGCCGGGTTGAGAACCGGTAACTGAAGTGCACGAAATCTATTGGCCGAAACCGTGTTGAGAAACGGTGGAGTTCAAATCATATGGAGCTATGAATATCAATCCCTGTTGTTTCTGGTGCTGTTAACGCTTACTGTGTTCAATGGAGTAACAAAACTATAGGCTCCAAACAAACCCCTGATACAAGACAATCACAGAGATTTGAATAGTATATGCCTTTTGAATTATGTTCATAATTCTTTTCTTTACAGGTAACGAAAGCTTCTCACAGGGTACATTCTCATGCTTTATGTAGTCAGGTAGAGATGAAGTATAGATAAAGTTTAATGGTCTATGTTTATGTTTTACAGGTCTCCCTCCCCGCTGTTCCCATCCTTTCCTTCCCTCACTTGATCCGATCTATCTCTTGTGCTGTAATAGCAATCAGAGAGGAAACGATCAAGAGGTGGAACCCTTTGTGCAACGAACCAACTCCGAGGTGGTCATCGGACTCTACTTGAAGCTATCAGAGCTGACACACAACAATTCATCTAAAGGTAAGCAATGCACAGATTTGTAGTATGTGCTGAGTCAGCATTGAGTACATTGGTTATAAGTGACAAAGCCTGACTAGGTGGGTTACCACCATGTACCATACCAGGTGCCTCACTGGCATACAATCCTCCCTATCAATAGACAACAGCAGCCCTCTATTGCCTCGCTGCGTGACTGCCTCAGAAAATGGTTCTCGACAGTGGAAGGACGCAACACCATCTGAGCCGCCGCAGTGTCGGATCGAGGGGCAGACACACACAGGGCGCTTTACTCAAGCTCCTGGCATACGCTGAATGTAGGTTAAGTAGTTATATGAGTATATTAAATTTACCACATCTTCATTTTTGTATTACATTTGCAGTACAGATAGTATTTGACCTTTTCCTTACTTATCTTCCCAATCTAATGTGGCTGAACCTTTTTCTCTCTATGTCGCTTCCTGGTTTCCACTATGAAAGCAGACTCCATCCAGAGACCAGATGCATCGCAATTGTTTCTTTGTTGCTCTCCCCATGTCTCTGTGGATCCCCACAGTCTCCAGATCTTCTTTTCTTGTGTTGTTGCCTGCTCTTGTACTCCTGATCTCAACTTGGACCAGCTGAAGGGTATTTTCTGGACTCCAGTGTTTCCCTTCTTGCTGTGTTATTGCCTGAAGCAGTCTAGGACTCCAGGGTGCGACTCTGCCATCTGCTCCTTCCTCTGATGATAAATGGTCATATCTTCATGACAAGACCTTTGCTCCAGGGTCACATAAAAGACCTCTAACAGGTTGTGACACCTTCGTATCAGACATATGGATCAAGAACAGGAATTATCAAAAACACAGGACCGATTCACTGCGGTTAATCCCACGTTGCGGGTTCAGAATTTGACTACCGAAAACGCGTCTTTGAAAATCATTGTCAGCTCTACAACAAATTCTTTGGATCTTCCTTTGGCCAGACTGGCAGAGATGAAGTTTGATGGGAACACAAAAAAATTGAAACCCTGAGACACCTGTCGAGGACACTTCACATTCAAAGGGCACAACTGTTATTTCACATCGAGCTAAAGTAGATCTTAACATAAGTAATATGACTGGAAAATGACGTCTGGTCATCTTTCATCAAAAATTTTGACATTATATCCTGCCAAGAGACTTGGGCTCCTGATCTCTGTCACATAGTTGATTTTAAATCCTTTTGCACCCCAGTCCCATCAGCATCTGGAAGGCTGAAGGGCGGTTTAGCTGTTTTAGTCTCTGTCGCTGCCAGAAGGTTGATGGTGAAGGATTTTGTCTCTAATCCATGTAATCAGATCTTAATGTTGTCTCAGCCGGACCTGGTAAATGTACTGTTAATCGATTTCTATTTTAACTGTCTTTCAGTACAACCAGTTTGTATCATAGATAAGTTGGATAGACTCTTATCAGATTTAATTTATAGTGAAAGCAGTCATGTTTCTCCTATTTGGTCTGGAGCTTTTAATATTGATAGATGTTCCTTTTGTGGAAATCGTATCTGTGGGTTCACAGATGGGCAAGGTGAAAACATCAGCCATTTTTTACATACACCATACAGTGAAGCCTTGAATCAGATCGATTAACTCATAATTTATATTTTTCATCAGACACGCAAGACTTGGGCATCTTGAATCTACCTGCATTTGTCAGAAGAGGCACACGTAGCACAATAGATTTTTTTTACTTTCAGACGATTTGGGCCCAAAATTAGTCAATCAATCTATCAGTCAATCAGCATTTGTATAGTGCAGCACTGTCACCCTTAGGGGTATCTGGACGCCGGGGAGCAAGGTATCCCGGCTCGTCGGAGCGTATTTGGGATTCGCGCACTAGAGTGCTGTGACAAAGGCGCGTAGTGCTTGTTTTTAAAATTGCCGATTTTGTATCTTTGTTGTTTTTTGTTTGTATTCCCCTGCTTTTAACAGTGGGCATCTTCCCTCTTACTTGCATTTTAATATTGTTGCATCACCGCTGCTTTAGCGGGTCCGGTCCTGGTGGGTCACCTCTCTGGGGGGAATAGGTCGCCATTTTGGAGTGGTGGTGGGGACGTTTTGGGCCGCCATTCTGAGCGGTCTAGTGGTCTTGTCCACACGTGGACACTCTATTTAAACCAGTCCTAAAGCGCGCAGCGGTTACGCGCAGCGGGCGCGCCTTCCCGCGCCTGAGTCGTGCCAGAGTCCTGCCCGTCTGCGCTCGTCAGCGCTAAGGAGGTGCTAGGTGCAGAACACGCTATCTGCCGTCGTTTCGCCTCTGTTGCGGTGATGGCTACAGTGAGGGGATACTCCAGGGAGCAGTTGTTGGAACTCAGACAGGTGCTTCCACGCTGTGCATCTGAGCCTGTCAGCCCTCTTTGTGGTCAGTATAAGTGTGCGTGTTATAACTGGTCGCTTAATGCCCCCTCCTTAATCTTCGCTTCAACGGAATCTTCTCCGTGTAAGCTTTCGGGTAATAGACCATTTACCCCCCTGAAATATTACTATTTGGAATCTTAATATTAGGTCCCTATCGAAGCATCACTCAGAAATTTTTGATCTTTTACATGAGGGGACACCTGATGTGTTTTTTATGACGGAGACTTGGCTGCAGGAAGCAGATACGGCAGTGGTGAATTTGGCCCTTCCCTCTGATTATTCCATCTTTACCCATAACCGGGCATCCAGGGGTGGTGGCATCGCTATGGCTGTTAAGTCCTGCTACCCCTGCGGCTGGAGGGTAGTAAATCTGGCAGGATGCGAATGCAATCAATCATCACTTTGCTTTATCTGGTCTTCTTATCTATCGGCCTCCTGGATGCGATACTGCGTTTCGAAAGGCCCTCCCGGAATGTGTCAGTTCGCTTGCACTGGGGTGCGCTAATTTTAGCATCCTGGGAGATCTTAATCTTCATTGTGATTGCCTTCATATTATGGCCATTAGCAGCACGTTGGCGGACTTGGAGGCTTTTCAGCTTACTCAACTGGTCACTTCCCCCACACATGTGGGTGGTCACATACTCGACCCGGTGTTTACAAATCTGGTAGGAGCATCGGTGGCTATGCCTAGCCCTGTTGCTTGGTCTGACCATTTTTTGGTTAAACTGTCCCTCTCGATTGCTGAACTTCCTTATAAGTCCCAGGATAATGTAGTGTACAAACGCCACTGGAATAAACTCAAGCTGGAGGACTTTCACCACTTGCTGGAAACTAATCCGCTTGGTCCCTTTCATAATGTTGTATCTGGGTATGACCTTTTTTGTGACTGGGTCTCTCGGGCCCTGAACGTATTGATCCCTGCGGCCTGGTCGAAATGTCGCCCTAGAGGATCCAGCCCATGGTACGATAGTTCTTTGATACTGTTAAAAAAAGCCTGTAAACAGGCAGAAAGGGACTGGCGGAAATCTTACGATGCCGGTAAAAAATCTAGGTATCTTTCAAAAGTTAAAAAATATCATTGAGCTGTGTGCAGATCTCGGGCTGCCTACTATTCACATGAATTTAAAACAAGTCTTAATCCATCCAAGTTAATTTTTAAGGTCCTAAATGGCTAAAAAAGCTCATGCGGCTGAAATCTGTTCAAGCCATTTACCGTGCCTTCTCTATTTCTGAGCCAGTTGCTGAGCACACGAGCCCCATACCAATCACAGGTGATTCTTTGGCGGTGCTTCCTAGTCTTTCGATGGAAACATTTCTAAAATTAGCCCAGAAAATAAAATCTGGTTCGCCTGGGGATCCCATGAGGCCAGCTCAGTTTAGAGACTCCACTACTATTTGTCTCCCTCCATTATGTCAGCTCTTAAATCTCTCGCTCGCCACAGGTGTTGTTCCAACTAAATGGAAACAGGCTGTCATGACACCTATCTTGAAAAAACCCACAATGGACCCTTTAAAACCGACCGATTTCCCTCCTCCCCTGGGCTTCTAAGGTTGTTGAGTCCCATGTGAGCGAGGTGCTGACCGAACATTTTGCAAGGGCAAACATTCTGGACTCTTCCCAGAATGGTTTCCGGGCTGGTCACAGTACCGAAACCGCCCTGCTCTTTATGATAGAACATCTGCGCACTTTGCTTGATTCGGGTCAGACCGCGGCACTGATATTACTGGATCTCAGTGCCGCATTTGATACGGTTTCGCATGGGATTCTGCTCCAATGGCTGAGGGAGGCGGGTGTTATGGGCATTGCTCTCGATTGGTTCCGTTCTTTTCTAACTGGTCGGACCTTTAAGGTAGCTACGCCGCCTTTTGAGTCGAAGTTCTATTCACTGGAGATGGGTGTGCCTCAGGGTTCGTCGTTGAGTCCCACATTATTCAATCTATATGTGAGACCGCTAGCGGATGTCGTCAAGCATTGGGGCCTGACTATGGTCTCCTATGCGGACGACACGCAGCTGGCGGTTGTGGAGACCCCGACTTTGATGCCCCCAGGTTCCGGGATGGGCTATCGGCGGTGGCTAGTTGGATGAATGCCAATTGCCTCCAACTGAATGCTAAAAAAACGGAGGTCATAATTGTAGGCAAACGGACGGATCTCTGGGGTGATAGGTGGTGGCCCCCGGAATTGGGTGCGACTCCTGTGCCAGTGTCTGAGGTAAAGAACTTGGGAGTGTGGTTAGACTCCGTTCTGAGTTTTAGTGTCCACACAAAAAAAGTGGCGGCCATCTGTTTTGGTATTTTGTGAGGGTTGCGTCCAATCTTGAGGTTCTTCGATGCCCCTACCAGACAGCTGGTTATTCAGGCTTCCATATTATCGCGGCTTGACTATGCTAGCTCACTCTTGTTGGGGGCTAATCAGGCCGAAATTGCTCGGATGCAACGTGTTCAGAACGCCGCTGCAAGAGCCCTGGTAGGTTTACCGAGGTTCTGCTCTGCGGAAAGCACCATTCGTGCTTTGCACTGGCTGCCTATGCTTCAGAGGATTCACTTTAAGATCTTATGTCTCTCTTTTAAGATCCTCAGGAAGGTTTCTCCCCAGATCCTTTCCACTTTTTTGGTGCCTTATGTGCCTTCACGATCCTTGAGATCTTTCGGTTAAAACCTGGTGGTGGTTCCGCGGTTTAGGCTATGCAGGGCCGGAGGCCGGTCCTTTCGGGTCTTGGCCGCAAAGCTGTGGAACTCTCTTCTGCCCGATATGCATGAAATAGACGAGCTCTTGAAATTTAGGAAGGTTATAAAGACGCATCTGTTTCCTCCCTTATGCTAGTATTCCGATCTGCGCGTGTCTTTTCCCTTTTTTTGCTTTGTTGTGTTGGGCCCTCTTTTCCAAGCGCCGAGACGCCCTTTAGCTGGGGCAGCTGTGCGCTATAAAAGTGCTTTTAACATAACATAACATAACATAACAAGGTCTCCATCGGAAAGCCAGGAGGGAGCTGTTTGGAGGTGGGGGGCAGGTAGTTCAAGGTCTTGGCGGCGATGTAGGAGAAGGAGCGGCCATCACTGCAGCTGCGACGATGCAGGGTGTGTGTGAAAGGGCTAGTGAGGAGGAGCGTAGGTGTCTTGGGGATTGATGGAGCTTAAGTTGATGGTTGATGTAGGCTGGGCCTTGATCATGCGGGGCTTTATAAGCATGCATGAGAATTTTGAACTGGCATCTCTTCTGGATGGGGAGCCAGTGGAGGTTTCTGAGGTGGGGGGTGATGTGGGGGCCATTTGGGGAGGTCCAGGATGAGTCTGGCTGCAGCGTTCTATATGGTCTGTAGGCTTCTGAGGAGATGGTGGAGATGCCGGAGTGCCATAGACGAGGCAGCTGGTACGAGGGCCTGGGTGACTGTCTTTCTGGTGTTGACTGGGATTCATTTAAAGATTCTGTGGAGTGTGAAAAGGGTGTGGAAGCAGGAGGAGGCAACTGCTTTGACTTGTCGTTTCACGGTTCGTTGGCTGTCAAGGATGATACCAAGGTTGCATACATGGTCTGTTGGCGCAAGTGTAGGTACGAGTTCTTCTGGCCACCTGCTGTGGTTCCATATGGGTGTGAAGATCAGTACTTCTGTCTTCTCAGGGTTGAGTTTAAGGCAGTTGACTCTCATCCAGTTGGCTACATTGGTCATGGCTTCGCAGAAGTTTGTTCTGGTGTTGGAGAGGTCACCAGTGAGCGAGAGGATAAGTTGAGTAACCTCTGCGTAGGAAATTATGTTGAGGCCGTGGGATCAGATGATGTCCTTGAGGGGGGGTCATATAGGTGCTGAACAATATAGGGCTGAGGGATGATCCTTGGGGTACGCTGCATATGATGTTCTTGGATTCGGAGGTGAAGGGGGCAGGCGGGTGCTCTGTGTGGAAACTGTAAAGAAGAAGGCAATCCACTTGAAGGTGTTTTGCTGTATGCCAATGTTGAAGAGTCTGCCGATGAGGGTGTGGTGGGATGCGGTGTTGAAAGCAGCAGAGAGGTCGAGGAGGCTCAAGGCTGCAGTCTCCCACAGTCAAGGAGGGTTCTGATGTCATCTGTGGCAGCGATCAGTGCGGTCTCCCTGCTGTGGTTGGCTCAGAATCCTGATTGGGAGGCGTCAAGCAGGTAGTTTTGTTCCAGGTATTCGGTGAGCTGTAGGTTGATGGCCTTCTCTTGTACTTTATCCGTTTAAGGGAGCAAGGAGATTGGTTGATTTTTAGGTCTCGCCTGACCCAGCGCATGCGCTGGTCTGGCGAGACTTTTTGTGAGGGCTCAAAAAAGTGCTACCACTGTAGCCTAGAGCTACAGTGCATGTGCGCGGGCGCACGCCTCACGTTCGCGGCCACACGGCCACTTTGATGTTTGATCGCAAACGTGATCACTTTCACTTTCGCGGCCACACGGCCGCTTTGATATTCTCCGTAAGCCATTTTCTTTTCCAGTTTATTACTTCTATGTAGTAATGGTAGCACCCGTGCGCCGCCATTACTACAGAGCAGTAATAAACAGAAACAAGCATTGGCATAGCCAATAGGTCTCGCTTTTGGGACCTTATAAGTATTTAGTTATGCAACTGTTGCATGGCTAAACACTTATAAGGTCCCAAAAGCGAGACCTATTGGCTATGCCAATGCTTGTTTTGTTTGCTGGGGTCGACGGAGACTTTCTTTAGGAAGGGTCTTATCTCTGCGTGTTTCCGTCTGTTTGAGAAGGCTGATGTGGTGATGGAAGTGTGAGAATGCTGGTGAGTTCTGTGCTGATTTGGTTGGTTTTGAGGTTGAGTCAGCCATGAAATCCTCCTCTCCCCACTTAATGCGGTAAAAAAAACAATGGTTCGGGTGTGGCCAAAAGGTCCAATAATAAAGTGATCCTAAGGAGAGCACTTAAATTAGTCAGTTCATGTGAAACATTTATTTCCACAACAATAGAATTCAGGTGCTCACACAATAAGTGAAAGAGGCGTGACGTGCAGAGTGATGGTGATGTTTAAAACAACGGCATCGCATTGACAACAATAGTGTAAAACTCCTCAAGCAA
Organism: Triturus cristatus; assembly: GCF_964204655.1. Classification (NCBI taxonomy): domain Eukaryota; kingdom Metazoa; phylum Chordata; class Amphibia; order Caudata; family Salamandridae; genus Triturus; species Triturus cristatus. Next base: position 11,681,782 of record NC_140589.1, on the reverse strand, counting down.
CTTTATAGAATAGGAAGAGTTTTTTGTTGTAAAGGGTCAACGGCGTTTTGATCTCAACTGTTCGAGATCATCATCAGGACATATAACGGGTGAGCAAGCTGAATTGATGCAATGATTTGTAGCGCAAGGAAGAGCAATTGAGGGTTTCAGAAAACAGCTGAGGGTAGACGAGTTCACCCAGATTAATTTGCTGAAGGTACGAGCGTGAGAATATCACGTGTGAGTAAACTTGAAGGGCAGGGTCAGCTGTATATGTTGCGCTTAACGATTTGCTGCCAATATGTTTAGTTAAAGTCAGTTCATATTTGGAAAGTCTTGGGAGAGGAGCTCAGTGCGTCATGCTGCTTGGGCTGTCCACGTTTAGTGCGTTACTCTCCCCACTTAATGGCCATAATCCCATTATTGTCAGTTTCCGTACAGATCAGTCCCAAGCCTAAGAATGGGCCCCTTTTACAATATTCTGTCAACAAGGGTATTCGTAAGAAGTGGTAAAGTATAGAACCAAATAAATATTTTAAGGAATTGATAACTGACACAAAAGAGGATATAATGTGCTGTCTTTCCATGGAGCCGACCCTGTTAAAGGCCTAGATAGTTTTGTAGTTGTCTGTAGAAATGCTTCACATATTTTAAAGAGAGAAAATACATTTAAGGAACAGCCAGCTCACTCATGGTTCAACCGTGACTGTACTACTGACCTTAAAACTGATCTAAAAGGCCACCAATACGATCCCCCGAATATAGTTGCTATCAACAATACGTGAAAGAAATATAACCTGTCCTAGAAATAAGAAATAAGGAAATCTGAATCAAAGCTTGGGAAGATCTGGAAGCAGCTTCTCTTTTTAGAAACTGTAGAGTATTTTGGGAAATAGTAAGTCGCCCCTTTTTTCAGGATGCTCAATTACAGGCATAGAATATCACGTTCCAGAAAATGATTGGGTTTCCCCTTTTTCACAAATGTTTAATCCAGAAAACCTATTTCTGCATCAGCCCCCATCCATAGACTGTGCGGTGCTCTCTTCATCTGCTGAACTTTAGTTTAGTAACTCCAATGCGGTGGCAGATGTCACCAAGACTATTCTGAGTTGCCCCGCTGGAAGGGCGCCAGACCCCTATGGAGTCCCTTTCGATGTGTTTAGGCACAATCTTACTTTCTGGGCTCCCTTAATAACCAATATACTTAATAAGGAGTGGCCCAATCGAATCTTGGAGGGAGTCAATCATAGTGCCAATTTTCAAAAAGGAGACATGAAGCTCCCAACCTGTTACCACTCCATTTCATTGCTGGATTCTTCCGTCAAAATTTTAGGGCGAGTAAATATGGGCAAGCTGGAAGATTGGACTGACGCTATTTCCTTTTTTTCAGATTCAATACAGGTTCCGGCCAGGGTTCGGCACAGTTGAACACGAGCTTAATTTATTCCTAATAACAAGGAAATATGTCAAAACCAGGGGGGGGGAGGGGAGGGCCTTACATTTGGCCTTCATGGACCTCTCCTGTGCTTTAGACTTTATTGACCGGAGTTAAGGTTTGAGATTGAGTACAGTCCATTGTTTAGTAGCACTCCCATTCGTGGTTCACCTCACTCCCATGTTGCCCCTGTAAGTCTGTTTCTCCCCAATCTACGATGCACTTTATGCTTTTTTGCACACTGTACCGCTCTCCTAGATCGCGTTATTTATCGCCACTTTTACGCCACAGAGATTTCAGTGCATACAAAGAAGAGTTGCATTGTTTACAGTGTTTGGTTTCCCAATTGGTGTGTTCCTCAGTTAATAGAGTTATTTCCTCTGTGCTAATCAGCTCCCAATCCTGATCAGCTGTGTAGTATCCTCTTCAGCATAATGATCAGGTTTTTATGTAATGTTATCAAGTCTAGTTTGTCTCTCCTTGATTCAACGATTGGGATTTTATAATTTTTTTCAAAACAGCGGGCCCGATTCACAGAACTAACTTAAGACAAAATCCTAAACTTACTACCATTTTGGTATTCACAGAAGGCACTTACTCATTTTGGTATTCACAGAAGGCACTTACTCATTTCGGTATTCACAGAAGGCACTTACTCATTTCGGTATTCACAGAAGTTAGGAGTCCTAACTTTAGGACTCCTAAATGCCTTCTGTGAATACCGAAAGTCTTAAAATTAGGATTTTTCTCAGTTTAGTAGTAGTATAGTTAGGACTCCTAACTTTAGGACTCCTAAATGCCTTCTGTGAATTCCGAAAGTCTTAAAATTAGGATTTTTCTCAATTTAGTAGTCCTAAATTTAGGACTCCTAACTTTAGGACTCCTAAATGCCTTCTGTGAATACCGAAAGTCTTAAAATTAGGATTTTTCTCAGTTTAGTAGTAGTATAGTTAGGACTCCTAACTTTAGGACTCCTAAATGCCTTCTGTGAATTCCGAAAGTCTTAAAATTAGGATTTTTCTCAATTTAGTAGTCCTAAATTTAGGACTCCTAACTTTAGGACTCCTAAATGCCTTCTGTGAATACCGAAAGTCTTAAAATTAGGATTTTTCTCAGTTTAGTAGTAGTATAGTTAGGACTCCTAACTTTAGGACTCCTAAATGCCTTCTGTGAATTCCGAAAGTCTTAAAATTAGGATTTTTCTCAATTTAGTAGTCCTAAATTTAGGACTCCTAACTTTAGGACTCCTAAATGCCTTCTGTGAATACCGAAAGCCTTAAAATTAGGATTTTTCTCAGTTTAGTAGTAGTATAGTTAGGACTCCTAACTTTAGGACTCCTAAATGCCTTCTGTGAATACCGAAAGTCTTAAAATAAGGATTTTTCTCAATTTAGTAGTCCTAAGTTTAGGCTTAGGACTACTAAATTGAGAAAAATCCTAATTTTAAGACTTTCGGTATTCACAGAAGGCATTTAGGAGTCCTAAAGTTAGGAGTCCTAACTATACTACTACTAAACTGAGAAAAATCCTAATTTTAAGACTTTCGGTATTCACAGAAGGCATTTAGGAGTCCTAAAGTTAGGACTGCTAACTTCTGTGAATACCGAAATGAGTAAGTGCCTTCTGTGAATACCAAAATGAGTAAGTGCCTTCTGTGAATACCAAAATGGTAGTAAGTTTAGGATTTTGTCTTAAGTTAGTTCTGTGAATCGGGCCCTTATTGTTTACCTAAAATCTCATTGTCTTAATATCAAGTTTGTTTAGATTGCTTGTTAGAGATTAAGTACCATTATTGTAATTGTAATTCGCATTTGTAGAGCGCATTATCACCATCAGGTCTCTAAGCGCTGTCAGAGAGAGCCAAACCCTGGAACGTGGGGGGATGTTTATTGATTAGGGTGTGCCCCAGGCTTCAGCGAAAAGGACTGTTTTTAGCTTCTTCCTGAAAGGGAGAAGGGCGTGTTCCTTGTGCAAGTTCTCCAGCAGCTTATTCCAAAGTGGAGGAATAGAGGCTGAGAAGGATCTTCCTTCTTTGGAGGTTAGGCTGAAGCGGGGGCAGGCCAGCAAGTCGGCCTCTGAGGACCGTAGCACCCTACTGGGAATGTAGTGGGTTAAACGATTTAATGTAAGTTGGGGCGTGGCCATAGATGGCTTTATGCGCAATGCAAAGGCCCTTGAACTTAGCTCTCTGCCTAACCGGGAGCCAGTGCAACTGACGTAGGAGGGGGGTGGCGTGGTAATCTGGCAGCATAATTCATGATAACCTGTAGTCTGGCCAGCAAATTTTCCGGGAGGCCGATGTACAGGGAATTTCCGTAGTCTAGTCGTGACACTATCATGGCCGATACGGCCATTCTGAGTGTGGCGAATGTGAGAAGGGGGGCAAGTTTTCATAGCTGTCTCCTCAGGCCGACACATATTCCTACTACTGCAGACAGCTGCTGGGTCATAGAGAGTTTGACATCAACTTTGATGCCCAAGCTCTTTACGACCGAGGCCGGTTCCAGGTTAGTGCCCAACTCCTGTGGCCAAAAGATGTCGCTCCAGGGATTGGAATCTGTGGTGATGGCCAATACCTCGGTCTTATCAGGATTGATTTTTAGGGAGTTCGCCGTCATCCAGTTGACAGTGAATTTTAAAATGTTTTGCATTCTTGTCTGGGCAGCCAGGGACCTGTCTATCTGGATGATAATTTGGGTGTCGTCGGCGTATTTATAACACCGAGCCCTGTGGTACCCCGCACAAGAGTTTGCCTGGGTCAGACACAAAGTCAGCCAGCTGTACTCTCTGGGATCGATCGCTGAGGAAAGATGTGAGCCACATAAGGGCTGTGCCCTGGATGCCTAGCTCCGAGATCCGCAACAGAAGTTGGTCATGGTTGTCCGTGTCAAATGCCGCAGATAGGTCCAGCAAAATCAGGGCACACAGCTTTTTCTTATCAGCCCTGAGCCTGAGTTCATCCAGCACTGCCAGCATTACCATTTCCGTGCTGTGATGAGCCCTGAACCCTGCCTGATTGTTTTGCAGAAGGTTGTTTGCTTCTAAGTGGTGAGACAGGGATTTCAGCACATGCTGTTCCAGCACTTTTGCCAGGAAGGGGAGTTGGGAGATCGGTCTGATGTTTTTTAAGTTCTTCCTGTCTGCCCCTGGTTTCTTTAGAAGTGGGATAACACAAGCTTCCTTAAGATTGGTGGGGACGTGGCCCGATTCTAAAGATTGATTTAGTAGCGAGAGGACCTCATTTTCTATCCCTGGTAATGCCAACTTAAAGATCCTCGGTGGGCAGGTGTCCGCGGGTGACCCTGACTTAACCCGCCCCATTAAGGGAGACAGGGAGTCGCGGGTGAGTGTGGGGAAAACAGTGAGAAGTTTATCATATGTGGGGGGCAGAGGTTCTGATGCCAAAGGACAGTGGACAATAGGAGTAAGATGAATCTCTGTCAGTAAGTCCTTCACTTTCTTTAAGAAGAAGGTCTGAAACTTATTGCATTAATGTGTTTCTGTTTAACATAGCGGGCCCTTTATTGAGATTTTTTGTTACATGGATTACATTAAGGCAACTTTTTATAATGTATTTTAGATGCCTTTACTAACAAGAGTGTCTTTTTGATTTTTCTTGTTATGGTATATCAAATTATTAAAGTCTGTTTTTAAAAGTATGTTTTAAATTACCAGGCAATACTGATGTCTTTTTCATGTGCTTGTACTGACCAAATAAAGAATTTATTGACTGACGGGAAACACTCTTGCCTGGGCAGTGCCTCTAGTATCTGACTGACTCCAGTCAGCTTCCAGATAATTTTTCTGCCTTTCTTATGACATTTCAACAAATGTTTGACCATCAGGACCATACATTTGCCACTCAAGATGAAATCCTAGAACTTACACAAGGATCCATGGATCTGCAATCATATATAGCAAAGTTCAAAGGATTGGCTATAGATATTGATTGGACCGACTCAACCTTATTCACCCTTTTCCGCAAAGGGAAGAGCTGAAAGATAAACTCGCAGAAGTAACCAGGTCTTTGACTTTCCACAATCTTATCCGACTAGTGCTCCAGATTGATATTGCCTGCAGGAAAGGTGTTAAGAATGAAGGAAGCAGTCTTCAAAGAACACCCAAGGTCCCCGAAAACTGAAGAACAACACATGCAGTTTGGGGTTACTAAAGGTCCTCAAACTAACTAGAAGGCAAACATTTGTTCTGTTCTTCTATTGAGGTCAGGATGGACATCTTGTTACCCCATGTTCTGTAACACCAATTCACTCATCACCCAGGTAAGGAAACTTAAAAGCTCACCCCTAGTACAGGGAATAGAGATGAGTGTAGACCAGTGTACCCTGCCATCTTCCCTGCAGTCTTCCGGTTTCGTTCTTCAAGCAGAACTGACCATTTCATCAAGATCTATTACAGTCCTGATTCTTGTTGACTGCAGTGCTCCAAATGTATATATGGACATTCAAACATTCAATGGGCCTCTCATAGTCCGATCCTTGTTATTAAAGAAACACTTCCAGTGGTAAAAGTTGTGGGCGGTACTCTGGTTGCTTTTGGATTAGTAATGGAGGAGACTCAGCCATTACCTCTGAAAATAGCTGCTCTTTTTGAGCTTATCACCTTTAATTTAATTGCCTCATTATGCAATAATTCTGGGAATCAACTGGTTGACACAACATAACTACTCCACATATAAATTGGACTTCCAAGACCCTCTTTTTGGGATCTGAGTTTTGTGTTCAACATTGTAATGTGAATCATTCCAGTCTTGCTACTCCTAAGGTCAATCTGACTATTTCACTCCCTCTGTAGGTCATCTTACAGAAATCCCAGATAAGTATAAAGAAATCCAGAACGTGTTCGAAGAATCTGTAACAAAAGAGCTACCACCTCAGAGTCCCTTCGATTGCGTCATTCAAGTAATACCATATGCAAAAGTTCTCTTAGGCAGAATTTTTTCATTATTCTTTCCGAAAGAGAAGCCCTAAAAAGAGTATCTGAAAGCTAGCTTAGCTAATGGTCTCATAGTTCCTTTTATGGGACCAACTTTTGCATCCCTCTTTTTCGTACCCAGGAAGGGAACATCCGAACTCCGTCTCTGTATCAATTACAGAGGGTAAAATAAAGTAACTATAAAAGATTGATACCGTTTACCTTAAATTTCAGATATATGGGAAGCGTTACAAGGAGCTAAAATCTTTACTAAATTAGACCTGATGGGTGCATGTCATTTAATCTGGGCACTAGCTTCAGAACTCCATTTGAGCATTTTGATTACCGAGTGAGGCCATTTGATCTGCTATATTCCAACACTTTCATTCTACAAACGCTGGTAGTTTATTGGAATTATATTCTAATTTGCTCCAAAGAACCAACCAAGCATATTGACTACCTGTAACAAGTACTACAAAGACTGCGAGAAAATAAATTATTAGCAAAGTCAGATATCTTTTTCACCATGATTCTGTTGAGTACTTAGGCCATGTTCTGCCATCCAATGGCCTTGCAATGGATGATAGAAAAGTGTAAGCAATACTCAACTTGCCTATTCCCACCTCATTGAAAGAAATACAGAGTTCTTGGGGCTACAGATTACTATCAAACATTTATCAAAGGCTTTTCTCAGTTAGTGTTACCCAAGGCTCTCTCCAGAGGAGGCCGATACAGGGGGACAAAGGAGGTTCACAACTCAAAATACATGCATCACAGGAATAGCATGGTCCCAGCAGTGCAAGGCTCTCTCCAGAGGAGGTCGATACAGGGGGACAAAGGAGGCTCACAACTCAACATACACGCATCACAGGAATAGCATGGTCCCAGCAGTCCAAGGCTCTCTCCAGAGGAGGTCGATACAGGGGGACAAAAGAGGTTCACAACTCAACATACACGCATCACAGGGATAGCATGGTCCCATCAGTGCAAGGCTCTCTCCAGAGGAGGCCGATACAGGGGGACAAAGGAGGTTCACAACTCAACATACACGCCTCACAGGAATAGCATGGTCCCAGCAGTGCAAGGCTCTCTCCAGAGGAGGCCGATACAAGGGGACAAAAGAGGTTCACAACTCAAAATACACGCATCACAGGAATAGCATGGTCCCAGCAGTGCAAGGCTCTCTCCAGAGGAGGCCGATACAGGGGGACAAAGGAGTTTCACAACTCAACATACACGCATCACAGGAATAGCATGGTCCCAGCAGTGCAAGGCTCTCTCCAGAGGAGGTCGATACAGGGGACCAAAGGAGGTTCACAACTCAACATACACGCATCACAGGAATAGCATGGTCCCAGCAGTCCAAGGCTCTCTCCAGAGGAGGCCGATACAGGGGGACAAAGGAGGTTCACAACTCAACATACACGCATCACAGGAATAGCATGGTCCCAGCAGTGCAAGGCTCTCTCCAGAGGAGGTCGATACAGGGGGACAAAAGAGGTTCACAACTCAACTAACACGCATCACAGGAATAGCATGGTCCCAGCAGTCCAAGGCTCTCTCCAGAGGAGGCCGATACAGGGGGACAAAGGAGGTTCACAACTCAACATACACGCATCACAGGAATAGCATGGTACCAGCAGTGCAAGGCTCTCTCCAGAGGAAGTCGATACAGGGGGACAAAAGAGGTTCACAACTCAACATACACGCATCACAGGAATAGCATGGTCCCAGCAGTGCGAGGCTCTCTCCAGAGGAGGCCGATACAGGGGGACAAAGGAGGTTCACAACTCAACATACACGCATCACAGGAATAGCATGGTCCCAGCAGTGCAAGGCTCTCTCCAGAGGAGGTCGATACAGGGGGACAAAAGAGGTTCACAACTCAACATACACGCATCACAGGAATAGCATGGTCCCAGCAGTCCAAGGCTCTCTCCAGAGGAGGTCGATACAGGGGGACAAAGGAGGTTCACAACTCAACATACTTGCATCACAGGAATAGCATGGTCCCAGCAGTGCAAGGCTCTCTCCAGAGGAGGCCGATACAGGGGGACAAAGGAGGTTCACAACTCAACATACATGCATCACAGGAATAGCATGGTCCCAGCAGTGCAAGGCTCTCTCCAGAGGAGGCCGATACAGGGGGACAAAGGAGGTTCACAACTCAACATACACGCATCAAAGGAATAGCATGGTCCCAGCAGTCCAAGGCTCTCTCCAGAGGAGGCCAATACAGGGGGACAAAGAAGGTTCACAACTCAACATACACACATCACAGGAATAGAATGGTCCCAGCAGTGCAAGGCTTTCTCCAGAGGAGGCCGATACAGGGGGACAAAGGAGATTCACAACTCAACATACACGCATCACAGGAATAGCATGGTCCCAGCAGTGCAAGGCTCTCTCCAGAGGAGGCCTATACAGGGGCACAAAGGAGGTTCACAACTCAACATACACGCATAACAGGAATAGCATGGTCCCAGCAGTCCAAGGCTCTCTCCAGAGGAGGCCGATAGAGGGGGACAAAGGAGGTTCACAACTCAACATACACGCATCACAGGAATAGCATGGTCCCAGCAGTCCAAGGCTCTCTCCAGAGGAGGTCAATACAGTGGGACAAAGGAGGTTCACAACTCAACATACACGCAAAACAGGAATAGCATGGTCCCAGCAGTGCAAGGCTCTCTCCAGAGGAGGTCGATACAGGGGACAAAAGAGGTTCACAACTCAACATACATGCATCACAGGAATAGCATGGTCCCAGCAGTGCAAGGCTCTCTCCAGAGGAGGTCGATACAGGGGGACAATAGAGGTTCACAACTCAACATACACGCATCACAGGAATAGCATGGTCCCAGCAGTGCAAGGCTCTCTCCAGAGGAGGCCGATACAGGGGGACAACAGAGGTTCACAACTCAACATACACGCATCACAGGAATAGCATGGTCCCAGCAGTGCAAGGCTCTCTCCAGAGGAGGCCGATACAGGGGGACAAAGGAGGTTCACAACTCAACATACACGCATCAAAGGAATAGCATGGTCCCAGCAGTCCAAGGCTCTCTCCAGAGGAGGCCAATACAGGGGGACAAAGGAGGTTCACAACTCAACATACACACATCACAGGAATAGAATGGTCCCAGCAGTGCAAGGCTTTCTCCAGAGGAGGCCGATACAGGGGGACAAAGGAGATTCACAACTCAACATACACGCATCACAGGAATAGCATGGTCCCAGCAGTCCAAGGCTCTCTCCAGAGGAGGTCGATACAGGGGGACAAAAGAGGTTCCCAAATCAACATACACGCATCACAGGAATAGCATGGTCCCAGCAGTGCAAGGCTCTCTCCAGAGGAGGCCGATACAGGGGGACAAAGGAGGTTCACAACTCAACATACACGCATCACAGGAATAGCATGGTCTCAGCAGTCCAAGGCTCTCTCCAGAGGAGGCCGATAGAGGGGGACAAAGGAGGTTCACAACTCAACATACATGCATCACAGGAATAGCATGGTCCCAGCAGTCCAAGGCTCTCTCCAGAGGAGGCCGATACAGGGGGACAAAAGAGGTTCACAACTCAACATACACGCATCACAGGAATAGCATGGTCCCAGCAGTGCAAGGCTCTCTCCAGAGGAGGTCGATACAGGGGGACAAAAGAGGTTCACAACTCAACATACACGCATCACAGGAATAGCATGGTCCCAGCAGTGCAAGGCTGTCTCCAGAGGAGGCCGATACAGGGGGACAAAGGAGGTTCATAACTCAACATACACGCATCACAGGAATAGCATGGTCCCAGCAGTCCAAGGCTCTTTCAGAGGAGGCCGATACAGGGGGAAAACAGAGGTTCACAACTCAACATACACGCATCACAGGAATAGCATGGTCCCAGCAGTGCAAGGCTCGCTCCAGAGGAGGCCGATACAGGGGGACAAAGGAGGTTCACAACTCAACATACACGCATCAAAGGAATAGCATGGTCCCAGCAGTCCAAGGCTCTCTCCAGAGGAGGCCAATACAGGGGGACAAAGGAGGTTCACAACTCAACATACACACATCACAGGAATAGAATGGTCCCAGCAGTGCAAGGCTTTCTCCAGAGGAGGCCGATACAGGGGGACAAAGGAGATTCACAACTCAACATACACGCATCACAGGAATAGCATGGTCCCAGCAGTCCAAGGCTCTCTCCAGAGGAGGTCGATACAGGGGGACAAAAGAGGTTCCCAAATCAACATACACGCATCACAGGAATAGCATGGTCCCAGCAGTGCAAGGCTCTCTCCAGAGGAGGCCGATACAGGGGGACAAAGGAGGTTCACAACTCAACATACACGCATCACAGGAATAGCATGGTCTCAGCAGTCCAAGGCTCTCTCCAGAGGAGGCCGATAGAGGGGGACAAAGGAGGTTAACAACTCAACATACACGCATCACAGGAATAGCATGGTCCCAGCAGTCCAAGGCTCTCTCCAGAGGAGGCCGATACAGGGGGACAAAAGAGGTTCACAACTCAACATACACGCATCACAGGAATAGCATGGTCCCAGCAGTGCAAGGCTCTCTCCAGAGGAGGTCGATACAGGGGGACAAAAGAGGTTCACAACTCAACATACACGCATCACAGGAATAGCATGGTCCTAGCAGTGCAAGGCTGTCTCCAGAGGAGGCCGATACAGGGGGACAAAGGAGGTTCATAACTCAACATACACGCATCACAGGAATAGCATGGTCCCAGCAGTCCAAGGCTCTCTCCAGAGGAGGCCGATACAGGGGGACAACAGAGGTTCACAACTCAACATACACGCATCACAGGAATAGCATGGTCCCAGCAGTGCAAGGCTCTCTCCAGAGGAGGCCGATACAGGGGGACAAAGGAGGTTCACAACTCAACATACACGCATCAAAGGAATAGCATGGTCCCAGCAGTGCGAGGCTCTCTCCAGAGGAGGCCAATACAGGGTGACAAAAGAGGTTCACAACTCAACATACACGCATCACAGGGATAGCATGGTCCCAGCAGTGCAAGTCTCTCTCCAGAGGAGGCCGATACAGGGGGACTAAGGAGGTTCACAACTCAACATACACGCATCACAGGGATAGCACGGTCCCAGCAGTGCAAGGCTCTCTCCAGAGGAGGCCGATACAGGAGGACAAAGGAGGTTCACAACTCAACATACACGCATCACAGGAATAGCATGGTCCCAGCAGTCCAAGGCTCTCTCCAGAGGAGGCCGATACAGGGGGACAAAGGAGGTTCACAACTCAACATACAGGCATCACAGGAATAGCATGGTCCCAGCAGTCCAAGGCTCTCTCCAGAGGAGGCCGATACAGGGGGACAAAAGAGGTTCACAACTCAACATACAGGCATCACAGGAATAGCATGGTCCCAGCAGTGCAAGGCTCTCTCCAGAGGAGGCCGATACAGGGGGACTGTTGGACCTGTCAGCCCTAGGGTGGTCTCCCCATCTATTTTTGATCGTGCCTCATTTTTTCCACCCTCATTTTTATGTTGGACTTAGGTCTCTGGGCGCCTTTTCATTGCCAATCAGTGTTAAGGTGCAGGAGCTCCCTTCTCCCAAGATAGCTGCCACAGGCCCCTGCTACTGCAGAGTGGTCTTCATTATTAGCACCCTAGCTGCCAGGAGCTGGCTGGGACCCCACAACAATGTTGCGACACCAGCCCGCCTTTTTTGTCCCATAGGTAGAATGGGAAAGCTCCTGGAATGTGCTGGAACCTTCTAGAAGGGAGGTGTGGTTTTTACTTTTGCCGCCTTGGATAGAGGTCACCTGACCTAGGGATACTTAACAGAGGGAGGGAACTTTTTCTAGTCAGTTGGCCAGTGGGGTAAAGCAGAGCTGGAGAATCCACGCAGGAGTTTTAGGCGGTAGGGCCTAGCCAGGGACTTATGCCTCTGAGAGTGACAGGATTTAGGTGCTGCCTCTTAAGTGAGTGAGGGATCCTGTAAAGCCCACTGATCTTGCCCAGCAGTAGGAGGACCCAGGGAACCTCTGCCCAGCCTGACTAGGAAGGACCTAGTTGCCAACTCAATCCCTACCCCCCAGGAACAGAACCCCCCAAGGGCGCCAGAGACATCTGCGCCATCAGGACTTCAGGTCACAACTGAATGCAGAAACTGAATGCTGAAACCTCATCTCCTGACTGCATGCTGAAACTGAATGCTGACACCTCATGTCACGACTGCATGCTGAACCTGAATGCTGAGACTTCATGTCAAACCTGAACACTGAAGCTTTATGCCAAAGCTGATTGCGGAACGGCTGGGTATCAACCATGTACTAGCGCTGAGACCCCTACGCTCCCTGACCTGGCCTGAGATCCCCTGCATCAATCCCCGTTGAGCGCGGAACTCTCCCGCTTAATTTGACCCCCCCCCTTTGGCGCGGGGACCAGAGCGCGCTCACCGCCGCGGCCCGGAAGCCTGAAGTGTGCCCCCTCATCGCGTCGAGGCCCGCGGAGAAGCCCGTGGCCCCGTCGCTGCCGTCGCAGCTGCTGGCGGAGGTGTGGGAGGCCGTGGCCTGCCCCCGTCGCGGAAGGACCGACTGCGGAGTCCGGAGCTGGGTCGGACGCCTCCAGACGTCGAGATCAAGGTAAGCCCGGGAGGCTTGGGACGGATCTGGTGCGCCCCCTACAGACCGGGAGCAGCACCGCACCCTGAGACCCTGGATCCCCTCCGTGGGAGTTCCCCCTTCCTCCAAGACTGTCGCATAGCAGTGGACCGCCTACTTGAGGCTTGCTTATTACGAGTAGCGTTGTGCCCCACGAACTGCACAGAAGTACTTGAGGCTTGCTAATTACGAGTAGCGTTGTGCCCCACGAACTGCACAGAAGTACTTGAGGCTTGCTTATTACGAGTAGCGTTGTGCCCCACGAACTGCACAGAAGTACTTGAGGCTTGCTGATCGCAAGTAGCGTTGTGCCCCACGAACCGCACAGAAGTGCCGGATGGTTGCCTATTACGAGTGGCGCTGTGTTTGTAGGCTCTGCTCAGCAGTGCTTCATGCTGGCTTATTACGAGTAGCGCTATGTTCGCAGGCTCTGCTCCGAAGTGTTCAATGCTAGTTGTTACGAGTAGCGCTATGTTCGCAGGCTCTGCTCCAAAGTGTTCAATGCTCCATTATTACGAGTAACGCTGTGTTGGTAAGCTTTGCTCTAAAGTGTTCAATGCTCCATAATTACGAGTAATGCTGTGTTGGTAAGCTGTGCTCTAAAGTGTTCAATGCTCCATTATTACGAGTAATGCTGTGTCCGCAGGCTCTGCTCTGGAGTGTTCAATGCTTAATTAGTACGAGTAACGCTGTGTCCGCAGGCTCTGCTCACCAGGATTCACGGCGCAATTATCACGAGTAGCGCTGGGTTCTAGAGCGCTGTTCCAGATTGTATCAGGTACTCCCTACAGCACTGTTATAGTTGAGGGGTGCACCAAAAGCTAACCGCTAATGAACTGCATTGACATCTAATGAATCGCATTTACCGTTAACGAACTGCATTGACATCTAATGAATTGCATTTACCGTTAACGAACTGCATTGACATCTAATGAATTGCATTTACGTATAATGAACGGTATTTACGCATAACTGGGTAGATAAACTTGAGTTGTTTACATAAACCCTACAGTGTGGCGTCCCTTATTGTGTGCGTTCCCTGCTTCAGAGGAGGTGTGTGTCGTATGGTTGCTTTACACAAAAGCCTTTGGGTGCCCAGCCGCTCGAGTCACGTTACCCCCTTAGGGCTTGGTGACCCCAGGTCTTACATTGGTGGCGAGCGGTGGGATTAGGACCTGTGACCATACAGCACCCTTCCGGGAAGCGGAGGGCGCCACAATTAAACGCCATTGTATTGAAGCTCTGCAACTGTTATTGCTGCACTGATTACATTCCACTGTCCAGACTGAGGGTGTAGAAATCCTGGTTAGCTTGCGACTGTCACCCATTCCCTAGAATTTTTTCTTCTTCCTTAGTATCTAGGTCCCCACCTGTCACGATGGAGTTCCGGTTAGCCGACCTCGAGGGGTACACTGTAAGGCAACTGAGGGAATTCGGGCAGGGGATGGGGGTGCCTGGGGTGCGGAGGGCCAAAGGACCGGAACTCCGTACCGCCTTAAGGGCATGGGTAGAGGCCCACCCAGAGGGGAGAGAGGATGAGGGACAGGAGGCGCCAGATGCACCTCAGGAGGAGAGCGCCCAGGAAGTACTAGACATACTAAATGTAGATGTGTCTGAAAATGTGCCCCCAGGGAGACGTTCTGGGGCCAGTAGTAGGACAGGGTCTAGGAGGAGCGCGTCTCCAGAGGAGTATGAGGACAGGAGGGAGGAGAGGCAGTTAAAGTGGGAGCTAGCGAAATTGGAACATGAAAGAGAAAACAAGAGATGGGCAATGGAGGAAAAGAAGCTGGCGCACGAGCTTCAGCTGAAGGAGTTGGAGCTGCGCGCCCTCCAGTTAAACGCGTCCAATAAGGACAATGGTGGCAGCGTACCAAGAGAGTCCCATGAGTCAAAATTTTACCTACCCAAAGAAGTCATCGCCAGCTACACAGTGGGGGACGATATTGCCAAGTGGTTGGAAGCATACGAGGTGGCCTTGACTGCCCATGGGGTTCCCGAGAGCAATTGGGGAGGGGGCCTGTATCGCTATATACCTCCCAATGTCAGGGACACCCTGTTATACTTAACCAAGGTGGATCAGGTCAGGTATGCCCCGATGAAAGAGGCCTTACTCAAGAAATTTGGTCTCAACCCCGAGAGGTACAGGCAGAAATTCCGTGGCAGCCATAAGCTGTCCACACAGACGTGGGTGGATTTTTTTGACTATGCCCGCAAGGCACTAGATGGTTGGGTGCGTGGCAGCGAGGTGCAGGACTATCAAGGGGTGTACAATCTTTTTTTACGGGAGCACCTCTTGGATAAGTATGAAGTATGAAGTATGAAGTATGAAATAGCTTTATTTCGACAGTTTTGTCATAAAAGCACAACAATACAACACATATCGCACAATAAATAACAAATAATACATTACTATTACAAGGTAAAAGCTTATTAAATTCCATATACTGTCTAATATTTAAAAGTTATAAAAAGAACACATTACTGTAACAACTTTTTCCTTGCAGTTCTTATCCTCCAAGCCCAACCCAAAAATTTAGCCATACAACAGGCGAAAAAGGGACAGGCATCTGAGCGCAATATGCGTAAAGCTTCCAAGTATGATCTTGTGCCTAGACTCCTACATAGAGGCTTCAACCATCTTGACCTGGGCACAGAATAAGCATGGCACTCAAACAACAAATGAGCTATAGACTCCACCCTTGAGTCACAAAAGGGACAATAAGGAATGGTTTGGAATGGAGGTTTCCAAGTAGACATGAAGAATCCTAGAGGAAGAACACCCACCCTGAATTTAAAGTATAGAGCTCTGTCACCCGAGTTAAGGATTGAATCCAGGTAAGGTTCTCTAAAAGGGATCTCCTTAACTATCAGGTTTACAATGATTAGGGTTACACAACCTCTCATTATCCACCCAGAGCCAATAAACCTTCTTAAGCATTTGTTTTGAAGGTGCTGTTCTATTGACCCAAGCCTCTCCTAAGCCCAGCTCATAAAGAAGTCGCTTAACCTCCCTGAGCCAGATTACCTTATACCAGCCAGATAAGGATAAAATTTCGCTGAGGGCATCTGCATAGCTACTCAATTCAGGGACGTTCCATATCCTGGCCCATAATAAAAGGGGACGTAGCCTAGCTTGCTCGGAAATTGGGCGTGTGCCTGCATCTAGCAAGCGAGGAATTGTGGGGGTGCTGTGGGGTAACTTCATAAGGTCTTTATGGAAATTATTTTCAAGGTGTGTCAAAATGTGAACTCTTTGTGTACCTCACAGTTCCGCACCATACAATACTGCACTCACCACCCTTGCCCTGTAGATATCAAGTGGTGCCCCAATAGGTTTTAAAGCGGAGGCACGTTGTTCCTTGAGCAGGGCCCCTGCGACCCTCTTATGGGTCAAAAACACCTTTTGGTGGTGCGCCTTCCAACTCATATTAACACACAGTCGAATACCTAGGTAGTCGAATTCGTTGACTCTATCAAGAGAGACAGAGTCCAGGGTAGGAGGAACAACCGCTTTCCTGGGAGGGTTAAGAACAAGGAATTTGGTCTTGCTTATGTTTATAGACAGGCCCTTAGTATCACAAAAGGCCTTAAAGCTAGAAAGCAACTTTTGGATACCTACTGGTGACTTTGAAATTAGGAGGGTATCATCCGCAAAAAGGAGCGTAGGAACTTTCCTACCAGCCAAGGATGGTGCATCTGACGGCTGTTGAAGCAGATGGTCCACCACTCCGTTAACATAAAGAGAGAACAGAGTGGGGGCAAGCACACATCCCTGGCGGACGCCCCTATCTACGGAAATACGAGATGTCTTCTCCCCCTGGGTACCCCATCTAATCTGGGCAAAGTTGCTATCATGGAACTTTATGAGCAAGGCCAACAAATAGGGAGGTAAACCCAACCTACCTAAGACATTCCACAATTGGACTCGAGGGACCAGGTCGAAGGCTGTTCGCAAGTCTATGAAGACTAAATACAAGCTGCCCCCGCCCAGCACGACCACTTTCCAGTATATCATTAAAAGGCGAAACGTCTGTTCGATGTTGCCCATCCCTGATCTAAAACCTGCCTGGAAATCTGACAGAACCTGATTTTCTTCGACCCATTGCAGGATCCTGCCTAGTATCACTTTGCCCGCAACCTTTTGAGATGAGTCAAGCAGGCTAATAGGGCGATAATTGGCTGGGTCGTCCCGACAGCCTTTTTTAAAAATAGGGACGACCTCAGCGCCCCTCCATGAGTCAGGGAGAGAACCTCCCAACACAGCCTCATTCAAAAGTGTGGCAATTAATCTACTCCACGGTAATGGATATTTTTTCAGCAAGTCGCCCGGAATACAATCCGGTCCAGCAGCCTTATTAGATACAATGCAACTGATTGCCCTTGCAACTTCCTCAGTGCTGAAGGGGCAGGCAATGATGGGAATCTCGGATTCCCCACTATGGACAGAGTACAGTTTGGAGAAGTGGGCAAACCAGAGATCACCCGGAATGTTACAAGTAAACTGGGAATCAAGAGGTTTGTCCCTAGCTCTCAGCAGATCCCAAAACCCCTTGGAGTCCTTCCTGGCGCTT
This sequence comes from Triturus cristatus, assembly GCF_964204655.1. Classification (NCBI taxonomy): domain Eukaryota; kingdom Metazoa; phylum Chordata; class Amphibia; order Caudata; family Salamandridae; genus Triturus; species Triturus cristatus. The sequence goes on along the minus strand of NC_140589.1, from coordinate 11,664,230 downwards.
GCCTCCACTAGGTCCCACCAAAAACTGTAATCGTGGGCCTCCCTCGCCTCCGCCACAACTTTTTTATAGAATTTCCTCGCCAATCTAATATTGCCTGGAACCTTACTTTTCACTGCGGAAATGAGTTCCCCCTTGGCAGCCTGACATTTAGAAGAATACCACCTATTTCTTGCCCTAGGAGCACCTTTCGCGGAAACCTTCACGCTGGCTTGGGGTATAATAAACAAATCACTTAGCACCGCAATGGTTTCTGTGAATATTGGTAAAACAGTTTGACTGGTGACACCCAGGGCATCAAGGCGCGGCCCCACCGCTGCCATAGTGGTCCCTGCCTGTGCCAACCTTTCCTCATCCGCTACTACTTTAGCCCACTTTAAACGCCTGCCACAGCACGAGGGAAGAAGCTCATGGGAGGTTTTCCACTTATAGGGGATCTTAACTGAATTCCCAGCCTGCCAGGGCGAAATCAATGTTAGGGAGAGAGGATTGTGGTCACTATCACAGGACGCAATAACCTCCATATCATAGTGAAGTGACCACAAATTGTAATTCAACACAACATAATCTATTCTGGAAGTGTGTCCCATCCTGTTATAGGTGTGCGCACCCAAAGGATCCGATTTAGATCGACCATTAGTTGGTCTTAGGTCATGTTCCATACAGAGTGCATTGATGTCTACTGCACTCTGAGACCATTTAGGAATCGGATCTATGGTCAGGGTGGGAATACCTCTCCTTGTGTCCTCATCCCAAGTGTTCAGGATATCCTCCCTAGCCAATGGCTCAAAGCAGCAATTAAAGTCGCCTGCAAGAAGAACATAGGAATCAATACTGCAGGCGGCTAGATCGCTGCTTAATCCTGTAGAGGATAGAGTGGATAACCCGCCCCTGGCCCCTCTTAAATAAAGGTTAAAAACTTCCAGCTTCCTACCCCCTGGGCATAGAATGGTTATCCACTGGAGATCGGGGGAGTGCGTAGACTTTTGGCTTACGCTTAAACCTAAAGCTATATTAACCCATATAAGAAGGCCACCTGACGGGCGACCTTTACATCCATATTGATGGGAAGCTGGAACAAAGTAGGTCGTAAAGCCCACTCTATGCCTAGGTTCGAGGCACCACGTTTCCTGCAAAAGACAGATGTTATAGGAGGCTAAAAAAGCATTCCATTCAGGAATTTCAAAATTACGAGCGAGACCTGCCACATTCCAGCTTATAATCTTTAGCAAGGGGTCGTCTGCGGTAATCTGCCTTGGAGGGTTATCTAATGTAACCAAATTGGACACAGGTCCTGCCCTCCCCACAACAGATCTATTTAGCTTAGGCAGTGGGTCAAGCTGGTGGAGATGGGGAGCCATTTCTACATCAGTCAACTTCCTAATTGGTGGAACGTTCTGAATTGGAGGCAGGGGAATCATACAAGATGGATCCAGTTGATCCGTTGCTACTAGGGAATCAAAAGTACATAACGTGTTCAAACCCGCCTCTATAGGTAAGGGAGGAAACGTTCCCTCTAGACTTGGAAGGCTAACAACCGGAGGTTCAATCGGCATAAGAAAAGATTCATTGTGCCCCAGAACCTGTGGTAAAGGAACTTGGGGAACAGGATGGCGTGCGAGTCAATCTACCTCCTCAAGCCCCGCAAACCGATTCGAAGTGGGGAGGCCATTCCAGATTGTGGAGGAATCTTGAAATTTTTTGGGATGGCTCCTCCAGTTATGGTGGTGAACTAAGGACCAGTCTTCTTCGCTTGTATATCTAGGGCGCGGTGGGTAGAACAAGGACAATGGCCTAGGTGTAACAAGAAATCCTTCACCAATGGGGCAGGAGCAGATATAATGTGCCGTATGTGGGTCCTCAAAGGTCACCACTATACAGTCCCCGGGACTAGATTTCCTTGAGGGGCCTACCCAGGGGGTTCTGCGTACCATCAGAATTTTGCTTCTCTGTCCGATAGGAATTGGTCTGTTCGCATTAAGCCAATGAATTGTCTTATTCTTCAAAGACCAGTGGTTCTCATGTTGGCCGTTTCCTAGCTGGGGGACACCCGTCAACACAACCACATAATCCTTGGCCTCTGGAGGGAGATCAATATAACCCCCTCTAAAATTATTCTTAATAGGTGGGCTCTTAGTTGGGTGTAGCACCACTTCACTAGGAGGGGGACTATGCGGAACACCTGCATTGGGTTTAACTGGTGGCTGAGGGATGAAACACTTAGGAGCCTTGAGTATGGAGGTGGTGGTACTATGATCCGTACCCACAGACCCCAATGTAGAAACCGATCGTGTGGTAGCTGGTACTAGAGGTGAGGCTTGCGGGACTTGAGGAATTAAAACATGGGGTGGTGGCTCGACAACAGGAGAGCCCTGATTTTCAAGACTTCTCAGGCCGAGAGTGGCCAGAGCAATAATGCTCTTTTCCATCTCGAGCAAATTGTTCTCAATACGTGAGAGTCTGAGATCGAGAGGGGAAAGAAGTTTCTTAAGGGTTTCCCAAACTAAACCTATAAATTCCCCATCATTCCTATCCACGCTCCCTGCATGTGAGCCCTCAACCTCTGCCTCAGTGGCCGTAGGGTCAGTCGAGAGAGCAGAAACTAACCCCTCTTTGACTCCCTCACAATGTGGTTGTTCCCTGAACACACACCCTCCAATAGGATTTAAAACCGGAACACTAGTCGAATTTAGGTGTTGTGCATTCGCAATTTTGGCCTTCTTACGACACTAAGCAGACAGAGAGGTGCATTTTCTTTTAGAATGGTAATCATTACTAATAGTGCGCCTAGATGGAAACATTGTAGAGATGGAATTATTAGAACTAGCGTCGTGCTTGGGAGGAATAGTGGGGGGATTCACTACGCTATCCTGAATCAATGGCTTTAAAGTGGGGGGTAGTGGAGGAAAAGTCGGGGAATGATGAACGTCAACTTGTGTAACTACACAATGGGGGATTACTGAACGCACCGGGGTAACCGCAGTGGCTATATGGCCCAGGGAGGATTTTTTTGACAAATCAATTACCTGGGACAGTCTCCTGGCAGATGCCAATTCCAGGGAAACACGAGTCTGAAATTTGGAAATTTCATGGTCTATAGCTGTGTTGGTACGAGTAATAAAATCGTCCATAGGACCATTGATTGGAGGGCCGCCGTTTGCGGCCTTACTCCGTGTTAACCTGGTAGACATAGCTTACCGACCACAACAACGACAACCCCCTGACTTAACTGTGGGAAGCTCTTGGATAAGTGCTTTCCGGAGCTGCGCCAACATCTGGTGGACCGCAAGTTAACGGATCCCCGTGAGCTTGCGGAGGAGGCAGATATTTGGGTGAGCACCCGGTTGTCTCACAAGGGCCCCGGGGGAGATGGCTCGAAAGGCGGACAGGGTTTCCCCCAGTAAAAGGAGGGGGGAGATAAAAAGGTGGAGTTCTCAAAAGGCCCCCAAAATAAATTTGGGAAAGGAGTAGGAACCCCACCCCCGTCCAATTCCCCAAAACCCACTTACCCTGACAGGAGTCAGCAGCCAAGGATTGTGAGGTGCTACAAATGTGGGGAGATTGGACACTACAAAGGAGATCCAAAGTGTCGCAAGCGACCCCCAGCCCCACCGGGCGGGAAGAGCCCCGGGGTAAGTAGTGTAGCGCTTGGGGTGGAGTTGCCCTTAGATAGGGAAGGGGAGTGGACAGGCCTGACCCTGGTTTCACTCTGGGATAGAGAGGTGGTCCCCGTAGTGTCCCTGCCCCCGAACACTGCTAAATATCAGCAGAGGGTGAGAGTTAACGGGGAGGAGGTGGAGGCTCTGAGGGACTCAGGTGCCAGCATGACCACTGTAGTGCGGCGGCTGGTGTCCCCAGACCAAGTAGTCCCCGAGGAGTTCCATCCGGCCGTATTGGCTGACGGCAGTGTGAGTCACTATCCAGTGGCTCGTGTTCCATTTGAGTGGGGAGGAGTCAAAGGCCTACTGAGAGTTGCGGTGAGCCCTGCCTTGCCTGTGGGGTGCTTGCTAGGGATCGACCTGGAGCACACCAAGTGGAAAGATGTCGAGTTTCGAGCGCATACCGAGATGCTGGAATTACCAGGGTGGACTTGCGTAGTCACGCGGTCCATGGCTGCCCGGCATGGAACTCACCCCGGGTTGGAGCCTGGAATCATGGCCCAACCCAACGCCAATGTTTGCATGTTTGTGCTGAAACCTGAGGTGGTGCTTTCGAGGTCTGATGTGCTGTGCTGTGGCACTTTTAATAATTATTTTGAGCATTTTTAATCACTTGCATATCACGCTGTGTGCTAGCGTGTTGTGTTATTTTTTTAACTTTTTTCCTTGCGCTGATTGCCAGCGCGCGTCTCCACTTTTACCTGGTGCTGCTTTTTGAACCATCGCGCTGATTGCTAGCGCCTACACCGCTCATTGTGTGTGTATTTTCAACTGAGATTGGCTGTGCTTCTTGCTCACCTTTACTCTGTTATTTTCCGACTTACCCCTCTTCTGTTTCTGCACCTGAGGCGGGAAGCCGGGTGCATTCTCCACGCTATCTTGGCTCTTTTTCTTATGGTCTTCTCCGTGTGCGCTGGGTGGCAACAGCGCCACGGGGGGACTTGCCTTTCTCTCCCTTTACCTTTCTAGTCCGGCATACGAGGTGCCGCTGGGTACTTGGGGATAGAAATAGTGGCCATCTTGGGAGGAGTTTTAGCACACCGGTCGGTGGACCAGCAGTGCGGCTCTCCTTCCACCCCCCCTGCACGACTATAAGTTTGAGCTGTAGTTCGCGCTGGGTTAGTTTGTTTGCGTCCTCGTGCTGAAACCTGAGGTGGTGCTTTCGGGGTCTGATGTGTTGTGCTGTGGCACTTTTAATAATTATTTTGAGCATTTTTAATCACTTGCATATCACGCTGTGTGCTAGCGTGCTGTGTTATTTTTTAACTTTTTTCCTTGCGCTGATTGCCAGCGCGCGTCACCACTTTTACCTGGTGCTGCTTTTTGAACCATCGCGCTGATTGCTAGCGCTTACACCGCTCATTGTGTGTGTATTTTCAACTGAGATTGGCTGTGCTTCTTGTTCACCTTTACTCTGTTATTTTCCGACTTACCCCTCTTCTGTTTCTGCACCTGAGGCGGAAAGCCGGGTGCATTCTCCACGCTATCTTGGCTCTTTTTCTTATGGTCTTCTCCGTGTGCGCTGGGTGGCAACAGCGCCACGGGGGGACTTGCCTTTCTCTCCCTTTCCCTTTCTAGTCCGGCATACGAGGTGCCGCTGGGTACTTGGGGATAGAAATAGTGGCCATCTTGGGAGGAGTTTTAGCACACCGGTCGGCGGACCAGCAGTGCGGCTCTCCTTCCACCCCCCCTGCACGACTATAAGTTTGAGCTGTAGTTCGCGCTGGGTTAGTTTGTTTGCATCCTCGTGCTGAAACCTGAGGTGGTGCTTTCGGGGTCTGATGTGCTGTGCTGTGGCACTTTTAATAATTATTTTGAGCATTTTTAATCACTTGCATATCACGCTGTGTGCTAGCGTGTTGTGTTATTTTTTTAACTTTTTTCCTTGCGCTGATTTCCAGCGCGCGTCACCACTTTTACCTGGTGCTGCTTTTTGAACCATCGCGCTGATTGCTAGCGCTTACACCGCTCATTGTGTGTGTATTTTCAACTGAGATTGGCTGTGCTTCTTGCTCACCTTTACTCTGTTATTTTCCGACTTACCCCTCTTCTGTTTCTGCACCTGAGGCGGAAAGCCGGGTGCATTCTCCACGCTATCTTGGCTCTCTTTCTTATGGTCTTCTCCGTGTGCGCTGGGTGGCAACAGCGCCACGGGGGGACTTGCCTTTCTCTCCCTTTCCCTTTCTGACATTGCACGCACCTTTTTCCCTCCTGAGGCGGAAGCCGGGAGGTCTCCTGTCTTTTCTTGCATTTAAATTGTGTTTTTAACAGTTTTTGGTATTTCGCTACCTGTAATTTCACACCTTGATCCTATCAGGTGTGCTGAGACCCCCCAGCGCTTAGCAGCGCATAGAATTCACTCCTACCCCTCCCTGCAGCTCCGGTCCCGCTCTCGGCTGAGTATTGACGCCGAGAGCGCTGGGCGCCGGTTTTGGCGGCTATCTTGGGTCGGGCTGGGTTAGTGAGACCATCGACAGCGCTATAAAAGGCGCCAGGAGCAGGCTACGGGTAATTCTGACATTGCACGCACCTTTTTCCCTCCTGAGGCGGAAGCCGGGAGGTCTCCTGTCTTTTCTTGCATTTAAATTGTGTTTTTAACAGTTTTTGGTATTTCGCTACCTGTAATTTCACACCTTGATCCTATCAGGTGTGCTGAGACCCCCCAGCGCTTAGCAGCGCATAGAATTCACTCCTACCCCTCCCTGCAGCTCCGGTCCCGCTCTCGGCTGAGTATTGACGCCGAGAGCGCTGGGCGCCGGTTTTGGCGGCCATCTTGGGTCGGGCTGGGTGAGTGAGGCCATCGTCAGCGCTATAAAAACGGACAGTGATGGCTCCGCGCAGCGGACGCGACCAGCGGACGCGCCGGACCTGCGCCGGAGTCGTGCCAGAGTCCTGCCCGTCTGCGCCCGTCCGCGCACGATCGGGCTCAGGGCTCGGGGACTCTGGCACACGCACCTGCTATACCTCAGCGGATCTCCTAGCACTGAAATCTGACAGGTATATCCTATCCCCTATCGTATGTGCCACTCTCAAGGAAAACCACATCTTGCACGTCTCTAGCTGTAAGAACCTAAGCCGCTCAACCCCCTTGAAGCTAGCTACCCTCAACACCAGGTCATTGCAGAAACACCACTTAGAAATTTTCACCCTTCTACAGGAGGAGACTATCGATATCCTGACACTCACCGAAACCTGGCTGAGTGATGCCTCTTCCCCGGATATCATCGCCGCCCTTCCCAGTGGGTATGATATGATCTGGCATAATCGACCAGAGGGGGCCCGAGGTGGGGGTGTAGCAACAATCTTCAAAAGGCAATATATGGTAACCAAGATCTTATCAGAGACCATAAATACCGTTGACCTACTGGGGATAAAAATTACCATGAACAATTCCTGTCTTATTATTCTAACAGTATATTGTCCACCCCAAAGTACCCCCATGTTCAATGATCTCTTTTTTCCTATTATATCAGACCTATGCACACGTTATAAAAATATCCTGGTAACTGGTGACTTCAATGTCCACTGGGATAAAAGTGATCAAGATCGAGGAGGAGCCTAGCGCGCAACCAAGATGGTCGCGTAGGTGCGAGGCTCCCGAGGACCTCCGCGACCTCCTATCACTATCCTGAACATATCCTGTCCCAGATGAGGGGACTGTGTTGGTGAGCCCGAGCTGAGGTGGCGCCCGTTTTCCGCTTCCAAATTGGACCTCGGACACCGACTTTACCACCGATTGAGGTTTGCGGCCTTCTCCTAGCCGAACCCCGGATTTGCGTTGTGGGGCGATCCAGTGACGAAGTGAATAACAGCGGCGGGCAGGGCTTGGTGGCTCGCGGAACCCGCACTTTCACTTTCGCTTTCGTACCCTCCTTGCTGTCTATGCGAGGTTGGGTCACGGGGCTTTGTGTGTTGGTGTGGCCTCTCTGGGGGACCCCGCCTGCCCGCCGGCTGTGATCCGCCCCGCTGATCTGGGGTGGCACCCCCCCGGAGCCCGTGGACCGGCTTGCCTGCCCTTCACGACGTGGCTGGTGCGATCGGGAGACTGGGACCATGGCCACGAAACAAGATGGCGATCGGGCAAAGGTAAAATCGACCCGGCGTGGCGCAGCCCAACAGTCCAACAGCATGGATCGCTATACCCTCCAGAAGGGATCTCCTGAGGTGCCCCGCAAGTCTCCTGAGGGCCCTACTGATGCCCCCGATCTGCCCACGGATCTGACTCTGCGGGATGTCATGGGCGCCATCGCCGAGATGAAGGCCTCTGTGGGCCAGCGTTTTGACACACTGGCGCAGAAGATCGACTCGGTCCTCGTAGATGTTGGCCTGATAAGGGCCGATCTCTCCAAGACCAACGACCGAGTTGATTCTTTGGCCCACACCGCTTCGGGCCTTACGACAGATGTGGCGGCCCTGCAAACGGAGGTGCGCCGGCTTGCTCGGGCGAGTGCGCTGATGGATCGTCGCCTGGAGGACTCCGAGAGTCGGGCCCGGCGTAACAACATCCGTATCATCGGGGTGCCTGAGGGACGCGAGGAAGCGGCGGCGGACCTTTTTGTGGAGGACCTGATCGTCAACCATCTCCAGCCACGGGGGCTGAGTAAATTCTTTGCTGTGGAGAGAGCCCACAGGGTTCCCGGGGGAAGGCCTAAGGTTGGAGCCGCTCCGAGACCTCTCATCGCCCGGATTTTTAATTTTCGGGACAGAGACGCTATCCTGCAATCCTCCAGACTACAGGGACCGATTAGACTTGATAATATGGATATTAATTTTTATCCTGATTTCACCCCTGCGGTCCAGAAGCAGAGACTGAGCTTCCTTGGTGTCAAGCGCCGTCTTCGGGACCTAAACATCAAGTACGCCATGCTCTTCCCAGCTAAGCTGCGAGTGGAGGTGGAAGGTCGCACACACTTTTTTGATCGTCCCGAAGCGGCCGGGGACTGGCTGGATACTCTGTCTGGAGATCGGGATCGGGGTGGCGGGGAGGGAGCGGCCGGGGGAGAGGGCTCGCCGGATCAAGACTGAGGGACTAATATTAGGCCTCGCTCGGGACAAAAATGATGCCACTTTTGACTATACGTCGGATTGCTTAATTTCCCCTCCTATGGAGGTTGTGTGGGGTCTCTTGGGGGTTCTCCCTCCTCCTCTGGGGGTCTAGTTAGTTTAACTATCTATGGGGCGACAGGCACACTGCACATTGGGGGGGCTGTCTGGGCTCATGCAGGGGTGCAGGGAGGGGGGAGTTTTGTTGGGGTGGGTGGGCAAGGATGGGGCGTTGTTTGTTATTATCACAAGGCAACCCTTTTTTTGTGTAGGCTCTACTGTGCTCCCGGGGGGACGAAGGATGGTCTTTGTGTATGATGGGGGGTAGGGAATTGACTTTGTTGTCTTGGAACGTTAATGGACTGGGGGACAGGATTAAACGAGGTGTGGTCCTGCAGTATCTGAAGCGACTCTCGCCTGATGTGGTCTTCCTGCAGGAGACACACCTTATCGGCAATTCCTTCTGCGCCATGAATCGGCGTGGCTACCGCCTTGTGGCCCACTCGGGCTTCACGTCAGGCTCGAGGGGTGTGGGTATCATGGTAAAGAACTCGCTCCCGTTAGAAATTGATGAGGTGCTTCATGATGACAGGGGACGTTACGCTGTCTTGGTGGGGAGAATGGAGGGCAAAGTGGTTGTCTTTGTGTCAGTGTACGTCCCACCGGGGTTTCAGTCGACCACCTTTGCAGATCTGGGGCGCCTCTTCCTTGGCCTTCCGGGGGGGCTTCTGGTGGTGGGGGGGGATTTCAACGCGGTGGTTTCTGGAACTGTGGATCGTCACCCCCCTAGGGACCTCCCCCGGGCACAGGCGTGGCTATCCGGCCTCTTGGATACACTGGGATTGGTGGACTGCTGGCGCTTAAAACATCCCACACAGTTGCAATACACTTTCCACTCGGGGGCCCATGGTAGTCTCTCACGGCTTGATTATGTCCTTGTCCCGGCGGCCCATGTCGGGAGGGTGGGGGAGGTGCGCCATTTGGCACGGGGTATCTCGGACCACTCCCCGCTATTGTTGCATGTTGATGTCTTTCCGAGGGCTGAGAGCAGGGTGGTCCCAATCAATTCCTGGTACCTGCGCGACCCCACCATTCGCGCTGACTTGATTAAATCCCTCCAGCGCTATTTTGAGGAGAACGTGGGGTCAGTGCCTTCAGCTATCTCCCTGTGGGAGGCCTTCAAAACAGTACTTAGAGGGGAGGCCCTATCCCTTATTTCCCACGCCCGGAGGCGTGAGCGGGAGGAGGTGACCCGGGTGGAGGCTGAAATAGCGGAGCTGGAGGGTAATCTAGAAGATGGGGTGACGGACGCTGCACTACATGTCCTCCAGCTCAAGCAGGCGGCTTATAGAGCCCTAGTTACGGAGGCGGCCAGGGGCCTTAGTAGAGAGCAACAGGGGCGGCTGTATGATGTGGGTGATAAGGCTGGTAAACTGATAGCGTGGTTGGATAAAAAGGAAAGAGCGAATCGTGTGGTCCCGCTGATTGAGAAAACGAATGGTGTGTGTGTAACTGAACCAGAAGAAATTGTCTCCTGCTTCGCGGAGTATTTCCGCGAGGTGTATTCCCCGGTCTCTTCTTGCTCGGAAGAGGACTCCCGTGCCCTGCTCAGAGATATCGCACTGCCTTCCCTGTCCGGGGAGGACAGGGTGTCGCTGGACGCCGCTCCCACCTCCGACGAAATCGCCCTTGCCATACGCTCGGTCGCTTCTGGCAAGGCCATGGGCCCGAATGGTATCCCTATCGAGCTGTATAAGCTGCGACCGGATACATTGGCGCCTCACCTCCGCGCAATGTTCCTTGCGGCCCACTCAGTGGGCTCCCTCCCGCTTGACCAGCGTCTGGCTACAATCGTGGTGATCCACAAGGAAGGGAGACCTCGGGATCGGGTTACTTCTTATCGGCCTATTTCACTACTGAATGCGGAGCCCAAAATTCTCGCTAAGGTACTCGCCAATCGGCTGGTCGGTGTGGTGGGAGATCTGGTTCATCAGGACCAGTCTGGCTTCATTCCCCATCGCAATACAGCCCTTAATCTGCGGCGTTTGCATGGGGTGCTTGCGCGCGTCCCATTCATACGGGAACCGGCCATTTTGGCGTCCTTAGACGCCACCATGGCGTTTGATACGCTTGAGTGGCCATACATCTGGGCGATGCTTGCTAAGTTCGGGTTTGGCCCAGGATTCATCAGTTGGGTCAAATTGCTGTATGCGGGCCCATTGGCACAGGTGGTCGTGAACGGAAGAGTATCGGCCCCGTTCGAGCTGGGCCGGGGCACGCGGCAGGGCTGTCCCCTGTCGCCGCTTCTTTTTGCGCTTGCCTTGGAGCCCCTGGCGGAGTGGCTGCGGTGGGAGCCTTCCATCCGTGGTCTCCGTTGGACCCCCGAGTATGAGGATCGCGTATCCCTATACGCTGATGACATCCTTCTGTACCTAGCCTCCCCACGCAAATCACTTATAGTCCTAGTTGATGTTTTACACTCGTTTGGTCGTAACTCCGGTCTCGTCATCAATTGGGCTAAATCGTGTGTGTACGTTCTCTCTGGGGAGGCTCCTATTCTCCCGCGGGGCTGTCCGATCCAGATCGCCCCGCAGGGATTTCGGTACCTGGGTGTCTTCATTACTCTGGACCCGGAGGCCCGGTATGAACGGAATCTGCTTCCCCCCCTCCAGCGTCTGCGGGTAGATGTCGCACGCTGGCGGCGCCTGCCGCTTTCGCCGCTCGGCCGGGCGGCATTGTTCAAGATGATGTCTCTGCCGCGTTTTCTGTACGCTTTGCAGAACACTATGGACTTGGTCCCGGCGCGCTACTTCCGTGAGGTGGAGAGTCTGCAACGCCGCCTGTTCTGGGACGGGAGGCCGCGCATTGCTCTGGCTAAGCTGACGCTCCCATGGTTTGACGGGGGGATTGCCCTCCCGGATATTAAACGGTACTATTGGGCCTCCCAGCTCGCTGCCATTAACCATGGCCTCTACGGGCCCGCCTTAAACCCGGCTTTTGAAATGGACAAGATGCTCCTGCCAGGTGGCGACTACAATCGAGCGCTCTACTCTAGCGCGCCCGACGCTCGTCTGACGGGCCCCACGCGTGTCATGGTGCAAGTCTGGCACGCGGCCAATGCAGCTATGGGGTGGAAGGACCGTTTGACCCGGGCATCACCACTATACGCGTCTGAGCGGTTAGGTTCCCTGTGGACCTCTAAGGGCTTAGAGAAGTGGGACATGATAGGTATCAGTAAAGTGGGGGATCTTTGGACGAGGGGAGGATTTAAAACGTTCGATATGCTGCAGACGGAATTACAGTTGCAGGGCAGTGAATACTTCCGGTATTTGCAGGTCCGTCATGCGCTGGGTTCCGTCTTCACGGATGTTGCCTCCATCCCGGAATATTCCCCCCTGGAAGATAGAGTGCTGGATGGGCATGTCCCGGACAGCACGATCTCACTTATATATAAAAAGCTGATAAACGACCGCTCGGGCCTGTTGACTGCCCTTCGTGCGGCTTGGGTTGCCGACGGGCTGGAGTTGGACGACGAGGACTGGACCTCCGCGGTGGCCTCCCCGAAGGAGGTGGCCATACCGGCTCGCCTTCGCTTCGTCCAGCTCAAGATACTCCACCGGGTCTACATGACGGGGCCAAAGCTTCTGCGTATGGGCTATGCCGGAGATGGGTTATGTAAGCGTGGGTGTGATGCTTTGGGGACCTTTATGCATATTTTGTGGGAGTGCCCCGAGGTAGAGGGGTTCTGGCGTGGTGTACATGAGGTGCTGCGTCTGGTTACGCATGTGGCGCTGTTGCCTGAAGAGAGAAGATGCCTGTTGAATGTGTGGGAACCAACTGATTACTCAGCGCCGCAGACGTGGTGGGTGACTCTGGGATATATGGTAGCCAAGCGTGATATTGCTCAACTGTGGGGATCCCAGAGGCCCCCGACGGTCTCGGCCTGGAAAGAACACATGGACTGGTGCATGTTTCGCGAAAAAGTGGTGTATGTGGCGAGGGGTAAGCCTGGGACATGGGTGAAAGTATGGGGCCCCTGGAACGCCTACCGAGGGGGTATCTGTGCGCCACCGCTGCTGCCTGATCCCTCGCCAGCCCCATCCCCTTAGCCGACTCATTCCCCCGCTGCCGGGCATTGGGTTCCCCCAGTCCTCGCTTTGCTCTCTTCCCCCCTCTTCACACTTCTGTGTATAGTTGGGATCCCCCCTCTTGGGGAGCACGTGCTGCTATTTTTGATTGTGGGTTGCCTTGTGGGTGTGGTTTTAATTTTTGTTGTTCTTAATTTAAAATGAAACCGCATAATGGGGCCTGGATGATGTGGTTTTTGACATTGTTATCTATTGAGAAATGCTCCTCCTGTAATACCACGTGTTCCATGTATATATGTCGTGTGTTCCTACTATTGCTAGCGGCCGGCCGGAAGGTTGTGGGCCCATACTTGTATACTTTTAAAACCTGTAATAAACGGTTTAAAAAAAAAAAAAAAGTGATCAAGATCCGTCAGTCCAGAAATTACAGACCATCATGACCGCCCTTGGATTGACACAACTTGTGGAAGTTCCAACCCACATAAAAGGCCATATCTTAGATCTTATTTGGTCTTCGACACCAAAAGCGGTCATCACAAGTATTTCACCTTGTTTCTGGTCGGATCACCATCTTATCTCATATGACTTACCGCAAAATATCTACCAGGCCAAACTACCGTTAAAAACAAAAAAAGTGCGCCAATGGAAAAAAGTGAATTCTGAGACCCTAGCCAAAACCCTGCCCAAATACATACAGAATTTTACAATCCCTTCTGATTGTACTGATTTAGACTCAAAGTACAATATGATAATTACCACCCTTAGGCAATCAATCGATGAGCTAGCTCCTGAAAAGACACAAAAAATAAAAGGTGTAGAGAAAGGAGCCCCCTGGTTCACCGAAGGTCTACGTGAACAAAAAAGAAAGCTTCGCTATCTCGAAAGATGCTGGAGGAAATCCAAAAAGGATACCGACAGGGAATCATATAGAACATCGTTTCAAGTATATAAAAAGCTTATTACATCAGCCAAGAAGGATTATTATGAGAGACGCATTAACAACGCTACTAACATTCAGAGAGAGACTTTCCAAATTTTGAAAGAGCTGACTAAGAAGGAGGAAAAGGCAGATATCCTGATTGACTGCGATACCTTTCAAGGATATTTCCTCGAAAAAGTAGCAACCATCTTGTCGGATATAAAGAAGGATAACCTAGTCCCTTACATCGAACAACTGCCCCTCTCAGACTCTTTAACCCCGATTTTTACCAGCTTCCCCGAAATTGACTCCACCACTCTGAGACAACTTGTAGCATCCATCAAATCTGGCTCCCCCGCCGATCCCTGCCCGCCCGACATCCTTCGGCTAGCAATACCGATTCTAGAAGACCAGATTTTAGACCTTTTAAACACCTCACTAGCCACTGGATCATTACCATCTGCCTTCAAAGAGGCACGCGTCAGACCCCTGATAAAAAAGCCTGGAGCTGATCCAACTAGCCTGAAGAACTACAGGCCAATTTCCCAGCTTCCACTTCTGTCAAAGGTACTAGAACAGCACGTACTAAAATCCTTGTCATCCCTCCTGGAATCTCACCATCTTCTCCAGGAGCGGCAAGCTGGTTTTCGTGCCCACCATAGCACAGAACTAGTAATGCTGTCGGTACTGGACGAGCTAAGATGCATGGCTGACAGTAAAAAGCCAGGCGCCCTGATATTATTAGATCTTTCAGCGGCGTTTGAAACTGTCAGCCATGCACTGCTCCTGGACAGACTGGCTGGGTTTGGGATAGGAGAGCAAGCCCTCAAATGGTTAACAGCCTTCTTAACAAGAAGGACGCAGAAGATCCAGTTGGCAGACCAGGTCTCAGGTGTGGGCATGTTAGCCTGTGGAGTCCCGCAGGGATCAGCGCTCTCTCCGCTCCTATTTAATCTTTATTTACAACCATTGATAGAGTCCCTGGCAAACATGGAGTGTAAAGTTTTTAACTATGCCGACGATACTCAGCTGTTGCTGAGTATCGATAATACACCATCGGCTCAATCAATGGTCCAAGACATACTACGATTTACAGTGAATTGGATGTCGTCCAATTTGCTGAAAATTAATCCAGACAAAACGGAAGTCCTTGTAATCTCAACTTTTACTTCCCCCTGGAACGATTTGTTTTGGCCACAAGAACTAGGACCTACTCCGAAACCATGCCCTAGTGTCAAGAGTCTTGGGATGAAAATCGATCAGGAACTCTCGATGGCCAACCAAGTATCCGTTGTAGTTGGTTCCTGTACCAATCTGATCAGGCAACTACGTAAACTCGCCCCCTTGCTCTCGAGGAATATGCTGCGAACCATTGTTTCAGCCACAATAGTGTCTAGAATAGACTATGGCAATGCGTTGTACCTCGGCCTTCCAAAGAACTCCATCAACCGTCTTCAGATCATCCTGAATGATGCAGCACGTCTGATTTTTGGAATGCCGAGGAGAACTCATGCTTCCCCTCTGCTCCACAGGCTACATTGGTTGCCTGTGGTGCAGAGAGTTGAATTTAAAAGTATGTGTCTCTGCCACAAAGCAATCCACGGACAGGCGCCAGCCTACATAAAAGAAAGGCTCGAAATACACGAACCTAAGCGCGCCCTGCGATCGTCCGGATCTTTTCTGCTATCCCGTCCACGTTTTAAGCTAACGACAAAAGGAGGCAGATCTTTTTCAGTTCAGGCTCCTACCATTTGGAATAAGCTACCGGAGGCACTTCGCAGAGAACCCAATCTTCTCCATTTTAGGAAGTCCTTAAAAACTTTACTCTTTAAAAACGCATTCCCGCTTCAATAGTCGGTTACTAGATCAGACACCTATATATTCTTAGTTCATCTTTGGTGCTGTACTTGGTCAGTAGCGCTTTGAGACCTGTCGGTGAGTTGGCGCGATACAAAACCCAGTTACAATTACAATTACAATTCTAGT
Source organism: Triturus cristatus (assembly GCF_964204655.1). Lineage (NCBI taxonomy): Eukaryota > Metazoa > Chordata > Amphibia > Caudata > Salamandridae > Triturus > Triturus cristatus. The sequence goes on along the minus strand of NC_140589.1, from coordinate 11,648,538 downwards.
CCGGCATACGAGGTGCCGCTGGGTCCTTGGGGATAGAAATAGTGGCCATCTTGGGAGGAGTTTTAGCACACCGGTCGGCGGACCAGCAGTGCGGCTCTCCTTCCACCCCCCTGCACGACTATAAGATTAGAGGCGTTTTTTCTCCGCGCAGCGGACGCGCGTGGTGGGCGCGCCTATTCCGCGCCGAAGGAGCGCCTAAGGAAAGCCCGTCTGCGCCCGTCAGCGTCCCGGACTGCGGCCGGGGCGGACGCAGGCTTTTTCTCCTTGGGTGTTCTCTGTTTTTCAGTCACTATGCGCCTCTACTCCTCTGCTGACCTTTTCTCTTTACGAGGTAAGACTGATAACTGCCGCTGTGTCTTTCCTGCTAGGCGGGCACTGAAGAAGAGCTGTCCCGGCTGTGGCTGGCGGTTGACCGGACCCAATGCTGCATCGCCCACGATTCTGCCCACTCACCACGCTTGCTTTCTCCTTAATACCAGATCTCTTAGCAGACACTCTTTGGATATTTACAACCTGTTGTTGGAGTCTAAGCCGCTCTGCCTTTTTCTAACAGAGACCTGGCTGGGAGAGAGCTCTGGCCCTGATCTAGCTAATGCTATTCCCGCTGGATATATCATCATCAGGATAGACAGGGCCGCAGGTAGAGGTGGCGGGGTGGCTATGGTGGTTGACAAGCGCTTTTCCTGCTCGACTTTTCCGACCGATAATATCGCGGGATGTGAATCCCTCGGTTTCACTCTTTCCCTGTCCCCTCACCAAGCCTGTGTCGGGCTCTTAATATATAGAGCACCGGGACCGTTAGGTCTTTTTTTCGAGGAATTGCAGGCTGTGCTTTCTGTACTCTGCTTAAAATCTGAGCACTGCATATTGTTGGGAGATTTTAATCTCCACATGGATATGGGGAGCAATACAGATGTTGTTAAATTGTGGGATATCACAGGTCCTTTGGGTTTGTCACCGTACATCTCTGCCCCCACACATAACAAAGGTCATATTCTCGACCAAGTTTTTTCTACCACGTTGATTAATACGCTTCCCCCAGCCCCGGTGCTGTGGTCTGACCACTATCTAATAAATTTTCATATCGCCTCTACCACCGTGACTTTCATAAGACCGTTGGAATGCTCCAGAGGGACGGCACGGGCTTTTCATCGGGTGTCCTCTGAAATGCTGACACAGGCTCTCTCTCTCCAGCCCTGTCAGCTATCCGGTGTTTTAGAGGAGGATCTGGATTTGCTACAGAGGTGGCTTGTAGATAGATTTGAGGAGCTAGCTCCCGGGAAAACGTCCAGCAAATTCTGTCGGCGCGCTTCTGCCCCATGGTTTACTCCCTCTCTCGGTGAGATGCGACGTGAGTGTAAGAAAGCCGAAAGGGCATGGCGTCGCCTTTATGATCCCAGGGATAAAACTAAATATAGGGAAGCTATTAGGCTTTATCACAGCCATATTATGGCTGGAAAAAAAGCCTATTTTGAAAGAAGTATTGACGATGCTGAGAATATAAGTAAAGAAGTCTTTCGCATCGTAAAGGAGTTTGTCTCCCCTACCTCGATCCTGCCCTCACACTCCCATACCGAATCATGGGTAGGCCAGCTCGCAATCTTTTTTACCTCTGAATTTCCTCCTCTATCTTCCTCAGCCTCACTCGATCTCCTCACCCAGCTGAAATCTGGCTCCCCGCAGGATCCTTGTCCTGCAAAATGTCTTGGGCGAGTAGCGCCTGCCTTGAACCCCTTGCTTAACCCGGTGCTCAATTTATCCCTGAGCACTGGAGTCGTCCCCCAAGCCTGGAAGCACACCTTGATCCTGCCGCTAGTTAAGAAGCCCAATCTGGACCCACTAATCTACTCCAATTACAGGCCTATCTCCCTCCTCCCTGCTCTGGCAAAAGTGGTTGAGAAGCATGTGCATGCCTCCCTTTCTACCTTTATTGAGAGTAACAATATCTTGCATGACACTCAATCAGGTTTTCGTGCAAATATGAGCACGGAGACCGCTCTTCTTGAAATCACCTATGCCATCAGGGAGGTATTAGACACTGGAGGAAAGACCATCTTGGTAATGCTGGATTTGTCGGCGGCCTTTGACACCGTTCCTCATGACGGTCTCCTTTCAAGACTCTGGGAGATCGGACTTCGGGGAATGGTGTTGAACTGGTTTAAGTCATTTCTGACCTGCCGACGGCAAACGGTCTGGGCTCCTCCTTTTTCCGCCGAGATTCCGCCTTTGGAGGTTGGGGTGCCTCAGGGTTCCATCTTAAGCCCCACCCTTTTTAATATCTATATGGCTCCTCTGGCGGCAGTGGCGGAATCGTTTGGTGCCCAGATCATATCGTACGCTGATGACACCCAGCTCCTCTTTACCTGTGCTAAGGGTTCGGACTTTGACGGCCCGCGGATTAGAGACTGTCTAGGGGCTGTTTTTGATTAGTTTCAACAGCACAGTCTGAAATGTAATTCCGATAAATCGGAATTGCTCTTCTTTGGGTGTTCCCCTGACCCCAGATGGAAGTCTTGGTGGCCTCCCGATATGTTTCCACCGGCAGATGCTTCGTCTAAGGCTAAAAATCTTGGTTTTCAGATCGACGATGGTCTCTCCTTCAGACCTCAGATCTTTGGGCTTGCGGGTAAATGTTTTGGCATCCTGAAGATGTTGCGCAAGTTTCTTCCGCTGTTGTCTCTGCACTATAGAAAGATCACTGTGCAGGCCCTGATAGGCTCTCGCCTTGACTATGCGAATGTGCTCTATCTGGGGCTGCCTAAATTTCTTCTTTCGCGTCTACAGATTGTGCAGAATTCCGCCACAAAAGCCATTTATGGTCTTCAGCGTAGAACGAGGGCATCTGAGCTACTAAAAAGGCTGCATTGGCTCCCGATGTCTAAAAGGATCACCTTTAAGGCATTAACCCTTGCCTTTAAGGCCCTTCATCTGGTAGGGCCCAAATACATCAGGAAGCGCTTGGCCTTCTATGTTCCCAGCAGAACTTTGAGATCCACATCTATGTCCATGGCCTCTGTCCCTTCCATTAGACGGGCTAGAATTGGAGGTCGCTCCTTCCGTCATCTGGCTCCTCAATGTTGGAATTCTCTGCCCGTCTCTTTTGAGGAAAGTCAATAACTTACTGACTTTCAGGAAGGAGCTGAAGACATGGCTTTTTTTCTCAGTAATCCTTCTGTTTGCTCTCATCTGCCCTGGTCTCACCTCTCGGGTTTTTGTCAAAGTGCCGGGACACTGTTCGGAGTAGCCGTGCGCTATAAAAGATCCGAGTTAACATAACATAACAAGAGTGCAGAGAGGAAGGTGGTAGAGGACACGCCCCGTGAGATGGATGGGGAGGCCGCAGAGGTGCCCCCGGAGTCCGCGGAGGTGGATGTCGTTCCCGTGGGGGACTTGCCGACCCTTGCCGACTGGCATGTGGAAGGAGGGCCTACCCGGGAGGAATTTTGTCAGGCACAAAGGGCGTGCCCCACGCTTGAAGGCATGCGGTGACAGGCCGAAGCCCAAGTGGCCAGTCAGGAGGCGGGCGGATATCATGTGTATTAGGAGGATGGTCTCCTGTACAGTGAGCCTAAGGTGTCGGTACATGGATCTTCGAGGGCCATAGTGGTCCCCCAATGTTACTGGGCCTTCCTGCTGGGGTTAGCGCACGAGATACTCTTAGCCGGACATCTGGGCCAGGACAAAACCTTTGCGCGGTTGGTCCCACATTTTTATTGACCCAGGATGAGGATCGCCTCAGACACCTTTTGTAAGACCTGTAAGTCTTGTCAGGCAAGTGGCAAGACTGGGACTAAATTGAAGGTCCCTTTGGAACCGCTCCCGGTGGTCGGGACCCCTTTTGAGAGGGTCGGCATAGACATTGTTGGGCCATTGGACCCTCCGACCACAGCGGGACACCGGTTCATTCTGGTCTTGGTGGACCACGCCACTCGGTACCCAGAGGCTATTCCTCTGAGGACCATCACTGCACCGGTGGTGGCGCGGGCACTGTTGGGGATTTTTACCCGAGTGGGATTCCCCAAGGTCGTGGTGTCGGACAGAGGCACGAATTTCATGTCGGCCTATATGCAGGCCATGTGGAAGGAGTGTGGAGTGACCTACCGGTTCTCCACTCCTTACCACCCCCAGACTAACGGGCTCGTAGAGCGCTTCAACAAAACCTTGAAGGAAATGATCCGAAGCCTGCCAGAGGGCTTGAGGCGTAAATGGGACGTCCTCCTCCCCTGCTTGTTGTTCTCCTACCGGGAGGTACCGCAGAAGGGAGTCGGGTTCAGCCCGTTTGAGTTGCTCTATGGCCATCCTGTTAGGGGTCCCCTCAGTTTAGTGAAGGAGGGGTGGGAGAAGACTTCGCAGAAGCTTCCCCGTGACATTGTCAGCTACATGCTGGCGTTCCGCAGCCAGATGGCCAAGCTGTGGAAGGCGGCCTCAGAGAACCTAGAGGCTAGCCAGACCGTTAGAAAGGAGTGGTACGACCGCAACGCTCGGACGGTCGAGTTGGACGTTGGACAGAAGGTGTGGGTCATGGAACCTGGGGAGCTTTGTGCCCTCCAGGACCGGTGGACTGGTCCGTATGACATTGTGGAGCGAAGAGGCCAGACCACATACGTAGTGGATCTAAAGACCCCCCGACAGCCCCTGAGGGTATTCCACGTCAACCGCCTGAAGCCGCACCATGAGCGATCAGAGCTTGCTCTCCTTATGGTGACGGATGGGAGCGAAGAGGAAGAGAGTGAAGCTCTTCCTGACCTTCTAGCGGTACAGGAGAAGGATGGTTCGGTGGAAGGTGTAGTCCTTTCTCCATCCTTGACCCCAGAGCAACAGAGGGACTGCCGCCATGTCCTGGGACAGTTCACCTCGTTGTTCTCCCTCACGCCTGGAATCACTCATCTGTGTACCCATGATGTGGACACAGGAGACAGCCCCCCGGTGAAGAACAAGTCTTACCGGCTCTCTGACCGAGTGAAGGATAGCATCCAGCGTGAGGTAGCCAAGATGTTGGAGCTGGGGGTGATAGAACCTTCCAGCAGCCTGTGGGCTAGTCCGGTGGTGTTGGTGCCGAAAGCGGCCCCACCGGGTACTACACCGGAACTTCGGTTTTGTGTGGACTACAGGGGGTTGAACTCTGTCACGAAGACAGATGCTCACCCCATCCCACGAGCGGACGAGCTGGTGGACCGGCTGGGAGCAGCCCGGTACCTCAGCACCATTGATCTAACATCCGGATATTGGCAGAATTAACCTCGAAGAAGCAGCCTCGCAAGGTTATATGGACAGCTGCTTGCCAGGAGGCATTTGACACGCTGAAACATGCGATGTGTACCGCTCCAGTACTCGCAACTCCAGATTTCACTAAGGAATTCATTGTACAGACAGATGCCTCAGAGCACGGCATAGGTGCGGTGCTCTCGCAACTCAACACCGAGGGCCAAGATCAACCAGTGGCCTTCATCTCCAGAAGACTCCTCCCTCGGGAACGGCGATGGAGTACCATTGAGAGAGAAGCCTTCGCGGTGGTCTGGGCTCTGAAGAAGTTGAGGCCACATCTCTTTGGAACTCACTTCCTAATCCAGACTGACCACCGCCCCCCTCGCTGGCTCATGCAGATGAGAGGCGAAAACCCCAAGTTGTTGAGGTGGTCCATTTCCCTACATGGGATGGACTTTCGGGTGGAACATCGGCCCGGAGTTGACCACGCCAATGCTGACGGTCTCTCCAGGTTTTTCCGCCTTAGCGATGAGAACTCCCTAGAGGTTGGGTAGCTCTCCCCTCTTTTGGCTGGGGGGGACGCGTGTTGGACCTGTCAGCCCTAGGGTGGTCTCCCCATCTATTTTTGATCGTGCCTCATTTTTTCCACCCTCATTTTTATGTTGGACTTAGGTCTCCGGGCGCCTTTTCATTGCCAATCAGTGTTAAGGTGCAGGTGCTCCCTTCTCCCAAGATGGCTGCCACAGGCCCCTGCTACTGCAGAGTGGTCTTCATTAGTAGCACCCTAGCTGCCAGGAGCTGGCTGGGACCCCACAACAATGTTGCGACACCAGCCCGCCTTTTTTGTCCCATAGGTAGAATGGGGAAGCTCCTGGAATGTGCTGGAACCTTCTAGAAGGGAGGTGTGGTTTTTACTTTTGCCGCCTTGGATAGAGGTCACCTGACCTAGGGATACTTAACAGAGGGAGGGAACTTTTTCTAGTCAGTTGGCCAGTGGGGTAAAGCAGAGCTGGAGAATCCACGCAGGAGTTTTAGGCGGTAGGGCTTAGCCAGGGTCTTATGCCTCTGAGAGTGACAGGATTTAGGTGCTGCCTCTTAAGTGAGTGAGGGATCCTGTAAAGCCCACTGATCTTGCCCAGCAGTAGGAGGACCCAGGGAACCTCTGCACAGCCTGACTAGGAAGGACCTAGTTGCCAACTCAATCCCTACCCCCAGGAACAGAACCCCCCAAGGGCGCCAGAGACATCTGCGCCATCAGGACTTCAGGTCACAACTGAATGCAGAAACTGAATGCTGAAACCTCATGTCCTGACTGCATGCTGAAACTGAATGCTGAGACCTCATGTCACGACTGCATGCTGAACCTGAATGCTGAGACTTCATGTCAAACCTGAACACTGAAGCTTTATGCCAAAGCTGATTGCGGAACGGCTGGGTATCAACCATGTACTAGCGCTGACACCCCTGCGCTCCCTGACCTGGCCTGAGATCCCCTGCATCAATCCCCGTTGAGCGCGGAACTCTCCCGCTTAATTTGACCCCCCCCCTTTGGCGCGGGGACCAGAGCGCGCTCACCGCCGCGGCCCGGAAGCCTGAAGTGTGCCCCCTCATCGCGTCGAGGCCCGCGGAGAAGCCCGGGGCCCCGTCGCAGCTGCTGGCGGAGGTGTGGGAGGCCGTGACCTGCCCCCATCGCGGAAGGACCGACTGCGGAGTCCGGAGATGGGTCGGTCGCCTCCAGACGTCGAGATCAAGGTAAGCCCGGGAGGCTTGGGACGGATCTGGTGCGCCCCCTACAGACCAGGAGCAGCACCGCACCCTGAGACCCTGGTTCCCCTCCGTGGGAGTTCCCCCTTCCTCCAAGACTGTCGCATAGCAGTGGACCGCCTACTTGAGGCTTGCTTATTACGAGTAGCGTTGTGCCCCACGAACTGCACAGAAGTACTTGAGGCTTGCTAATTACGAGTAGCGTTGTGCCCCACGAACTGCACAGAAGTACTTGAGGCTTGCTTATTACGAGTAGCGTTGTGCCCCACGAACTGCACAGAAGTACTTGAGGCTTGCTGATCGCAAGTAGCGTTGTGCCCCACGAACCGCACAGAAGTGCCGAATGCTTGCCTATTACGAGTGGCGCTGTGTTTGTAGGCTCTGCTCAGCAGTGCTTCATGCTGGCTTATTACGAGTAGCGCTATGTTCGCAGGCTCTGCTCCGAAGTGTTCAATGCTAGTTGTTACGAGTAGCGCTATGTTCGCAGGCTCTGCTCCAAAGTGTTCAATGCTCCATTATTACGAGTAACGCTGTGTTGGTAAGCTTTGCTCTAAAGTGTTCAATGCTCCATAATTACGAGTAATGCTGTGTTGGTAAGCTGTGCTCTAAAGTGTTCAATGCTCCATTATTACGAGTAATGCTGTGTCCGCAGGCTCTGCTCTGGAGTGTTCAATGCTTAATTAGTACGAGTAACGCTGTGTCCGCAGGCTCTGCTCACCAGGATTCACGGCGCAATTATCACGAGTAGCGCTGGGTTCTAGAGCGCTGTTCCAGATTGTATCAGGTACTCCCTACAGCACTGTTATAGTTGAGGGGTGCAACAAAAGCTAACCGCTAATGAACTGCATTGACATCTAATGAATCGCATTTACCGTTAACGAACTGCATTGACATCTAATGAATCGCATTTACCGTTAACGAACTGCATTGACATCTAATGAATTGCATTTACCGTTAACGAACTGCATTTACATCTAATGAATTGCATTTACGTATAATGAACGGTATTTACGCATAACTGGGTAGATAAACTTGAGTTGTTTACATAAACCCTACAGTGTGGCGTCCCTTATTGTGTGCGTTCCCTGCTTCAGAGGAGGTGTGTGTCGTATGGTTGCTTTACACAAAAGCCTTTGGGTGCCCAGCCGCTCGAGTCACGTTACCCCCTTAGGGCTTGGTGACCCCACGTCTTACAGGGACAAAAGAGGTTCACAACTCAGAATACACGCAGCAGCAACAATAAGTGATTATTCAGACAAATATTCATGTTCAGGATAAATGAAGGATTTTATTTTACCGCTAACTACGCAAAGGAAAATGCAACATTCAAGCACAACTACAGAGTCCTCTAAAGGTCACAGCTCTAGTGTTTCATAAGCAGTTCCTCGTGTCCCACTCCCTCCTCGCTCCAGCCATCCTGGTTATTCCCCATTCACTTTAGGCAACACCAAGGGTTAGCCCCACTAGTAGCCCGAGTCTCAAGAGTCCACTACAATTCTAAGGTAAAGTCACAAGTGTTCCAGTGCCAATGTTCCCCCGGGCCGACTTGGCTTGGAATCAGTCTGACCAGCATCTACAGGATCGGAGCGTCTGGAGTTCCTGAAAGCGCACCCTCTGCGGGTGCCAGAGCGCCAGCAGCTGGTTCAGGTCTGTTCACTGCATGCTGCCCAGGCGGGCTGCACTCTGTGATCTCCGAGTCCCTCTCACGAGGTTGCGCTCATCCAACAACCACAGGTTCCTTGCCGTACCCCCCGGCAGGGTAAGCCTTTTAATCCATCCCTCGATGGAGGGAATGTGATGCAAAGTTCCTGATACTGGTCCCGTGTCCCAATGTAAGTGCGCGGGGAAACCCATGATGGCGTCACTCCTCCGGTGATGATCTCAGCCAGGTCGCACTTCTTACTAGTTCTGGTGACCCTCTCTGGTATACGGAGTCACCATACCTCTGCTATACACCGGCACCGACCCAATCGGCACAGCAGATGCCTGCATGGCAGCCCTTCCTGACATACGTAGAGGCCGACACCTCACTGCACATGGGCTCTGGCCTGATCGGTACAGCGATATCCCAGCTCACTTCACGGTGGCCCTCCTCTGGCACACAAAGGTTCACCAACTTTGTCCTGCACCCGGGAAGTGACTCGACCGATGCCACAGCTATTCTTCACACCTTGCTCAGAGAATGACCTCAACAGGGTTCCAGACTGAACCTTGCTCCCTCCAACACTTGCCTCTCCCTCACAGGGCACACACTGGTCTTAGCCAAGAGGCAGGCATTGGTGCTCCAGGGCAGGTGGCCTTGGGTGATGTCCCCTCACCCAGCAGGCACACTAGCAGGCTTTGGCTCCCGGTCCTGGCCACAAGCAGACATCTTGCAGAGCTTCCCCTCCTTGCAGAGCCCCACTGGCTGATTGACAGCTGACAATTTTTGGGGTCTCAAGTTCCCCTTCTTATAGTCCATTTCAAGACACAAAATTTGATTTTGAGTCTGCGTCTCTGACGTTTAGCTGGGGGTCTGCTTCCTTTTCAAGTGATCTGTCCTCTCTTCTCTCTTCCTCGTGAAAGCAGTCTGCCACAGAAGGAGGGACTCCAAAGCTGTTAGCCCCACAACACAGGCTGCGGAAGGAACTAGAGTTCACACCTGGATGTCAGCCACAGTGATGTGTGCATCAAAAGGTTACCCCAGGGCCTCAGCCCTACTCTCTATGATTCCCTTATCAGCCCCCTCTCCCTTCCTGAGATGTGCTCAGGCACGTTCCTTGTGACCCCTCTATGAATCAAAGAGCACCCTTCGAGGTGTACGGGAGAAGCCTGGCTCTCCCTTCAACAGTGTGTCACACCAAACTTTTAGGAACGCAGCAAAACACAAATCTGACTGAGGCGATTAATCTACCTCCTCATGTTCCAGCATGCAGGCCGGGGTCTCCCAAAATGGTATCTATAGTCTGTCACAGGCACACATACCCACAGTACATACACTTAATGTACACACACTGCACAGCACTGTATCCTTCATGGACTGCACCACTCACAGGCACACTCACACCCAGCACATACATTTAATGTACGCACACAGCACAGCACATTAGCCTTCATGGACTGTACAACTTACAGGCACACTCACACCCAGCACATACTTTTGCAGGGATTCTGCACATATACAGACCTATGCGCAGGTAACCAGGACCTCAGTGTGTAAGGGTGTACCAAAATACCCACCTCGGTACCCAGAACGCCAATCCGACAGCTATAGTGTCTCATTCGCTCTCTGTGCTACAGCGAAGCTACCAGTGATTAGACATCCTAGAACATGCTACTCCGTCCCTCTCAGGTTACGTGGGAACAAGAACACTCTTTCGTTCAAACTCTCATACTTGTCCACAACATGAGTAAATAGAGCCAAGGAATAGTTTCAAATGTTTATTTTAACTAACGTGCTCTATAATGCAGTACACACGCCAATACCAGCAGCAAAATGCATAAGATCAAACAAATCAGCATTGTTACAATTCCATATAGAACAAAAGGGGAAATCATATTATAATGATGGTGTAAACAGGACTATAGCGCTTTGACACCCTCCCCGTGCTAGAAGCTAGTTCATTATAATTATAGAAGACCTCCAGGCTTTGTCAGGGGACCCCATACCTCCGAGTTCAGATGCAGGAATTTACATCTCCGGACAAGCACAGCTCATCTATCCTGGAAAGCGTTGCTCCAAGTGTGTTAACATGCATGCAAGGCAATATTAAAAGCACCAGATTTCCAGGTTTGCAGCTGTGCTTCTATGTTATGTCTAGGGATGTGAGACTGACCAAAGCAAATCAACAGAGCTCATTGGTTTTCGACCTTGAACACGCTGTGCAGACGAGGAGCAGAGTGTTCAACTAAATATGTGAAATTCAGACAGTTCTCATGTGAAAGCGAGCAAGCAAAGTGTTTACGAGAAATGTGGCATGTAGTAACGTGAGCAAATGCGGCAAAATGGCAGCCAAGCATATCAAACTTATGCTAACTTAGCAATGTCCGCAGGTGTGTCCATATCCTCACTACAATACATTTACCATGTCAATGCATGCATTGAACAGTGCTATACCATTCATGTATTGTACCACTCACAGGCACACATATATCCAGCACATATACTTACCACGCCCACACTGCCCAGTTCTGCATTGTACCCTACTCGGGCACACATACACTCAGCACCGATACACCACTCATCCGGTTCGCAGCACTTAAACAACAGCCCAATGTAGGCCACGGGGTGACATAGGTTAGGAGGACCTGTTCACTCCTACGGATGCCTCCACGGTACGCTGCCACCGCCGCGCTCACGCTACTAGACCCCTGGTCATGGCCATAGCTTTTCACCACTATGAGGGGAGGCTTAGGGTGCCGCTCCTGGTTGAAGAAGACTGCAATCTGTGACACAGGCTAATGTCATGGCGCACACGGATGATCCATGCTGGCCTATGAGAACAAAAATCTGCATTACGGATCCAGACATCAGCCCAGTTGGGGCACTCGGGGCAGGGGTGCACGTCCATTACCATGTAGAGGACGTTTTCATTCCAACACGGGGTTTAACCAGTCCACACTGGCTGAGCGGATTGGATCTGACCAACATTGTTAGCATGTGTGGACTTAAGTGATGAGGGGACCTGTGACCGGGGCCGGCGCTAGGCATGGGCAGCGTGGGCAGCTGCCCAGGGTACCACGCCGGCTCGTAGCCATGAGGCCTCGCACTTTGAAAAACTCCACAGTTTGGAGGCCCAGAGGGGTCCCTAAGAGTTTATAGTTTTATATTTTGATCAATTTCCGCCGGCTGGTCCCTCTCTCTGGGCCTAATCACTGCATCAATTCGACAGGTAATTAAAGGGCCCTTACCTGTGAGGTGCGCCCTGCCCCTGTTTGAATGAAAAGCAGGATAACCTGCAGGGCGCAGAAGAAAAGATAGAATGACGGCGCCTCGCCCTGAAAACCGCTCCGCTCACCCAGGATGAGGGAAAGGGAGCACAGAGGTGAATGAAATGGGTACGACAAACAGAATAAATTGAGGGGGGAGCAGATAGGTGTGAGTACAGCAGCCAGACAAGCGGTGCAGGCAGAGGAGCACAATCAGAATGTAAACGTGGCTGGACTAGGGCTTGAAGTGTGCTGGGTCCCGCGAGTCTTTACCTGGTGGTAAATCAAAACGGACATTGAAACAGGCCCCTATTGGACCATATATTCATGTCCTTTACTTTACCTGCAAAAACAATGACTCGGTGTCTGCACAATAAATGTATAACACAGTAACCGGGTTGGACTGGCCTATAGGGCACTCAGGCAGTGTGTGATGGTCTAATCTGTCAGATTAGTATATAGGCCGTTTTTTGGGCTGTGTGGTAGTCTGCTTTATGGTCAGGTGAGCGAATTTTTACTGTTGATTTTCATGATATTAAAACAAACATTGCCTGCAGCAAAATCAAATCTATGCAGTCTTCCATACCTTACAAAGAACGTAAACAGCATGCCTTTACAAGTTAAAAAGTGCCCTAATTCGTAAACATGGGACACTTTTCTAGCTAACTAATTCACTAATGAGGGCCACTTTTATTTTGGTGCCGAGGCCTATTTCCTGCCCCAGTCTCACACTGCATGATAGGGTAATCCGTGGCAGCGATTTTGTTCCTGTTTATATTTAACATGCTTTACTTAATCTTGCATTCCTCAAGAGTGTTAGCTATTTCTAGGATGTGTGTTTCTGTATTTCATTTCACAGCATATTACTCTTGTATGGGGCACACATTGTAGTGAGTCGCCTCCAGGTGTTTATAACAGGCTACCGTTGAGTGCTTTGGAGTTGAGGCTGAAGGCAGTACAACTTTCCCTCTGTGCCTGCATGTGGGTCAAAAAGGTGTCCAGAATACATGGTCATTCAATACATGGCATCTCTGCAGAGCACACAGAGCAACGGCCCAATGTTCCAGTTGCAGTTGGTGCTCATTGGTCAAACCAGTGACAGGGTAAACGTAAAATAATTTATTGTTGTTACTCATTTATCTCAAACAGCCATTGACAAAACCAATACCCTGGTTGTTTTTAGATGTAAGTCAGTTGTTGTCTTATATTTCTGGATTCAATCACAGAAAGCTGAGGGAAAGATGAGAAAGAGGGTAGAGCATTGAGGGAAAGGTGGATTTAAAAGGGTCAGCATCAACAAGAAAAGATAAGATGCTCCAGGATGATGGAAGGGGAGAGGTGAATGCAAATGAAGCAGAACAAGGAAAGAAGTAATGGGGCTGGGGAGGGATGAGAGTTAAAAGGGAGTGTATCGATAAGATGTGTGGATATAAGAGAGACAGAACCAGCAAGGGAACATAAGCGGAGTGGAGAGAGAAGTATTGGCGAGAGGTGGACGGAAGAAAGCAGGATCACTGAAAGACGTCCGAGGTTGGGCGGGATGAGGCAGGAGGGGAGAGGTGTAAGTTAGAAGGGTCAGAACCAGCAAGAGAAATTTGAATCCCAGAAAAAAGAAGTCAACTTCCAAATCTCTTTCATAAAACGGAATTTACTCATCGACAGTGTGCCGGCTTCTGACAACTCTAGGAGTTTGAAGTCGCATTTGTGCTGTATCAGATGATTTGTGTCTGACTCTTGATCGTAGAGTTAGAGCAGCCTTAATACTACTAAAACTTAGCACCACATTTGACATCGTCTCCTAACCAGTGCTTATAACTCAACCTGGAATTGAAGTGTCCCCCTGGTGTGGTTCACCTGCATCCGATTCGAGAAATCTGAAACAATCCACGCACCACCTGTTTCTATCATGTTCTAAACCTCTGACTTGTGGGATTTATTGGGTCTCCACTGCTCAATCTATAGGATGCCCAGTTAGTCTTACTCATTCAGTACTTTGGTTTCTTGCTGATATGTTGCGCATATTGATACCCAAACATCACTTCCCTCAGTGGCAACCTGGTCTTTGCCCAAGAATATGTTTGCACATGCATGCGAGCAGTTGATTTCTGAATGAAGACAAATTCATTAAAACCTTAAAGGGACAGATCAAGGGCTCTCATTTTTAAAGGTTCTCATACCATATGGTGTTCTCTTTGGTGGCTGGTGGAGCTGGGTCAATCGCCCGCATTGGTGGAGTCAGCAAAAAAATCCTCAATTCATTTTCCAGCATCTTCTCTTTTTTTCGGAACAGATTAACCACGTTTCATCCACTTGCTTTTACTACATCCATAAGCAACACAAAATCATCCCTTTTCTCCCCTCTCACTACAGTGAAGCTGTTGTGCAGTCATTTATCTTCTCACTAGATTATGCAAATTCCCTCTCTCGGGCTTCCCACCTTTTAGCATTTAGTACTCTTCAAATCATTCAGGACTGCGCTAGGCTCCTTATCTGAGACTGCTGCATCGCAATGCTATTTCTTCCCACCTTTCCGCTGTCTGCTGTGTCTTTGATTTGAAACCCTACATCTGCAAGGCACGATCCATTTGTCCCTGTCCACTGCATTGAAAAGGTTCTCTCTTTCGACAGCACTCCGTACTGTTCATTCCAGAATCCTATACTTTGTGCCATCCAAACTCCTGTGCCATCCTAAAATTTAGATGACCCTGATTGGAGACAGATCCTTCTTCTTTCTAGTTGTGCTGGACTGGGACACTCAAAACTGTCCTTTCTCCACATTAGCAAAGTCTACACCTCTCCTTTGGAGCTCTCTTAGTGCCAGAATCCCCAATTTGCATATCATTTTCATTCATCCCATTCAAGACATCAATAACTAAGTTAAATTCATTTAATTTATTTCCACTTTTTAGAGATTTAAAATTTAAGTACATATTTTATTTGGATTAATAATGCTATTTCTAACCATTTTACTTATATAAAAACTAGGTAAGTAGCTTTTTGCAAAGCGGCTTTAAACAATGCCATATAATTAATGTCCAATTGATATTACCTCCTATGAGGTCACTTCCTGTCAGGTTAAATCTTATGCAAATTATAAGGGCCTCGCATGTTCCTATTCTGCCCGGGGCCCCACAAATCCTAGGACCGGCCGTGCATGTGACAAAAGAGCTTCCTCAAAATCAGAAGCCACAATGGAGCCTGGACAGTTAGGGAGGAACATCAGAGTCATAATGACAAATTCATTCTTGGTAGGTGCATCGAGAAAAACACCATCTGCCCCCAGTTTACCAAGCAGATCTCGCCCACGTCGGTTGACAGGAGAAGATAGGGTGAGGAGAAAAGCATGCCAGTCCCAGATCTGGACAATGGGAACGGTGGCAGGATGGGAAACTGGGTGCGACACCACATTGTTGACTATCCCCACTGTGTTAATGGCGATGTCAGTGGAGGTAAAGTAGGGAAACTGGAAGCCTTCACGGCAGAACGGGTAGCACCTGTGTCTGCTGGACAGTCAGTTACTTTCCTATTCTGTGTGCAGGAGACATCGAGCCCATCCTGATTAACCAGGACCAGTGGTGTCAGGGTCTTTTAAAAACAATTTTTATTGATTTTCGTACATCCGAAATAACAAGGGGGGTTTCGGTTACATACCCCAAATAGAGATCAAGGTCACAGTGCAATGCAGGTTATCTATGGCATAACTGGAGCACCATATGATGTCCATATCAACTATTCGGGCATTGCATACGGTCATCACAACAAATATTTGCAACCAGTGAAACTTCCCATCCCCTACCAACCCACCACCCTTCACCCCCCAGGCGTGTCAGTTACGTGCAGTCTGTAATAAACCAATGGGACTACTATCTCTGTGGGGCGACTAAGTCGTAGAGGAGGCTGTTGCCCGTGAATGTCACCTGGTGCGCCTGGGAAGCACCATTACTAAACATGAGGCTACAGATCAAAGTGGTCTTAGAGCTGCGTAGGCATTAGTCCATGGCTGCTCTAGGGCCTCCAACAGATGCGTCATCTTCCTCCGCTTCGGGGGATTTAAGTGCCACAACGAGCGCTTCCCAGGCTCTTGCCCGTTCTAGGGCCTTTTCACTTCCGGTTCGCTTCGCTATTTGTAACCTAATTACTCCCTCACATTCGGCCCACTTTGGGAATTCTGCTTTCCATTTAGCTATACTAGGGCCCTGTTTCGCCTTCAAGTGGACGGTGATGATCCGCTTGGCCAGGATCAGACCCAGGTATATGAATTTGCTAGTAATTTTGTTCTTGGACGTGTGGGGGAACCAATGCAAAATACAATGAGCCATGGTTGGTTCCAGCTCTCTATCAGTGAGGTCTGATAATGTGGCTGTTACCTCCACCCAGTAACTGTCTGTAAGAAAGAGGCTCTGAATATACTGTTCCCAAATAGGTACAGTGAGCACAGAGTCCACAGTCTCCAGAGGTTTGGCAGAGGCTAAAGTTAGATATAACCGTACGCTCTAAAGTGGTAGCTTGGTCGAGCAGTAAGGCAGTATCAGAGGACAGTGTAAAGCATTTGTTGTACACAGTCAGCAAATGAATTCACACACTCAATAACTGAACTCTAGGCCAATGGTTTTGTATATACAAATATATGGTTGTTTTAGTTTAGAACCAACAATAGATTTCAAAATATACTTTCTCTGAATGAGATGCTTTAGATAAATACTTTCAATATGCAGTAGGCTGTTGAATGCAATAGACACAGTTGTTGCTATAGGCAACACAATTTCAAACACAATAATACATTGAGCACAATGGGAATTTCTAGTTAAATGCAATTAGTTACTTTAAGGATTACTTTTATAACCACAGGACTTCTCAGTCTTCAGTGGAGCCATCATGGTGCTGTGAAGTTCATGTTGACGATCTCCCAGCACCATATACTCTTAAATGGCAGCACTGCACTTACAGTGTCCAGGAATGGACCTGGGTACTGTAGGGGCACAGAGCTCATGCACCTCTACCCACACCACTGGCATAGGGCACCCAGCTAGAAGGGTGGCTGATGTATGCCAGGGCAGTGTGTCTTGTGGGCATGGCACACAGGGATGTGTGCCATGCCTACTCTGTTTTGTTCTGCACCCAGACACTCAGCCTGCAAGGGCAGTGTGTGTGTGTCAGGGTACAGGGCCTCTAAGGGTGGCACAATAAGTGCTGCAGTCCTTAGGGGCCTTCCCTGGTCACAAGGCCCTGGGTACCTAGTGTACCATTTACTAAGCCTGGGCAAAGCACTACGCTACACTCACGTAATTTGCGAAGTCTGCGCTACTTTGCACTACGCAAATTGCACGTAGCACAGTGCAAACACGCGAAGCGTAGCATAGCGTAGTGCAGCGGTCATTTTTTGCTTGCTCGCGGTCCTCAACGTCAAGTTGGCGACCGAGAGCAAGCAAAATGACATCCCAGCGAGACTTTTTCCTCGTTCGCGATCAGCAACATCAAGTTGCCGATCGCGAGCGTGGAAAATAAACCTCCTGGCGAGCTTCTCAATGCGGGGAGGTCAGGTTTCTCATTGCGAGTGGTCACGTATGCTCGCGACTGCTAGCGATGAGAAACTACCAATCCGCGTTGAGAAAGCTGCCGCTCGAGTAGCAATTCAGCAAAAAGTGGGGGCATGCCATGCAAGAAAGATGGCACTTTCTCACTGTCTAAAAACGGCACCCCCATAACATGTGTTTAAAATCTGCGCTGTCTGTCTTACATCCCGGGCATGCCACTGAGTGGTCTGGGAGATATGCGTGTAGTTTTGCTGGGGTAAGGTATGCTCTATGTAAAATAAGGAAAGGCACCAATTGAAATCTTGCATTCCGCGTGCTCTTCAAGGCTCTCTCCACTAATTCTCACCACGCCTTATCCGGGATGTTCCCATTTAAGCTTCAGGACGGACAAGGGGAGTAAGGTTTCCAGCATCATGCACCTATAGACGCACGTAACTGCTTTAAAATTGCCTGCTGCCATCACTACATATTGGCAGACCATGGAAGTTGGTGGTTCTGTAAGTCCTCTACCCCGGTGCTTCCTGATAGCCGCAGTGAGGGCCGTGTGCTGCAGGAAATCCCACCCCGGCAGGTCAAAATGGGTTTGCAGGTCATTAAAACAAGCTTGGACCCCGCAGTACTGAGCAACTACCGTCCTATATCCCTGCTACCCATGCTTAGTAAGATCTTGGAAAAACATATAAATTCCACTCTGTCATCCTTTCTAGAATCCCATGAGCTTTTACATCACTCTCAGATGGGCTTACGCCCACAACACGGTACACAGCTTTGACGACTGTGGTGGAGGAAGCTAGGAGGATAGTAGATCAGGGAGGAGTAGTGGCCATTATCCTCCTAGACCTTAGCGCGGTCTTTGACACAGTCAACTTCAATGTTCTCATTAAAAGGCTAAGAAGAGCCGGAGTAGCAGGAGGAGCCATCTCTTGGATTCAGTCTTTCCTTAATGGCAGGACCTTCAAGGTCTTCGCTGGGGAATCCACCTCCGGGCCCCTACCTCTTAACTATGGAGTGCCCCAGGGATCCGCTCTAAGCCCCCAATTTTCAATGTATCTATGAGGCCACTGGCCGAGGTCATCCAGCCGTTTGGGATTAAAGTAGTCACCTACGCAGATGACACTCAGCTGGTGGTATCGCTGTACCATCTGCGGTCTGGTCCTTCAAACCTGGAACTCTGCCTGGAAAAGGTTGCGACTTGGATGTAACATTCTTGCCTTAAACTCAACGGGGACAAAACTGAAATCCTGTACTTGGGCAACTCAACCAAGTTAGTCCCCACACTGTCCTGGCCTCCCTGGCTGGGCGCCCCTCCAGTCCCGAAGGCCAAGATTAAGAGAGAGGTAAGTGACTGGACAATTCTCTCAAACTTGACCAGCAAGCAGTGGCAGTGTGAGGGGCGTGTCATGGCATCCTCAGAATGCTGCGGAAAGTCCTCCCCCTACTGCCCATGGAGGCAAATGAGAGTCGTGGTCCAGGCCCTGATTCTTTCGCGCCTGGACTACTGTAACTCACGGTACCTGGGAGCTCCAAAATCCACCAAAGGAAGCTTCAGGTGGCACAGAATTGTGCTGCGTGACTCTTGACTGGCTCTTGTAGTACGCAGTCGGCCAGGCCCAGTCTGAAAACCTTACACTGGTTGCCAATCGAGGAGAGAATCTCCTTCAAGGCCTTACGCACTGCTCACAAGACTCTTATGGGCACAGGCCCCCGCATCAACCAGTCTCTGATCACCGCGCCCTCCCATTAACCAGTCTCTGATCACCGCGCCCTCGCATCAACCAGTCTCTGATCACAGCGCCCTCGCATCAACCAGTCTCTGATCACCGCGCCCTCGCATCAACCAGTCTCTGATCACCGCGCCCTCGCATCAACCAGTCTCTGATCACCGCGCCCTCGCATCAACCAGTCTCTGATGACAGCGCCCTCGCATCAACCAGTCTCTGATCACCGCGTACCTTCCTAAGAGGTCTCTACGCTCGGCGAATCTAAATTTAGCCAGCATCCCGAAAATTAATAGGATGCGTAGCGGAGGTCGCTCCTTCTCATGCAACAGAGCCAGACTGTGGAATACTCTCTCTCTTAATCTGCGGCTTGAAACCTCCCACCTTACCTTCCGGAAATGCCTTAAAACTTGGCTTTTCCGGAAAAGTAATTGCTAGCCACGACATCGATCTGTTTTGCCATTAGCGCTGGGATGCCTTAGGGTAGCCATGCGCTCAATAAATGCTTAATAATAATAATAATAATAATAATAATAATAATAATAATAAATGGGATCATGGCACCCTCTTCATGTAGGTCCCCTATAGTAGTTAGCCCTTGCTCCACCCAAGTGTCCAGTGTTGGGGGGAGCGTTGTAGGGACAACTTAACTTGAGGTGGGGTGCACAGGAACGCTCATACTAAAATGAAGGAAACAAAAGTGTGAGTCATGGAAACTAACCCAAAAGGATTAACAAATGTATTTAGAAGCCGCAGCTTCAAGAGAAAGGCATTAAAAAAAAATATAGTGACCTCGCATTCACAGAGAGCCACACTTATCAGAAGGCACTTTTATATGACTTTCAATAGGAATCAGAAAGCATTGAAATCGCTACAAGAGAGACACTTCAGTAAATGCAATATAGGGTGTGCAGATTAAAACCTTCAAAGACACATTTATAAATACAATATGGAATACACAACTAAGATCAAGAAGGAATACTCTCTAAATGTCAAACAGATTTTGGCTGAGATGTCAAAAAGACACACGCTTAAACATGAGTAAAACAGCTTTGCAACTATTATGTAAGTATTAAATTCTAAATAAGAAAACACCAGTTTAGAGACAAGATAGCATATATAGCAAATATATTGGCAAGTTAAATTGTATCTTAAAAAACAAAAAACAAGAGCTCTTGGGGAGCACCCACACCTGCCCGTTTTATACAAACAGACAGGGGGTAGTCCAACAAGAAACCTGTGGGCTTCCTTTTTATACCCTTTAATGCAGGGATCTGAAGCAGAAGTGCCTACTACAATCTCAGTCCTACCTACGTTGTACCTACGTCAATTACCCCACGGGATGCACATTTATCAGAAGTGTCGCGCTTATCCTACTAAATGCGGAACATAGACTAGGTCAAGGGTTATGTTCTCAGGCTAAGCACTCGTCTTAATTTGCATAGGGCAAGCGGAAAAACTTTAATGTAAGGAATAAAATACATAGAAATGTCTTGGTTGCCACATCCATCACCCTGGTCTTATGCTCTTGTGGTAGGAACTTCCCTGTTCATGGTCAGACGTACCCAGGATATGGTGTGCTATATGTAGACAGAGTAGAGAGAGAGACAGTGAACTTTGAGACAGTGAACTTTGCGCACACAGGAAGGGAGGGGGCTATCCAGTCTGGAGTAGTATGCCTCACAGAGAGAAGCTGGCTGGGAATATTAGTCAGACAGGCCTAGAGCCTGCTGTTCAGAAAATTGGGTGCAGAACTCTGGTCAATTTATCAAAAGGCCTACAAATTAGGCTGGCAGGGCAAGGATAAGGGTCTCATACCTCAGGTGTGGGCAGAGTGGGCCTGGGGTACTATATGATAAAATAGACCCTGCTTCATTCCCTCCTCTTGTTCATTCTTGAACAAACTTCTTACAGCAGCAGTCTTTTCAGGCCCTCCTCCTAGTAGGTGTATCCCAGGGGTGTCATTCATTGGAACATTGGCTCTCCCGTATCTTTCTTAACGCCATATAGACTCCTTCAGGCCTGTAAAGGTGTCAAGAATTCCTGTCATACAAGGGAAACACGCCCTTATGTAAACAGGAGAGCTGTTACATAACTCAAGGGAAACACGCCCTTATGTAAACAGGAGAGCTGTTACATAACTCAAGGAAAACACGCCCTATAAAGGGAGGAACCGGGAGGTACAAGGCTGTCGGATATTGTGTTTACACCGACGTACCTGCTTCGTGAAGAGCAGTGTTCCGGAGTGGTGCTCCAGTAAGGCAAGAACGGAGGTAGGTCGAGTCGTTACTCCCTGGGCCGTGTCTTGCCCCATCGTCACCTGTGAAGGACCCGGAAGCTCTACCGGTCAACCATTGAGCTTCGCTTTTTGACTCGGCTGAGTCCAAGCGCAGTGGCGCTTTTGCTGGTTGGAGTCGTAACTCCCAGCCCGACCAGAGACACAGGGACTGCCAGCTGTAACGCACACCAGGAGGTGTTTGCCGCGTTACAGACTCGGAAGTCCACAGGATCGATCGAGCGGCTGCTCTCGGTTCAGTCTTCTTGCTTGTGATTGGGGTATCGGTGACGCATCACCAGGAGGTGACTCCGCGTCCCGGTGCAGTCTGAGGAAGAGGTTGAGCGGCTGCTCCCTTCAGGTAGAGACCCCGGCTGGGTGTTTCCCTGACTCCTCGATTCTCCCCAACACTCTTCGTGCCCCTCACAGCCTACCGATTGGCATTGTCGGCCATTTCATTTCTGCCCTCTGTTGGCATACGCCGGGATCGGCGTATATGCAGAGGACGGTTAGGACCATCCGTGCTGTGGGCTGGTAACGTACTTAGCCTGGAGGATTCCAGTGACTATAACTTTTGTTTGTTCTTTGTATTTTATTTGCCTTCATTAAAAGAACTAACCCTTCACAAGTGGTTGCGTCCTCATTGTCGTGTCTGTTAAACGATCCTGAGACGTTCAGGGCGTTACAAAAGGTTGACATGCTGTTGTCTGTGTCTGTATGCCGGTGTGTGCAAACATAACATCCTGCCCTGTCAACTGTCGCCGTGTCCCATCTTTATCAGTGGCTATGTATTCAATTTGGTACAATATCTCCGTGTCATTTAAGCAATATCTCAGGTATAGCACTGTGATCACAATACACTATTAGGAGCTTAATCATTATAATGGCATCAATGGGGGTCAATACTGCTAGTAGCACCCATGGTCATTTTATCTAATTGTTCTGAAAGTCTTGAGGCATTGTTCCAATCGTTGGTACGTGTGGCTAGTGTGACTAGTTGGAAGAATGTCTTTATCTTCTGCTGTACTTTTACTCTTTTCAAAAGTTTGCTGAGGAATAATGCAGAGCCTCAGTTATCATACCTGTAAACAGAAAAGTAACCGTTGGTGCCTGTCTTCAAGTAAATTGAGAGATTACAAGCACTGCTATTACTTAGGCACTTCCAAAAATGAAGAAAACAAAGTGATGAAGAAGCTAAAGATGTCTCTTTGTCACAACTTGTAGACTGAGGTGTTGGGGCATTGATGTTCTAGACATCGTTAGTTGATGCATTGTTGGAGTCCGCTTACACACTCTTCCTTTCTCTGCTCTGTAGCACGTGCAACCCTTCAGGATGAGCTTGGGATACCATTCTTACTTGGTACTTTTCGTGGAACACATGTAGTTTCTGTGTGGCTCCTCGCCCTTTGCACAACCCCTCAATCACATGTGAGATGAACGCCAGTCCATCGTCAGAACCCAAATGCATAGGTACTTAAAAGCGCGGTATGAACTCTTTCAGGAGGCATTTGGCAATCGTTTGTGCATTGCAGTTCTTGGATCGGTATGCCTCGGTCCATTTGCTGAACATGCACACCATAACCAACACGTACTTGTAGTTTGAGTAGGGGGGTATGTTGATGAAGTCCATTTCATGTGGGGAAATGAAGTGGCCTAGGGCAGCGGAAGTACCCTTTCCAATTTAACCTTGGTACCGGCATTTAAGAAAACAGTCTGATCATCCGATCATGTCCTACAAGTGATGAACCATGAAAAAGACGGGCCATGTGAGCAAGCATTATCGTTGGTAAACATATCTTTCCATTTGGGCCTATCCATATTCCCTCTTCTGTTTGCCTACATCCTCCCCTGTTCCCTTCTTCCTTTTCTTCCACCCAGCCCTGTGAGTAATATACCTTGGGTCATGGTACATATCATCCTCCTTTATCTTTATATCGTGATATCATGTGCAGTAGAAGCAATTTGAACCATCGTGTGCTCACAACCAGTTAATGCTATTCCTTTTTTACGTCTGCATCAATACATTCTTTACCTCTTGATACACAGTCCTTGGAGGTGCTGTGTGCAGCACATTCTACAATTGAAACTTTGGTAGCAACAAGCCTTGCAATAGTTGTGCTATTAATGGTGCACGCTGCATTTGTTGGCCAGCTGAGGTAAGGAGGGAACTCCAAATGAAGGAAAGAACCTAAACATTATTTTGGCATCCCTGTGCAAGACTTTAAAAAGAAATCCATTATTTCCAAAAGCCAAAGAAGAATTAAAACATTGTTCTATAGCTTGTCCCGACAGCAAAGACAGATGAAGAAATCTGTGACAGTAACACCTTTGGGAATCAAAATACTCATAGTTGTTAAACTGTGCCAATCCTTTATACCTTGAAATCATATTGCAAACACCCTTACAGGCCGCACCTGTGTACTAAAAGACATATTACATCTGTAGACACTGTATCCCAAAAACAGTATAATATGAAGCACAGTTATTCTGTCCTTCTGTATTTGCATATACTCATATTCTCATTACTAAACCTCAATACATACATTTAATCTTACTACATATTATCCATCCTTTGTGGCCCCTGGTGAATGCACTGCTTTAGAATGCATTTTAGCACATTCCACCGTACAACGTAATTTTTTTATTTTTTTATATCTTTATTTATAAACTTTTTTAAACAAGACAGACACTTGCAGCTTAATCAGGAGCATGAATACAGTACATTGTTCTCATTAGCTTTTGGCACAGCTGGCGTTCAAATATGATCGTACAGGTTCATCCCATCAGCGCATCCATCCGGGTCCAGCCCGCCGTTTCCCGGCCTATCGCAGCGGCATTCCCCCCTCAGTGTCTATCCACGTCCGCAATACAGCAGAATCTGCGCCACGTCAAGCAGCTCATCCCCTTCTTTCCCCTCCTCCCTCCTCCCCACCTTCTCCAATCTCATGCCCCACTCCGCCCCTCTCAGCCACCTGCTCCCCCGGATGTGCAAGTAAATAGCCTGTCAGTGGCCCCCAAATATCGCCAGGCCTAGAGGCCCCCGGCAGCAAGTCCGCATAGGTTCCCAGCTGTTCCTGACAGTAAATCAAGCCGTCAAGCCATACTTTAAATTTTGGCGCCCTTCCCCTGCTCCAGCGACATGCCACGCGCCGTTTTGCCAGCAACAGCGCTAGTGCTACGTACTTGCGATAGGCAGTCTTCAATGGCTTAACATATCCCAGGAGTGCCAATAGCGGCGTGGGTTCAACCCGTTCATTGATCATCGTAGCCAGGGCATCGAACACCTTTCTCCAGTACGCATGTATCTCTGGGCACTCCCATGCCAGGTGCAGAAAATCCGCATTCGGCGCATTGCACCTTTCACAGTTATTCTCCTCTCTCAGCTTGTATCTGCACAGTCTGGCCGGCGTATAATACACTCTGTGCAAAAACCTATAATGCACAATGCGCAGTCTGCTGCTAGCCGAGACCTGCTTTGTCTGAATCGCACAATACTCCCACTGCCAATCCGTGAGTTCAATGCCCAACTCTGCATCCCAGCCCGCGCGGGCCGGGGCAGCCAATACCTGCCGCTGTGTGTGAACAGTAGAGTATATCAACGAGACCAGGCGTTTCGCCGGGGCGCTTTTAAGGAGTAAATGGAGTGGCGCAAGTTCAGGGGGCTCATCCGGGAAGCCGGGGGTAAGAGAACGGATGCCCTGCCGAAGACGGATATATAGGAATGCATCCAGAGGGGTACTCAGGGAGTCCTGAAGCATATGTTCTAGCGTACGAAAGCGACCATTGTGGTACAGATCCCCCCATGTGCGAATGCGCACGCGATCCGCGAATCTGCGGAATACTGTCTCCTGCAGCAGGGGCACATGGGGGTGGTAGACAAGGGGCAGCAACGGGGAATAGAGCATAGGCACATCTAGCATGGCACCGATTCGTTTCCACGCCGCCGCAGTGCAAGCGAGTGTCGTACCTGGTGTCTCCCTGCCAGTAGGCACCTCCCAAAGCGCTCCGTCAATTGGGATGGGGTGAGCAAGCCAGTGCTCCGCTGCGACCTGCGGCATATAACGCGGCTGGCGCATCCAGAAGTACGCATAGTGTGCCTGCGCACTGAGATAGTACAATTCAAGGTCAGGCACTCCGAAGCCCCCCTGCGAGTACGGCCGCATTAGGACTGCCCATTGTATCCGCGAATGCTTGCCTCCCCACACCAGGCGCATTAGCTCAGACCGCAGTGTTTTGAAAAAGTAATTACCGGGGTAAAACGGTATATTAAGAAATAAGTACAGCAGCTGGGGTAAAAGTACCATTTTGATCAGGGAGGCCCGCCCCGCCATTGAAAGCGGGAGGGAAATCCAGCGGGTCACGCAGTCCGCAATACGCATCAAAATCATGCCATAATTAAGACGCGTGAGCGCTTCCCTGTCCCTCGAGATCGCAATGCCCAGGTAGCGCACCTCATCCTCACACCACTCCAAGGGGTAGTCTAGTGGGAATCGGTTTGCGGCGTCCGTCAATGGAAAGACACTCGACTTACTCCAGTTTATCTG
This sequence comes from Triturus cristatus, assembly GCF_964204655.1. Taxonomy (NCBI): domain Eukaryota; kingdom Metazoa; phylum Chordata; class Amphibia; order Caudata; family Salamandridae; genus Triturus; species Triturus cristatus. The sequence continues at coordinate 11,622,590 of NC_140589.1, read as the reverse complement.
AACCCCAGAGAGTCTCCCAAACACTATGAACTCACGAAGGATCGGGTTCAAGTTAACCTGCGGCTCCCGGACATACAAAGTAATATCGTCCGTGTATAGGGAGATTAATATGTGTCTCATGTTGCAGCGCAGCGCCTTATCACTGTGATGCTGTCGTAGCTTTGCCGCCAAGGGCTCCACCGCAAGAGCGAAGAGTAAAGGGGACAGAGGGCATCCCTGTCGGGTGCCCCTTGTAACCGAGAAAGCACTGGACACTCGTCCATTCACAAGCACCTTGGCCACGGGCACGCTGTACAGCAACCGAATCCAAGAGAGGAAGAGAGGTGGGAACCCCATACGCAGCATCACCCCAAACATGTAATCCCATTCAAGGGAGTCGAAGGCCTTCGTGGCATCTAGAAAGACTGCCGCCAGGGGAAGTTCAGGCGCAACATTATTCAACACCGAGAAAAGGGTGCGCAGGTTATGGGAGGTTGCGCGCCCAGGCACAAACCCCGATTGATCAGGGAGCAACAAAGCCTCCATCAGCAAGGTCAGCCGGTTGGCAATGAGCTTGGCTAGAATTTTAACATCGCAGTTCAGTAGTGACTATGGGCGATAGGAGTCGCACAGGTGTGGCTCCTTCCCGGGCTTCAAGATAGAGATAATCAGGGCCTCCCGCATAGACGGTGGGAGGTGCCCAACCTCCAGGGCATCTTCGTACACCTCTCGCAGTATGGGAGCCATCTGATCTATATATAGTTTATAAAACTCAACCGGTATGCCATCCGTGCCAGTGGCCTTCCCAGATTGGAGCTGCATTATAGCCTCCCGCACCGCGTCTAATTGGAACGGGGTGCAGAGGAACTCCCTCTGTCGGTCACTTAGCCACCCGAGGGACACATCGGCTAGGAAGTCCTCCAGGTCCAGCACCCCAGCTCTCTGTGTGGTATACAACCGCTTATAATGTGCGGCGAAAGCATTGAGGATATTCGTCGTATCTCTGTATACTTCCGCCCCCGGGCCTTCCAATTCCAACACAAGGGAGGAGTGACGCGGCCTCCGAATAACGTCCGCCAGTGCCTTGCCCGGCCTCTCGCCCTCCCCATACCGCCTAGCCATCCAATATTTACCCCTAAACCGTGTCTCTCGGTGCGCTCCCGCCATATACTTAGTAAGCCGCTCTCGGAACTTGAGCTGAGTGGCTCCATCCGGGCGTTCAGCCAGCTGTGCTTCCAGCTCTTTTAGGTCTCCCTCCAGTCGCCGCAGGGTGCCAACAATAGTCTTGAGCACCCCCGCCCCCTTAGATATGCAGTAGCCGCGAAGCGTGACCTTAAAGGCCTCCCAGACGGTCTCGACATGCTCAACCGTTCCTTTATTTCGAGCAAAGAAGCTGCTCACCTCCTCCCCCAGCCCATCCTGGAAAACCGGGTCCAGCAAAATGGACGCGCGCAGTCTCCAGCTATTGCGCGGGGGGCCGTAATCCGCCGACGACAACGTAAGGCGGACAGGGGCATGGTCAGAGTAGGTACGCGCCAGGTGCTGCACCTGCGCAAGAGCAGGTCCCATTCCACGGGACACAAAGACATAATCCAGGCGCGCCCAAGATGCCGCCCGTGCTGTAAAATGTGTACCCTCCCTCGCATGGGGGTGCAAGTGGCGCCAAGTGTCCAGCAACTGATAAGTGCAGAGTATATCATGAAGGGCCGCCCTCGCCCGGGTGTAATGGTGCGCAGCAGGATGGGACCTATCCACCCCCGGGTCGCAGGTGACATTAAAATCTCCACCCCAGATAACATGATTGGAGCCCACCGCAAATATCTCAGCCCACAAAGCAGGGTAAAAGTCAGGGGTGTCCACATTGGGACCATAGCAGCAAGCCAAGGTGACGGAGTCCGATCCCAGCCTACCCCAAGCTATGCAGTAACGACCCTGCGCATCCCAGGCAGTGCCCGCCAATTGGAACGGGGTCTGTTTCTTTATGATAATAGCAGTGCCCCGGGCGTAGGTGGAGTAAGAGGAAAAAATTTGGTGGTCCGCCCATCTACAGGCGAAGGTATTGGGGCTCCGGGGGCTGAGGTGCGTCTCCTGCAGCATAGCGATATGCACCTGATGCCGATCGAGATAAGCCAATATCTGTCGCTTTTTGCGCGCATCCCCCAACCCCCGAACATTCCAAGTAAGGATGTGCAATTTGTTTCCTACTCCATCCGGCATAAGTAAACACAGTCCACACCAGTCAACAAGGGCCGTGTCCGCCAGGCACAGAGCCTCGACCGAAAACCCCCACAATGCCAGAATGCAATTTTTGCTGCGCGCTCGGGCCTGTCAGCTAAACCCATGCTCAGAAAGTCTGATCGCAATCCAGCTACCACTAATAAGAACAAGCAAGTCTGATAAACACCCCGTGAAAACACCCCCCCCTCCCACTGAAGCATCCCCAACTTGCCAGAAATAAATCCCCACCCTCTTATCCCTCCCCAACGAAAAACATAACAACAACAAAACAGAAAACCCAACAATCCCAGAACAACCTCCAATAAGGCAAGAACCGGCCCGCATGGCCCAGCCCATGCAGTCCGCCGCCACAGGGGGCTACCCATGGGGGATCGCCAAGGCGACTGCACTCTCCCTCCCCGCCCCGCTAGGTCACCGAGCATGGTAAGGCTCAGACACAGTCGGAGCCGAGAGTGCCCAGTCGGTTAACAGTCATTCTGCAGTGCGAGTACATCAGCGAACAATACACAGTCTCTTCACCAACTATCCACTCCGCCCATCAATCCCCGTCGTCTCCATGCTCAGTACCCTGGACGAATCCCTTAGGCCCACATACAGACCATGCATTCAGCGGGGCAGGAAAGAAGGCAATACTACTTCTTCTGCATGTCAGCGTCCACTTCCAACGGTGAAGGGGGGCGCGCCGCCCCTCCGCTGTCCACTCCGCGGCCAGTTCGTTTCAAATGCTTAATAAAGTCCTCCACCTGCTGCGGCGTCGTGAAAAACCGCTGCTGACCCTGATGAGTGACTCGAAGGCGTGCAGGGTATAGCAGCGCATAATCTATCTGAGCCTGCCGTAGTTTGGCCTTTACCGCTGTGAACTTGCGTCGCTCCTCCTGGACCATCGGAGTGAAGTCCGGGTATACTGTAAATGCGTTGCCGTCGTAGGACAGTTGCTTCTTGCTTCTCGCTATCCGCAAAACAGTATCCCGGTCCCGGTAATTTAAAAGTCGCGCTATGATGGGGCGAGGCGCACTCCCGGGCGGCGGCCGCTGGCTGAGTGTACGGTGCGCCCTCTCAACAATGAAGTGCCCCGAAAGGGCATCCGCCCCCACGGCTGCCAGCAACATCTTTTCTACATAGTCCTCCATCCTTCCAGTATTGGTGGACTCTGGTATACCTACGACGCGTACATTATTGCGCCGGCTACGCGCCTCCAAATCTTCATTCTTCGCAGCCACCACCCTCAACAGTTTCTCCATGCGATTGACCTGTGTGGCGACGCGGGCAGCAGAATCCTCAGTGTCCGATATGCGCCTCTCAGCTTCTGTGAGCCGATTTTCATGGCCCTCCAGTTTGTGTGTGATAGCCTCGATACGCGACGACATCCCGTCCATCTTGTCGGCCATAGTAGCAAACCCCTGTCTCACCTCCAACAGGACGCTCTGGACATCAGCCGCCGCCCCAGGTCCGGCGCCTCGGGGTCCCTCTTCTCCATCCAGCTCCCGCTCTTCCTGCGAGGCGCGCATACCCTTCTTGGGCGCCGTAAAGGTCAGCTTGGGCTGTCGCGTATCCGTCTTCCCCATGTCGCCGCCGCTGTATCACGGTCTCCCCAGTCCGTTCCGACTCCCCACGGGTCCGTCTCCAGGCGCCTCAGTGCCGATCTCCACCAGATCACCCGTCCAGTCAGGGGGGAGGGGGGGGCAGTCCAGCTCTCCAGGGCCTCACAAAGGGTCAGGTGAAAAGGCCACAGCACGATGTCCACAGCGTCGTGGGGGAGGGGGGGCACCGTATCGCTACCAGCACCGCAACCCTCAATCAGGCATTCAGGGCCACTCCAGGCAGCACCGTCGCTCCACTCACCCCGCAGTAAGCGCCCGCCTCTCCAATTCGCGTCCGCAGCGCCTCCAGGGGACAGCCAGGCTCCACTCCCGCAATCTGCTCCCTCCAAGGGCCAGGGGAAGCTCACATGCGCCTCCGTTGAGCCCGGTTCCGCGGGTGACCTCCGCAGTCCGTAACACACCAGCAGGCAGGGGGGGGGCGGGGCCGCCCGCGGCGATCTCGGCTCCCTCGCGTCCTCCCCTCATGCCCAGGCCCCTCGTGGGCAGCACCGGGCTCCCGTGACCGCTCGTCCGGGAGAGGGCTCCACCAGTCCACGCTCTCTCGCCCGGGCTCAGCTTCACCGCAGGATAGCTCGGCCGTCACCGCTCCGATTTCAACGCTGCTTTCACCGGGGCCGCAGCCACATAGGCGCCTTTCCCCTACACCGTCGCTGCCTCCACACCTCGCTCCGAGAAGGATAAATTATCGGATAAATTCACTGGGCTGCAGGAGCCTCACGGCAGTGCGGCCATTCTGCTCGCGCGCCACCTAGCGCCCCCGTACAATGTAATTTGTTACAACAATATTCTCTTCAACTCTGAAGAACCTAGAAATGAAAAACATTAATATACATACACACTATTTCTTTTAGATACACATATAAAATAGCACTTCTCCTTGCGCCATTTAAGTAGGCAAAACCCTTCAAGAACGCAATATACCTAGTGCCATTCTATATATATCTGCTTGTGAAGATGGCGGTGTTATATGTTAGGTGGCGGTGAGAACATTGGAATATTTGTGTTTGAAAACAGGGTGATCCATGGGCAACAAACTATTTTTGCCTTCTCTTAATTTGTATTTATTTATTTCCCTCACTCGTGGCGCTTATTTTGCCTAGTTCATTTTTAAGCAGTCCGGTCAGGAATTGATGAAAGTTGTTGCTGCTTTAATATCATAATGGACACATGGTCCAGCTGTGATCCAAACGTGTGGGGAAAATGTAGCAGGGCCTGTGGCATGACAAATCTTTCCTGTTGCAGTCTGCCTATAGATTAAATCTAAGGGATCTAATTGTACTCCTCTCTTATTTTTAATTCTTATTTATATTTTATTTCTAACCAGACAAGAGGTGGTGAAAACAATAATATTGAGCTTATCGCTGCAAAGATCCCAAAGACAGGAAATATAGTACACTTCTTAGGGACGCAGGGAAGAACTCAAGAATAATAATGGTGCAAAACCTCGAAACGTCAATTAATTCCGAAAGCAAAAGAAGAACCAAAACATTGTACTCTAATAGTTCCCAGGAGATAGAAACATTTATGGGAGATAAAAACTCATAGTGGTCGAACTGCAAGATATATGCAACTACCTCTAAAGTCTGCAACTGTACTTTTAAAAGGCTTTTTTAAATCTACACATTTTATTCTGAGCAATATTGCAATACTGAGCTTTGCTTACTCCATGCATACTGTCCTTTAACCTATCCCACAACTTATTCCTTCCCTCCTTCCACACAGCTGCACTCATAGTGGCCCTGTGTTATGAAGGCCTCTAATGTGTCGCTAATTAGAACAACAGTGTATTTAATTAAGAGATGTCTCCATCTCTTTTGCTGACATGTTCCTGTCCTGTCGTAGTTTGCCACTTTTTCGTGGTCATAGTCTGCAAAATGTGTCACTGATGGACATGCGTACATCCACACACATATCCATGTACACTTAGCTTACTTTATCTTAAGCAGTACAGTTGTCACATGGGAGCGAAGCATGCATGTATATATATAGATACATGCATACCCAGTCACTAAACTGCATAACGTGAAACCTAAAACACTGCATTTAATCATGGCTGCCCCCTTTTACCAAATCTTGTGATCCTAGGCAATTTATTTCTCTTGTTCACTTACATAGCTCAACGTGTTCTTCTAACTGTATACACACATGTATTTCTAAATATATATATGAGGAGAAAGAGGTCGAAAGGCGTTGGCTGGTGCCAGGCCCAAGAGAGGAAACCACAAGGCGATATGATGAAGGAAAGTAGTTCCCCCTTTGGAAGCACGCAGTTGAAAAAAAAACACTGTTAATCTCAATTGCGATAAGAAACCTCCCATTCCTTGCAGAATTAAACGTTCACACAATACAATTTACACCAAATAGTTAATCAAAATTCAAAACAAATGTAAGCTGCCAGACGCAATCCCATAAACACGTATTTGTGGCACAAAGTGGGAGACACCAGACGCAACCTCGCGTCACCAAGTCCAGACTGCAAAATATAAACGTGACAATTTCACATATTTGATGTTGGTTATTGTGCATTACGTGGTCAGTTATCTGAAAGTGACTTGTGCTAATGAAATGTGGTTCAGCGCCACAGGGGCAAGGAGGGGCAGGGGGTATTGGCTGAACCTGGGGATACAAGTGGTAGTGCAGATACTCTCCCTTCAGTTGTTGGTGTGAAGGTGACTCCTAGTATCTCCCAAAATGTGCACTTACTTCTTCCTAGCGGGATCTGTCTAGCTGGTGGGGGGGCTGGTGTACTACTACAGACCACAGCATCAATAACTAGCCGCGGTCTGTAAGGCTAGTGACCGGTGTAATACAGGCCACAGAAACACCCTACCTAGTGGGCCTTTACCCTTTAAAGACGGAATTGGTATAAGGCCAGTCAACTTTAAATTGACAAAATGTGCTCATACAATGAATATATGCAGATATAATCAAAGAGAATCAACTGGACAATCAATATGCACCTAGATATTATGATCTTACTATTAGATGCACCAGATAATGGTTTTCACTAAAATAATCCCAAAGAGTTTTACTATATCAGATTTTAAAAAATGCAAAGCGGCTCATAACTTGGACAGATTCCGGCAGGCCATTCAACTCTTTTTCATTGCTGGACACACTGTCCATAAGCTTGTGATGATCATCTTTGAGTAGGCTGAGGTCTGTGCCGATAGCATCAATCTTCCCTTACAGCACCTCTCTAGAGGACGTTATGGCCTGCATGATGTCCGCCAAATTAGGTTTCCGGGAAGCCGGGTCTCCACTTGCTTCAGGTAAGTCATCTTCCTTTACAGAGTGGGTTCCAGGGGCTTCCATGCTAAGGACAGAAAACCCCCATTTCCTTAGGGTTCTCCCCATCTCAAAAGCTCTACGTGTGGCGTGGGCTCTGCCAACAGTCCGGTCCGGTGTCCAAGGATACACCAACCCGGGTACAAAGAACGCACCAGACTCCTAATGGGGGCTTCAGAGAGAGGTACAGGAAGCAGCGTGTTTCCCCGCTGATCCCCTAAGGCCGCTGCGAGAGCGTCTGGACCATGTAATGCTCCCACAACATGGTTAGGCGGGAGACCCTAGATTCGGCCGACCTCCGTGATCTCCCACCACAGTGCAGAGGCGGTATCCACTAAACGTGGGCCCAATGCGCCAGAAGCGCCACAACTCCCAGGCTGAGAGCAGGTGGGGGCCCCTAGGCCTGACCTACCCCCGTGGCCCCCCACCGCAAGCCCAATATCACCACCACAGTCCAGAGACCCTCCTCCACAGTAGCTCCACCAGCTTCCACACCACACCCAGGTGAGGACCCTAGGCCCGGCCGAGCCCCGTGGCACCCACTTCAGGGCAGTCACCTCAGCTGCTACACCCAAGCTGGCCGCAGCAGTCACGTCGCCACCTTCGCGCCGCACTCTAGCAGGGGCCCTAGGCCCGATCGACCCCCGTGGACCCAACCACCAGGCAGACGCTGCAGCAATTTAAACTCAGACCTACCTCGGGTGCTGATGCCCAGATGTGTGTCCCCAGGTCCGGTAGTCAGCAGGCACGGCCTCCAGGGCAGCAGGTCAAGTACTCTTGAGGGGCGCCAATTTCAGGCAGCGTGCGCCCATCTGCAGCAGTGCTCAGGCTGCCGGCCGACACACACCGCCTTTTCTTTTTTGGACTGCTCCCGGCAGAACGTGCCAGTGTCCCCCCACACCGCAACTCTGGGGACTCAGTGGGGAGAAGCACAGCCACGTCTGGCAGCAGGGACGTCCCGGCTGTGCCGACTACTTGGGCGGGGCGAGTCCCCCGCAATGGAGCAGGCCCTATCGCCCAGAGACGCCGCGGAGCGTCGCCAAATCCCGGGAGTCCCCCAGCAGTCGCCGCTATTTCTCAGGTGCTCTTTATGAGTGCTACAGGGCAGGAAGACCCCTTAGGAACCCAGGAGGCACCGGAGGGCTGGGGAAGTCAGTGCGGGGTGTTAGTGATACGCGGCCGCCATCCTTGACATTCGCCTGGGCTCCATTTTGTCGACTCCGCTGGCGCTCATCTGGCGGTCAGCGCTTCCGGGCAGTTTGTCTAATACAGTTCTCTTCGGCCCCCTCTCTCCTCCGCAATAACCCACAGGTGATCGCCAATCAGTTTGGACGCCCCCGCCTGATCTCAGTCGTTCAACTGCCTTGTGGGGCAAAAGCAGCCGCAGCTTTCAGGCCGCGGTCACCATCTTGCGTGCGAGCCCGTCCGGACAGGGAGCGCCAAGTCACTCCTGGGTGCACCGATCTCAGCAGTCCAGGGCTCCGCCATGAAGGGCAGGCATGATCTGGAGTCCTGCGAGGCGGGTTTCAGCTCCCCTTGTTGTGTCAGGGGATCAGGATTAAGGTTTACGGGGAGACGGTGGTCGGAGCTCCTCAGCGTCAGCTTGCGTCCGCCCCCCACCAGTGGTGTCATGATAAAGTTACTTTCCCCCGGGCTATCCTAGTAATGGGTGGTATTCGGAGGCAAGGGAGGAAGTCTTGAGTTGTACTGGGCTGGGACAAATTGAGAGACCATGTCATTCAGTTCTGTGGGGATAGATTTGTTAGGTCATTCATTTTTCCAGTGTCCATCCCTCCCACAATGAAAACAAACAGTTGAAACCCACATAAGCTGGCTCTCATCTCACCCTGCCTCTTCCTCGTCCCCTCCCTTGCCCTGCATCGCCCCTTCCTCTTCCTCCTATTGGCTGAAAATGTTGCATCTGTGGATCCATCAGCCTCTCCTTAGTCGTTTCCTTCTTCTTTTCCTCGTAACTCACAAAGTAGTTTGCTCTGGCAACTAACTCATCCAGCTCTTTATTCTGCCAACCCACACAAACTCTAAGTAGTTGTTCCTGTAACTTAGATGGCAAGCCTTGGACGGAAGCAGCTGCTACTGCTTGCTTAGCATTCTTAGATGGTCTGCTATCCCTGAATGTTGCTCGAAAACCGCCCTGGGCCTCCAGTGGGACATGCTGACTGCTATACGGCAAGAGCCGACTCTGTAAGGCTCCAGTGCTGCAGAAGTGCAGGCCCCACAAGAGCTGCCCTGGGCCACCAGTGGGACCTGCTGACCCCTATACAGCAAGAGCCGGTTCTGTAAGGCTCCAGTGCTGCAGAAGTGCAGGCCCCACAAGGGCGGCCCTGGGCCTTCAGTGGGACCTGCTGACCCCTATACGTCAAGAGCCGACTCTGTAAGGCTCCAGTGCTGCAGATTTGCAGGCCCCACAAGGGTGGCCATGGGCCTCCAGTTGGACCTGCTGACCGCTATATGGCAAGAGCCGGATCTGTAAGGCTCCAGTGCTGAAGAAGTGCAGGCCCCACAAGGGCGGCCCTGGGCCTCCTGTGGGACCTGCTGACCCCTATACGGCAAGAGACGGCCGTGTAAGGCTCCAGTGCTGCAGATTGGCAGGCCCCACAAGGGCGGCCCTGGGCCTCCAGAAGGACCTGCTGATCCCTATACGGCAAGAGCCGGCTCTGTAAGGCTCCAGTGCTGCAGATTTGCAGGCCCCACAAGGGTGGCCTTGGGCCTCCAGTGGGACCTGCTGACCGCTATAAGGCAAGAGCCGGATCTGTATGGCTCCAGTGCTGCAGAAGTGCAGGCCCCACAAGGGCCCCGTGGGTCTCCAGTGGGACCTGCTGACCCCTATACGGCAAGAGCCGGCTCTGTAAAGCTCCAGTGCTGCAGCTGCTTCCCTACTGGACTAGCTCAGTGGCCCCTGTCCACCTCCCTTCTGGTTTCCCTGTCCCCCTATAGTTGCACTGTGCAGAATGGAACAGTGCATATTGATTGTGCAGTGATAATGTAGAAGTGTGACCCTTATGAACCGCGTTTGCTGTACACTGTGCATTCTTGCCTTGTTTGAAATTCATTAAACAGAATTAAAAAAAACATAATATTGGAAAACTCTTTAAATTCATGAGATCACCTGAGTCCAAGGGGCATGAACTGTCTCTAAGGCACTGCTAGGACCAGGCAATCACCCTCGTCGAGCCTGGAGACTACCCCCCTCTTCTGTCATATGACTGCGAGCCCCAACTGGAGGCAAGGCATGGGAAATGTGTGACTTATAAACCATCTCTTCATTAGGAGAAGTTGGGAACTTTGGAGTGGTGTCCTGTGTGCTCGTACTAGTCCTGTCGTCATCAGGTTTGTAGGATGGAGTGGGTGTAGTTGGACTCCTTTGGGGTGCCGAGGTTACCTGAGTGTGTGTAGGGCTGAATAGAATGGATGGGGGCAACCCTGCAAGGAACCCAAGAATGTATTCAGAGGCCTCATCATCATGGTGGAAGGTTTCTTTAAGCTGTAGATACATCGGGCAGTAGGCCTAACCATCAAGTCTTTGTCATTTTTCTCTGCCACCTTGCAAGCAGTCAAGTCTTTGTTGCATTTTTCTTTGAATTCCTTCACTTGTTCCCTTGGTTTTTCCTGGGAGTATTTAAGACTTGTGGAGTCTCTAAGACGTTTGTTCATATCATTCAAGGTATGCACTCCATCCATCTTCTGGTGCCCCACTGTTTCTTGTTTCCAAAACTTCCTTTAAGTGTGGAGGGGTGTAGCAGGCGGTGGGTGGGCGTGGGTGCGGTCCACCCCGTTGGCTGTCGCGGGGGCAAACACAGGAAACGGCGGCACCCCCTCTTACATGCGTCCGCCACAGGGCAGCAAACGCATCAGTGCTATTGAACCCAATGTTTGGATGTTCCGTGCCCATGATGTGCATGCATATCAATTGCTAGGGTCCCTTTTAGTGGGTCGACTTCCCCTGATCCTGCACCCCGCATAACTCAATTCATACTAGACCATTTCACAATAAAGGCACAAAAAGGGGCTTGGGTTGTGTAGTGCTTATGTTTTTTTTCTTTCTGGGATGTTTTTCGCTAAGAGCAGGGTATCACCCTTGAATCGAGACATAAACGGAGTGTGAGGTTTTTCGCTAAAGAGCAGTACACAAGGTCTCACTCTACACTTGAGCTACAAACACGGTTCATTGTGGAAGTGGAAAAAAAGGGAAGAACAATACTGGAAAACAGGGGGCTGATCAAAATATTCCCCATTGAGTCACGATTTCACCAAGCCCCTGCACGTTCAAGGAACTCAAGTTTGTGGGAACTTTGGCTGAACGCGGTGCTCAGACCTGACCAATGGTTATATTTCAATGTGTACTGTACTCATGCAGTTTGAGAACTCAGACTTCGCACCTAGTACTCTGTATGTCATGTACACAACTTGTATCATGGCTAGTCACACCTGGTGCACCGTACCTAAGGACCCTTTGAACCAAAGCCTAGCACCTTCAACTTAGAACCCTTCTTTGTATTTACAAACTCTCTTACCCTTATATGTCCCTACCCTCTTTCCCGTGTGTATTCTGGCAACCTGAGCCCCCTGCAGTCGTAGGACGTAGGCGCAGAGAGTGGGTCCGCAGACATAGGTAATCCCCCCAGAAATGACCGACCAGGGATCCCTTTCCTTGAGAAGATGTCACATTTCATTGTTCAAGGGAGAATCAGCATCTCTGCGGCCCTTCATTTGCACCGCCCGGTCTTCTGAATACGAAGCAGACCCATGCAGAGTCCTCCCGAGACTGACAACACAGGCAGATCTCCAGGTCAGAGGTCACCTGCTCCTCCATTAGAGGAGGCCTGTAGAAACGTAATGTTTTACGGCTCAACAGGTGTGCGACATCATTTAAGCAAGGCTTCCTGCAATTAGAATTTGTTTCAGCATCCCCAAACATGATAGTAAGTAAAATGCTCAACAGGTCAGCCTTGTACAGTGATCCATGGCTGGCAGTGTGCGAGACAGCAAATGTCTTAGAGCAAAAACTGCAGGGCTGCCCCGGGCCCACGAAGGGGGCCCTCCTAAGAGGGCAGCCCCCCTTAGTGCCACAGGATGGCACACGAGTCAGCCGCCCAGTGTTTTTGGGCCCTCGAGGGTCCCAGGCCCGCGTCACTTCCTGGCAGGAGAGGGGCGCGGGGCGAGGTACTTATACCTCTCCCGCCCACTGGTCGCCCTCTTTGTTCTGCTGCCCTGACGCCAATGTGTTCAATGTGCTTTGAGCCCAGTCCTCTGCCATCCATATTCGAACCAGATCCTCTATGGGTACGTTGAAACACGTCAGTTACATCATGCAGCGAGTCTGGTGATTAGGGTCTCGGCCGCGTGCATGCGGTTGTCCCATAGCGCCTAATCTTCGCCTACTGGTCAGACAGCTGTGTAATTGTCCATTCAGCAGCAGTCTGTTGGGAATGTCTGTGAATCTTTCAGACATGGTGAGGGAGGCCAGGTTCAGGAACGGATCCCCTGGACATGGTTATGAGCCATTATCGCATCAACGTTATTTACAGGTATATTCAATCTTGGGTACTGTCGCTACACGGGTCTCTGCTTTACAGCTCTATTTAATAAAGCACATATATTATGTGGTGTGCAGTTGATCGGCTGGATACATTAGTGTTATAAGGAAAGGTTTTGTCTGATGTCCCCTTCCCTTCATAAGAGCTTGGCTGTGTGTGTGACATACCGTCCAATTACCGTGACTATAAAGTAATTTTCCTATCAATAGTAGAATTGTAGAGCAGGGATGAGCCTGCAAATGGATTTCTGCGGACGTTATTTGGTCACCTGCATGCTAGCGTCATATCAAAATACATCCATGAATGGTGAGGTGTTGCTAGATTTGATGACATCAGTAGGATTGATGAAAGGGAAGCCTGGCAAATAAATAAAATGTAAGAAGGGGGCACGTCAGCGTTGGAATGCCAGGGGCGGTGTTGGAACTGGGCAGGCGATGCAGCGCGATTTAAGGAAGGTGCAGGGACGATCACGCCATCAACCAGGTCCCGGGGTTACCACGTTGCAGTGTCTAGCGCACATGCTTCCGGTGATGAGGGAGTCTCCCCAGTCATTATTTTAAATTGAGCCGTAGCTGACTTCACGTTATCGGGGCACAATGTTATACAAATTGCAGGAGCAATCGTTGTTTGCTTGATTTTCTTGTCCCTTACATGTCTGCGAGAGGCGCACCGAGGCAACATGGCTCAAGACAGGTTGAGGACTGGTGCCAGCAGGCATGGTGGTGGCGTTCTGTGACAGTACGGTAACTAGGTGAGAGGTGTATGCAGTCTCCGCTGTGGGGTGCCTAGTTTGCTAGTATGGGTGTGCGGTTTGAATATTATATTTACACTGCCTCTGGGATAAGCCCTAAGGCTCTGACTAGCTACCTAGGGGGTGAGTAAGATGTACTCTCTTCTGACTAGTGGGGGGTTCGGCCAGGCTCAGGTGCAGACCTTAGCCAACCAGAAACACCACTTATAACATTGGTAGAGAATGCCTAGGAGTTGTTTTGTTTGCAGTCCATTTGCAACCACCCCACAGGGTGAATGTTTTAGGCCACACGGCTTGTGAAGGGCTCTTGTGGTGGAGCCTGGTTCTAGAGCTAACGTCGGGCTAGTGTGTCTTGTGCTCTCATCGCACGGTTACGTCCCAGTCATGAGCTGATTTTATCAGGGTGAGCTGGCTGGGGGTCTGGGAGTGCCAATGCATGAGAAGCACTGAGCAGCTTTCAGCCAAGGGGGTATGGTTGATATCTGATGAAAGGGGCATCTGTTAGATTAGAGCTGTACTCCATTGTACCGCCTTCGGTGCTTGGAGGTCTGTTGCCACCGCCGTTTCAATGGAAGCCATTGGCTAGTGGAGTATTTGCAGGCTTTATTAACGTTATCAGCTACCAGTTCAAACGTGCATCTTTTACTAATTTATACAATACAGAGCACAAGAACCAATTCCCAAGCTCCTGCAGTAGGTGCGTAAAAAGGTGGTAGCAACCTGGCAAGGGAACTGTGCCACGTGTGGTTGGTAGCTTTTGTCGTTTGGTTTGGGCATGAGCACGGCCTGTCATTTTGCCAATGGCGAATGGTGGCCTGTGCTCCCAGCAGTACTGTTTACTGAATTCGGGGTGACCATAATGGCAATTTTTAAGTTGTTTGTGGTAGGTCACCTTGTTGGGGTAAGAGGTCCGCTGGTCTAAGGGCCGGCCAGTGAGTCTTCCTGCACTCAGGTCGGTGAGCAATAACTTTGGGTGTTGTGGTGTCTGTGGTAAGTTCGGGGCAGGGAGACTCAGGCCAGTCCCCACCCTTCGGTCAACCAGGACAGCCCGCACAAACTCCTTCAGCTGAGATCTTTTCAGGGATGGGTCATAGGGTTAAAAACTTGTCAGACGGGACACAGCAACCCCCTAGTCACCCTGGCACGGGTATTCTAGCTTCCCGCAAGTTGAATTTAGGGTTATGATATAGAATGTATTATTAGGAGGGGACCAGTGTGGGCACGTCATTGTCTATTATTCGGTGACTGGAATTTTGGCCACGTCAGGGTGGGCTAGTGCATAACAGCTACATGTAACATGTAAGTCTCTGTGGCGGAGCGAATAAGGGATGCTTGGTCTGCACGCAGGGGCGGGCAATTTCTTTGTGGGCTTAGCTCTGCAGGCTACCTTGCACCATGGTTTTAACAGACTAGGATACGCAGTGAAATGTGTGGCAGGCATGCGCCTAGAGATGGGTCTTCCGAGACATCTATACCGGGTTTAGTTCCTGGCTATGGAGTGGCAGCTTGACACTCTGGCGTGGGAGGTGGTCAGTCGGTTGGCAGGCCTTCTAGATGTAGGTTTCTAGATCGGGCATGTCCAAGTAAGGGTCAGGTGCCAGAAGTCGGCCCTGGGCTACAATTTCAGGCCTGTGGAGCAGCAGAAATGTAAGGGGCTTGGGTTCGACCTCTTGTTTAGAAAGGGTAGGCGGCAACCACCAGTGCCCTGTTTTGGCCGCCGAGGTTTGCCCTTAGAGTGAGAAGTGGTTTAGGGCCATGGAAGTGATCTTGAGGGCCCGCACCCAAGCCAGTGCAACATGGGTTAGGTTCAGAGACAGAGATGGCCACTGATTACCAGAAAGTGGCAGGGCTACTCGGAACCAAGGTAAAGGGACACAGAGTTATGGCAGGACTTCTTGTCTGGGCTATGCAGGTGGACCTGCTAACAACTTGGGCTTTACATGTTTCCAGGCATTGTCTGTGCACACCCATAAGTTTTCCAGCTAGGGGACGCACCACACATTTCCAGGTAATAGGAGCAGTTAGTACCGGTGCATCTAAGCTCAAGAATGATGGGGCTTTTAACTCTGTATTTGACTTGCTGCGCTTCTAAGACAGGGGTTTGAATGTGAGGCTATGTCTCCGGATAAGTTCTGCATGCATTTTAGTTTTAACAATGTGATTGGTGCTTCCAATCTCTGGACATTTTGCAGTCAGAAAAAAAAAAAAAAGTTAAGAAGTAGCAGTGTATGAACTGCGCACACTTAGAGTAAGGGGCAAATATGAAGCGCATATATTGTAATCCTAAAGGGGATGCAGATGTTTCAGTTCAGGACCAGGTGGAAGCAGATTTTGGGGTCAGCTTGGTTGACCTCTAAGGTGCAGTTTTCGGAGCTGATGAACTTTTTAAACTGAGGGCTGCTTGTGGCATCCAATGTCTCGGGCTTTTTGCCTCTGCGGGGTCACTGGCTTCATCTCAGACATTTAGGTAGGTCTATGGTTCATTGCGTGGCTTATTATGTTTTCATGACCATAGACATCCATTACTCCTGCCCACTAGCGCTGATCCTAGCGGGGACTGTCACCAATGTATATATGGTCTTTTGGTCTTCAAGAGACACGTATGCACTCTGTATACCAACTTGAGCATTAGCAGAGAGGTGTGGAATAACTGGGTTCCTTAAGTTGGCGAGTGGGGGCAGGTTAGCAGACCTTCTCTTGTCAGGGTTTGAGGTGTCGGTTAGATCGAGGATGAATAGACTCTATCCTGTCAGCTGGGTTGTGAGTTTTCCATTCCCAATAGGGTGCGGGTACCCTAATATTGGTGGAATAGAGGATTAGGTATAGAATGGCGTGCAGTGCTCAAAGGGGTTTTTGCAACCTAGCATTTCTTCAAGTTGCCAGGACCAACGATCGGGCCTTCCAGGCACCCTGTGAGTGGGGGTCCCAGGCATGCGCTGGAACAGCTTGCTGTAGCGGTTGCGACACAGACTAGGGGGGGGTGTCTTCCCTCCCAACAATTTTGGCCATACACCTGGGAGGCATCGACTTGACTTTCCTGGGTAGGAGGGCAATCAGGGGAAGCCATGGAGACCTCGCGCAGGATGGTGAACAGCACCATGTGCAAATTCACTGAGCAAAGGGGGTTTGGCTTCATCCGACATGGGTTACTGCACGCTAAGTCCATAGGGTGTTTTGATGAAGATGGGATACACCTGTCCAGAGTGGTAATGGACCTGTTCTTGCTTGATCTGGGGGAGGTCTTGGAATCAGAAGGGTGTAGGTAACTAGGCCTATCTTGGTGGGGGGCCCTGGGGTGACGGTGGCCACACCCAGAGCAGTGGCGGAGTTACAGGGCGATCCAGAGGCTGTAAGGTACAGAGGGGTACCCTTTGCACGAGCACCACAAGAGTGCAAAGGCCAAATATCCCCAGGGAGGTCCTTGCGTTGGACCCTAGAGGAGCGACGGCACCCCGTTGGTCCTTCGGGCGGTTGTGGACCTGAGCAACCGGGGGTTGTCTGCAACGCTCCGCCCCCTTTCTCGGGGGCGTGAGTAAGGGGTGGACTGGCGGTCCACCGGCGGGAGGTGTTATCCCCTCCCCCAAATCTGACAAACACCGGTTGGCTAGGGCCATGGTGTAATTTGGCTCATCAGGTGGGCAGGCGGCGAGGGGCTGCCTGCCCTGGGATCACCCGTAAGATAACCCCCCATGTTGGCATATTTGTTATGCAAATAAACCTGCATCAATTTTCTCCACAAAAAATGTGTCTTGTCGGATTATTTCTCCAGGATATTGCTGTGGGAGGGATGGGGAGTGTTGCCGATATTGGCACTATGCTCTCTGCATTTTTCCATGGTCCACAGGGATGAAAAGTGACCTGCAGAGATAGTCTTGGTGTTGAAGAGAGGAGCACTGGTCAGGTCATCTGCACACATGCACACGCACGCACACACGCACACACACACATGCACACATGCACACACACATATGCACACACACATGTGCACACATGCAAGCACACATGCGTGCACACACACACATGCACACACACACATATATGCCCACACATACATATACACACATGCACACACGCACACACACATGTGTGCACACACACGTACACACACATGCACACATGTGCACACACACATGCACATACACACACATACGCACACACATGCAGACACGCACACACATGCACACACGCACACACATGCACACACACACATACACACACACATGCACACATGCAAACACACATGCACACACACGCACAAAGACACACACATGTACACATGTACACACGCACACATGTACACACGCACACACAGCTTTTTATTGTTTTCTCATCATGGGGACTGTTGTATTTTTCATTTATCTTCCACACTTCTCATGAGTATTGAATGGCGCCTCACCCCCAAGATGGCACAGTTTGCTTGTTGGGTTCAGACAGCTAATATACCAGGATCAAGAGGGACCCCCGGTTCTGTAGCCCTCCAGGACCTGTCTATTTAGCTTCTTGGGGTCCGTAGAGAACTTGTAAGGAAAGTGATCATGTGTGGATCAACGACAGCGGTTCTGACACTTTATCGAAAAGAGCCGGTGATGGCACACTTACTTTTCAAATCCCACCTGAAGGCATTCTTGAACATAATCTGCACCTATGGCTAGAGGAACCCAGTCTGAGGATCTCAGGTGTATAATGTCGTGGATAGAACAATAAAACCCCAGATTTGCTTTTGGGACTCCAGGAAGTTGAATCTGTGGCTGCCTGAGGATCATTCTGCTGATGAGACTCTCAAAGGAATGACCATTGGGAGACGTCTGACTGTTCCGAGACAGCCTTAGAATCATCCCCACCAAAGGTTGTTGCTGATTTGGGAGCGCTCCCAGGAGGCTGCTGGTTTCTGAGGAGCCTGCGAGCGTGGCCAGTCCTGGGGGCCAGTCCTGGGAGACAGACCTGTGGGCCAGTCCAGGAGACCAGACCTGGGGGCCAGTCCAGGAGACCAGACCTGGGGGCCAGTCCAGGAGTCCAGACCTGGGGGCCAGTCCTGGGAGCTAGTCCAGAGGGCCAGTCCAGGAGACCAGTCCTAGTTTGGGAAGTGCGACTGCCAGGGATTTATTAACGGACTGCTGTACTAAATTATCTAGGGCTCATTCCAGGCCCTCAGTCTCCTCACCACAATATTCTTCGTGTTAGTCTAGGTCATGGGTACTCACAAACTTTCTGTCGGGGGCCAAAATTACAGTGTGGTTTGTGGCAGAGGGCCACACCGGTAGGGGTGGGGTCAGTGCGGGTGGGGTCAGAGTAAAAAAAACAAAATCTGTTTCAAAACATTAGACAATGCGACAATGCTGTATTTCAAAAGCAGATGTAACTACGAAGAGCACATTTTGATAATAAGTTTTTATTAGCAGACAATAGCAACCTTAAGAGGCATTGCATAGCTTCATACACACTTTGACCCCAATTCCATCACAGCCTCTCTCTCTCTCTCTCGCTCACTCTCTCTCTCTCGCTCTCTCTGAGTCAGTCAGACTCTCTATCTCAGTCAGTCTCTCTCTCTGTCACTCTCTCTCTCTCTTGCTCTCTCTGAGTCAGTCAGTCTCTCTATCTCAGTCAGTCTCTCTCTCTGTAACTCTCTCTCTCTCTCTCTCTCTCTCTCTCTCTCAGTCAGTCAGTGTCTCTCTCTCTCAGTCAGTCTCTCTTTCCCTCAGTCAGTCTCTCTCTCTCTCTCTCTCTGTCAGTCAGTCTCTCTCTCTCTCTTTGTCAGTCTCTTCCAGTCAGTCAGTCTCTCAGTCAGTCAGTCAGTCAGTCTCTCAGTCTCATCAGCCAGCCAGTCAGTCTCTCTCTCTACTCTCTTTCCACTCTCTCTCCTCTCTCTCTCTCCACTGTCTGTCTGTCTGTCTCTCTCTCTCTCTCTCTCCACCCTCTCTCTCCACTCTCTCTCTCCCTCCACTTTCTCTCTCTCTCCACTCTCTCTCTATTGGGGCCATGGGTATATTACCTGCAAGGTCCGCAGGCCGCCAAGGAAGGCCTGTCGGGCTGCTGGCGGCCCGCGGGCCGTACTATGAGTACCACGGGCATAGGTTAAAGAGCTCAGAAGCTTCTACGTGATGATTCATGCAGCAGTCATTCACACTGCGTGAATTAATGCGGCAGGTCTTTTAATCTGTCATCATTCTGTCCTCATCTCTCTTTCCCATGCTTCCGCAGTCACCTCACTTTCTGTCCTCTCCCAACGACTGCAGCTCTGCCAAGTACCACTCATCAGGGGTTAGACTAACACATATTACTGCTGGTGTCTATCATCACTGCACTCAAATGTGCTAGTTGCACTTTTTTTTGTCAACCTTTTTTTCACTGAACTTTACACATATCAAGTAATAGCAGGACATGTGTTATATATCCTTTCATTATACCACAAAGAAGCCGTTGCGTTGAACAGTCTCCATCAGATGAGGGATCCCTTCTGTATCATTTCAGATATGAATTGAAATTGCTAGCACACAAACATATCAAGCAATAAACATTTCCCATAGAACCCCCTCTCCCAACCCATAAGCCCCTAGCCCCACCAAGCGCAACAAAGAAAGATGAAAGAAATGGAGAAAACAAATGAAAAAAGAAAATGAGGGTACAAGGATGTTACACAGCTTGATGTATTCATATGGCGGCTACTGGAGAGGTTTTGTAGGAGAGTCGGTAGCAGATGGGAAGACACATTCTTGGACTAGAGGGGTCCTTTCTCCCCCCTAGAATTGGAAGAGATGAAGCAGCCTTGTACGTGTGGGGCAGGCAGCTAATGGTAGTCTTCTGGAGAGGCAGGACACCAGGGGCCCCCAAGTGAATTCAAAGTTAATAAAATCGCAGAGAAAGATGTCTAAACCACACGTTAAGTTAGAGGTGGACATAGGTCGCTCTAACAAGGAGGCAATATCTAGTATTATATTGCTAAACCAGGAGCCTGGCTTTCGTCCTGAAGAATGCCACCGACTCCTTAGAGCCATGGGCAGAAACATGTTGACAACGATAACAGTGGTGATGGGGTAATAGTTCCCCTAATCCCCACACTCCAGATTTTAATACCAAGTAATATACCCCACAATTAAATGCAATCTGTGGTATTACATTGGTTTTTAACTCACTATTTTTGCGGGCCCCCACAAAACTGGTTTTTAGAGA
This sequence comes from Triturus cristatus, assembly GCF_964204655.1. NCBI lineage: Eukaryota > Metazoa > Chordata > Amphibia > Caudata > Salamandridae > Triturus > Triturus cristatus. The sequence continues at coordinate 11,602,011 of NC_140589.1, read as the reverse complement.
GCGGGGGCTGCCTGTGATGAAGTATGACACCTGATGGTGTGTGAGGACAGCCCTTCACAATTTTTGACATGTCCAGCACTCCTATTAAGTAGCGCTATTAGGGACACGGTAACGTAATGTAAGTGACTACAACTTTAGGGTAGCTATAACGGTTTGTATATATTTGGTTGATCTGCTCACACAGGATGATGGGGAATGGTATCTGTCAATGTCTGTCCGAAGCACAGCTTGCTTGAGGAGATGCCGGATGTAGACTGTTGTGTGCGACGGTCTTCCCCTAAGTTACATATGGACCGCTCATTGTTGGTGTTCTCAGCTTAGTTCGGGTCCTCACCAGGCGCTCTACCTCTCCATTTGCCTGAGGCCACTGGGCGTGATGCGACAGTGTTTGGTGGCTCTTGGGCGAAGGTACTCAGCCCCTCATGTCCGCTGAAGGGGGGACCGTTATCTGCGCAGATCTCCCCAAACAAATCATGGGTGGCCATTAGCTTCTCCATTTTAGGGATGACTTCGGAGGCAGCAGTAATTGAAACAGTCTCTACTACATGATACCTGGAATGGTCATCCACAATGATAAGCATGTGGGAGCCATCAGGGAGACTCCCAAAGTCTGCTCTGACACGGCACCACAGAGCGGTTGGACCTTCATCCATGATGACGGGAGCTGGGGGAGCAGGTTGGCTCATGGCCTGGAAGACTGGGCATTGCCATACAACCTCTTCTGCTCTCTGGTCTAGACCTGGAAACCAGACCTTGCACCGCAGCCTGTTCTTTGACTTGACAATGCCTTGGTGCATCCCATGAGATAGCAGCACAGTCTTCTGTCATAGGCTGTCGGGGACAACTAGCCATGGGTCTCTCATCAGGCAGCCTTCATCAGTGACTGATAGTTCTTGGCAAATGTTATACAGTGATAGGAGGGTTGACTTGGCTTTCGCGGTGCGGTATGGTGCCCGACATTGAAGGGGTTGCCAATCCCCTGACGCGGTGGCCTGAAATGCAAGTTGTAAACACTCATCCTGTCTTGCGGTTTCAACTACTTCCTACAGGGACATGGTAATTGGTCAGGAATGTTCTACCACCAGGTAAACATACTCCTCAGACTCCAGGGCATCCACTGACTCCAATGGTGTAACAGGGCATGCATGGCAGGACAGAAAATCTGCAGGATTGCAAGTGCCTGGCTGGTACTCCACCTTGAAATTGAACTCCTGCAGCTGCAGGATCCACTTCTCTATTCTTGTCTAGGGCGTGGATATAGACCCTCAGAATTGAGGAATCAGTGGTTTGTGATCCGTGATCACAGTGAAGGTGTGCCCATATAAGCATAAAAGTACCGGCACCCCCACAAGATAGCGATCGCCTATTGGTCGATCTGGGAGCAGTGCTGTTCAGTTGGTGTGAGTGTCCGGTTTGCATAAGCAAAGGGTGCCCACTTGCCACACTCTTGCCTCTGGGCTAGCATGGCTCCTAGCCCGATGGTGCTACCGTCCATGACCAGTTGAGAGTCTTTCTTGGAATCAAAGTACACCAGTACTTAGCAGATCGTGCAGCTTTGCTTCGTTTCAGCGCTTCCTAGTCGATGGTGCTAGCCTCCATGACCAGTTGGGAGTCTTTCTTGGAATCAAAGTACACCAGTACTTAGCAGATCGTGCAGCTTTGCTTCGTTTCAGCGCTTCCTAGTCAATGGTGCTAGCCTCCATGACCAGTTGGGAGTCTTTCTTGGAATCAAAGTACACCAGTACTTAGCAGATCGTGCAGCTTTGCTTCGTTTCAATGCTTCCTACTGCCCTTCACACTAGGCCCATGGGTTGGAGGATTTGATGAGTTCCCTGAGAGGCCCAGTGTTGTCAGAGAGATTCCATATGAAGCATCTGTGGTATGTGACCATACCAAGAAAACTGCAGACACTTGACACTGAGGAGCGGGGCTGGTGTGTTTTGAATGTCTCTCCCCTTGTCAGGGTCAATCCCTTGGTCAGAGAAATGGTGCCCAAAGAAACTGATATTGTTCCTTAGGAAGTCACATTTTCCCTTAGAAGAGTTAAGCTGTGTTCTGTGAGCCTGGTGAATAAAGCTTTGAGGCTTGTGAGGTGTTCTTCAAGGGTTGGAGCATGAACAAGAATGTCATCACTCACGTTTAGTACCCCTATGAGGCCATGCAGAACCTCCTTGATGATGTGTTGAAAGACTTCGGCTGTGCTGGAGATCCTGAAGTTCAGTGTGGGAGGGCAGGCTTAATGAACAGGCGAGGAGGCTGTATATATTTGCCTAAGGAAGCCTTTTTATTGGTTTTCTGTGAGAATAGAGATCTGGATGATGGTGGATGGTGGTTCTTCTGGTTCCCCTCCTGAGGGACTGTGTTCCTGGTCCGGAGACTCCGTAGGATTCAAGGTGGATGTATCGGGGACTTCTTTGGCGATGGCGTGGCCGTCTTCCCGGAGGCTCATAGGAGGGAAAAGAAAGGGGTTTGTCAGGGTGGTATGTTGTGATACGTTAGACTGTCTTAACACCGTCACCGCACCAGCGAGTGTTGTTCAGGAACAGTTGGAGGAGTCGTGAGGGAAATAGGGACGTGAAGGGAAGTATGGACGTGAAGGGAAACACTGCAATTTGAACGTAGTCCGGCTAAGTATTGGGAGTAAGTGGTTTAGCAGGATAGTTAACTTTGGCTATGAGAGGTAGCGAGGTCAGACACTTATCAACACAGATGTCTACTTGGTTACGACAACTACACGGTAACTCGGGCCTCCCAGGTCTTTACCCAGTCTCCCCGTTGCCTCCCTCAATCCCCCTCCCAGCTCAAACCCCGGTGACGGTTTCACTCACCGACCCCCGCCGTAACTCTCCAGAGTTACGGCCGCTCCTCAGCGTCCTCCGGTGGGCACCACCATTCTTTGTACCAGCGGTCCTCTACGTCCGCGTCGTCTCGGTCTTCCACCTGCTCGTTGTCCTCGGGGTCCGCTCTCTCCTCAGCGCTTTCTCCGAGTTCGTCTTCTCCGTGCGGTTCGTTCCGGGTTCCTTCCTCTTTCTCGCGTTTGGTCCTCGACGACGACGTTTCTTCTCCTCCGCCTTTCATTGGTGTTTGGACAGTACTTCCGGGTTTAACCCCGCCCTCTTCCGGGTCTTCGGTTCCCGTCTGTGAATAAACCAGAGAGGAGCATGGATATTGTAGTTCCCGTAAGTTCCTCTTCTCTTTAAGAGGGACGGAGTGAGGGACGGAGTATGTGAGGTCAGGACCAGAGTGCTTCCATGACGTCAGTTTCGGGCGGTCATCGCGCAATCCCTCACATTCAGACAGGCATATCTTCAGAAGATAACATGCGTGAAGAATGTGATAATTGGGTGTGAGTCAGGGTGTACTGGTATTGGTTGATATCCGGAACGAAGATCCATTTTGGAAAACAATTTTCACCCTGAAGTTCACCAATCATATCATCAATGGTCTGTGTTAGATGGCGCTCCTGTTTGCTTGTCAGATTAGGTATTCTCATATATATGCAGATGCGTATGCCATCGGGCTGCTTTGGTTTTTTTGCCACCACAATGGGAGAGACCCACAGCGTGGGGCCTCTCACTTTCTTTATGATGCCTGCGTGCTGGAGAGCCACTAAGGCTACTGTGTCGTCAATTTGCAGGCAGACTGCTGGGCCTACCAGGCAGCCAATGCCATTAAAGATTGGAGCTAAGTCAGTTAGTAGCTGGTCAAGGCCACAGGCATGGACGCTGAAAGCGAATTGTACTAAATTGAGTTCTTGGCTCATCTGACAGCTGAGGAGAAACCCAGTCCCTTCACAGGACACATAATCCTTGGCTTGTCGACAGGTGGAGTCATGGGTGAGGTCAGTCTGGAACATGCCTTCAAGCTGCAACGGTGAGTGGTTACTCAAGGCATTCACTTGAACTCTAGTGCGGTGCAGAGTAGAAGGTCCTGCCAGGTTGCGGTAGACTTCTGTGGTCATCAAGATTATTGAGGCGCTGGTGTCTATAAGAGCTGAGACTGGTTGACCTTGCGTATTGATGAGGCATGTAGGGGCCACCGGGTGTGTGGGTCAAAGCAGGTCGATCGCCCTCATTGCATGGGGGTTGGTATCATCATCCTCATCCACGTTGCTTTCTGTCAGTGTAGCTGGGTGTGATTCAACAGCACTCACCGGCTTCTTTGATGGCACTGAACGCCACTTCGAAGAGGAGCCGCACACCATAGAGAAGTGGTGAGCTTGTCACAAGCCGTGCAGGACTTCCCTTTGTCAGGGCAATCATCTGAGTGGGGATAGGGGCCGCCACACCAACCACATGTTCAGCCAGGTGTCTTCTGCTTGGCGAACTCCAGCTTTGATTTGCGGGTCTCTTTGCGAAGTGCCGTTTCTCTTTGATGAGTGGGTGTTGGTTCAGGCCCATGTGGGCAGCATGGGTCTTGGAGGATTCTTTGGAGCGGCCAAGATTCTTTGGAGGAAGTGCATCCTTGGGTGAACTATGCTCTCAGCTCATCTCCTTTGTAAGGGAGCGTGCACATGCTTGCATGTTTCTTCAGGCAGTTGAAGAACAGGTCAACAGATTTGTCTGTTTTTTGCCGTGCTTGGCAGAGAAGAATGTGCTCATAATAAGGATTGGCGTAGGGCTCAAAATGCCCCGTGATGGCATTCTTTAGAGGGGTTAATTGCGCAGGGGCTCAGCTTTGACCACAGTTTTTGAGAGTTGATGAACTTCAGCGCCACCCAGGTGGAGAAGCATGGCACATTTCCTACGGGCACTGATCTCCGCTGCCTCAAAGTACATCTCTAGGTGTTCCATCTAAGCTTTCCAGCGGATGGCCTGCGACAGTTGTGGCTCAGAGACTGTTACAGGCTCAAAGGCAGGGATGAAGAACATCATGAGGTGATCAGAAGGGTGGAAGAGATATCGATCTGACATATTGTGGAGCGCTGAAACAACTGTAGATGGACAAATTACCAGTGCGGTGCTCACCCCATATCCACCAGCTGATGGCAAGTTCTCCTCTGCTGTTGCCTGTCATCCAGCATCTTCGTTTCGGGCTACACATGCCCAAAGTGTACTAGGGTACCACATCTACAGTCATTTCAGCGCCTCAAACAGATTGTAACACTACACCTGCCACCTCTTCAAATAGCCGCAATTCCTCCTGGAGGGCTGTTAGTAGGGTTGAGGAGAGGTGAGCATTAATAGCATATCATCAGCAAATAAGGAAATTTTGTGTTCTGCTGAACCAAAAGTAAGGCCGCTGATAACTGGTCTTGAATGTATTTTGGCCACTAGGGCTTTGTGAGAGGGACGGGTGGAAAAAGAATTGAGGAGGTCTTATGCGTGGATCAATGATGGCGTGATTTTATTGGCAGGGAACCACACAAGGGAAAAAACAGGTAAGAGTCTCAGGTGGGTTTTGGGTGGTTGGGGTCCTTCTTTCTTCCGGTTTCCCTCCTCCAGGCGAGTGGTGGTGACGTCCCCGGTACCGAGGGAAAAGAAGAGATAGAAGGCGGTAAGATTAACTGTCCAGTATGTAGCAGGGTCGATGAGAGGAAAGACCGCCATCACCAATGATAAAGGAGAACAGAACACACCGAGTGCACGGAGTAGGGTTGAAGTGCAGTTTAGAATAAAACCGGAAAGGCATGGAAATCATATGCACTTGAATGACCCACATGTCTGCCCCTTAAGTTCATGTGGCAAGGGGTTACTTAATCTAATATGGCCAACACCTTAAAGAATAGAAGGAGGATCAGAATAGCCCTCCGAAGCCCCCAAACGACCTCTTTGGCCTGCCCCACAATGTGTCTGTGGCAACCCGTCTCGTGCTCCCCCTTCTACCCTCCCCCCTCAATAATAAAGCAAAACAAACCCAGTACTCCCGGGTGCCTGCATGCAATAAAGCCCTCCGCCGTCAACAATAAAGCAAAATAGACCCGATACTACCGGGTGCCCGCATACAACAAAGTCCTCCCCCTCCCTTCACTCCCCTTTCCCGGTCCACGTACCGCGGGAGCCGAAACTCTCCGGAGTTACGGCGGCGTGAAGGCGTCCTCCGGGGGCGTCCACCAGTCCTCCGTCTAAGTTTCAGGTTCGGGCAGAGCTTGGCATCTAGATTAAGCCATTTGATGGGCCTGTATGAGCTACAAGAGGGGGGGTCTTAACCCGGTTTCGGGATAACTGACGCAAGCGATTCACTCATGGAGGGAGTGACCGCTCCCACCTCGGCTATTGAATTGAAAAGGGCGGTCAGATGAGGAACCCGGTTGGAGCTGAATGTCTTCTATAATTGGACAGTGACCCATCCGGCCCCGGTGACTTATGGAGTTTCAGGGTTGTGATAGCCTTTTGGAACTCTCCTTAGCCAATAGGCTCCCCCACCGTCTCATTTTGGGTGTATTCACCCGTGGGAAATCCATGCCATCAAGGTAGTCGAGTTGGGGTTAGGAGCTGACATGGTCAGCCGTATAAAGCCTTTCATAGAAATTGGTGAATATTCAGGCTTTCGCTGTGTCGGAGCTCTCTAATTCCCCCGACTCTCAGAGGATAGCTCCAATCTATTCCCTTTCACACTTGACCATAAGCTGCTGTGCCAAAAGTGAACCCACCTTGTTGCCCTGCTCATAAGACGTGCGTTTGAGACATGAAAGAGTGATTTCTGCCATGTAGGTACAGATGGCGTTGAGTTCCCCCGTGGTGCGGTTACTTTCTGCGGCAGGGTTAGTGTCGGAGTAGCCTTGTGGGCTTGTTTGAGCTTTTGCAGCTCTGTTTCAAGTGTCAATCGATTTTTGCTCTCTGTTTGTTAAGTGTTGAGGCTATTGCAATGCATTGTCCTTGAAGAACCTCTTTAAATGCGCCCCAGTTTTTAGAAGAAGTAGTGTCCTGGGAGTTATTTTATTGAAAATACTCCCAAATAGCCTTCCCCAGATCATCCTGAAGAGGGCATCTCTTATAAAGGAGCTAGGGAAAATCCATCAGCTGTATCTTGGTGGTGAGTCGCGCCCGCCTAGCGTTACCGACATAGGCGCACGATCAGATCTGGAGACCGGGTAAATTGTTGCTGCCCTGAAATCTGGGTTAAGAGCTTGGTCAATGAACACATAGTCTAGTTAGGAGTATGTATGGCGTGTGTGTGAGAAGAATGTATAGTCACTGGAGTTGGGGTGAAGTGTTCATCAAGCATCCATAAGTCTCAACACCTGTATCTCCTGTTTCAGTGCTTTGGGATAGCTTCCTGTGAGTGATCTATGGGGTGCGTGCGATCTATTCTGGAAATCCAAGCGAGGTTAAAATCTCTCATTAAGATGATTTCACCCTCTGCAAATCCCACCAATAAGGACAATAGTGAGTGTACAAATGGGACTTGGTTAGAGTTAGGGGCGTAATTAGGAGCAAAGGTACACATCCGACCTCTAAAACGACCTTCCACCAGGACAATTCTTCCCTCTTTATCTGTCTTATACCCCTCCGGCTGACATTTTAGGGAGGAATGGAACAAAAATGCCACAGCGTTATGCTTAGTGGAAGCCGAGGACATATACATCATGGGGTAAGCGTTATTCCTTACTCTTCGGTCTTCATCTCATTTGAGATGTGTCTCCTGTAACGCCACTACATCGTGATGCTGGTCAAGAAGATATATTCCCAGTTGGCGGAGCTTGGATGGTGAATTCAGGCTCTTAACATTCCATGAGAGTGTAGAGATTTACCATAGTGCGGCCAGTGCCAGGGCTATCTTTATGATTCTCCCCGGGAGATCTTTCATCCGACCTCCCCCCGCCGCTTGTCCAACGTGCCTAACCCTCCACACCCCCCCCCCCGCCTTTGAGCCTCATGTTGTCTTTACCTCGCCTCTCTCCCTACCCCGCCAACACAAAAAACTGCCACCCATGTACCCAGAAACATAAAAACCAAAACCCTACAGCAGTAACTAATGGGACAACTGGTCCCCAACTGCATACATCATACAAGTAGAAATACATCATGGCAGGCGGATAGGTAAAAAAACTGCTAATGCCGCCCTTGAGCAGCACATTTAGTTGAAGCACTATGAAAACATTAGAAAGAGAACCTGAGTAGAACGGTCCTTGCTTCATGCGGAACAGAGTTTCCCACCTCAGCAGCCCCCACCTCTCTGCTGAAAAGTGGGCTAGCCTCAAAGCAATCCATGCATCGCGTTGTCCATGTGATGCCAGCTCAGCACCGCTAATGTTTCGGCAAGGTCATTTTCAGGAGAGCAGTCTTGAGAGGCAGATTCTTGAACACAGTACATCAGCACTTCTTGTGCTGTCGTGGTCAACACTGGGAAAACCAGAGGCCCGCGGTCTGAGATCCGTTGGTGCTGCTTCTTGAGGTCCCTGGGCCTTGCTGGTGCTATTGTTCTTCGGGTGCTGGAATATCCAGAAGAGACATGGCCCCAGTAAGTTCTGTATCATGGTTTGGTTTGTTGCGCAGATCAAAGGCTAATCCAAAAGGATATGTCCAGCGATATTTGATGTGTTCTCTTCTCAATTTGTCTGTCACTGGATGAAACTGTTGACGTTGGGTTAACACTGGAGGGGCTATATCTTGAAAGAGAGACCAGGTAGCCCCTTGAAATATGATTGTTTCTGTCTTTGTGGCTGCCTGTAGGATGGCCTATTTTACCTTAAAGGAATGTAGCTTTGCCAATACATCACATAGACGCTTCCTCTAACCAGATGTCTTTAGGCCCACCCAATGGACTCTATCTATCTTGACTTTTAGTGATGTGCCTCTGAACAGCTCAGAGAAAAAGGCTTCCAAGTCTGGGCCTCCCATGTCTTCTCACAGGTCTCGGATCCATATGTTATTGCGCTGTGATCTGTTTTCAGGATCCACACACTTCAAGAGAGACGCCTGTAGCTGTGAGTGGAGGGATTGGTTTAGGTCCTTCATGTAAATGTAAATGTAAATGTTGTAGACTTGTAAAGCGCACAGCTGCCCCAGCAACGGGGCGTCCCGGCGCTGTAGACCGCTGGGGAACCCGTCCTGGCTATCCCTGTGAGATGGTCCCTTTCTGGGTATCTCCAAGGTGAAACCAGGCATCCCCGGCGTCTGTGGGGGGCCGTTGTAGAGATGAGGCAAGCTTAATGCCCAGAGTTGCCGAGTGTGTTCCTGGTTAGAGTAGGTACCGAGGCGAGAATTATCGAGTCCGTTTTTGACCCTGGTCCACGACCCTGCCGCGTCGGGAATTGAACCCTGGTCCCTGGCCGATTCTCTGCTTACGGGTCTGCCGCCTCTAACTAGTGAGCTACACCTCTCCACCTCATCCACCTCATCTGACTGGTGCACTGTTCCAGGCCAAGTGCTTTAGTATGAAGATCCACTACCCGGGTGCTCATCGAGTCCACATCTTCTTGAAGAATACTATTAAGGTCGGTCTTGAGAGTTTTCAGGGAAGAGGCTAGGTCCGCTTGAAGCACCTCTCGGAGTTCCCTCTTAAAATCCTGCAGTGAAGAAAGCAGGACTTCCTTAGTGAGAGACAGGTTTGTCACCAATGGGTGTCACTGGGGATGTGTCTTGTGTCTGCTGGTGTAAAGTAACTGGAAACTCTTTTGAGCTGTTGCTTCTGCGAAGGCATAAAGACAGCTGCTTCAGTCAGTTGACACTACCCAGTAGTGAGGATGAGAACAGGTGCAGTGCCCACCACATATGGTGTAAGTCCTTAACAGGGGCACCGTTATGGCATGAGGGTAGAACAGACCATTGACACTTGTGACCTCCCTTGTATATTGGAGCAGAGCTTCAGGGTGAGGGTGATGCTGCCTGTCTGTGGGTGCATCGGGAGCACTGCCAGGAGCCTGCCACCAACTATTGTATCATGTGCTGGGAGGCCCAGGAGTGAAGCTCTATCTTTATAGTGGAGGCTGTTCAACTCCTGGCAGACCTGCCATATTGGGGTCAGGCAATTGGCCAGTAACAGCATTGTGGAGCAGAGCCATCGCTTACATGATGTCAATTCGGTGGCACAAGGGAGCATCCTCAGTGTGCAGAGTTGTCATGTGTGGGCTGGGGTAGCTTCTCATTCCATGACCCCTCGCTTCCAGTTCTAATGTGCCGCAATCTCAAGGTGAGGCAGGGGGCCCGCACGACCCCTTTGGCTCCAGTAATCCTGCCAATGCCAATAATCCTGGTGGGAGTAGAACACCCGTGCTGAGGAGTGGTATCGGGCTGGTCCCAATGGGTGGACATTCGCCGTCTTGGGAGGGATCGTGGGTGTTCTGGGTTCTTGGAGCCTCACTTACCGAGATCTCTTAGGGCTCTTAAGGGTCTACCCCCACCTCAGGTACAAGTCTGGATGGTTCAGCATTAAGGGGTGGCTTCAGACTCGGTGCGGCACAAACCCCCTTGTCGATTACGAAAGCATGCTCTGCGCTGGGGCATCATGCTGCCCTTTTGTCCCTGGAGGCCTGCACCGAATCTGCCTTAATCCAGCATTTTGAGAGTGTGAAATCACGCCGAGGCACCATTGGCGCTACTTGCACCCCGACAGCCTCCAGTGCCAAAAACAGGCCACCAGTGGAGGTAGTGCCTTTACTGTTCTTAAATGTGCATTGGAGCCTCCGTGGATCATGCCCTCTTAGTCACGCTTTTTATAGCTCCTAGGACCCAAATTATATGGGGTGATGCATTCATATAAGGCAGCCAGTGCGCTTTGGCTTGCCCAGTTCATTTATCATTATCAGCTTCTCACTGACTCAGATGTTAAGGGTGAGGTCTTGTGGCCGAGTAATAAAATGTCAACAGTAAATTGCTTTAGTAGCACGTTTGTAGAGAATAAATAATTGGCCCGGCCTCTCTGGGCAACATTGATCTGCAGTCAGTTTACGTGAAAAGAACAGGATCCGGAACACGGTCCGCGTGGTTGGCGCCTTGTTGTTTTCTTGCACATGATTCCTAATGATTTGACCAGGCATCTTTTCTTCTCATTGGTTGTTGTTCAAGGATGGACTGGCCGCACTGGGCATCGGGCGTTTCCCCAAGAGGCTGGAGGGGTGGTAGCCTATTTTTGTTTAATAACTGGGGACCGGTTTTGCAGCAGCGCTGTAAGATCAAACCCTAGTAACAAAATCAGCAGGACTGTCCAGCCTAATGACTCACTGCTCACGCTCACTGCAGAGTTCAATGTAGACCCAGCAGTTTCCAGGCAACAATAAAAGTATCAAGCTTGATATCTCTGACGGTTCATCTTCCTGCTGGAGAGAGATCGGAGTTTTGTCTGTTGGTAGTTTTGACTCATCTAATGTAGTTAAAGGGTCAATATACCTGCTGCAAAGAACATGTACCATACAGATCCCAGAACCATTTCTAATGTGCATAGCTCAGTGGGTTACTGCTTTTGTCACAGAGATCCCTTGGTTACTTGCAGTTCATAACTTACAATTGTACTAAATCTAGCACAGTAAATGAACTATGAACTACCATCCAAGAGCTGCATGCAAACTGCATGGTACATGTTCAAAAGTGATGTTTTCCCCCAGTCTTTCACTGTCCTAATGTAACTAAAATGTGTTTCTTTTGGTAGAAATACATTCTTTCTAGTAAATCCAACCACTGTGTTACATTTTGAATCCTGAGTTTGTGCTTCTCCAGACCAAGCACTGTTACAGAATGCCTTCCAGTATGGATGAAATGTAAATCCTATACCTTCTATTCCCTTTTTTCTTATGTAACATTTTCTGAGCCCTGATTTACACATGTATGATTCATTGTCTTGGTATGTGTGCGTGATGTAAAGTGCTCCAACTCCCTACACTGGTATGAGAGAGGCTGTTAGGAATGGGGATCTGGTTGGCTAGGGTAGGCACCTAAGCCAGGCAGAACCCACCACTCTAGTGAGGGCAAGTAAGTTACACATCAAAGATGACCCATGCTCACCCCCAGTAGCTTGGCACAGAGCAGTCAGGCTTATCCTCAGATGAAATGTGTAAATCGTTTGCGCAACACACTCACACCAGTAACACAATAAATACACCACAAAAAAGACTCCACACAGGATTATATAAAAATATATCATATATTTTACATAAAACATACCCGAAATGACAAGAATCATAAATACGGTGCATACTATTCAAAGACTGAAATTGTACTCGTTATCCTTAAAGTGCAAGGCCAAACGACATATATTAGGCCCTCTAAGCATAGAGGGAAAAGCATCTTCAAGTGCAAGAATCATATAGACACAACGCGCCTGCGCTTCTATTATATGTTATGTGGTGCTTATGGTAACTTCTGTGAATTCCTTATGCCAAAAAGCAGGGGCCTCCCTCAAAGTCTTACCCTGTCCGGAGAACAAGATCCAGTTAATCAGGCCTCCCCGTAAATCCAGCAGTGGGGGGCACACACCCACGTGCCCTCATTCAGCTGGAAGTGACCTCGCAGGGAAAATAAATTCTATGTCAGGACCGGAGGCTACGATTCTGCTTCTCATTTCTTTACTCTTTAATTACAGCAGCCAATAAAAAACACTTTATTTATAAAACTACAAATCCCATGAGCACCAGGTGCCCTATAACCATAGAGACTGTACCTATATAAGGTATAACTGAGGCAACCACTTCCTCTTTCTTTGCTGCTCCGCAGCCAGTTAAGTGCCTTTCCCTTACTACTCTTATTGTCTGGTAGCGTATGGGTTTTTTAGGCATTGGCTTATGATTGCATGCGCTTTGTGCTTATTGCGCATTAACGTTGTCGCTTGGCACTTCATTGACTTATAGACTTTATTACCTCGTGCTTCATCAGCACGCCTGTCTGTTACAAGTATGTGCCAGACTTGATTATTCCTGTCCGATCGCGTCGGATCGCTTGCCGTTGGGGAGTGCATTGCCTCCCCGGCCGGGCACATTGTGCCCGCGCCAGTATCCAGGTGAAGTGGGAGTGCAGGTGCGAGGACCGCACATCGCTCGAGTCCTCTTTCAATTTTGACGTGCGGCCGATACCGCGCATGCGCTGCGGCCATTTTGGGCATTAATCCCGACAGAGTTTAAAGCTAATAGCAGAGCGAGAAAACGCACCGGTTTAAAAAAGCGGATTTGCCCGTCTGATGCCCGATGCTCAAAAGACGCGGAGGGCAGTATAATAGTGCATAGACTCTACCTAGAGAGGTTTGGCAAGCCCTCTGTCAACCACATACCATTTATTGAACCTGCTGGCTTGCCTGGGGTTGTTCTCTCCCCCGTGACTCCTCCTAAAGATTGAGTTGCCCTCATATTGACATCATATTGGTGGCCTGTACCTGTGGCTCTGCACAATGGACAAATTCTTTTTTGAGGAGGATTACTTTGAGTCTGAACCAACAGGTTCACTGGAGCAGGACCTCGTGGAGGCCTTAGATGCTGGGGTGCAACACTCAGTTAACTCCGCCTTAGTGAGAGCGATTGCACCTCTCAAACGCCTCTTAAATAATTACACGCTTCAGCAGGGGTGGCTCCCTGCCGCAAGAGCCCGACCCAAAACCAGTGAGAAGAAGGGTTCCAACCCTCATACAGAGGATTTCACTCGTCTCTCCAGGGCCTTGGCAAACAACCACGCCTACATTGCACTGGTCGACTCTACGGACTCCATCCAAGGGGAAAATGGGGACTCCTCGTCAGAAAAGGATTCAGAAAAGGAGGAAGCTCCCAGACAGGTGAAGAAATCCAAGAAAGAACACCTCTTTGATACTCCCCCACAGCCTAAGCTCCTCACGTTTGAGCCTGCGAACATAGTCCACCCTAACTCCACCGCTTGGCTCCCGCCGCAGGAGGTGGCGGATTATGTTCAATCGCACCTCAGACGTCCCTTTGATAAGGACGTCAGGGCATGACTTCGGTCGGAATGCCCAAGACCGGATTTAGCGGCTCGTGTTACGGAGACCCCCAAGGTGGATCCCACAATGTTGACTTATTTAAAGAAATATTCGAAAGACCCCAAGAAGGGCATAGACTGTGCCTGGAGGTCATGCCAGGATAAATTACTCGACCTGTCCGGGCCTCCAACCAAAATTCTGGAGATGGGGTTTCGCGTCAAAGAGTTCGGGGCTCCAATAGACTCTGATGAGCTCATCGGATGGGCGCAACGAGCAGTGTGTCAGCTGGGCAACGCCAACTCCACCATATCCAGTGAGATGAGATGGTCTATCCTCCTCAAACTGGATCCCAAATTAGCGGACTTGTCCTCCTCGGAGACGGGACCTGTAGCCCAGGGTCTCCTTTTCGACCAGCCATTCTTGAAGGAACTGACCAAATTTGTGGCCACCTTCAGTGGCCTGGATAAAGTACAGGAGTCCCTTAGGAGCGCTTTCTGGCCAGTTTTCACCAGGGCCGGATGAAATCGAGGGCGGTCGTTCGGCCGAGGATATAATCAAGGCGCCCCACGTAGCCAACATCACCAGAAAGAACCGGTCCCGGAGGGGCAGGTTCGGTGGCAACCAGGGCAACCACCAGGACACCGGAAATACAGGTGAGACTCATCTTGTGTTAGGGGGTGGTGTTGGGGGGACGAATCCACTCTTTCCTACAGGTCTGGCAAATGATCTGGCAAGATGCTTGGATCTTGGAGACGGTCCAGGGGTACAAACTGGAATTGTATGATACTCTCGCCCAGAGTTCCCTATCCCCTCCCATACATTTTTCACATCAAGGACAGAGTTTTATTAAGGACGAGATACAATCTCTCCTCAAGAAAGGAGCTATCCTTGCCACTCAACTCCACCCTCTGGGTTATATCAGCAATGTTTTCCTGGTCCAGAAAAAGGGGGCGGGTCCAGGCTAGTCCTAAACTTGAAAGATTTCAACGGGTGGATAATCTACCGTCACTTCAAGATGGAAGGCATCCATTTATTGTGGAACCTTCTGCAAGAAGGGGATTGGATGGTCCGTCTAGACCTGAAAGACGCATACCGATCTGTGCCCATCTACGTCCTTCACCGGCGGTTTCTTCAGTTTCTCTGGCAGGGCGTCTGCTACGAATACAAGGTCCTTCCCTTTGGACTTTCGTCAGCACCATGCTGCTTCACGAAACTTCTTCGTCCGGTAATGGAATCCTTGAGGGGTTCGATGAATCGTCTACCTGGACGACATCATTATCATGGCTCGCTGCAGTCAACTGGTGACCACGCACCTGGAGTGGTCCATCAATTTACTTCAGAGCCTGGGTTTCGAGGTGAACACTCAGAAGTCCATTCTGTCTCCCACACAATCTATCGAATTTCTGGGTTTTCAGATCGATTCTCGGAGCTGCCAGCTTCTCCTTCCCACATAAAAGATCAGAGCAATCAAGAAAGACTTGAGGTTGATTGTGAACAGGCAGATTGTATCCTTGAGGTCGATAGCCCGAGTGGTGGGTCTGCTAGCCTCTTCGATCCAAGCAATTTTCCTGGGGCCCCTTCACTACCGTGCACTCCAATGCTTAAAGATTCAACATCTCCGCAAAGGCCTCGGATATGCCGAACTGATTCCTCTTTCCGAGGAAGCGAGGTTGGAAATTTTGTGGTGGTTAGACCACATGGAGTCGTGGAATGGCAGAGCCATATTCGGATCCAGTCACGAGGTAGTGATCGAATCGGATGCCAGCCGCTGGGGCTGGGGAGCCTGCTGCGGTCCGATTTCGACGGGGGGTCGGTGGTCTCAGGAGGAGCTCTCCCTACACATCAATTGCCTGGAGTTGCTGGCAGGTTCGTTCGTGATTCACAGTCTCTCCCATCAGAAGACGGATTGCTGCATCCTTTTGCGGATGAACAACGTATCAGCAGTCCGATATGTGAACAAGCTGGGGGGAACGAGGTCCCGAATTCTTGCAGAGAATGCCAAGGACTTTTGGCATTATTGTATGCATCACAGAATATCAGTTGTGGCGGAATATCTCCCGGGACGCATCACCAAGGAGGCAGATTGGCACTCTCGCTACCTGCGGGATTTCAGCGATTGGAGGCTTCACCCCCGAGTCTTCTATTTTCTGGATCAATTATGGGGTCCTTGCCAGTTAGATTTGTTTGCGCCACGTCTGAACAAACAACTCCCAGACTTTTACAGTTGGCTTCTGGATCCGGAGGCGATTGTCTCAGACGCGGTTCCTTCAGACCTGGCCTCCAGTCCTTTGCTATGCCTTCCCGCCTTTTGTAATGATACCCAGAGTTCTGGATCAAACCAGACGCCAGCAAGCAGAGCTTATCCTAGACACACCATTGTAGAGGGCACAAGCTTGGTTCCCGATAATCCTGGAAATGTCTTGTGCTGCGCCAATTCTCCTTCCACAGAGATGGAACCTGTTACTGGACCCTCAGAAGGCTCCTCATCCCTTGGTAGAAGCAGGGCAACTCCCTCTGGTGGCATGGCGAGTTTCAGGGATAGATGGGAGATCCCAGGTCTTTAGAGAGACGCTTATGACTTCATTAGGCAGGCATGGTCTGCTAACACCCACAAGTGGTATTCATCAGCATGGAACTAATTGTGTAGCTCGTGTGCTCAACAGGACGTCGATCCCACTACAGCAAATGTCTCCATGGTCATGAATTACTTAGCCTCCCTGGCTTCATCTGGCCTGCGTACAGAACGGTCAATAACTTTTGGTCGGCTATCTCGGCTGGGCATGTTCAGCTGGATGGTAAACCAGTGGGTGAACATCCCTTGGTTTGCAAATTGCTTAGGGGCATTCGGATGGTCAAGCCACAGTGCCCAAAATATTAATTTCTTTGGGACGTCGCAGTTGTGTTACGATTCCTAGAAAACTGGCCCGCTAACAAATACCTTTCATGGAAACAGCTTTCCGCCAAGCTGGCTATGTTGTTACGCTTGGTCTCTTGCAAGAGAGTATCTGATACCCGGGCTTTGGACTTGGCAGGACGTTGTTTCTACTCTGAAGGGGTCAATTTTATTGTCTCCAGACGTACCAAATATAATACCACCTCAGTGTCTTATCCAGCTTTTCCAGATAACCCGAAATTATGAGTGGTTCAATGTGTTAAAGCGTATGAGGTGAGTACAGCTGAATTTCGTTCAAATATGCCTGGGCAGCTGTTTATTGCTTTACAAAAACCTTTTCGACCGGTGACCCCAGCCACCTTATCTAGATGGGTGTGTTGGCTCATGAGCGAAGCAGGCATTGATGTCTCCAGATTTGGTGCTCATTCTGTTCGAAGGGCGATGGCGTCTAAATCTTTCTCTCTGGGAATAAGTCTAACCGATATAATGAATGCGGCTGATTGGTCGGCAGAGTCCACCTTTAAGTTTTTCTATTATAAACCTAGTTTAGATGTGGCATCAGTAGTGGTGGCTAAGCTTTGAACAAGCATAATCGGAGCCTCCGGTCCTGACATAGAATTAAAAATTTGCGAACAACCGTGACAAGAATTTTCAATCCTATTATGGACACGGAGGCGAGGATTATCCCACCCAGAGTTATGTATTGTTCTGAATCATATGTTGTGACTTTACAGATATGTTGATAATATTGCATCCTGACTGTATTATTTTACTATTCCCCCCCCTGTTTTTGAAGGATTTGATGTTTACGATATTTTCAGGGGTTACCGTTATTACGGATTTTTTCTCTTTGTTACAGATACGAATGGCAAGTAAGGAGTTTTCCTTCTTCACTGGATTACTTGGAGTGTCTTCCCTCCTACGAAGTGCTGCGTTTACTCGCCAGTTATTGTAAATGCGGGGACCCGTCCCCGGGATCGGAAGTTTCCCTGTTGGACTTCGAGATGTTTGGTTCTTGTGAAGGACTTTTCCATCACGGACACAGTTCAGTATTGAGTTTTTGTCTCAAAGGACATTGGATTTATTGGTTTTGAGATCATGCAAAGAAAGAGGAAGTGGTTGCCTCAGTTGTACCTTATATAGGGACAGTCTCTATGGTTAGAGGGCACCTGGTGCTCATGGGATTTGTAGTTTTATAAATAAAGTGTTTTTTTATTGGCTGCTGTAATTAAAAAACAAAGAAATAATAAGCATAATCCTGGCCTCCGTGTCCTTAATAGAATTGAAAATTCTTGTCACCGTTGTTTGCAAATTTGTAATTCTCCCGACAGCTGCCAGCAAAAGCGCAGTGCAGCTGCTACACTAACAATGTGGCAAACCGAATCCCGCAGTCTTCATATAATGGGACCGACCATGCGAGACGGCTTGACTGCTCCCCTGGGCCCCCACTCATTAGCCACCTACTCCGGGGGCAGCAGGAATTATCTGGGGCAGTGCGGGCAATGAGGCAGTTTCAGCAGGGCTGGCAGGCCTCAAGCACGGGGCCCTCGTCATCAATGTAGAGGGTTCCCTCTTTCTGGAGGTTTATGGCGCTGTTCCGGGAGCGGGCCCCAGCAGGGGGTTCTCGCCAGCCTACGGCGGGGTGAAGAGAGAGTGCCTCAGCATGGCACTTCTCTCTCCCTGAAAACAGTTTGCCCGTCACTGTTTACCTGGCTGGGGGGGTCGCATTGTCAGGGATTTCCTTCTTGTACGGCGGTGATTTATTGAATTTGATGAACAATGCGGTTGAATCACAATGACATCCACGATAAAGGTGCTCAGGCAAGTAAACACACCACAACTCTGGCTTACAAATCGCTGAACTCGCCCTAGCTTTGAGCAAGATTGTCACAAATGAAGCGCTCAAGACGCGCTGATCGTGACACAGTGCCCACTGAATGCAGAACAATTGGGAAGCTTACAAGATACACGCTGTGCTGAAACTAGCGCTCAAACGCTGAAGTAGTATCAGGATGGCTTGAACAGAGGGGGAATAAGCCACCCAATCCAATCCCACTAGAGGAGACCAGCAACAAGGCACCAGAACAACACACAGAAACAGGTCGCCGAGTGGCAGACCCTGCTGCAGCTCAGCGCACAATAAGCAACAGGCCAACACAGCAAAGCAGTTAGTAAAGTGGCAGTTCCTCCTTCTGGCAAGGTGCAGCATGTAGAGCCAGCAGGATCTGCTTAAAAGTCACACACAGTGTCTGGAATTATGGCGTCAGTGCCCCTGTACTTATACTTCAAATGTCTTTGATGTACAGGTGACTTCAAAAGAAACTTTAGAAGTGCACAACACCCCCTTTCAAACCCAGCCCCGGCTCCAGACATCACCAGAGGGTAAATCCGCCCTTTGTGTGAGGGCAGGACACAACATACACAAATGTAGGAGCGCCCCACCTCCCTCTTTCCCAGCCCAGGAAGACCATCAGTATGCAGATGTAATCCTGTCACACACAACTCTTCCTGTGTGATGGCTGTCTGGAAAGTCTGCATAAAATGTAGCTGCCACTCTGCCCTAGACGTGTATTGGAGTGAGGCTGCAAAGCACAAGAGGTATAAGCACAGAGAAATGCCCACTTTCTAAAAGTGGCCTTTCTATAAGAGTAATAAAAAATCGAACTACACCAGTGAGCTTAATGTACAGGCCATGGGTATATGGGATACCATTGTACAAGAGACTTAAAAGTAAATTAAATAAACCAAATAGGTGTAAACCAATCGTACCATGTGTAAAGGAGAGAGCACATGCACTTTAGCACTGATTAACAGTGGTAAAGTGTCTAAAGCCAACAAAAAAGTCAGAAAAATAGGAGGAAAGTGGCAAAAAGTTTTAGGGATAACCCTGCTAAAAGGAAAGCCCCAACAGAGGAATTTTAAAAGAAATGCAATACATTTAGAGAAGGGCTCTGGAGAGATTAGGGGCACTGTTGGAGGGTGATAGTGAGGGACTCATTGAAGCCCCCCAACAAGATTGTCCAATCCTGGTGCACTGTAAGGTCCTCATTTACTGTGCTCTAAAATCTAATACAATTGAATATATAATTAAAATTTGTTGTATAAAGCACCATTTAGCGTATTTTTTCCCCCAAAATTGTCTTGTGGAGAGAACTGCCCACGCCCAAGCTCCTTCATAGTGGTCAGCCTGTCTTGCTGCGCTCGCTCTCTACACGCTACACACTGTACGGAGGCTGGTCTGACATTTTCTAAGGATGCTTCTAAGGTGCTGTTGACTTAAAAGTCAATAGGTTGTAGCCTAATCTTCCCTCCAGCCTCGTGCATGGGTCCCTGTAGACCAGTTCAATCCCAGCAGCCGAGCACACACTCTAAACGTACTGGCTACCCTGTCCTCAGCTCTCATGGGTCGCCCCTCCAAGCCTTGCTGACAGCAGTTTACCCCTAATTCCACCAGGAACTGCCAGCAGCTCGGGAACACGCCATCTAGTGCTGCAATCAGGTAGCACAACTGTCAAAGGAGCCCAAAGACAGTCCGCATCCCAGTGGCATACGTCAACTCTCCCGATTCAGACTTGACACTACCGATTTAAAGGCTTGTTTCCCGCCTCTCGATTCATGCATGCAGAAACCCGATACCTCGGCGGGCTTCAGCTGACAGGGAATAGTCTTGTGAGACTTGGAGTATGCACTGTCAGTAACCTGCTCTTTCAGGCCATTGCACAACATGTTTCTCACACTCTCTCGGACTGCCATAGCTCTTTTTTTGTGCTTCTGACGGTAAGGAAAAACATATTTGCATTTCTGATTCTGCAGCACCACACTTCCGAGTTCCATATATGGCAATAGACCCCATTCAGGCCTCAATAGAAGTCAATGGGAGAAATACATTCTACCAATTATTTTCAAAAAATCTCCCACTTTCCTCTTCTAAAATATTGGCATGTATGCAGTGGATACCCCCAGTTCCAAGAGGTGCTCTGCTGGATCAGTCTCTGCATGCCCTGGCAGTCACTTTCTGTTTGGCGCAGGTGAAGCTGGCAGCAGAGCACTAATCGGAGCTCAAAGGTCCTCCTGCCAGCTTGACTTTCACTCTGCCTCTTTCTGCTCATTTTTAGGTCTCGGCTAGCGAAGGCTGCGCTTGCGCAGTCTCGCTCGCGAGATTTAATGACTTGGAGAAGAGGGGCTTGAACCCGCCCCTCTTCTCTCCTCTTCTCCATTGGCTGGCCTCTTAAATGCTGGCCAGCCATTGGAGAAGAGGTTCGTCTCGCAAAACAGGCCCCGTCCTTTTCGGATTCGGGGGTGTTTTTTTTCGCTACTTTTCGCTGGGCGTGTTTTTCTCTCCTCCAGCCAATGGCAACAGGAGAGAAAAAGAAAAACACGCCCCCAAATCCGAAACCGCCGCTGCGTTTCTCCGAGGCATTTCTGCTTCACCTCGGAGAAAGGCAGTGGTGTGCTTGTCCTCTCCCCCTGCTCTCGGCTCCCTCTGCCGCTCACCTGATAGATTTCCTGACCGATCGGTAACTATTCTGCTTCTAACAGACATTTGTTGTCGTTACTTCTCACCGCGCAACTTTCACTATATCCTCACTCGCTCTCCTCTATCTTTTTTCCTCTCACCCACCCCCTCTCATTGTTCAGGTAGAGATGGCCCCTCCTCCCCTCTAGGCATTGAAGCTCTGCAGAGCACCACTGACAAGTACATTGTTCGCAGGGCGCCACGCCTATACTGGCACCTCCCCCTGTTTACAATGCCCGAGGCAGAGCCATGTGGCGCCCTGAGCTGCTGCTGCCAACCCCTAAGTGTCGTCCCCTTCACACCGACACCGTGTTTACAGCACCCGAGGCGTCTCCCCTGTTTACAGTGCCCGAGGCATGGCCATATGGAGTCCCTGAGCTCCTGAATGCTTTATATTACCTCTGCGTCTCACTCAGCAGAACTTGGGATTCGTTGCTGCTCTCCACAAGAGCCGCTTCTGCACAGCCAGATTACCGACAGCTCGGTGGCGGTGACAGGTGGGGGATGGGGGGAAGATGGCAGTTAAATAAATCCTTGCTTCACAATGCAGACTTACAGTTCAGCCAAGGAGGCAACCCCCTTGGCAGGGATATGTTGTTCTTACTTGGGCCATTGCCCGCGTCTTCCCGCTCATGCTTCTGCATTCATTAGTTTTATTAGTTGAAATTCCTCTTGCTGACCCTTCGACGCTTTCCTTTTTGAAACAGTTGCATCTGATTGGCTCATGCTGTGAGATTGACTCCACAGCTCCCAGAGGTGGCAGGCGTCAGAGGCGCTCGTGGGACAGTTTCCCCCGGCAAATTAGTTATTCCGTTGCTATGCACCACCAACTGACAATCACTTTCAGAAATCGAAAGTAATACAAACGGAGATATATCTCATTATTAAGTATTAATGGTGCAAGTGGCAGTGAAAATAGTTCGGCAGCATAAAGCGCGAATATAGTGCCCGCATTGTGAGTAAAGCAAACGTCTCTGTTTAAGCAAGGAAAGCTTTACAGAGAGTTTAGGGTGTTAATGTAAAAAGATATCTGACAATTGTTCAAGAGACAGTCCAACTAGCCAACTGACTCGGTAATAGCTCTGTGAGCCGCAGTTCCCATAGAGACATTCATCCAAGACGCTATACTCAGGACTTCTAAGCACATAAGCTGTGGTAGCTGAAATCAGGCGTTCCGCTGTATGCAGGGTTTTTTAAACAGATTAAGCCCCGAGTACTCTTGAGTTTACTTGAGCCATCCGGCCAACTGCGACCACTTATCTCGATTGGTGGTTGGAGAGCCTAATTATTTTCTTTGATTTCAAAAGTAAGCAGCATGTGTGGGAATAAATATATCCTCCTAGCCTTTAAAGTTTGCACGCTATGATAGAAGATATTGGACAGGGGGAGGCCGAACAGCTTGATGTGGAAATGTTTTTGAAACATAATTTTCTGCACATTTAAAATTTCCTTCTTGCTGCACTGTGCAACGTTAACATATAAAGCTATGAGATTGCGAACATTTTGTATTATTTTTATTATTACATGGGTTCATTCTTTCAGAAGGAGTGCGTGATATTATCTCCTTCTCATTTGAATTCTTTTATTCCCCACAATTTTTTGACACCAGGGGTTGTGTCATGTCGAGCTGTTATCATTGACCCTTGTATGTTGGTGACTTCCCACACCCCCTTTCGAGGGGAGTGTGGTATTCCCAGCCTGAGTTTCCATCCTTCAAGATTACCCTGTAGCTGATGTAGAGGTCTGAGATTATGGCCTTTCGATCTTTGCTGGCCTGGTCATTTGTGGCTTGTTGTTTCTCCTGCATGGGTTGTATATCTATTACTGCTGGGCTCCATCTAGGACCTGCTGGAATAAAGTCCTGGCACATCTTCTTATGAGCAGGTCGCTTGGGGCACACCCTGTGGCACTGTGTTGTGTTTGGCATTTGGCTCTCATGAACCGGGGTAAGCAGCACTCAGCGTCTTCTCCGCACTCTACCCTGATTCAGAGTGCTCTTTGCAAGGTGCGCATGAAGCACTCTTCCATACGACAGCCTAAAGCCACTGTCGGGTTATCTTACAGTGATTGTATGTGCAAACTCTGCAGGCTTGAAACTCTTGCCCTTGAAAGGGGGCCCCATTCTCTGTTTTTATTTCTTCTGGGATCCCTAGTTTTGCAAATATTTTTTCAAGCATGGGCTTGACATTCTTGAATCTTGTGGAGCATACCAGTTCTACCAGAGGGTATTTGGTGTGACTGTCTAGCATTACAGTAGTCAGCCTGCCGCCGGGGGGACTACCATAGTCCATGGTAACACATGACCAAAGTGTTGTGCAGGCCTCTTCCGGTGATCACTACTGCACTTGGCAGGTCTCCATTTGTGATGGAACAGGAGTGGCAGTCGGGGACCCGTTCATCGACCCATTTGTTCATCGCTGGGAACCACACCTTGTCTCTGAGACAAGCCTTCATTTTTGCAATCCCTTGGTGCCCCTAGTGCCTTAACTTAACAACTCTTACCCATAATCTATAAACATAAACAAAAATAATGTCATGAGCAATGCCAATAGCTCTAACTTTAACAATGCCGAGACCATTGCATTGTAAATGCTTGTTTACCTTTATTCTGACGTGGCATGCACAGTGCCCAGATACCCCTAAGGGTGCCAGTGCTGCGCTATACAAATGCTGATTGGTCGAATGGGACAGTGTCGAGTGTGGGAATGGGCAGGGCAAAGACGTGGACAGAAAGGACAAGATGAATCTGTTGGTATTTTTGTTTATCTTTCAGTTTCGGGTAACTGTATATCAAATAATGCACACACCTAAAATGAACGCTAAGTGCAAGTTTAGGTAATGAGTAGTAAGTGTCCTCTTTCACGTTGTGAAACCTCAATTGGTTAATGCAATCTGTCTATAGACATCCGTCTGTCCAGCCAGAGATAAACAACAGAATGTCCCACAGAATTGTGTTTTTGATTTTTGTGTGACTGCTCTCTATTGTTTTATTTTACTTTTTAATCTTCCTCGTTTGTATTTGTAACTTGTTAAGTATGTAAATCTCCTCATGTAACGGTCTCGGTTCTATTGTGAAGCGCTCTGACACCTTTGGGTAAAGTCCGCGCTACATAAAATTGCATTAAATAAAATAAATAAATAAATAGAAGTAATCTGAGAATTTGACAGATACGTGCACCCAACTTCCGCCTGCCTGTGTCCCACGCTTCCGCCTGACCCTGTGTTATTATTTTTCCGGACACACGTTTCGCTGCCGCCTATATCTCTGACACAGCCTCTATGGCCGCAGCTTCCGGTCCCGCCTGGCTATCTGTCACCTTCTGTATGGCCGCAACTTCCGGCGCTGCCTGAGTCTATCACCTTCTCTAAGGCCGCAGCTTCCGATCCTGCCTGGCTATCTGTCACCTTCTCTATGGCCGCAGCTTCCGGTGCACTCTGCCCGCTCCAAGATGGCGGCGGTGCCGGTGTTGTTGAGACCGGCGGAGCCCTTCTCCTCGGACCCGCTGTGCGCGCTGCTGGGTCCGGGGCGGCTGGCCGAGGTGCTGGGGTCGGGCGGCGGAGTGCTGGCATTGCGGGGCCGGGGTGGCGGAGGGCGGGAGGTGCTGGTGCGGGCGGTGCCGTGGCAGGGGGATGCCTGCAGGGAGGTCTCAGGTGAGGTCCCGGGGGAGGCCGGCAGGGAGGAGCTCCTGGTTCCCCGCGCCCTGCTGCGCCGCCTCCCGCCGCCCCCAGTCCGGGCCCGCCCTGTGCCGCGGCCCCCGGTGCTCTCGTGGGCGCTGCTGGGGGCTCGGCGCAGCGGGGACCTGGTGCTGGGCCCAGGGCTGGTGTGGCGCGGGGGGCCCGGCCCCGGGGAGCTGCTGGTGCTGGAGACGCGGCCGGCGCTGCAGGGGTTGCTGGGGCCCCGGACCCGCCTGGCGCTCACTGAGCTCGGGCCCCTGGGTAGTGGGGCCCCAGCCCCGTCGCAGCCCCCGCTGGTCTCCTCCTTCACCTCCCCGGCAGGGGCCCGGGCCTCGCTGCGCACGGTCCCGGGAGACGCGAGGGGCCTGCTGCGGGCCGGAAAGCTGAGGGAGGCGGGCGGGCTGCGGGGCCCCGGGCCGGACAGACAGGCGGCTCTCTGGGTGAGCCGGCGCAGCCTGCGGGGCCTCGGCTTCTTCCACGGGGAGTGGGTCTGGGTGTCTGTGGCAGGGCCCCCGCTGCGTGGGGCTGGGGGTCAGTGGGGGGCTGAGGGGCCCCAGACAGGTGAGAGGTCACGTGCTGGTGACCAGGGGCCCCATGGTGAGAGGTCACGTGCTGGTGACCAGGGGCCCCTGGGTGAGATGTCAGGTACTGTTGACCTGGGGCTCCTGGGTGAGACGTCGGTCGGAAGTGATCAGGGGTCGCTGGACCCCGTGCAGTGGCCTCGGGACGAAAGGGAAGCTCAGGAGGCTCTGGCCCTGCTGCAGGGTGAGCTGGCAGACCCCAGGGACACTACACTAATGCGCGGGGTATCTACTGACCAAGAACACGAGCAGGGGCCACAGGAGGGCAAGGCAGAGCCACACGGGCCCGATGCACTGAGACCGGCCACACCCAGCTCCTTGAGGCCAGCATCCCAGGAGCCTCGTGAAGGTCAGGGTGAAGAGCGGGCATTGTGCCCGGGGAGCAGGGGGCACCCTGAGGGGTCTGACGAGAATTCGGGGGCACCCACCCTGGCGGATTCCAGCGGGAAACACTTGGCGGTGGTGCTGGCCGCCGATCTCTGCCTGGATTATCCAGCCAACCAAGTAAATGTTGGGAACGTTTGGGGGGATTTAGTAGATGGGACTGACCAAGACTTCTGCGCCGGATGCCTGGAGCCTGACCTCTCCCTCCCAGATAGGATGGCGATGATCTCTCCTGCACTCTGCTTAAATTTGGCTGCAGAACCCGCATCTGGCTATGAGCTCCTGATCCAGGTGAGTGTCCCCGCAGAGAGTCATATCTGGGGAGGGACTGGACTTTGGGAATTGATGAGTCGGTGATCAGAATTGATCTTCACCAGGCTTCACAGCCTGATGGGTAGCTGTGGAAATGGATTGTGAATGAATCACTGGTCACTGCTTACACTGATTGGCCAGTTTGTCACATGTGACATGGTAAGCGGTCAGTCATGTTTATTTCAGGAGGCTATATAACATAAAGGGGAGTGAAGAGGCATGATGAGTCATGGACTCAACCTCCTCTAGGAACTATGAAAAAACAAATAGTCCACTCTGAGTAACAACATATAGTGCTAACCTTCCAAAAAGTTACTTAAACCCAAGCAAACCGTTTGGTTTCTAGCATGGGAGAAACAATACGTTTTCTAAATATAACCCTCACCCACCAAAAGGTCCCTTGGACAGGAGGCCGTCAGTGCATTAGAACCCATCTCCATTTGGCTATAACGTTTTTGCGTTTAATTGGCTGGCCCACAGCTTTAGCTTGCAGGTTATTGGATTTCATATGAAATGTAACTTTTCTGGCAAATTATTGTCAATTCTTTTATGGACTCTGGGGCCTAAGCTTTCTTTCTCTTTCTATACTATTCTCTAGAGGAGCAACTACAGATCCTGTGGCACACAGTAACAAGAACTGCACTTATCAGCTCTCAGGTCTCCAAGTGCCCGAACGTCTTTGGGGTTATTGAAAGGATGCTCAGCCAGACCAGCCACTCAGTCTCACCTGACCACTCCAAAAAGGCCAGGGTTGAAAACTTTCTTCAAGAAAGAGAGGACCTTAGCCAGCTCCATGACTGCATTCACAGATTTTCCCAACAATTTGGAAGGATCCCCAAAGGAAAGATTACAGGACCTGCTTTAGAAGTCGTTAGTTCACCTAGCTTGAGTTCTGTGTTTAGTCAAATGGGACTCTGTCTTTTGGAAGAGAGTTCCTCTTTGTGTTTCCCAGAAGGCAAACTGCTTTCTGTAAGTACACACAGAGGAGGGCCAGAGGAGATTTATAGACCTGCAGCTGCCCGCTCCTGTTAGAAATGTGGGTCTCTAGTTGGCTGGTTTGTACCCTGTCCAAGTAGGGATTCTTCCTTCTAGTCAGGGTAAGGGTATTGCACTTCTAAAATAACCCTTGCTCACCTCCTTGGTAGCTAGGGACAAGCAGTCTGGCTTATCTAGGAGGAAATGTGTAAATCATTTGCACAACGCACAGTAATACAGTGAAAACACTACAAGAGGGCACCATACCAGTTTTAGAAAAATTGCTGATATTTATCTGTTTAAAACAAGAGTAAAATGGAGAAAATCCAATATACATAATAAAAATATGGATTTTGCAAGAATAGACTTAAAATAAAGTTCCTTGAAGTCAGTAGCTCCGTCCGGGGCTATTGCGGTGTTGTGAACAAGCAAATCCAACAGTTCAGGCTGACTGCGAGGTTGCGGGCCAGCTACCATGTTGGGAAGACACACAAACAGTACCTTTGACATGCAGGGGTTTGGGGACCTGGCTCCGAAGAAGTGGCTTCGGCTCCAGAGGACGATGCAGGAGTCGTTGGGGCACTTGAAGTCGCATGCGTTGCGTATTGAACTCTGTGAGGTTGAAGTCAGGATCACCAGTGTCGGGACTGCGACAAAGTGGAGCAGTGCGTTGCTTTCAGGTCATGGTGCATGCATCGGCTCGGTGACGGTGTCCGTGAGACCAGGGCTGCAGTGTGAAGTGGGGTGGTGATTGTCGCGGTGCTCGCAGGTCACTGGGCAGGCAGCAGCGCCTGTGTTGCTGAAGATCGGTCTTTGGTAGGCGCAATGTTGCGGTGTGGGATGGGCGGTGCGTTGTTTGAGCGGTACTCCCCGGCCACGGCGCATGCAGTGGCACTGATGTCTGCATGGAGCGGTGGTGTTGGGGATACCAGGGCGACAATGTGAAGTGGGGCAAAATGCGGTGCCCTCCGATCACGATGCAAGTAGCGACTGGATGGTGTTGTCGGTGAGGCCAGAGTTGCTGTGGGAAGTGTGGCGATGGTTTATGTGGTGCCTACAGGTCACAGAGCCGGTAGTGGCTTCGTTGATGGCGTCAGTGATTTTCTGAAAACACACAGTTCCCTGTGCTGGAAGCATATTATCTTGAAGTCTTTGCTGGTCCTGAGACTTCTTGAACTCCCCAAAACAGAAGCAGCAACTGCAGGCCAACCCAAAAAGTCACAATTGGCAAGGGGCATTACTCCTCCTGGTAGCTCTTCCAGCTCTTCTTTACAGGTTCCTTAGTCCAAAAGAGTTCTAAAGTTCAGGGGTTTTATGGCTAATACTTTTACCCCTTTTTCCCTTTGAAGTTATTGTTCAGAAAGTTCTTTCCTCCTTGTACCAGCCACACTACAGGTGGTGGAGACAGCATTGTGCAGAGCAGCCAAAGCCTATTTAGGTGTCAGTGACAACTCCTCCCACCCCTCTAGCACAGGATAGCTCCCGTTGTGTGAGTGTCTGGAGTGGATGCACAAACAGCCCCTGTCGGTCTAAAAGTAGATGGCGAATCCACAAGCAGGCAGAGGCACACAGGATGGTGTAGCATGGTTTTGTAAAAGTGAAATTTTCAAACACAATTTAAAAACCACCTTTACTAAAAGGTTATTAAATTATGAGCTCAGGGAACCTAAACTCCTTTTCTTCATCATGTCCCAATTGAAAGTTACTCTTGTAAAATGTTACAAGGCTGCTCAAATGATCACCTATGGGAAAGACAGCCTTTCAATAGTGAAAAACGAAATGCATAGTATTTCACTATCAGGACACGTAAACCACACCAGCATATGTCCTACCTTTCACATACACTGCACCCTGCCCATGGGGCTACCTTGTGCTTAACTTGGGGGTAATTTGTATGTAATAAAAGGGAAGGGTTAGGCCCTGCAAGTGAGTGCGCTTGCCAGGTTGACATGGCAGTTAAAAACTGCTTGCGCAGACACTGCAGTGCCAGGTCTGAGACCCATTTAAAAGGCTACTTGTGTGGGTGGCACAATCAGCGCTGTAGGCCCAATAGTAGTATTTGATTTACAGGCCCTGGGCATAGACAGTGCACTTTAGTCCATAGGACTTACCAGTAAATGAAATATGTCAACCCTGAAGAACCAATTGTAGCACAATTTACAGTAATAACACTTGCCCTTTAGCACTGAATAACTGGAAAAAGTACGCAGAGAATCTAAACTAGCAAAAACAAAGTCCAGCATACCATCAAACAATAGGAGGTCAGAAAGCAAAAAGACAGGGGAAAAATGGCAAAAGATGCCAGGTCTAAACACATGTCCTCTCTAGCTGAGAGTAGGGAGACCTACCCACCCACCTGGGAGTTCTCACCACTAAGGCAGCAGAACCTGGACAACTATCAGCATTGGTGTGTTCTCTGCCTGGGCGGTGTCCCACTGTAATGTCAATTCCCTGTAATGAGATGGTCCACCTCAACAGTTTAGGGTTCTTACCCCCTCCTCTTCATTAGCCATCTGAGGTGCCTGTGGTCTGTGTGAACTTGGATATGAGTCCCATACAAGTAGGGTCCTAGCTTCTTCAGTGCCTAGACCACAGCAAAAGCTTCTTACTCAATTACACTCCACCTCTGTTCCCTGGGGAGTAGTCTCCGGCTAAGGAAGACCACCGGCTGGTCTAGGCCCTATTAGTTCAGTTGAGTGGGAGCACTGCTCCCACACCATGCTCTGAAGTATTGGTCTGCACGATTAATTCTTTGGAGAAGTTGGGCCCCTTAAGCACTGGTGCCGTGCACATGGCTGCCTTCAGGGCATCAAAAGCAGTCTGACAGGCATGAGTCCAGATCACTTTCCTTGGCTGCTTCCTGGAAGTTGGCTCAGTCAAGAGGTAACAATGGTGCATAGCCTTTGACAAATCTCATATAATAACCAGTGAGACCAAAAAAGGCTCTCACCTATGTCTGGGTCTTGGGTGGTTCCCAAGTCAGGCTGGTGTAGATCTTCGATCGTAGGGGCGCCACCGGGCCGCTTTTTACTTGGTGCCTGAAGTACACCACAGGCCCCTGCCACACCTGGCGTTTACTAGCTTTGATAGTGATGCCTGCCTTCTGTGGAGCTTTCAACACTTCTCAGAGGTGGTACCAGTGATCTTCCCAGCTGGAACTGAACACTTCAATGTCATCCAGGTAGGCGGGACTGAAATACTCCAATCCAGCGAACCCCTGGTTGACCAACCTCTGAAAGGTGGCAGGGACATTCTTCAACCCTAAGGGCGTCTCTTGGAACTGATAGTGCTCCTCCGGTGTTGAGAATGCAGACCTCTCCTTGGCCTCGTAAGTCAAGGCAATCTGCCAGTACCCAGACGTTAAATCAGACGTGCTGTAGAACATGGCAGCTTCCAATCAATCTGTGAGCTCATCAGCTCTGGGAATGAGGTGCTAGTCAGTCCTGGTGACTGCATTAAGCCCATGGTAGTCCAAGCTCAATCGAAGCTCATGAGTGGCACTGGGTGTAACAGCCTTTGGGACCAAGACCACTGGGTTGGCCCAAGGGCTGTTGGAGGGCTCTATCGCCTCTAACGCCAGCATCTTAGAAACCTTTTCTTTGATGCTGTCTTTGACCCAGTCAATCTGGAAATTTTGTGCTATACAGGACGACTGTCCCCAGTGCCCACGTCCTTGGTACACAAGTGGTTGACAAATGGGGTTGGGAATAACAGCGTGGCAAACTGCCCCAACAGCTGTTGACAGTTACTCTGCTGCTCTGTGGTCAGTGTAGGGGAGAGGTTCACACCTTCCTCTGACCCATCTTGCTGCTTGGCAAACACTAGGTCAGGGTAGGGTTCACTGTTCTCTTCCACCACATCATCTGTTGCCAAAAGCATGCTTACTTCAGACCTCTTGAAGTGAGGGGTTTGAGGCGCTTCACACAGAGGACCCTTAAATGGTTCCTTGGAGTCCGCAAGTTCACCAGATAAGTGACATCGCTCTTGAGCTCCTCCAGATCAAAAGGCCCAGTCCACTTGTTCTGAAGAGCGCACGGCTCTACTAGGGCCGTAGCCCATACTTTCCGGCCAGGTTGAAACTAAACCAGAGTGGCATTCTGGTCATGCCAATGTTTCATCTCTTCCTGGCTGGGTTCCATGTTCGCCTGAGCGAGTCTCCTGAAGCGCGCAGTCTGATTTCTAAAGGCCAGCATGTAGCTAAATACATCCTGGGGGCGGGGGGGAGTGGGGCTTCCTGGGAGCTATGTCTCCGCCTTCTTTCACAAGACTCAGAGCTCCTCTCACAGGGTGCCCATAGAGTAATTCATTTCCTAATCACTTCTATGCTACCTCCCTGTAAGCAAAGAGAGGACGTCTCACTTACGCCTCATGGGGTTGGTTAGAGCCTTGATCATGCCCTTCAGTTAGGTTGAATCTCTCCACCAAACCATTACCTTGTTGGTGGTAAGGAGTGGTGATCTTGCAGGTTACACCACACGCCTTCCCCAGGGATATCATACTTTGATATGAAATTGATACCCTTGTCATATACCACGTCTGTGGGAAACCCCACAACAGAAAAGATCCCCATTAACACCCTGCCCACCATGGTCAGTCTTTGTCCTGAGAGGGATAGCATGGCCCTCCAAGACTAGGATATACCTGTGGTTCATGGCTGTCTTGGGGTCCACAGGCCCCACAATGTCCATCCCCACATTCTCGAAAGGGGTGCCTACAACCGTAAAAGGTCGGAGAGGAGCCTTGTACTTCTTCTCACTCTTAACACTTGCCTGGCAAGTTTCTCAAGAACTACAATGTGCATCAGACTGCCTTCGCATTTGGGGCCAAAAGAAGCGGGTGACAATCCTGTCAAAGGTTTTGACCTGCCAAAGGCACGTCATGAGCCAGACCCAGTAGGAAGGCCCTGAATTGCTGGGGTACCACCATCACACTTGCTGACCCAGGCTCAGCGACCTTAAAGCTCACTATTTGGAGACCATTCTCCTAGTAGATCCAGTGTGATCCAGACTGATAGCCAGCTGCGCGGTCTGCAGCCTGCTGCTGGAAACCAATCCGAGAAAGGGATTCTCCCTGCTGAACTCTTCCCTGGTGGGACCCCCCCCCCTCTTGCTACTAATGGGTCAGCTCAGATAAGCCCCCCGGTTCAGCCACTTGTTCCCCTGTAGGTTCCAGGGCACCCCCTCTAGGTCAGCCTCCTGGACCGTGGGAACCTCAGGAGCGGTCCCCCCCTTGCCCTTTCTCTTGGCATACCCACTCTGGCAACCCCAAATCTCCAAGTGAGACCGGAGCTCCAGATCCTTCCACAAGGACTGCTGCAGGTCGTTACCTAGCAGACAATCAACAGGCATGTTGGGGCTCACTACCACCCTCAAGGGACCCCGAGGACCCCTACCCCCTCAAAGGTAATCAGTGCCACCTTACATTGGCGCTCTTGAGTCGACTACAGCAAATACTTGGTGGATTGCACCAGGGAATACTTGCTCCTCAGATAATAGGTGACACCTGACTGAGGTCACACTGGCTCCAGTATCTCTGAGAGCATCTACCCGTTGCCCATTGATGGTCATCCATTGCTTGCATCTTTTAGTATTCTAAGGCATTAGGCTTCCCTGGACCATCTCACTGTCCGCTAGTGAGACAAGGGTCATTTCTGCGGGGTCCCTACCCTCTCCTCGGATCAACTCCTCCCCAAGTGCTATACTAACTAAACCTTGGACTGCCCACCGGTGGGTGGCTGTGCCCACTTTGGGCGTTTGTGATTCCCCTTCATGTGGCACACCTGGTCACACGCAGAGCACTTGCAGGATCCATACTGTGCAGGCTTTCCTGAGAGCCCCATGATTTCTGATCTCTGGGGGCGGGGGAAATCTTTACCCTGGGCACTAGTTTGGGGCCCTTATGAGAACTCCCTTTGCTTTATCCTTGCCCCACCCCCACACTTTTCTGATGAGGACCCAGCCCACCTTTGGCAGAGTCTCCCTCTTACACCTTCTTGTGGACCCTGGTTCTCAGCTAGCGGTCCGCCTTCGTAGCAAGCTTCCTGGGGCCGGTTAGCTTATTATCTGTCAAGTGGTGGCACAGCTCTGCAAAACACAGACGAGTGCTCCCAAACAAAATTGTACACCCCCAGAAAATCTGTCACATTACTTCCCTTCACCCAAACATCCAGTGATCTGCAAAAAAATCTATATGTTCTGACCAGGTCTGATCCTTCTACTTTTCAGGCGTGAGGCCATACCAGGTAAGAAGGGCCTCTTTCATTTCAGGATGGGTGAGGTGAAATCCATTACCCAACGCTCACAATATTTCCCTCCCCTCCTCTGTGAAGTGGTTCCACAATCCTGTCTCCCAATTTCTCTCGGAGACCCCATTCATGTGGATAGATGCTTTATACCCCTGGAACCACCTTTGCATGTCGTCCTCCTTGTGTTGTGCTTGTCCTACATTCTTGGGAATGTGTCCTATTCTTTCAGAGTGCACTGAGGAATTGCTGCCGCCATCCGTGCTGGATTTACTCTAGAACTGCAGCTCGTTGATACCACACTTATGGTCTAAGCATCTTTTGTGATTCCATCTTGACCCTCTCAAGCTCTATTTGATGCCTCCTAGTTTCTCTCCTGTCCTCGAAAAATCCCAAGAATGTTACTAGACCTACAGCTTTAGTGATTATAAATAATATACTCAACCTAATTATAATGCACTTGACCCATAAACTAGTTTCAAATTATGTGATCCTGGGCAAGTATTTTAATTTACTGAGACACCATTTTCTTCTTTATCACATGAGCACCTTCAAATACTCCAGTTCAGCAGTTCTGCTGTACAGAAAACGCTTTTGTTTGATTTAATAGAATTTTTTTTGCTCCATATATAATACAAATCTACCCACGTATAGGATACACATGACCGCTGACTTGCCTCCGTTAATTAATCGCATTGTCATCAGTACGGGGGCAGTAATGTTTCTCAACTCATGTTTAAAAACTGTCGCTTTTAATAACTGCATAACTAAAGCATAAAGTAGCAGCATACTGTTATTTGCAATTAGCAGATTTTACTTTGAAATGCCCACAGAAATTCCCACTGACATGTGGTTTTAAATCTATATGGGAGAGTGTGTAGCCTAATGGCTAGGGCGGTCGGGCTCCAATCTGGGGAACTGGGTTCGAGTCTCGGCAACAATGCTCAATGTCCTATGATTCCGGACAAATTACCTCATCTCCCCGTGCCTAACTAAAAAAAATATGACTCTGTCCATCTGTAACGAAACTGGTGCTCATGTAAAGCACGCTGATACCTTTGGGTCAAGTTCGTGGCATTAAAAACTACGAAAAAAAATATATATCAAGCGCAGGATACCCATTTAAAGGAGGCCGCTGGAGGATAAAGTTTGCACATAATTTTAATGGCTGCATGCTGACAACTGATATCACAGGAAACGCACTTCCAAGGAATAAGACGCCAGACGCGTTTCGGGAAAACCAAATCCCTTCTTCTGTGGCGTGTAGTGATGATGAAAAGAACACGCTGGTGCTAACGCACAATTCAATTTAAACTTCTGCCGCTGTGGGCGTGGCCGAAACACGGCCCTCTGGGGTAATTGAGACCACAACATCCAGAGGACTGTTTTGGCCACGCCCACAGCGGCAGGTGTTTAAATGTAATTGTGCGTTAGCACCAGCACGTTCTTTTCATCATCACTACACGCCACAGGAGAAGGGATTTGGTTTTCCCGAAACGCGTCTGGCGTCTTATTCCTTGGAAGTGTGTTTCCTGTGATGTCAGTTGTCAGTGTGCAGCCATTAAAATTATGTGCAAAATGTATCCTCCAGCGGCCTTTTTTAAATGAGTATCCTGCGCAAGATGATATTTAGTGTACAGTGTAGGTAAATCGAGTTTCTGAAAATGTCGTTTGCACATCACCAAGTAAAGTGTTCTGATTTGTTTTGCTCCTCTGTAAATCAGTTTGCATCACACTTCTGAATTACAAAAAAGTTCTTTCATAATTCCTGATATATTTTGAAATACTTGTACTATTCCTTTACAAGTTGTTTAAATGTTGTATTGGGAAAACACCTGACGTTTTGCAGCCTTTTGTTTCACAATTATTGTCAGATAACTCGCTTGACAAAAAGCACTAACTATAATAAGAGAAAACTAAACCGCTTTTTCCAGGAACAGATAAGCAACAATTAGTAAAAAGACAAACTGACATTTGGTCTCACTCCTTGAACAGACAGCAAATGTGTTGCGATAAAAACAAGATTTAAAGGGCTCTATATTGCTTGTTCCCTTTCTGAATGAACCGAACACCCTTTTCTTCCAGTTTAAGTCTACTTGCCAGTGTAGACGAGTAAATGCTAAAAATAGCTCGACCTGATAAAATCTCACTCAACTTTGCAAGCAAATTATTCAAGGTCTGCTGTAGCTCCTCCTGGGACAGACCACCACTGCTGCCTCGCCTGCAGGGTCCCTCCTCTCTCAAAAGCACATTCTCCTTTCGAATTGGCCCCTCTGCCTCCACACTAAGATCTTCAGACTGCCCACTGGCATTTTTAGCTGTGACCCAGGCCCTCAGCGCCTTTTGTTGCTCCGCCTTTTTGGTGAGCCCTCTAACTTGGACTTCGAGGTTTTTGCAAACTGCTTCAGTTCCTTCATGATGTAGGTTTCCAACAGATCTTCCTCAAAAACCAATTCCAGGGATGCAACTGGAAGATTCTCTTGATTCAGGCATGATGCAGTAGGAACTTCAAGTAAAGATAAAAAATAAACCAAAAGAAAAACAGTATGTCGTGGTCTGCGATATTGTAGTAGTGTACACCAATCCCTGTAGGTCAAGTGCAAACTTAAGTCCTATCCTCACTTCTGACAGGTTAGAAATGGGGGTCTCTAGTTAGCAGGTTTGTCCTCTGTCCAAGTAAGGACCCTTCCTTCTAGTCAGGGGGGTTACACTTCTAAAATAACCCCAGCTCACCACATTGGTAGCTTGGCACGAGCAGTCAGGCTTCTCTCGGAGGCAATGTGTAAAGCATTTGCACATAATGCACAGTAATACAGTGTAAGCACTACAAAATGACACCACTACAGTTGTAGAAAAATAGCCAATATTTATGCTTCAAACAAGACCAAAATGATAAAAATCCAATATACAGTAATAAAGATAGGAATTTTGCAAGAATAGACTTAAAATACAATACCTTGAAGTAGATAGCTCAGTCTGTGGCTATCACGGCGTTTTGAGCATCCAAATCCAGCATTTTAGGCAGACTGCAAAGTTGTGGGCCAGCTACGGTGTTGGGAAGACCTGCAAATAGTTCCTTGGAAAGGCAGGGAGTCTGGTATCTGGTGATGGGATCTGAAGAGGCGTTTTCGGACCCTTGAAGTTGCACGTGTTGCTGATCAGACTCTGTGAGATTGAAGTCAAGAGCACCAGCAGCATTGTGGCTGCGGCAAAGTAGAGTGGTGCGGTGCCTGGTCATTGTGCAAGCAGCGACTCTGTGCTTGCATCCAGCAGCATTGTTGAGACCAGGGCTGTGAGGCGATGCTCGCAGGTGATGGTACCGGTAGCGATGTTCTCATTTTAAGTGCTGTCGTCGGTAGAACCTAGGCTGTGGTGCCAGATGGGGGCAAGCGATGTGCGAGGCCTGCAAGTCATGGTGCAAGCAGCAATTTGGCGATCTGGAGTCTGACACTGGCATTGGTGGTTCAATGCTGTGGTGTGGGGTGGGGCAGTGTGTCGAATAACTTATGAGCGGTGCCCTCAGGCCATGGTGCAGGCAGCAGTGTCTGTCGGCGTGGAGTGGCCCCAATGTTTGGGATAGCAGGGCGGCGATGTGAAGCGGTGCGTAGTGGGTTGCTCTCGGGTCACTGTGCAAGCAGTGGCTCGGCGGTGTCGATGAGACCAAGGTTGCGGATGCTCTCTGTGGTGCCTTCAGGTCACAGAGCCAGCAGCAGCGTCATTAACAGAATCCTAGTGGCTTTCTTCAGTTGCAGCACAAAACACACAGTTCCCAGTGCTGGTAGCAGATGATCTTGAAGTCTTTGCTGGTCCTGAGACTTCTTGAATAGGGGTCAAGCTCTATTTCAAGCCCTTGGAGAACCTCAGTCAATAAGTTGTAGAAAGTTCAGTCCAGTCTTTTCACTGCCCAAGACAGAAGCAGCAACTGCAGGCCAACCCAACCAAGCTACACACAGCAAAGGGGCAGTACTCCTGGCAGCTCTTCCAGTTCTTCTTGGCAGGTTTCTTAGTCCAAAAGAGTTCTAAAGATCTGGGGTTTAAGTCTAATACTTGAACCCATTTTTTCCTTTGAAGTCTTTGTTCAGAGAGTCTCTCTGGCTCAGCAAACCCAGTTATGTCCTCCTTAGTCCAGCCACGCTACAGGGGGTTGAGACAGCATTGTGCAGAGCAGCCTGAGCCTATTCAGGTGTCTGTGACAACTCCTCCCACTATTCTAGCACAGGATAGCCCTTCCCTTTGTGTGAGTGTCTGGAGTGAATGTATAAACAGCCCCTGTCGGTCTAAAACTAGATGGCGAATCTGTGTTATTAAATTCTGAGCTCGGGGAACCTACACTCCATTTCTCCATCTGGTCCCAATTCAAAGTTGCGCTTGTAAAATATAACAAGGCAGCTCCAATGATCACCTATGGGAAAGACAGCCTTTCAATAGCGAAAAACAAAATGCATAGTATTTCACTATCAGGACACGTAAACCACAGCAGCACATGTCCTACCTTTCACATACACTGCACCCTGCCCACGGGGCCACCTTGGGCCTGCCTTAGGGGTTATTTATATGTAATAAAAGGTAAGGGTTGGGCCCTGCGAGTGGTTGCACTTGCCAGGTTGACATGGCAGTTAAAAACTGCTTGCGCAGACACTGCAGTGGCTGGTCTGAGACACATTTGAAAGGCTACTTGTGTGGGTGGCACCATCAGTGCTGCAGGCCCACTAGTAGTATTTGATTTATAGGCCTTGGGCACATTACTAGGGACTTATTAATAAATGAAATAAGCCAATCACAGATATATGGATCAGTTACACAATTTACAGTAGGATCACTTGCACTTTAGCACTAAACAGCAGTGAAAAAGTGCTTAGAGACTGTAAACCAGCAAAAACTAAGTCCAGCATGCCATCAAAAACAGGTCAGAACGACGGGAAACACGCTAAAAGATGCCAGGTCTAACAGTTCCCAATTCATGTAACTAACTCACAACAAGAAACATCTGGGTCAGAGAAGGGGTAAAAAGAATGAAACCTAGGTCAACAGGGATGTTCCTTTTTATAGGCCAAATTCCCCTACCCGCCAAAGGTGGCATGTTTTATCATTGGGATTTTCCTTGCACTCTGAAAGATGATCACGTTGCAGGCTAAAACTCCCTCCCTGAGAAGGAGGCACTCTTCGGGTGTTTTAGGAGAGCAAGTAGGAACCCAGTTTTGAGCTACGGAGTGGTGCAGTACACAGAGCGTGTAAAAAGGAGGATAAAGTGATTAATTGCCAGGACAGGTGTTTAACTTTTTTCATGCGTCTCTGGGTTAAAATATAGAGAATGGACACTGCAGTAGTAGTGACCCTGCTAAAATGTGTCCAAGTCTGGTCCACCATGTTTCTGCCAGGTATACCTTCAAGAGCTGTGTAGGGATTCATCAGGACCTCTTGGTATCGTTCTTGCTAAAAATCTCAATGATGAAGCATGCCACCTTTGTTTTTTAAACTACCTGCTGTACCCGTTGACCCTTCATTCATGCCTACTATCTTAATTAAGGGTCCATACAGGATGGTGAGTTTATCTTGCTAGGTGCTCTATGACCAATCCATACCCTTGTTCGCACTTCTGTTAAATTTCTTCCTAATGGTCATGTTTGAATTGACGTTGGGTGTAGCTGCAACTTTGTCCTCCAGTGAAGTTCTGGGACTTTCTGCAGTGGACAGATTAAGGATGTTGTCAAAAGGGACAGGGCACCTGACCCCAGCATTGCTACCACTGCTTGTGAGGGCACCCAGCCTGCTGACTAGAGGCATACTATATCCTCCAAATTTAAATTTAGTTGCTCCAGGGTATTTTGGATACATTTTGTGGGAAAGGATTCTGGCCTCCAGCAAGATCATCCTTTTGTTTTTTTTGTTTACGAGAGTGTTCACACTAAGTGCATACGCTGTCTCGGGTGAAAGCTAGAAAAAGCTTAAAACTAGCTTGGAGCCCCTTACTTGCCATTGGTTGGCTTCAACATCACTCATTTCATTGCTTCTCGTTAGTCTGTACTCCTGCTTCCACTTTCTCTTCATATCTTCCATGGAGCACGGACCAAGTACAGCTTCCTGTCTGCGCCCAGTGTCCTTCCAGTGGCTGCGCTCTTCCAGAGGGCCCTCTAACCTAGCTGGTCACACCTTGGATGGTGTTTTTTCTAACCACCGACGGATGTCTTTTGTGGGTCTACTGCCCTTGGTTTGGTCTGATCATGCTGCCGCTCTGTTTGACCTCAATTTGGAGAACCAATAGATAAAGAGCAGAGGTTTTAGAGAACAGATTGAAACCAGAGCTTGGAGCAGGGTAGATGCCTGGACTTAGCATGAAGTCCTAACCTCCTCAGCTGGCCAAGTAACGCTGGGAACTGAAGAAGCGGTGGCCTCCTATACTAGATGGCTCTCCCATGTATGCAATGAATTAGCTCCTCGTAAACTTATCATTTCGAAAAGAGCTCGTCCCTCCGCCCCATGGTACACAGAGGAGATAAAAACTCAAAAGTGTACTTGCAAACGGCTAGAGCGTAATTGGAGGAAAGAGTACCTCGACATAGAGAAGGCATTCTATAAATCGAGCCTGCAAATCTACAAGCAAGCGGTTCGGTTGGCCAAACAGAAATATTATTCATCTCAAATTGAATCGGCCAAGAACTCCTCTAGAGAGCTTTTTCAAACGGTCTCCAAGTTGGCCATTTTGAGGCCATCCACTATCCAGTCTAGCCCTGATCTTTGCGAAGAGATTGCCACGTTCTTTCGAACAAAGGTAACTAATATATTTTCAGTCCTCAGTGACCCAAACAAGGGTGTTTCAACCGAGGCAACTGATCTTGAACACTCAAAACTCCCTTTGCGGGCCATGAAGGATTTTAACCCACTGACTGTGCAGAACACGCTGGATCTACTAACAGGAGCTAAATCTGGATCACCTTTGGATCCATGCCCACTAAAAGTTATCAAACTGGCCCCGGTCCCTGTCGCACTGTTTCGTACATCCATCTTTGATGGTATGTACAAATGTGGACAGTTTCCTAAACAATGGAAGATGGCTTCCATATTACCCCTTTTAAAAAAGCCCAGCCTTGATCCTAATGATCCCAATAACTTTCGGTCGATCTCTCGCCTTCCTCTTCCCGCAAAGATGGTAGAAATGGCGATGAATAGACAACTCAGTGCCTTCCTGAAGGAAGCCCAAGTGTTGGACTCCTCCCAACACGGTTTCAGAGAGGGACACAGCACTGAATCCGCCCTGATTAAAGCCACAGAGGAGATTAGATCAGCAGTGGACCAGGGAGGTAGGGCAGTCCTGATCCTACTAGATCTTTTAGCCTCATTTGACACGGTCCATCATGGGAGGTTGATGGACCGTCTCAGAGAATGCGATGTAGAGGGCAAAGCTTGGGAGCTGCTCAACTCATTTCTTTCTGACAGAAGCCAGATAGTAGCGTTGGGGAAGTTTCATTACCATGCGGCGTCCCGCAGGGGTCTTCCCTGAGCCCAACTCTTCTTAATGTATATGTTTCAACCCTGGCATCGGTTATTAGTGCTCATGGGTTTGGGATCACCTCGTACGCAGACAATACGCAAATTGTGGTATCTCTACTACCTGGCAAAGAAACCGGAATAGACAGGCACTTCCAGTCCTGTATGGAAGAAGTCGGAAGATGGATGGCAGGTAACTGCTTAAGGTTGAACTCTGATAAAACCGAGGTGACGTTGTTTGGGAATGACCCTAATTTCTGGACCCCCTCATGGTGGCCGGCTTCATTTGGATCACTCCCCATTCCATCAAATAAGGTTAAAAATGTGGGGATCCTGCTAGATGGGAAACTTTCCATGGGAGCCCAGGTCAGTGCGGTAGTCTCCAAAATAGGGTACGTTTTAAGAACAGTGAAGAAGGTCTTGAATATTCTGCCGCTAGACTGTCGCAAAACAGTGGTTACGGCCCTGGTTTTATCGAGGCTGGACTACTGCAACAGTTTATACTTAAACATACAACAAAAGCTGTTGCACAAGCTTCAGCTGCTCCAGAATGCCGCGGCCAGACTCCTTACGGGTACCCCCAAATTTGCCCCAATCTCCAATGTGATGAAAAAAACTGCACTGGCTCCCGGTGAGGAACCGGGTACAGTTTACATCACTATGCATTGTGTTCAAAGCACTGCAAGGAGAAGGACCTGACCACTTCAAAAGGCAATTTCAATGGTATAAACCAACGCGCACGCTTCGATCGTCAGAAGCAAAATTGTCTGCTGTCCCTTCAACAAAAAAAGCCCACTGGGGCGGCCGAAGCTTCACCCTTTGTGCCGTAAAGGCCTGGAATGGCCTTCCATTTCATCTGAGACATGCCAGCAATCTGCTAAGTTTCAGAAAGGGCTTAAAGACCTGGCTTTTTAGATAAATAACCTGCCTTGCTCTGGCCCAGCCTTAAGAGAAGTAACCAGCGCCAGGACACCTTCGGGTAATCGTGCGCTATAGAAATCGCCTTAACATAACATAACATAAATCGAGCACTCCAAAACAGTGCATGTATTTATAGGCCCTCCCTCCCCCTCTTGCTTCTTTGTGTGCTCCCGTCCATTCCGTTCTGCGGTCCTGTGCAACAGCTCTAAAAAGATTGATGAAGCCAGTTGATCTTGCATAGGTGAAACCTATTGGCTTTGTAAATGCTTGTTCCCTTTGAAATGACAAAGATTAATGTCCATAAGCGACAGGGCATCTATGACAGGCTGAGGCTGTGAGGGTAGGCTGACCACCATGATCAGTGGATGTGAAATAGCCTGTACCCACTGTGGGACTGCCTGGCATTTGTCTAATTGCATGTCTGCACCCCCTGGTGGAGACCCTGTTCCAAGGTGACTGTGCGGAAGAGGCAAACACTGCTCCACGTATGACTCGATGGCACACAAAACGGGAGTTTTTTTTAGTGAGGGGAGTGTTTAATCCTCCAATGCTGTGCTTGTGAGGCGCGAGCAGGCAGTTCTGCTGAAAAGGGGAAAAGCAACAATCAGTAGGTTTTAAAAAAAAATACCAGCAGCGATGACTCGTTTATAATGTCAAAGATTTCACAGTGGTAGTAATACTGAAACACACACATGCAAATAGTGATACTTCCCTTGAGTGCGCAGCAGCAAAGAAACGGATAATAAAGTTGGTGTCTTCTCTATTTGAACTTATGAGGGTGTCCTGATTAATTGTGTACTCTAGTGATTGTTACCAGCCCTCTCGGGATTTGTAGTTTTTACATATGTTGGTTTACTTTATTGCTGTGGTGATTGAGAAAGCATTAGCCGACTGTGTTTCTCTAATAGGACTTGGACTAAATCTCTGCTTTTGGCCTGATGAAGAGTTGGGCGTAGTGGTAAATTGCAAGCTTGAGAGTTCATTAAAAACCCGTTGAAAATACAGTCAGGCAAAAGCAGGGGGTAACATTTGTTGAAAGTGTAAGGAATGGAAAAAAAAGCTGTAAAACAATAAAAAATAAAATAAAAAAAATCACAGCCCTACACCATGACAGAACACAGGACATTTACGGTTTGAGCAGAAAATAATAAAATATCACGTCACATACGAGTCCAGACCTACATTATCAGCCAGGGACAGGTGAAGCGCTGGCAGGGTGATTTCAGCAGCTTGCTCTGCCAGTCCACCAAATGAGCGCAGCACTCCTAGGTTGCTTAATCCTGATATGCCAGATCCGTGTTCTGCTACAACAAACCATGCAGCACGAGGATGGAAACCAGTCGACCAATCAATGACGTCTAATGGTGTAGAAACTTAGAAGATCCTGTACTGACAGTAAGGATGGCACCCCTAACCATGAGTCAGCCTGAGATCCGCAGGATGCTCGGGCTCGATATGGGCACCATACAAAACACACTTTCACCGTTGCTGATACCCTGGCGCCCAACATGGGGATCCTCTGCAGTCCCTCCCTTTCTGGAAATGGTAGAAGCACTAGAATTCTTTGCAGCAGGCACCACACAGCAGCAGCAGGATTGGTGCGTGGCATTTCTTGATCTACGTTTAGCACAATACTGAACTATGTGATGGATGCTTTGCAGAAGGTCAGTACTGCGTTCAGTTCCCTTTGGACACCTACACTGCTAATGCAAGCAAAGCAAACATCTGTGCTACAGCAGGATTTCCTGACATCCTGAGTTAGTGGGCTGCACTCATGCACACGTGATAACCACAGATAGACAGGAGCAAGTGTACTGAAACCATAAAGTGAAACGCATTGTGCAAATGTTGTGTAATGTGGATCTGTGTGTACTGAACTAGTGTGTAATGTGCTTTGTATGAAACCACAATGTTATGGTGCGGACGAGAAGCAACATTAGTCACACTGCGGTGACACATCTCCCTTAAGGTACTGGGCAGACAAATCAACCCTTCATCATCAAGGTTACAGTGCATTATGATTGTTGTAGCCTATTCTCAATTTGTGTCAGCAGTACCATTAGAGAGTTTTTAGCACCAATGTCATACATATGGATCAGTGTGAATGTGTAACAAATTACATAAGCCACTCTTCACAACAGTGATGATTCCCAGCCACATCAACTTTTTAACAACTCCATGTGCTTCTGTTACTACTCTCATGACCGTTAACATGAATTCCTCCGGACACAAGACCTTCTTTCAAGTCTTCAACTCCAGACATGTTGAGGATGGTCCTAATTAATTCTTTCCACAGCTTCAGTAAGAGCTGAGGTGGATAGCTACCACCAGTTGCCATGTTTTTCTGCTTGTGATTGCAACGCGCTTAGGTACCTGGAATTTCATGTTAATATGTTGATTCAGTATTGAGTTTTGGCCATGATCGTCTTCAGCGAGCATGTTTTTCTCTGTTTTTGGTGGCGTTTTCATCATGATGACACATTAGATGGTCATGGTGTCTTTCCACCCCTTTGGTCAGGACCTCCTGCTCCGGATCCATAAACATGCTCTTCTTTTCCCTGCCTGGGTCCATGGTGGAAACGTTTGGCAGGTTTCTACTTGTGGTGATCAAGTAATATCCGAGGCTGGCAACGGATTCTGTTTGTGTTGTTTCAGGGGGCTTTGTCCACACAATCACATTTCGGGGCACACTCGCACAGGAAGTAGTCGTGGCTGTTCTGTTGGGGTGTCTTCAGGTCCTTTTGAGTGTTCTTCCGGCTGTTTCAGTTCTCTTGGGATTAATTTCCATACTTTAGGAATCTCCAATGCCTGGAAATGGCCACTTAATGATGTTTTGTGGTTGTGCTATT
This sequence comes from Triturus cristatus, assembly GCF_964204655.1. Lineage (NCBI taxonomy): Eukaryota > Metazoa > Chordata > Amphibia > Caudata > Salamandridae > Triturus > Triturus cristatus. The sequence continues at coordinate 11,557,385 of NC_140589.1, read as the reverse complement.
CATTCGGTGAGGACTGTAGCTCATGCACTAAATAATGCACCTGAGAAAATGGGGTGTATTATTTGGCGAGGTGATACAACCGCACCCTGTAATGTGCTTCCCAACCCCATTTAGAACCCTTTGGTTTTGTCTGTCAAAATGTTCGCTCAATCCTGGGTAGTTTTGTCACTGAGCAGCAAGGCTTGCGTAGAGTAACCAGTGTAAAGCATTTAAACCGCACCAAAACAATTGAAGAAACCCATGCAACACTCAAGAAATCGGACACCAATTTATAAAAATACAGTATTTTTCTAATGAGTTTAGACACTAGAATGCAAATGAACCAACGTATGATTCGGTAGATATAGATTTTACAAGCAATATTAAACAAGCATTGGCATAGCCAATAGGTCTCGCCTTTGGGACCTTATAAGTGTTTAGCCATGCAACTGTTGCATAACTAAATAATTATAAGGTCCCAAAAGCGAGACCTATCGGCTATGCAAAGCAGCCCAGCGGCCGCGAAAGTGAAAGTGATCGCTATCATGATCAAACATCAAAGCGGCTGTGCGGCTGCGAAAGTGAAGGTAATCGCGGTAAAGTGCGGCGCGCCCGCGCACATGCACTGTAGCTTTAGGCTGGCCTGGTAGCACTTTTTGCAGCCCTCTCAATAAGTCTCGCCAGACCAGCGCATGCGCTGGGTCAGGCGAGACCTAATCAAAGGACACCAGTGACGGCAGGAGGGTGGTGCACTTTGTCTGCCTAGACCCCAAAAAGCACAAGGGACTTCAACAACCAGGAGCCCCAGCTGCAGAGTTGCTGCAAGGGGGGTGGTTTGGGATGTTTGTGACATGCCATATAGCCCACTCAGCACCTTCGCAGGACACCAGTGATGGCAAAAGGGGTGCACTTGGCCTCCATAGACCCCAAAGAGCACAGGGGACTCCAACAACCAGCAGCCTAGGTATGAGGAGCTCCAGCTGCAGAGTCGCTGCAAGGGGCGGGCATTTCCTGACGTGCAATATAGCCCACTCGGCGCCCCTGCAGCATAGGCCAAGGGCAGGCTTGTCAAAGCCCAGATATGGCAGGTCAGAGACACTCCGCTTGGCTTTAGTCCAGAATTAAAGTGGTTGCTTAAAATGAATTACCAAGGATGCAAGGTACTGTACTTTTTACCCTGACTGTGCTATTATAGCTGGAACTGACGGTAGTACTATGGTTATTCACTGCCAGACTGCTCGCGCTTTACAGATCATGGGGAAAAGGAAAGCTACAGCTAGTCCCACAGGAGCTCCGACCCAACCGATTTTTCCTAAACCTGCTAAGAATATGGATGCAAACTGTGTATCCCGAGACATTGACTCTCTAATAGAAGAAGTGGAAACCATAATGCAAACCAGCGCCTCCTGCAACTCTAGAGAATCAGAAGGGGGGGATTGTGATGGAAATCTTCATGAAGAAGGCCAGGGCATTGACTGCCCACAGTGATCTGGGCCCCCCCTAGCCCTTTTCCAACACAGGGAACAAACCACGCTTTCTAATGCGCAAAACCGCTCACTAGAATGCAAGACTGAACAAGTAATCCCTACTGTCGAATGCCTCAACAGATGCGATGCCCTTCAAGTAGACCATCCATGGGACAGTCAATCCCAGAATCCTGCTTTGCCCCCATGCATCTCCCCATCTGCTTATAGCCCCCGACCCTAGTGGAAGCAGTCAACCTCATCAAAGGGATGAAGTCAGTGGCTTAAAGGAAGCGCTCGTCGATGTGAAAAATTATCTTGCCCAAATATCTGGTGGATATTGTTTGTATAGTCTATTGAGGCTGCAATGTCTCTAACTGTTCTGCATCCGATATTCCAAATATTTACCACGGGTACCCCCAAACGGGTTGGAAATAAATGATAGAAACCTTGACTGCCCATACCCTTCATACGTTTACAGATATGGTCTCCCCTACCTCCTGTGCGACAGATTCCACCCATGCATCCAACAAACAATCTGACTTCTTGCAGAAAAGCAATCGAACTTTCCACACAGTCCCCATGTTCCCTACAAAGGCCTGGCATCTCCTCTGAACTTTGTGCCCTCTCAAGGTGCTACATCTGAAAGGAACTTGAGTTCTCTGCATCCCCACGCGGGCAATATTGTTTTCATGTCAAAGGTTCCCAAATCACCCCATGGCACCCTTGAAGATGCATTTTCTTTGAAGAACAATTTCCTACATTGGATAAGAAATGTTAGACGTTGCTATTAAACTGTTTATTCCACTATTGTCTGTCAGCGCTTTTCCTGTCACGAGGGTGGTGAGGATTTTATCGAGATGGAACTTGTAGCCCCACATTTGGTAGAGGGTTTGATCTCCCTGGACGAATGCGCGCCTCCTCCCATAGGGTCTGAACTCTGTTTCAAACCGAGGCCCCCATGTGATGGTATGGAGGGGGAGGATGAAAGGTTTGCTGATACTAGCTCGGGTGTAGAGGGGCCCTTACAACAGTTCTCCCTTTATCCCGCTGAGAGTGGTTTGACTGCGGTCTTTGGACTGGGCAGTCTCTTTGCTCCATTCGAGGTCGACGGGACTCCTGCAGTTTACGACCCTGTCACACAGCGTCCCACTGAGGCGGTCGCCTATCCTGCTAGGCAGGAGATCTCTTGCCACCCCATTGCATCTGGCCTGCTCCCTGACAATTAGGACGATGACATCAGTAAATATCCTTCTCCACTCTAATTGCCTCTTAATAAGTAAGGTTAGTAAGCTGGAACATTGCTGGAATCAGAAACGAAAAGATTGCTGCGGAGTGGGGAACCTTTATTGATGAATTCCAAATTTGTCTTTCAGGAACCCTGGGCGTTAGACAAGGTTTGCAGGCTGGAGGACTCTACATTCGGCACTGAAGCTACAGCTTCACAAGCAGGAAGGCCTTACCATATGGACCAAAACATCCTTGGACTTTGCAATCAGTTATTGACGACCATTTGCCATGCCTTGTCCTTAAACTGACACCAAAATCAGGGCCCCCTATCTCCTGGTTAATCTTTATAATAGAGCTCGCCCTTTTGAAAAAGCTTCCTAAATACTGGAAACTATAAACCACTTGTTCGAAGCCCACGGTGCAGGTCACTTTCTTGTAGGCGCTGGTGCTTTGAATACCTCTCTTGAGCCCTAGCCACCTTTGTTAGCGCTGACCAGGGTGGAGGATGAGTGTTGGGGGATCCCAGCATATTCCAACCCTAGGAAAAATGTTCGAATGAGCGCAGCCACACTGCAGATAGCAGGCATAACTATCCTAAGGACAAAGAGTGTTGAATCGCTGCTCTGTCTCAGATTCTGGAGCTAAACCACCCTTTAAGGGGGGGATTACGCAAGTGATATTGATTATGTATTCCTAGATGTTCCAGTATGGCATGAGCTGGTTGATATTGAGATCTCTGAGTGGCAGGAGAGTGTTCACTTCCCTCATTCAAACTGAGTGGGTCTCATGTAAGACTTGTACCGTCCTGAGTTATCTTCATCCATCTCAGCAGTTTTGACTGACGGTCGGTGTGATGTGAAATGGGTGGACCTTTCTGGGACCCAGTATATGTAGAAAGAGACCTCTGAATTGGATGCACTGATGGCATGTATTGAATAGGATTGCGCACCTTTAACATTGCCGATCTGCACCAAGATTTATTTTCTAGGTTTAATCCGTTTTTTTTATAAAAGACGTCAAATCCCATAGCAAACCTTTGAAAAGCTAAGACCACCTCTGCAGAGTGACCAAGATGGACCCGGTGAAAGATATTAAGGGCAATGTAGGGGAGGTCATTATCCGCTCCAGACGAACCTATACCAAGGTAACTAGTACAATCCAGTGGGAAGCTAAGACGTGGGAGGACTTGCTGGAAGCAGCAAGAGGGTAAGATATGAGATTGATTTGGCACTTGGTGACCCACAAGGGAAATGGGGACCATGCTCGCCCGAATGCCGCGTATCTGTGGGGGAGTGGGACAGGCACTTCTCAGCTTTCTGTGCCAAACCTGAAGCGGAGGTACATAGCACAATTTTTTTTATTCTGTTCTGCGATGGGAACAGGAACTGTCCCAGTGCACTTCACACTAGAAGAAACACTCAAAGCTATTCATGCCGAGAGAGTAGGAAAAGCCCCTGGCCTAGATAAAATCCCTGCTGACGCGTTTCGTGCAGAACCTGTTATCTGGGGCCCCTGTATAAGCTTCTTCTCCAATGCAATAGCAACTGGTGCCCCCATGCCCCACTCATGGAAAGGGGCAGAAATGATATCCTTTTACAAAAAGGAGCTAGAACAGATAGTTAACTATCACCCCATAAGCCTTATTGATAATATCCAAAAGATTTATAGTAAACAACTTCTGATATAGCCTTGGCATTGGATAAGGACAAGTAATGCCCTGTCGCTCTTTCAGGCTGGCTTCAAAGCCCATATAAGTTCGGTGGGCCAGGTCTTGCGGTCTCTGACCACCAAGTGGAAAACAGGCAATATTGATCGGGGGTCACTATTTGTTGCATTTGTAGACCTGCGTGCAGCATTTGACCTTGTTCCTAGGACAAAACTATGGGAGGTCCTCGAGGGACGCTGTGATTCCCATTGGTATACTCCATTTGATTCAGCAGCTATGTACCGGGAATTTTGCCAGGGTCAGATGGGACCTGGGTGGGATAACAACTGGAGACATTCCAATGTGTCCTGGCCACCACACTATTTCTGCTATTAAAGTGTGTATTGCCTATGTTGTAGATTGTCAGAACTACTTCCCGATAATGACCAGATTGAAGGTCCCTGCTCGTCTTTTTGCAGATGACACTCTTATCCTCTCTAAAACCCTCTAAAACTGTTAGTTTTGTTTATACTGCAAGGATCATTGCTTTGAAATAAAAACAAAAAATGTATTGTATTCACACATCGAAAGAAAATCAGGGGTAACATAATTCTAGAGGGCGATAGCCTAGAAAGGGTCCATGAACTTGACTACTTTGGAGTGAGACTCGACGAGTCCCACAACTAGATGGTCCAGATTGAAAAAAGCACACTGACGCTCCAACATGGAGCCGGAGTCATCGTCAGATTGGCAAACGGCGGAATAATGTCCAGTTTCACCTGCACTAGAGATGTACAAGGCCCACGTGTGCGGGGCAGCTCTATATGGGGCTGCTACAGCCTTGACCAGATTGATAGAACCGTAAATGCCTTCATCGAATCTTTGCTGAGGCTACTGAAAGCACCCCACTACTACCACTGAGGTTTGCCTTAAATCTTAGACATGTCTGACACAGCCTCTTTAAAACCCATAATGTATTGACACAAATGTCTTTATCCTGAGCAAAAGTCCAGTAAAGTTCAGATTCCACAGATTGCAGTTGAAACTTCTTTTTATTTCAAGCGTCCAATACCAAATTCACCGTGTGACAGCCAGTTCTTCATCATTATAATTGAAATCTTGTATTCAAAGCCTCATAGACACTGAAGTCTATTCAGAAAAGTTATTGCCGATGTAGACAACAAGTGTTTCGTCTGGGGTCAATCTCCCATCGACTTCCTCGGGGCACATTAATCCATGTAAAATCAAATCACGTCACCAGCGAAAGGCATAGATCGCCTCCCGTACCTATTGTTCAATTAGGCCCTTAGTGATAGTCGATTATCGATATGTGATCTCGGCATCAGAAGGAGAGTGCTGCTTTCTGAAACCGCGTCGTGTTGGCTACATCGGCGATAACTGTTTTCTGAATGAACTTCAGTGTCTGAGGCTTTGAATACAAGATTTCAATTATAATGATGGTCTTGACTGGCTGTAACACTGAGTTTGGAATTGGATGTTTGAAAAAAAAATAAGAGAGCGTTTCTACAACTGCATATCTGTGGAATCTGAACTTTACTGGACTTTTGCTCAGGATAAAGACTTTTGTGTAAATGACATTTGGTCCTTTCAGCCTTAAAATCTTGGCACGTTGGGTGGCCGTCCTTTCCTTTATCCTTTGAGCACCGTGGAAACTAGAACTGCGTTAACCTGTTCACGACCATGCCAGAGTTGGGCCCTGCCACTTTTACTTTGATTGCCATAATGTATTGGATTAGGCTCTGGGCTACAGATTATTTGGCCCCGTATAGAGACCACCTCCAGGACATAGGGGTCCATTTTTGGCTTCTAAGATCCCCTGGGTCTCCCTTGCAAAAACCTAGTTGATTAGGTTAGGGTTAGCTGAAGTTTGGCTGAACCCCGCCTCCATACCTAAATGTCCCCAGGAATCCGTTAAACTGCTGTTCTCTGTAATAGAATATTGTCTGGTAGTTTGGATGATTTATACTTGTCCCACAAATGTGCACCACATGTTGTGGAAGATGTAGATTATATTAATGTCTCTTTGAACAAGATACCTGTTTACTAATTTTTGTCTAGGGACCTTGGCGTTTGCATCGTTTTGCTTGCTGATGGCGCAAAAACGATGACATTTCAAATAACCTATGCCCCTTGGACTGGCAAACTGTGGAACATGAAGAACATGTTTTATTCTTTTGCCATGCAAATGCAAAGCAGCTCCTTGAGATTGATAATCGTCATACAGCCCTGAAAGTCTGAGTATCATGGTATCTTCAGTCTCCAATTTGTACGCTCAATGTGGCACATGAGAGCTAAGGTTCGGTCAAATATCCTTCCCCAACGGCGATCTCCGTTGATTTCATGTTTTCATCTTTTTAGAGACTTTATTCCATGCGCTTTGTTTCCCCCCATCAGATACTGCGTGAGCACCCCAAACGAGTATGTCCTGCTGGGTACCATGGCGGGCATAGCGTCCCTGCTAGAGCTTAGTTTTAGGTTCTTTCCGAGGTCTTTGCTTCTTGGGAAATTGTTCTATCACGGAGGAACTCTAAAGTGCGCTAACATCAACGGATGCATCATTATCTTATCTTCTGTCACTTGTTTGACATGGCCTGTGTATTTATCCCTGGCAAATGTCAGAGTAAAGCTACTTTTTAGTGATTTACTGAAAACGGATGCAATATGATCTGAATGTATTTGTACTGTAAGGAACAGTGCGCTTCTCTTACTCCTCACGTCATGTGTATATCACCGAGACGTTTGCTACTGTGCACTCTTATGGTTCTCGGGACCCAAATAAAGTTTGATGAATAAATCGAAGCAATTTCACTCACCCGTGAATAGGCCTTGGCAGAGTCAACGAATTGGTAAGTGTCAAGTCTACCAACTCGGGCAGGGAGCTCGTCAGGGGGACCAGCGAGGTCCTCAAGAACAGTTCCCTTCACAGGAGAAGCCGTCCTCCAGCAAGGAGCTCGTCAGGGAGACCTGCGAGGTCCTCAAGAACAGTTCCTTTCACAGGAGAAGCCGTCCTTCGGCAAGGAGCTCGACCAGGAGACATGCAAGGTCCTCAAGAACAGTTCCCTTCACAGGAAAAGCAGTCCTTCAGCAAGGAGCTCGTCAGGGGGACCAGCGAGGTCTTCAAGAACAGTTCCTTTCACAGGAGAAGCAGTCCTTCAGCAAGGAGCTCGTCAGGGGGACCTGCAAGGTCCTCAAGAACAGTTCCCTTCACAGGAAAAGCAGTCCTTCAGCAAGGAGCTCGTCAGGGGGACCAGCGAAGTCTTCAAGAACAGTTCCTTTCACAGGAGAAGCCGTCCTCCAGCAAGGAGCTCGTCAGGGAGACCTGCGAGGTCCTCAAGAACAGTTCCCTTCACAGGAAAAGCAGTCCTTCAGCAAGGAGCTCGTCAGGGGGACCAGCGAGGTCTTCAAGAACAGTTCCTTTCACAGGAGAAGCAGTCCTTCAGCAAGGAGCTCGTCAGGGGGACCTGCAAGGTCCTCAAGAACAGTTTCCTTCACAGGAAAAGCAGTCCTTCAGCAAGGAGCTCGTCAGGGGGACCTGCAAGGTCCTCAAGAACAGTTCCCTTCACAGGAGAAGCAGTCCTTCAGCAGGGAGCTCGTCCAGGAGACATGCAAGGTCCTCAAGAACAGTTCCTTTCACAGGAGAAGCAGTCCTTCGGCAAGGAGCTCGTCCAGGAGACCTTCAAGGTCCTCAAGAACAGTTCCTTTCACAGGAGAAGCGGTCCTTCAGCAAGGAGCTCGTCCAGAAGACCTGCAAGGTCCTCAAGAACAGTTCATTTCACAGGAGAAGCAGTCCTTCGGCAAGGAGCTCGTCCAGGAGACCTTCAAGGTCCTCAAGAACAGTTCCTTTCACAGGAGAAGCAGTCCTTCAGCAAGGAGCTCGTCAGGGGGACCAGCGAGGTCTTCAAGAACAGTTCCCTTCACAATCAGATGACCCAATAAATTCCTTAGTTACATAAGCAATTGCCCACCACCAACAATAAAACATCATGCCCTCTGATACCCAATGGCAGCCTACATTGTAAACCTAATCCCTGTTAATGTGCTGAAAGCGGATGTTCAATTCTGATACTCACTGGCAGCCTACAGAGTAGACATAGCCCCTTTTAAAGTGTGCTAAAAACGAAAGTTCGATGCTCCCTCAAATATAGAATTGACTATTAAAAAACTATTTAAAACCCGGATGGGGCATCTCCCTTATAAGTAATATGTCAGCTTAAGTCTAATAATTAAGAACCTAAGAGCGACTTAAGCACCCACCACATAGAAAACAGGAAGCTCGAAACAGCAAATACAATTGGCTCTTGAGTGTTATATTTCAGGAGCCTTAATGCGTCTTCACAATGCTTTGTCCCCAAATTTCTGCACAATTGGTTCAGCCATCTATGTCTGGCTTTTTTTGTAGCCCGGCCCCAAAAAAATACGTGAAGTTCTGTCTGTGCCTCATCACTGCAGGCCGTACACCCTAAAGGAGAGGGGCCTGCCCATTTGTAGGAAATGAGCGCCGGTGGAGAGGCCCGCGTCTAAATTGAACGTATGGTTTCCTTGCTGGTGCAGGTTGAATATCCTCCAGGAAAGACTCAAGAATATAATGAACTTTGATTCTCATAAAGATAACAGTTGGAGAACCTACTGCTGAGCTTTCCTGTAGATGAGCAAATTTGCCTTCCCTAAAACTCCTGGCCAGTTCTTCCTTGTAATTGTAGGACATGCTACCTCTGGGTTACTCCATAAACTCTTTCTCCCAATTCTACAGAGTGTTTCCCTAATGTGTGCAAACCATGCTAATTTCCCAGTAGACCATTACCTCTTTTAGCTCCGACCTGTGTGCAGCCAATTCCGGGGTCACCCATAGTCGATGCCGAAAGGTTAGTGGTCTGAGACCTATTTCCTGTGCAATCTGCTCACCCCTAGGTCCAAACGCAGAGGAAAAAGTGGAGTGCTAGGGGGAGGCTGAAAAGCTGCCTAATAAAGTTGTTCTCCGACTTTGTGATATTTCTTGAAGAACAATGCCCCCAAAGTTCGGCCCCATACAATGCAGCACCCCTTGTTTGCACTTTATAAATTTCCACTATTGGACCAACGGGTTTATGAAAAGATTTCCGAAATAACTTTGCCAACCTCCCTGTAGTCTGAACTATCTTGAGGCTTGTTTTATGTATTTGTGGTCCCCATTCAATTTTCTTCTGTTAGGGTAACCCCTAGATATTCAAATACCGGTACCCTCTCGAGTGGGATACCATTTAGACAAGTATTCGGGCACGTTGAACTTACAGGGTTGAAGACCATGTATTTAGTTTTCTGAACGTTAATCTCCAGCCCCCTGTACTTGCAAAAGGCTCAAAGCAAACGAGAATCCTCTGAATGCCTGTTGGTGACTTACAGAGCCGGAGGGTATCGTCCGCAAACATCATTGCCGATACTTTGTTGTGCGCTAATTTCGGGGCATCAATGTCCTTCTCGTTCAGTTTGTCAACCAATGCATTGATGGATAGACAGAACAAGGTAGGGGCTAGCACACAGCCCTGTCTGACTCCTCTATTAACTATAAGTTAATATTCTAATTTAATTATAACACTCTAATTTGGGCATAATTGACTTCATGCAATCTCCTAAGCATGTGCAAGAGATAAGTAGTGATCCCGATGTCACTTAATACAGACCTTAGTTTAGCCCTGGATACCAGATCAAATGCGTTTTTTAAATCAACAAATATTAGGTAGAGACAGCCACCCTCGATGGACACCGTTTTCCAATAAAGAAGTTGGAGACTAAATATTTAATCAATGGTGGAGGTGTTGTTCCTGAAACCAGCTTGAAATGAACTCCGAATATTATGTTCGTCCATCCAGTCCTGGAGACGTGCCAACAGGACTGGGCAGACATTTTCTGAGTTACATCAATTAAACTGATGGGTCTGTATTTAACGGGCAAAAGAGGTGAACCCTTTTTGAACACTGGGAGAATTTCAGCTCCAGCCAATGATACGGGGAATGCCATTCCCTGCATTCTAGCATTAAATAAAACCCACAGGTAGGGCCCACAGATTGTTGATACTTCACGAAATAGGTCCCCTGGTATCTTGTCCAGCCCAGGTGCTTTGGATGGGGCTATTTTGCTTGTAGCACCATATATTTTGGTCAGGGTTATCTCCGGGGTCGCTCTAGGTATATTCAGCTGTAGGCTCTTTGCTTGAACTGTGGTGGTGTGCTCGTCCTCCGGTATGGTGTATAGGGCCTGAAAATGTCCCTTCAGATGTCTGCAGCAACATTAGGCTCAAAAGCCTGTTTCCCTTAACTCCAGCCTGTATCGACTAGATTCCATAAAGGCCTTCATATCCTTAGTTTATAGGGCCCTTCTCAGAAAATCCGATTTGTTCATCTCTCAAGTTTTGTTTACTAAAGCAATGGTTTCTCCGTGTAGTGCCCTCTTTATTTTAATTTGAGTGCGGACTCTAGATTTGACGGCATCAGTCAGTGCCAGTTTGGCCTCCCGACAGCTATTATCAAACCAAGTTTGCTTGGCCTTTTTTTTTTTGCCACTCAAAAATCCTGTTCGTAAAAATATATCGGCCAGTTTGAATGTCAGTGCTTCATGGATCTCTGCAACCCCGGTTAAAGAAATAGGAGTACCTTCTATAGTTATAAACTTGTTCCCTTCCAGTATGGTCGGGATGATAGTCTCATATAAAGAGGCCAATCTCCCTGGAGATTGTTTGATTACCGGCCACCATATTCTTCTCTTATTACTAGTTTGAGATTATCCCAGGAGCCGACAACTCCACCTCCATAATAAGAGCGCTGTGATCACTCATGTCGAGGCAGGACAGCAAAGTCGACCACCCTATGCCACATCCTGGTTTCTACCATGATGTAATCTAAAATGGAGGATTGGCCAACTCTATTAAATGTTTGCTTCCCTGGAGAATCGGATTTAGTACAACCATTACAGGCTCTTAAGCAATAGTTTAGAGTGAGGGATTTAATCTGGAAGGCAGTGAAGTCCAGGCCTTGATAGGCGAAATGTTTGACTCAGGATTGCCCAGTGCAGATCTTCTTCACAAGGGGTTAATCCGTTGCGATCAATCAAGAGCTCAAATTGACAATTAAAATTACCCCCAATAACCATCAGGGCTTTTTTAGTAATAGAGAAAAAAGGGCCAATTGGTCAATGGTCGAACATTCTTCACCAATGCTTACAGGTCTGGAATAGACCTTGGTCGGTGCTTTTTTGAACTTTGGGGCAAAAGTAAGTAGAATACACTGGATATCATTGGGGAAAGACTCCAGCTGCTTAACCGTGCAACCCGGATGTGTGCCTACCCATTTACCGAGACCCAGATGTGTGCCTACCCATATACAGAGAGCCAGATGTGTGCCAACCCATGTACCTTGACCACCAGACGGCTTACCCTTTCCCCTAGTAGTGGTGGCTATTCTGAAGGACGCAAACCCCATTCGCAATGCATCCTCCCTAGCCCATGATTCCTGGAACATACATACATCATGTTGGTCCACAAAGGACCCCCAATCAGGGAAGTTCATTTTATTTTTAAGGCCATCTACGTTCCAGAATAATACCCTCAATATAGTCGGTGCCTTATTTTTGTCTGGGTTAGCTATCTGGATATCAATATTACGTGACCGTTTCTCCCTCTGTGGGGTCACGGGAGCCCATGGAATGTAGAAGTATCCAAGCGGCGCTCCAAGACCCCGCCAGGTATTTGTGCGCTCAATAAGTTAAATTAACAACCAGGAGCCTGGTGAACACGCCCGCATCTCGTTTGGAATGATTCCTGTGCAATAGGCTGTGGAAAAACATTGAATTTCTAAAGTTGATCACTACACAGTCTCCTTGCAGGTCTTTTTGGCTGGTGCCTACCCAGCTGACCCTACGACTCATTGGAATCTACCCTGCCTTTTCATAGGCAGACTGCCTGTGTCTGGCCACCAGAATGAACATTGGTCTGTAGTTCACACTGGGATTCCCTCCGGCCTATTTTAATCTCATGCACACCTGTTAGTACAATCACGTATGGGGATGATGCAAGGGGTAAATTGATGACCGGAAGATCCCAACCCCTTCCCTTCTTAGGCCCTAGTGTGTGCATACAATGACTCTTAATAGCCATGTTAGATAGTGCCGGATCACCACCCTTCTCCATGTGGTTGCCGGTGTTAATGGAGAGGGTGTTGATTTAGCGTTGGTGCAGGCATTGTGTTGGCACTGACTGTCTGTCAGCTTGCATCTAACCCCCCAACTGTGACTAATGGACCTTTCACTGTACTGTCCGTCCCTATTTTCACAAAGCTCAACCAACTTATCTGCACGAGCTACCAAGGGGGTGGGGGGGGGGGGGTGCTCTTCTTTCACAATAGATCTGATCCGGTCCTGCACACACACCAACCAATTTGCCACCCATGCAGGATATTCCATATCCCCTCGTGGACTACCAGTGTGACCAGAGTCCAGGTCTGAGTCATCAGGGTGCAAGGTATTTTTGGGGGTTCCATCATTAAACTTCTTCCCTTTGGCACCCGCCCTGGTAATTTGTTTGATTTTGCCAATCTTGGCGGGCCTGTAATGTTGCCCCCTTCCGCGGGCACACTTTGGGTACGGCTCCTGCCTCTGTACATGCAGCATCTGGGGACAACATGTAAATGGTTTCTGTGACAAGTGTATCTGGGGGGAGGGCGAGCTGGTCAGAGAACAGCGAAGATCTGCGGTGCAGGACAACCATCCTTCAGTAAGTTCTGTCTCGGTTGCCACCAATCCTAAAGCCCTCTGTAACATCCTGTCATTTGAAGTGGGTGGCAGAGATGAAGATAGTGCCAGGGACTGCGCTTGCTGTTTGTTGTGGCAGACCAGTTTCACCATTGATGATTGGTGTTGGCAAAGGCCAGAGGGCGCCCCACAATATTAAACGGGAGCACAGCCAAAATAAAAAGGTAGATATGGAGGGCGAGGCGCTAAATATAAAGCAGGATTAAAAACCACCAGTGAATCTTCCCCAACCAGTGTTATCGCCCCCACTGCAAATAATCCGGGTCTAGGACCTTGGGAGCCTTTGGGTAGTTTTTGGTTGTCCCTAAAAGGGACTTGAGGTCTCAGCATAGATCTCTCCAAAGACGAGTACAAGGAGTTAAGAGGGGTGGCCCAGTCCAGCCTCCTCTGATCTCTTATGGGCGCAGACGGGCCTGGTCTTTGCCTGGGCGCTCGCCCAGGTGCATCTCGCGCAGCGGGAGCTCCAGGGAGCTTCAGTGCATGCCTTAGGGCGTGGAGGTGCGTTGGCGGCATCTGCCACGAATGATGCTGGGGCTTGTGGTCCTGCCCCACGTCCTCACGATCACCGGGCGTCCACCTCTGCGGGGTCCCCAGGGAGCTTCAGTGCATGCCTCAGGGCATGGAGGTGCGTTGGCGGCATCTGCCACGAATGATGCTGGGGCTTGTGGTCCTCCCTCACGATCACCGGGCGTCCAGCTCTGCGGGGTCCCCAGGGAGCTTCAGTGCACGCCTCAGGGCATGGAGGTGGGTTGGCGGCATCTGCCACGAATGATGCTGGGGCTTGTGGTCCTCCCCCACGTCCTCACGATCACCGGGTGTCCAGCTCTGCGGGGTCCCCAGGGAGCTTCAGTGCACGCCTCAGGGCATGGAGGTGGGTTGGCGGCATCTGCCACGAATGATGCTGGGGCTTGTGGTCCTCCCCCACGTCCTCACGATCACCGGGCGTCCAGCTCTGCGGGGTCCCCAGGGAGCTTCAGGGCATGGAGGTGCGTTGGCGGCATCTGCCACGAATGATGCTGGGGCTTGTGGTCCTCCCCCCACGTCCTCACAATCACCGGGCGTCCAGCTCTGCGGGGTCCCCAGGGAGCTTCAGTGCACGCCTCAGGGCATGGAGGTGGGTTGGCGGCATCTGCCACGAATGATGCTGGGGCTTGTGGTCCTCCCCCACGTCCTCACGATCACCGGGCGTCCAGCTCTGCGGGGTCCCCAGGGAGCTTCAGTGCATGCCTCAGGGCATGGAGGTGCGTTGGCGGCATCTGCCACGAATGATGCTGGGGCTTGTGGTCCTCCCCCCACGTCCTCACAATCACCGGGCGTCCAGCTCTGCGGGGTCCCCAGGGAGCTTCAGTGCACGCATCAGGGCGTGGAGGTGCGTTGGCGGCATCTGCCACGAATGATGCTGGGGCTTGTGGTCCTCCCCCACGTCCTCACGATCACCGGGCGTCCAGCTCTGCGGGGTCCCCAGGGAGCTTCAGTGCATGCCTCAGGGCGTGGAGGTGCGTTGGCGGCATCTGCCACGAGTGTTGCTGGGGCTTGTGGTCCTGCCCCCACGTCCTCCCCATCACCGGGCGTCCAGCTCTGCGGGGTCCCCAGGGAGCTTCAGAGCATGCCTCAGGGCATGGAGGTGCATTGGCGGCATCTGCCACGAATGATGCTGGGGCTTGTGGTCCTCCCCCACGTCCTCACGATCACCGGGCGTCCAGCTCTGCGGGGTCCCCAGGGAGCTTCAGTGCATGCCTCAGGGCATGGAGGTGCGTTGGCGGCATCTGCCACGAATGATGCTGGGGCTTGTGGTCCTGCCCCACGTCCTCACGATCACCGGGCGTCCAGCTCTGCGGGGTCCCCAGGGAGCTTCAGTGCATGCCTCAGGGCATGGAGGCGCGTTGGCGGCATCTGCCACGAATGATGCTGGGGCTTGTGGTCCTGCCCCCACGTCCTCACGATCACCGGGCATCCAGCTCTGCAGGGTCCCCAGTGAGCTTCAGTGCATGCGTCAGGGCGTGGAGGTGCGTTGGCGGCATCTGCCACGAGTGTTGCTGGGGCTTGTGGTCCTGCCCCCACGTCCTCACGATCACCGGGCGTCCAGCTCTGCGGGGTCCCCAGGGAGCTTCAGTGCATGCGTCAGGGCGTGGAGGTGCGTTGGCGGCATCTGCCACGAGTGTTGCTGGGGCTTGTGGTCCTGCCCCCACGTCCTCGCGATCACCGGGCGTCCAGCTCTGCGGGGTCCCCAGGGAGCTTCAGTGCATGCCTCAGGGCGTGGAGGTGCATTGGTGGCATCTGCCACGAGTGTTGCTGGGGCTTGTGGTCCTGCCCCCACGTCCTCACGATCACTGGGCGTCCAGCTCTGCGGGGTCCCCAGGGAGCTTCAGTGCACGCCTCAGGGCGTGGAGGTGCGTTGGCGGCATCTGCCACGAGTGTTGCTGGGGCTTGTGGTCCTGCCCCACGTCCTACGATCACCGGGCGTCCAGCTCTGCGGGGTCCCCAGGGAGCTTCAGTGCACGCCTCAGGGCGTGGAGGTGCGTTGGCGGCATCTGCCACGAATGATGCTGGGGCTTGTGGTCCTGCCCCACGTCCTCACGATCACCGGGCGTCCAGCTCTGCGGGGTCCCCAGGGAGCTTCAGTGCATGCCTCAGGGCATGGAGGTGGGTTGGCGGCATCTGCCACGAGTGTTGCTGGGGCTTGTGGTCCTGCCCCACGTCCTCACGATCACCGGGCGTCCAGCTCTGCGGGGTCCCCAGGGAGCTTCAGTGATTGCCTCAGGGCATGGAGGTGGGTTGGCGGCATCTGCCACGAATGATGCTGGGGCTTGTGGTCCTGCCCCCACCTCCTCATGATCAACGTGACGCATTCATTGTCATGCCCAGTGAGAAGCGTGAGTGATTTGCCCAGAATTACAAACTGCTCAGTGG
Source organism: Triturus cristatus (assembly GCF_964204655.1). Lineage (NCBI taxonomy): Eukaryota > Metazoa > Chordata > Amphibia > Caudata > Salamandridae > Triturus > Triturus cristatus. Next base: position 11,541,359 of record NC_140589.1, on the reverse strand, counting down.
ATCCAGGGATTCGAACCTGGTTACCCAGTTCCCCTGTTGCCAGCTTTGGCCACTACGCCACATTCTCGCTTCACTTCAAAGCTCCTTAACTGTATCTCACTATCACTCCCACATTTGTTCAGCAGGACCCTGTCAACACCGAACAAGCATTGGCAAAGTCAATACGTCTCAGCAATGCCCGAGCTGTTGACCTGTTCACCTGTTCAATGTGAATGTCTCTTAGCCATTTTGTCTAGCAGCACATTTGCTGTTCAGATGGCTGAAAGTCACTGAAAAAAGCGCTATGATGCGGTTAGCGCAGGTCACGTTATAAGTTGTTTTTTTGTTTTAGGAGGGGCAGGACAATAAACTCAACATGGGGGGCGGTGGGTGAAGAAACTCTCTGCTCAACATCCTGTGATTCTGGACAGCAGATATGCTGCTAGACAACATGGCTAAAAGACATTCACATTAACTAGGCGGCCAATGCCAAGACCTATTGGCTTTGTCAATTCTTGTTAACCTCTGTCATAGGATTTGGGCACAAAGGCTCACTCATTTTAAAGTTCTGCTGCTCTGCTTGATTCGCCCCTTGGCCTACATCGGTTTGGTGTGTAGTGCTGCACAGCGCATCATTGGTGTATCTTGGCCGGGTGTTTGTGTGCGTAGGAAGGGTACACTTTAGGGATAATGCGTTACTGTGCAGTGTGTGCATGGTTAAATGTATTTATGCCTATGAGTGGTACTGTACATGAAGGATACAGTACTGTGGAATATGCTGTATAAATGTACTGGGTGTACATATGCTTGTGACTGGTACATCACGTGGAGGACCCTGGTTTTATTTTGGGAGACCCAGGCCTGCTTGATAAAGACATGAGATGGAGGAAATCCCCACAGACTAAGTTGTGTATTGCTGCTTTCCTGTAAGCTGGGTGGGACACAATGGAGATGGGAGAGCCAGGCTTCCCCCGTACAATTCAAAGGGCACCCTTTGGGTCCGAGAGGTCACTGGGAAGAAGCCTGGGCACATCTCACGCAGGAACCATAAAGAGTAGGCTCAAGAGCTGGAGATTAACCTTTTGATGCACATACCACTGTGCCTGAGATCCAGGTGTGCACGCTAGTCACTCCCATGGCCTGTGCTGTGGGAGCTATCTGCTTTGGAGTCGCTCCTTCTGTGGCAGACTGCATTGAAGAGGTAGAAGAGCAGAGCGGTGTACACTTGCAAAGAAGCAGATAAAAACATGAGCTTGAAAGACTCCGACTCGAAGTTGGTGTCTGGAATTGGACTGTAAGGAACAGCAGCCAGTCACTCTCTGAGCAGAGGAAGCTCTGCTAGTCTCCCTGCTGGTTGAGGGGACATCACCCAGGGAATCCATGACCACCTGCTCTAGAGCACTGTTGCCTGCTTGCCACGACCAGTATGTGCTTTGAGGAAGAGGAGACAGTTTCCTGGGTGCAGGACAAAGTTGGCAACCCCTGTATTCAGGGGATGGCTGCCATGAAATGAGCCATGGTGAGCGCTGTGCCGATCAGGCCAGCGTCCGTGTGCAGCTATGGTGAGCGCAGTGCGCCAATCAGGCCAGCTCTCATGTGCAGATAAAATGGTATTCTATGGGAATTCATTATTACAAAAGTACTTTCCATGTGGAAATATTAATTAGTCACTGGTGATGTATTTGATTAAACAAAACATTATTCAGATTTTTTTTTAACGTGCATAGTAATCTTCACTCCGGGTACATGTACCTGAAGTGTGCATAATAAAACACTTATGACATACAGTATACATATATTACACAAAATGAAGAAACAAAAAAGAACAAAAGATATTTATACTGTGGTGTATAAATTCTGAATTTACAATTTGTGATCCAACTAGAAACATTTTTCAGTCTTCTAGTTGTTTGTACATACTGTGTGGCTCTGCATCTTAATTTTTGCAGTCCAAATAGGAGGTAGTCTATAAAGGGAACACCCACGGAGGACAAATTTGTCCTCCGTTTACTAGTCTATAGAATTATATTTTGGGAGGTTTACAAATTGATAAAAGACTCTTCTAACTGGCGGTGACGACACGTTTCGGCCCTTTAAGATTCAGAGCCTCATCGGGACAGTGGAAGAATGAACAACCTGAAAAAACATCTGGGCAGAGCCGAAGCAAAAGTAGGGGAGCCACCCCTGGCCCAGGTGGGGGTTGTGATGGAACTGGCTTGTAGCATACCTGGACGCCGGGTGGGTCCCAAGGCAGACGCAGGAAGTCGCTGTCTCTAAGTATGCATCGGCAACAATGAGTTGAAAGCAATGGAAAGGTACTGAGCCTTCAAACTGGTCCTGATTTTTATTTCCTTTGGTATCTCGGAAAGGGAAGGCAGCTAAGTTGGCGGTGTGTCGTTCTGCGTTTTTCCTTTGGAAGGACATGTGCAGTATGACACACCATCACGACCCCTCTGAGTGCTGCCAGGGGACTGTGGGGCCCTCACACACCCTGTGCTGTCAGGGCCTGCTTGGCCCCCATACACCCTGTGTTGTTGGGGCCTGCAGAGCCCACACATACCCTGTGCTATTGGTATCTGTGGGAGCCTCAGACAGCCTGTGCTGTCTGGACCAGCGCGACCCTCAGGCACCATGTGCTGCCAGGGCCTGAAGCCCCACACACCCTATGCTCCCATGCCCCCATACACCCTGTGCTGTCTGGGCCTGCAGGGCCCCCACACACCCTGTGATGTCAGGACCTGTGGGACCCTCAAACAGCCTGTGCTGTAAGGACCAGCGGGACCCTGAGACAGCCTTTGCTTTCAGGGACCGTAGAACCTCTGGCACCGTGTGCTGTCTGGTCCTGCGGGGCCCTCCACACCCTTTACTGTCAGGACCTGCGGGGCACTCAGACAGCATGTGCAGGTTCCTTAGGCACCGTGTGCTTTCATGGCCTGCGGGCCCCCCATGCACCCTGTACTGCCAAGGCCTGCTGGGCCCCCCATGCACCCTGTTCGGTCAGGGCCTGCGGGGCCCCCCATGCAGCCTGTGCGGTCAGGGCCTGCGGGGCCCCCCATGCAGCCTGTACTGTCAGGGCCTGCGGGGCCCCCCACGCAGCCTGTGCGGTCAGGGCCTGCGGGGCCCCCCACGCAGCCTGTGCGGTCAGGGCCTGCGGGGCCCCCCATGCAGCCTGTGCGGTCAGGGCCTGCGGGGCCCCCCATGCAGCCTGTGCGGTCAGGGCCTGCGGGGCCCCCCATGCAGCCTGTGCGGTCAGGGCCTGCTGGGCCCCCATGCAGCCTGTGCGGTCCGGGCCTGCGGGGCCCCCATGCAGCCTGTGCGGTCAGGGCCTGCGGGGCCCCCCATGCAGCCTGTGCTGTCAGGGCCTGTGGGGCCCCCCATGCAGCCTGTGCTGTCAGTGCCTGTGGGGCCCCTCACACTGTGCTGTCAGGGACTCCGGGACTGTAAGACCTGGGGTCTCCAGGCCCTAAGGGGGTAACGTGACACGAGCGGCTGGGCACCCAAAGACTTGTGTGTAAAGCGACCATACAACACACGCATCCTCTGAAGCAAGGAACGCACACAATAAGGGACGCCACACTGTAGAGATTTATGCAAATAACTCAAGTTTATCCAAGCAGTTCAAGATAAATGCAGTTCATGGGATAACAAGGCAATTCCTAAGATATAGATGCACTTCAGGAGATATAAATGCAGTTAATGAGATGACAATGGCAATTCACTTATGTCAGCGTTTGATCCGCCAGCACCATATTCACCAGTATGATATTCACCAGTAGGTTATTCACCAGTATGTTTCTTGCAGGCTCTAGGCCACCCTTGTATATCTTACTCCCCGTGGTAGGGTTTGGGGGATTGTAGCGCCACTCCCGGGGGCGTGCAGGGACCCAGGGCAGATCTCGCGGGCCTACCGCTACCTTGGTTACCTGTAGCGCCTCAGTGGCGATCACCGCGCTCTACGCGCTCAGCGGGCCTCGTACACCTCGGGACAAATCTGACGAACACCTTCAGAGCAGAGCATTAGAACATAGCGCCACTCGTAACCAGCACGCAGTGCATACTTCAGAGCAGAGCATTAGAACATAGCGCCACTTGTAACCAGTAAGCAGTGAATACTTCAGCACTGAGCATTAGAACATAACGCTTCTCGTAATCAGTAAGCAGTGAATACTTCAGCACTGAGCATTAGAACATAACGCTACTCGTAATAAATAGCAATGAACACTTCAGAACGTAGCATTTAGAACATAGCGCTACTTGTAATCAATAGCAATGAATACTTCAGAACGGAGCATTTAGAACATAGCGCTACTTGTAATCAATAGCAATGAATACTTCAGAACGGAGCAGTTCACGGAGCACAACGATTCTTACGGAGCGAGCCTCTCGCACTCCGGGGCATTTCGTGGGGCACAGCGCTCCTTGACAGTCTTGCAGAAAAGGGGGGCAATCCCTCGGAGGGGTCACAGTTCTGGGTTAACGGGGGACTCCCACGGAGGGGGAACCAGGGTCTCAGGGTGCGGTGCTGCTCCCGGTCGATAGGGGGCGCACCGGGGTCCTTTCCCAAGCCTCCCGACTTACCTTGATCACGACGTCTTGCGGCGTCTAACCCAGCTCCGGTCTCCGCAGTTGATCCTTCCACGACGGGGGCATGCCACGGCCTCACGCACCTCTCTCAGCAGCTGCGACGGCAGCGACGGGGCCCCGGACTTCTCCTCGGGCCCCGCGACGATGAGGGGCACTCTTCCGGCCTCCGGGCCGCAGCGGTGAGCGCGCTTCAGCCTCCACGTCACATGGGGGGGGGCTCAAATTAAGCAGGGAAGCTCCGCGCTCAACAGAGCACGCTGCCGGGGATCCCAGGCCAGGTCAGGGAGCGCAGGGGTCACAGCGCTAAGACCTGGTTGATCCTCAGCGATACCACAATCGGTTAGGCATGTAGTTTCGATGTTCAGTCTTGACACGAAGTTACAGCATTCAGTTTCAGTATTCAGTTGTTCTATAAAGTCTTAATGGCGCAGATGTCTCTGGCGCCCTTGGGGGTTCTGTTCCTTGGGGGTAGGGAATGAGTTGGCGACTAGGTCCTTCCTAGTCAGGCTGGGCAGAGGTTCCCTGGGTCCTCCTACTGCTGGGCAAGATCAGTGGGTTTCACAGGATCCCTCACTCACTTAAGAGGCAGCGCCTAAATCCTGTCACTCTCAGAGGCATAAGTCCCTGGCTAGGCCCTACCGCCTACACTCCTGCGTGGATTCTCCAGCTCTGCTTTACCCCACTGGCCAACTGACTAGAGAAAGTTCCCCCCCTCACTTAAGTAGCCCTAGGTCAGGTGACCTCTAGCCAAGGCGGCAAAAGTAAAACCACACCTCCCTTCTAGAAGGTTCCAGCACATTCCAGGAGCTTCCCCATTCTACCTATGGGACAGAAAAGGCGGGCTGGTGTCGCAACATTGTTGTGGGGTTCCAGCCAGCTCCTGGCAGCTAGGGTGCTACTAATAAAGACCACTCTGCAGTAGCAGGGGTCTGTGGCAGCCATCTTGGGAGAAGGGAGCACCTGCACCTTAACACTGGTTATCTGTATTAAAAAAATCGAAAAAATTCAGGGAAAAAAGGTCAAGTCCAACAGGGGCCCTCACACATGCTGTGCTGTCGGGGCCTGTGGGGCCCCCACACACTCTGTGCTGTCAGGGCCTCATGCACCCTGAGCTGTCAGGGACGCCGCTGGTAGACACCACAGCACTCCTCCCACAGCACTAGCCTGCTGCAACTGGCAGACACCACGGAACTCCTCCCACAGCACTGGCCTGCTGGAAATGGCAGACACCACAGCACTCCTCCCACAGCACTGGCCTCTGCAGCTACCACAGCACCCCTCCACAGCACTGGCCTGCTGCACCTGGCATCAACCACAGCACTCCTCCCGTGGTACTAGCCTCTGCAGACACCACAGCACTCCTTCCACAGCACTTGACTCTGCAGCTGCAGACACCACATCGCTCCTCCCATGGCAGTGGCCTGCTGCAGCTTGCATACCCCCTGTGAGTGCTACCAGTGCAGTCTACTTCAGGACCCAAAAGCAAACACACTACAATTTCCATAGATTGAAATCGAAACAGAGGGCAGATTGTGAGAATTACCACCCCACACTCTCCTAGAATCCTTTTAAGCGACTGAACCAGACACAGAGCTTGCACCTGAACCCCAGGCTTCCTCACGGAACATTCAGTGACATGACTTCTGTACATGATGCTCCAGGATTTAAGTGACATGTAGAAGATGGGACCAACTCCACCCTCCTCCCCCCAGCTGTTTTTATTGCACATGCCCTTCTTTTCTTCCTCAGGGTAGACTTTAATGCCCCAGCCCTTGCAATCCTGCTAATGTGGAGCGATCACTGCATCCCCAGCGACCACTTTTGTTGTATCTTACCAGACGTAGCCGAGTTGTATTTTAAGTATTTCTTTATTAAGTTCAGGTTGCAGGATGGAGATAATGTACATCAGTATATATGTCTGGGAATCCTTATGTTCTAGACTCTTCAGCTCATACGCCAGCCCCACCAGGAGCAGTCTGCCTGCTGCTCAGCCCATCCTCCAACTGTCACACCTCATCCACACAGGCACCCAGGCATTCCAAGCACCACAGTCACACCAACCCTCACATCAGTTGAGCAGCAGGGAGATGGGCAAGCTGGGATACATATACTAAATAAGCAGGATATAACATATCCCCCCTCCTTTTAAATGAAAAATGAAAAGAATAATGCAAATTGGGAGGAACTATACACAAGAATGTTCAAAAGCAGAAAGTAGTTCAAAACTCAGGGATGCAAATAAAAATACAATATCACAAGAGAGTCTGACCACTTAAGTAACCTGAAAGGAAGAGTAAGTAAATTGACAAGCAATATAACCCATCCTCCCCAGTAAAACAATTTATAATAAAATGTAACCTGTAGCAAAGGGTGGACCGCACCCCTAAACTACGATCGCAACAACAAGGGAACCAAAAGTGTAAAAATGATTCCTAACGTAAGAAACATGAAGTACACACTGAATTGTGACACCCCTCATGTAAAGGGTAAATCACTTGGGACTGTAACCCAAAAAGTCATCCCTTCTGTAAGGGTTTTTTACATAAACCGTGTAAATGGGAGTAACACCCATAACCTTCCCCTGACGTAAGGGTGAGAGACCAATGTATACGTGCAGCACTTGGTGACTTACCGTATAGACAAAACATGTAGCGCATGGCGACTTACACACCGTTAACAGAACATACAAGTAAAGTAGTGTAACTATGAAACAGAAAAGGAGAGAAACCACCCACCAAGAGACTAGAACCTCCCTCAAGTAAGGGAGTGTCAGATGGGTGACCAATACCCACTAACAGATTAGGACCCCCCCCCCCCCCTCCCTTCTGTAAAGAAACCTAGACTTCCAAAGAGATGGGCAACTAATGCCATAACGCAATCCCATATATAAGGGATATGTACAATGTGATGCTGTACTGTAAAATGTCGACATTCCTGATGTGAAAATGATAACATACAAATATAAAGAAAACCACTAACATACAGTGTCGCATGTGGAAATGTTGAATATTTGTCGATTTGCTGTTTCTCCATAAAACATTGACGTAAGAACCATGTAGGACCTTAGCATCACTATTACACATGCAAGTGATGGCTATTACTCCAATATGAACTCAAAATCATGCAAACTCTTTTTCTTTGTCTCTTGTATTAAAAAAAAAAAAAGAAACTGCAATCGGACCAAAACCAGCAAAACCACCTGTGAGCGATGTCTCGCACGACCTGCTTGCAATGATAAACCATGAGAGAGGTGAACACAGGATAGAACACTAAAAATACAAAACACCTCTATGTTCAGACCCTCCAGGATTTCGCGATTTCGCGGTTTGCCGCAAAATCAGCACTTTTGTAAAAGTGCCGCGATTTTTACAAACGGGGCCCCGCAAAATCGGCTAAGCGCACAATTGGACAGTAACTGCTGGTGACTAAGTTTCATGGGGAAAACACTTCTTACACATTTTAAGAGGGTGCCTTTATCATAGCAAACTTGGGCAGAAAGAGGACATCTTGGGAGCTAAACCCAGCGAAGGAACTGCATGGTAATGGCAAAATGACAAATGTAGGTGGCAGGTGAGAGAAGGGCAGGCGGCAAGCTTCCTGGTAACAGAGTTGGCACAAGTAAGGGCCAGGCAGACGAAAGGTGTCGGACATCATGGCGCAAAAGGCAGCACAAGTAGATGAGATGAGGACAAAGGAGTGGGATGGCAGCGAGCACCTTAGGGCAGAACCTGGCGCGGGTAGAAATCAAGAGGGAGGAGGACATTTTGCAGGCATCAAGTGAAGTGACGAGGTAAGACCAGGATATGAGTTGATGAGGTGGCAACTGGATAAAAGCAGGGAGTAGAGGAAATGTAAACAGGAAGGGACCATCTTGGGGGCAAAATAGGATACAGGCAGGTAATTGATGGGCAGCAAGTTGATGGGTACCATGGAAACAAGGGACCAGAACAGGACACTTAGGGGGCAGGCAGTGAACCCAAAGGGGCAGATCAGGTGAAAAGAAGTCATACTCTGGAAACTGTCAGACGGCAAGAAATTGGTGGAGAGAGGACAGAGCAGCAGCAAAATCCATCCATACATGTCCTGTGTAAATGTCTGTCACCCCAGTAGAATAGTAAAAAAAAAACAAGCATTTGCAATGCAATAGGTCTTGCATTTGCACGAGTTTGAGCTATTGGCATTGTAAACGACAAAGCATTTTATTTATGTTTTGGTTTTTAAAACCTAAATAAATGGCATTGTCATTTACAATGACAATAGCTTGAACGCGCGTAAATGCAAGTCGTATTACACTGCAAATGTTATAACGTTGTGCTCCCCCGCCCCCTTCACCCGTGAAAACATAAACAATCGGAGCCCTAGCCAGACCCTCTGGGATTTCGCGATTTGCCTTGAAGTATTACACGGTTGTTTAGTGCCTTTATTATGAGTTTCTCCTCTGCTGCTCCAAGGTGGATTCCACAGGTCATATACTGTGACTGGTTCCATAATTTCAATTTCTTTGGGTATCTCCCTGTCCCTCCAATCTGGACCCCCACAGCATACACCAAGGTAGGTTCCAGAAACCCATTTCCTATGGGATGCCACCAGACCATATTTGATGGGCTTCTCAGAACCTATACTAAAGCAAATGGAGGATTGCATTTCCAAAGGATAACAGCCTTCATCTGTGGGCTGCTTCCTCTGTTCCATTTCCCAGGTTGCCCATTCAAAGTGGAATACTCTGCTAAAACAGTTTCCATTGATGTAAGGCTGAAAATAAATGATTATGAGTAAAATAAAGTGCTGTAAAAATGGCGCTAAACTTCCATATTTGTGCTGCTAAATTTCCATATTTGTGCCGCTAAATTTGCTAATCCATGGTGCAATATCATGGGGGATCTGTATGTTGCTGCCGTTTTTCCCAGAACACTGAGTTTGGGCACGACCTGTAGCAGCAGATTGTCAAAAACATCAATGTCAAAACACAGTGCGCCAAGGCTTGTTGAACACCACATGTACAGCAAACACTGTTTCTTCCCTCTGGCCAGCAAACCTATGCAGCATGCGGTTTGAGCAAACCGAGGCACTGCACGACTCCAGATAAAGGTAATGTGCACGCACTCTAATATGAAATACAAACCTCAGCAAAACGATTTAACCGGCGACGTAGTGAGCATGACTTTATTGTTGGGACAAAAGACATTAAAATCTGAATTAGTCTCACCCTTGATGGCTGATGGACCCATCCACGCGCCCAAAAAAAACTCCCCCCCCCCCCCCCCCCAATATATATCTTGCGTGATACCGTAGGTCTCATGCTCGCGATGCAAACAGCAAACGATGGTCTACACCACAAATGACTCCTGTAAATTGCAGCTCCCATTTCCAGCAAGCAGTACTCCCCTTGTAAGCCTCTGGAGACCGAAGTTGCTGGAGCACTCAGGAGTGCAAGAGAACGAAATAAGCCCTGGGTAGGATTGTCCGCGGTTTAAAACGTGTATGATTGTAAACCTTACAAAACCTGTTGATCCATCCATATGTAGAAAGTAGCCAAATTGAGATGTGGAAGTAGTGAGGCTCTCACCACTTACCCACTTGTATCCATGTCATTTGTAGCAGACCAGTGAAGCCAGTCCAGGCTGGGGCTGTCCGCTGACGAGGACACTGGTGGGGCTGGCACGCTTGGAGCTTCATTGTAGCTGCTATTCTTCGTTTCTGTAGGTTTCCTTAGTTTCTCCTTGTCCATACCATAGACCGGTCCTTTAAATCCAGTAGTATGCTTGCGTCTTAGTCCAGGTCGTCGCCAAAATATGTTGTTTCTTACCAGACGTAGCCGAGTTGTATTTTAAGTATTTCTTTATTAAGTTCAAGTTGCAGGATGGAAATAATGTACATCATGCTTGGTGATCCTTAGGTACAGCCCCACCAGGAGCAGCCTCCCTGCGGCTCAGCTCCTCTTCCAACTGTCACCACTCACCCACACAGGCACCCAAGCCTTCCAAGCATCACAGACACCCCTTTATTCCACTCTCAACACTCACACTGGCTGAGCAGCTAGGAGAAGGGTAACCAGGGTTAGATATACTAAGTAAGCAGGATATAGTACCTTTCCTTCAAATAGGCATACCTCGTCCATAAAGGAAGCAAACATTTCCAAGCCCCTCATGTTGTGGTGATGACAACCTGCGCCTGCCCCCGAAGCTGCAAGCTTCCACTACATCTTCCATTGGCCTGTCTTTGAGTCCCTTCTCAACCTCGAGTTTCCCTGCGAGTTACCAGCTCCTGCCTCGTTTGGTCTTCTGCTCACTGATCATTTGTCAATATTCTTCTTTTTTGACAAGTGTATCCCCCTTGTACTGTGCTTGCTGCCTCTGGCCTAGATTTGTGCTTTTCAATTTTAATATTGGGTTCAGTGCAGGAAGAATCCTCTTCTGATATCTATGGGTTGTCCTGCTCCACCTTACAGGCATCATAAGCGATTCATCAACATTGAGAACGATGGATTATTTACACCTGATGGAACCTGCCCACGCTGGATGCGCAACCGACGCTGGGTGGGCAGCCGACTGTGGACGCGAATGTGATAAAATTCAGGCCTGGAATCGGTGGATGTGAGGGACCTGCCTGTAGCTCGTTTCTTGCTGATAAACTTACCAACATGTTATTAGTCTAGAGGTGCTGGACTGGTTCCTGTTTCTAACTCAAGATGTTTCAGTGTGGTTGGTCTTGTTGTTGGGAGTGAGTGCCTCTTACTTTATGAAACATAGATTCTTGGGGATCACGAAGCATAGCTTCTTAGGGCTCACGAAGCATAGATTCTTAGGGCTCACAAAGCATAGATTCTTAGGGCTCAGAAAGCATAGATTCTTAGGGCTCACGAAGCATAGATTCTTAGGGATCACAAAGCATAGATTCTTAGGGCTCACAAAACAGATTCTTAGGGCTCATGAAGCATAGATTCTTAGGTAGGGCTCACAAAGCATAGATTCTTAGGGATCACGAAGCATAGATTGTTAGGGCTCACGAAGCATAGATTGTTGGGTATCATGAAGCATAGATTCTTAGGTAGGGCTCACGAAGCATAGATTCTTAGGTAGGGCTCACAAAGCATAGATTCTTAGGGATCACGAAGCATAGATTGTTAGGGCTCACGAAGCATAGATTGTTGGGTATCATGAAGCATAGATTCTTAGGGATCATGAAGCATAGATTCTTAGGTAGGGCTCACAAAGCATAGATTCTTAGGGATTGCAAAGCCTAGATTCTTAGGGCTTGCGAAGCATTGATTCTTAGGGCTTGCGAAGCATAGATTCTTAGATATCCTGAAGCATAGATTCTTATGGATCACGAAACATAGATTCTTGGGGATCACAAAGCATAGCTTCTTAGGGATCACAAAGCATAGCTTCTTAGGGATCACAAAGCATAGCTTCTTAGGGATCATGAAGCATAGATTCTCAGGGATCATGAAGCATAGGTTCTTAGGGCTCATGAAGCATAGATTGTTAGGTATCATGAAGCATAGATTGTTGGGTATCATGAAGCATAGATTCTTACGGATCATGAAGCATAGATTCTCAGGGATCACGAAGCATTGATTCTCAGGGATCACGAAGCATTGATTCTTAGGGATCACGAAGCATTGATTCTTAGGGATCACAAAACATAGATCCTTAGGGATCACGAAACATAGATTTTTAGGGATCAGGAAAGATAGATCCTTAGGGCTCACGAAGCATAGATTCTTAGGGATCATGAAACATAGATTCTTAGGGCTCACAAAGCATAGATTCTTAGGGATCATGAAACATAGATTCTTAGGGCTCACGAAGCATACATTCTTAGGGATCACGGAGCATAGATTCTTAGGGATCATAAAACAGATTCATACAGATCATGAAACAGATTTTTAGGGATCACCAAGCATAGATTCTTAAGGATCATGAAACATAGATTCTTAGGGGTCATGAAACCGATCTTAGGGCTCACGAAGCATAGATTCTTAGGGATCACGAAGCATAGATTCTTAGGGATCATGAAACAAATTCTTAGGGATCATAAAGCATAGATTCTTAGGGATCAGAAAACATAGATTCTTGGCGCTCATGAAGCATAGATTCTTAGGGATCATGAACCATAGATTCTTAGGGCTCACGAAGCATACATTCTTAGGGATCATGAAGCATAGATTCTTAGTTGCCCTGAAGCATAGATTTTTAGGGATCAGGATGCATAGATTATTTGGGGTCATAAAACAGATTCTTAGCGATCATGAAGCATAGATTCTTAGGGATCACAAAACATGGATTCTTAGAGATCATGAAACAATGATTCTTAGGGATCATGAAGCATTGATTCTTAGGGAGCAGAAACAGATTCTTAGGGATCTTGAAGCATAGATTCTTAGGGATCTTGAAGCATAGATTCTTAGGGATCATGAACCATAGATTCTTAGGGCTCACGAAGCATACATTCTTAGGGATCATGAAGCATAGATTCTTAGGGATCACGAAAAATAGATTCTTAGGGATCACGAAGCATAGATTCTTAGGGCTTATGAAGCATAGATTCTTAGGGATCACGATACATAGATTCTTATAGTTCATGAAGCATAGATTCTTAGGTATCTTGAAACATAGATTCTTAGGGCTTATGAAGCATAGGTTCTTAGGGATCATATAGCATAGATTCTTAGGGATCATGAATCATAGATTCTTAGGGATCACGAAGCATAGATTCTTAGGGATCATGAAGCATAGATTCTTAGGGATCATGATGCATCGATTCTTAGGGATCATGATGCATCGATTCTTAGGGCACATTAAGCATAGATTCTTAGGGATCACGAAGCATAGATTCTTAGGGATCACGAAGCATAGATTCTTAGGGATCATGAAGCATTGATTCTTAGGGATCATGAAACATTGATTCTTAGGGATCATGAAACATAGATTCTTAGGGCTCATGAAGCATAGATTCTTAGGGATCACAATAAATAGATTCTTATAGGTCACAAAGCATAGATTCTTAGGGATCACAAAGCATAGATTCTTAGGGTTCACGAAGCATAGATTCTTAGGAATCACAAAGCATAGATTCTTAGGGATCACGAAGCATAGATTTTTAGGGATCATAAAACGGATTCCTAGGGCTTATGAAGCATAGATTCTTAGGGCTCATGAAGCATAGATTCCTAGGGATCACAATACATAGATTCTTATAGATCACGAAGCATAGATTCTTAGGTATCTTGAAACATAGATTCTTAGGGATTATGAAGAATAGATTGTTAGGGATCATGACGCATAGATTCTTAGGGATCATGATGTGAGCCTTGCCTTCTGATTGGTTGCCTCCTGCTCTCATTCACAGAGGTTCTCTCGTGATCCTCCATCCGCGGACCAGGGGGCGAAGAGAAGTCAGTCCTTCCTGTCTGTGCCTCCATTCGCCAAGGAGCTGGTGATTGAGATAGTCACTTCACCCACCTACAGCATCAAGGGAGCCTACGAAGCCCTCCTGTACCAGCACTTCCAGACCCCCAGGTGAGCATCTAAAGCTAATGTCCTTTTATTCTTGTGTGAACTTCATTGCTGGAGGGGCATGAACGAGGGAAATGAAATTTGTGGCCCTCTCCTTTTTTATTATTAGCACACACTTGAGTTGCATGTGCTGAGACTAGCGGCACCTTGACATGGTTGGTAACAACAGAAGCCCTCCCCTCTGCGGTTTATGTGCCTTGTTTGGAGAGGCCAAGCAAGTGAATGGTAATTCCCACCCAGTGTACATTGAGAGCTGCTGGTAATGTGCTTGCGCCCTTTATGTGAGGTCGTCTTGAGTGAGGAATCTCATATTTTTGGAGTAACAAGTCTATGAAGTTATTTAGTCCCAACCACGCGAATCCCTCCAGTGACCAAGTCCTTTATTTGTGGACCCAGAAGGAGCAGAGGTTACTGTGGTGAGCCTAGAATTTAGAGAGTGTAACTCAACTGCGAGAGGCAGGTTGAGGCCAAAGATCAGCTTTGCACCACGTAATAACCTTCCATGGGTGTCTGTGAAGTAAAAGAATGTCTATGAAGTGCAGGCCCCTCAAACATCATTATCCTTCAAAGAATGACAGCGGCTAACTTGTTTCCTTCATTCCAGTGGTCCCAGGACCCTTTTAGACCCTCCTAAGGCTCCCTGGTGCCAGACTGGACTTCTGTATAAATTATGTGCATAGTACCGGGTTTTAGGTCTTTTTAGATTGGTCACTAACATTTCACACTGTTGACAGTCAGTCACTCAAGTCTCCCTTGGTGCTCGAGGTAAGGTACTTCTGCCGGGCGATGAAGCCGTGGGAATGTCAGGGTGGCGAGTTGAAGGAGGGAAGATACCTTGAGTGTGGCTGGTGCAGATGGGTCAGCCTGGACACTCGGAGTGTACAGAAGTGCGTGCATTCAGATCTGTTTCTTCCAACCATCATTGCATCCTTGTAACCGTCTACCACAATGATTTAAAGAGGGGGCCCTTGGTTGGCTGGTTCAAGATCACGCGGACATGTGTGTAACAAATCTATTGACCGTTGTGCTTCGAAGTTTGGCATTATATATGTAGAAAACAATGGTCCTGAGCAGACACTAAATTTTACATAAAATTAAATATAGACCACAATGGGTTACTATACACATCCGATGTCCAGCCGGACAGGGGATTTTTATTTTTAGGGTACTAAAGGATATGGTCAAGGATAATGAAAACACTACATTTATCGTGGGGCACAATCCTGCACCCTACAGCATGGGGAACGTGCGGGGGGAAAAAAGGAATAACAATGCAGACAGTTTAGGACAAACAACAGTTACAGGCAAAGACTGAGAGCCGTTGCAACTTGCAGGCATAAATGAAGTTGTAGCAAGTTTGACAAAATAGAGACCACAACGAGTAAGCACAATGGATATTTGTGGCACTATTTTTAAAGAGTCGACGTTTCGATCCCAAGCTCATTGATTAACGGGATCATCTTCAGGACTAAATTTATAACATTTGCCTGGTTTTTAACGCCCCAATTGAGGACATAGGGGTATCACATATGGCAGGTCAGAGTGGAAACTGACAATGAAGAACAGCGTTGTTGCTTTTGGTTTGGTCGCTTGCAGTTAAGGTTTCTATAAAACTTAGTGGGCGCTGGAGCGTGCTGCTCCTTGCCTGGATCGGCTGTTGGGTAGTTAGACTGTGGTGCAGATGGGCCACATTTCAATGCGCCAAGGTATTGCTTCAATATACTAATATGTTACAGTCCAAGCTGTGGAGAGATACAGCAATGGAGATCTCTGTCCTCAGCAACAATGTGCTGTGTAGTAACCGGCTCAATGGCAGGCACCCTACAATCCAGAGCGGCAGCTGAGATCCACCGGGACTCGCATGGTGAAAGTCCCCAGGATAAAAAAAAGCCGAATGGGTGTGCGCTCTTTTGGCTTCCTGACAGTGAACTGCTGGAACGCCCTACTCCTGTTCCCCCGTGAGGAACCATCAGAGAGCCTCTTTCGCAAAAAATTAAAAACATGGCTTTTTAAACTGTATTAGTTTTGGCTTCCCATATTCAGATGTGCAGATTTCCCAAGTTGTTAGATAGAGCAAATAGCGCGGGGACACACCAGTTGGTGTAACCAGGCGCTCTATAAATGCAGAACAAATAAATAAATAAAATAAATTCTCTTCCTGTTCCTGGTAGGCAACTGCTGTGGGCACAAGGTCTCTGAATCCACTCAATCTCTTTATACGACTTTGATGTTTGGCCTCAGCCCTATGCAGCCAGCCCCCTTGTAAGATTCTGGAAATGCATGTTTGTTCCAGAGATGGCATTAGCCGTCTTGGACGGAGCCTTCGATGTGATGGAGTGAGAATAGGATGGTAGGAATGTGGCCTTCTCTTCTTCAGACGCCTGCCATTGACTGCTACCCTCCCTCTTTCAGGGCTGTACAGGTTGGGGATGTTCTGTGTGTTCCCACGCGTGACCAGCCTGCGTATCTAGAGGGGAACCCCGAAGCTGATTCCAGGTAGGTGGGGTGTGTGAGCCAGCGCTGAGCAGAGAGATGTCCGCGTGTCGCGCCAATAAATGGAAGCCGAGGATCCTGCTAGGTGCAGATGTTTCTATTCTCTTTCAGATGCCCAGATATCTACTTTAAAGTGAAGAAGATTGTTGGCCGAGAGGGGGAAGAACCATGTTTCGGGTACCTGGCAGACACAAACAACACAACGCTGTACCAGGTGAGACAATGTTTGGTGAGAGAAGGCTGCCGTGCGCCGTGTGAGACTACGCTGCCGTGCGCGACCAGGCGGCCGTGTGACAGGCGGGGACAGTGCTACCCTGGTGAGTGGGGGGGGTCGGGGGGGGTCGGGGAGACAGTGCCGCACTGTGACAGGTGACCGTAGATAGACCCAGTATTCATTAATTGTGAAGGGTGGAGATACGTGAGATACAAGGTTAGAGTAACGTCCCATCCCTACCCCAGTAGATAGACCCAGTATTCATTCATTCTGAAGGGTGGGGCGTGACATAAAAGGTTAGTGTTGGAAGGCGGACCCCGAGGAGTCGGTGAGACCACCAAGGGGGGGGCCCTCTCACTGCACGAAGTAGCCGAGCGCTGCCGAGAAGTCTCCTGAGAGATCCTTCTCCTATCACGTACTAGCACAGTAACACCACCACACAGGACTCAAGGAGGTTGTCTGGTGACAAGCAATTCTTTATCAGCAATAAAAAGGTTACGAGGTCAATATTTACACGAAGGGATCGAGGGATCCACCAAAAGTCTCAGCGTCTCTTTGGAAGGGTAGGGGTAGCGGGACAGTCTTTGGCAGGAGTGCGGTACGAGGGTACCTGGGGCCCAGTTCTTATCCTCAAGCTGGAGGACCTCCGGATCTCGGATGGGTCGAGCCACGACGGCGTCAGCAGGGCTCTGGCGTACAGTTCGTGGAGAGCCGCGATTCAATCAGCAGGGCTCTCAAGATGGTTTCTGCTCAGCTCGAGCCGCGACGTCGTCAGCAGGGCTCCGAGGAAGGTTTCAGCGAGGTTGGGCCGCAACAGCGTCAGCAGGGCTCCGATGTTCCAGGTGGTTCAGAAAGGGTTCACAAGAAGGAGCCGCGACGCAGTCAGCAGGGCTCGTGATGGTTCCGACAAGAGTTCTTCTCCGTAGGGTCAGCCGCGATTCAATCAGCAGGGCTCTCGACTCCGGGATACAACTGCCGAGCTGTGGTGGGGTCGCCCCAGATATAGGTCTGGAGCCCTTTGATGTCCGGACCTATGCGCCCGAGGGGGCGGAGTGGCCGGGTGGAGGCGGCCAGACGCCCAGCAGGAGAGGCGCCAGGCCCATGGGAGTTGCAGGGCGATCACACCTCGAGAGGGGAGGACAGTTGGGGGTCCCATCGATACTGTCCTCCGCCGGGGGCGATGAATGGTTCCTGCGGCACCCCCTGGCCAGTTCGTGGTGCCTCGATGTCGGGGCTTCGCTGGGGTCGAGGCCGGGTTGAGCGGGGTCGCGCCGGCTGGTGCACGGTGTGACGTGGATGCCAACAAGATGGCGGAGCCACGAGGAGTATGCGACCACGTGCAGCTCCGGGTGAAGGGCCTTGGTGCAGTTCAGACGGGTGGCCCGTGACGGCCGGGGCGGGGAACGGGCACAATCCAGGGGGTTAAGGACCACGCCACGAGGCCGGGTCCAACAGGCGTCCCCCCCAGCCGAAGGCATGGAGAGTCACCCATCTCCTTGGGGATTCTCCTCGTCAAGGCGGAAGAAGCGGGCCAGGCCGTCGGCGTTGGCGTGGTCATTGCCGGGCCGGTGTTCGACGTCAAAGTCCATCCCTTGTAGCGAGATGGACCATCGCAGCAGCTTGGGGTTCTCGCCCCGCATTCGCATTAACCATTGCAAGGGCCGGTGGTCGGTCTGGACCCGGAAGTGGGCGCCAAAGAGGTAGGGCCGGAGCTTCTTGAGGGCCCACACCACAGCGAAGGCCTCGCGCTCAATAGTGCTCCAGCGTTGCTCTCGGGGCAGTAGTCGTCGGCTGATGAAGGCCACTGGTCGGTCGAGCCCCTTTTCGTCGGCTTGGGAGAGGACGGCCCCGATCCCATACTCGGAGGCGTCCGTCTGTACCACGAACTCCTTCTGGTAGTCCGGGGCCTGCAGCACCGGAGCAGTACACATGGCTGTTTTTAGGGTGTCGAAGGCTGTTTGGCAGCGGGGTGTCCAGTGTACCTTCTTGGGCTGCTTTTTGGACGTTAACTCTGTGAGGGGGCCAACAATGCTCCCATAGTCCCGGATAAACCGTCGGTAGTATCCGGTGAGTCCCAGGAAGGCCCGGACAGCGGTCTGGGTAGTGGGGGGTTCCCAGGTCTGGATGGCATCTATCTTCGCTTGGAGGGGGGCCACCTGCCCGCTCCCCACTTGATGGCCCAGGCAGGTCACGGATCCGTGGCCGATTTGACATTTGCTGGCCTTGATTGTGAGCCCGGCCCGCTGGAGGGCGGCCAGGACGGCCTTCAGGTGGAGGAGGTGCTCGGCCCAGTGGTTGCTGTACACGGCAATGTCATCTAAGTAGGCCGCGCTGAAGGCCTCAAGCCCGGCCAAAACCTTGTTCACCAGTCTTTGGAAGGTGGCCGGGGCGTTCTTCATTCCGAAGGGCATCACCCGAAAGTGGTAATGCCCATCCGGAGTCGAAAAGGCGGATCTTTCTTGGGCGCCGGGGGTGAGCTGGATTTGCCAGTACCCGGCGGTGAGGTCCAGCGTGCTCAAGTAGCGAGCGGCCCCTAGGCGGTCGATGAGTTCGTCGGCCCGGGGTATCGGGTGTGCGTCTGTCTTGGTTACTGCATTCAGGGCTCGGTAGTCCACGCAGAATCGCAACTCCGGGGGGTGACCGGGAGCTGCGGCCTTGGGCACCAGGACGACAGGGCTGGCCCACGGGCTGTCGGAAGGCTCGATGACCCCCAGGGCCAGCATCTTCGCTACTTCGGCCTGGATGCAGGCCCGCACTCGGTCAGGCACCCGGTAGGCTCTGTGTCGTATGGGGGGGGCTCTCCCCGGTGTCGACGTCGTGGACGCACCAGTGGATCACCCCCGGGGTGAGAGAGAAGAGGGCTGCGTAGTCCCGCAGTAATTGCTGGCAGTCGTTGCGCTGTTCCGGGGTCAGGGACGAGGCGAGTTGGACCCCTTCGATCGATCCATCGTGAATGTCGGATTGCAAGAGGTCGGGCAAGGGCTCGGAGTCGTCCTCGCCCCCCTCGTCGGTCGCCAGCAGCAGGCTCAGTTCGGTCCGGGCGAAGTGGGGTTTTAGCCTGTTAGCATGTAGGACCCGGAGGGGGTTCCGGGGGGACTCCAGATCGACCAGGTAGGTGACGGGACTTTTCTTCTCCACCACCTTGAAGGGCCCGGTCCACTTGTCCTGGAGGGCGCCGGGTTCGACCGGGGCCATGACCCATACTTTCTGACCTGGCTCGAATTCTACAGTAGAGGTGTTGCGATCGTACCACCGCTTCATGTCCTCCTGGCTGGCCTCGAGGTTGGCTTCGGCCATGGCTCGGAACTTGCTGGTCTGGTTTCGGAGGGTCAGGAGGTATCGGTAGACGTCAGGAGGGGCGCCTCGGGGCTTCATCTCCCAGCCCTCCTTGACCAGGCTGAGCGGTCCGCGGACCGGGTGTCCATACAATAGTTCAAACGGGCTGAACCCCAGGGACTTCTGCGGGACCTCCCGATAGGCAAACAGGAGGCAGGGCAGCAGGACATCCCATTTCCGCCTGAGGGGTTCTTCCAGGCCCTGGATCATCCCTTTTAATGTTCGGTTGAACCGCTCAACCAGTCCGTTCCCCTGAGGGTGATAGGGGGTCGTGAACTTGTATGTGACCCCGCACTGTTGCCACAGGGACCGCATGTACCTGGAGATAAAGTTCGTGCCGCGGTCGCTCACCACTTCGCTGGGGAATCCCACTCGGGAGAAGATCCCCATCAAGGCCCGGCCTACCACAGGGGCCGTTATAGTTCTTAGCGGGACCGCCTCCGGGTACCTGGTGGCGTGGTCCACGAGGACCAGGATGAAGCGGTGGCCCAGGGCGGTTTGGGGGTCCAGGGGTCCCACAATGTCGATTCCGACCCGTTCGAACGGGGTGCTGACGGCGGGAAAGGGCTGGAGGGGGGCCTTGACCCGACCCCCCGTCTTTCCGCTGGCTTGGCAGGTCTGGCAGGACCGGCAGTGGTTGTCCACATCTCTCCGCATCCGGGGCCAGTAGAAGTGGGTCACCAGACGACTGTACGTTTTGTCTTGCCCCAAGTGTCCGGCGAGGGGCACATCATGGGCCAGGTTGAGAAGGAACTCCCGGAAGCGGAGGGGGACCACCAACACGCGGCTGGCCCCGAGTTCTGCTACTTTCTGTTCACTGTACAACAGGCCCTCGGCCCAGTAGATCCAGTGGGTGCCGGTCTGGTCACCGTTGGCTTGCGCGGTCGCCTGTTGTCGGACCCCTTCGAGAGAGGGACAGGACTGTTGCTCTTGCTGGAACTGCTCTCGGGTGGGGCCCCCTTCGTGTTGCCATTGCGTCAGCTCTGGTAGGGCGCTCGGAGAAGCCATCTCTTCGGGGGAGGATTCGCTGGGCCCAGGGTCGGTGTCCGCCTCCTCCTCGCTGCTGGTGGGAGGGGGTGTGAGCCCCTCGGGTTGGGCGGTCCCGGAGGTCGAGGATGCGCGGGGGGCCTGGGCGGTCATGGACCGGGTGATGGCGCAGGCCCAATCAGCCAGTCCCAACATTCGGAGGTGCTCTCGTCGCTCTACTTGAGCCCAGGGGGAACTTTCCAAGTCGTTCCCCAGGAGGCAGTCGACCGGGGCGTCGTCGCGCACTGTCACCTTCAGCAGGCCCGTCACCCCTCCCCACTCGAAGGGGACCAGGGCCATCTGGCATAGGCTTTCACTGTTGTCGGCCGTCCGTACGGGGCACAGCACATTCGGTAGAATCTGTTCAGGGGTCACCAGGTGGCAGCGGACAGCGGTGATACTGGCGCCTGTGTCGCGAAGGGCTTCGGCCCGTTGTCCGTTGACCGTGACCTGCTGCCGGTACTTCTGGGTGTTGGTTGGGATGGGGGTGCAGGGTACCATCTCTCGGCTACCCAGGCAGACCAGGGACATGGCTGCCGGCTCCCACTCAGTGTTCTCTCGGTCTAGGGCCTCCTCTTCCTCTTCTCCTCCCCCCAAGGCGGCGGCTGTCAGCTGCCGGGGCGGGGGCCCGCCGGCCCCGTTTCTTCGGTTCAGAGGGCAGGCCGGGTCGCTGGCAAAGTGTCCGGTTTGTTGGCAGCCATAGCAGGTCACTGGTGGCCGTGGTCCGGGTCGGGCCGGGCCCACCCTTCGAGCTAGGCTCAGGGAGAGATGTGGCTGCGGTGGCCCTCGAGGGGGGCTCCTGGGGGCCCCAGCGGGAGGGTCTCGGTTCCTGTTCGGCCCTCCCCCCCACCGCGCTGGCGTGGGGGTCCGTTGGGGTTCCTCTGGTACTCCCCCATTGAGCTCCGGGGGACCCGGGAGTTGACCCATCGATCGGCCTCAACGGCAAGTTTTCGCGGGTCGGTCATTTTGCTGTCGAGGAGGTGCTGTCTCAGTTCCACGAAGCAATTGTTGGAAAGATGTTCCCACACGATGAGGTCGACCAGCTGCCCGTAGGTGGTTACTTTGCTTCCTTTGATCCACCCTTCTAGGGCCCGACTGAAAAAGTCCACATATTCCACCCATGTGGTACCCGGGATTTTCTTGCAGTCTCTGAACCGCTGGCGGTACATTTCCGCTGTTAGCCCGTAGCGGGTGAGCAGGGCCTCCTTCATGTGATCGTAGGAGGTCATCACCTCCTCCGGTAGCTGGAGCAGCGTGTCCCGCCCTTCACTCAGGAATCGCCCCCACAGGCCTGCGCCCCAGTCTTTTCGGGGCACCCGATGGGAGGTCATGGCCACCTCGTAGGCCTTGAACCATTGTTGGATGTCGTCATTCTTGTAATACTCCTTGACGACCTCCTTCGGGATATGTACCTTGGCCTCGGGAGGCGGTAGAGTGTCTCTAGTACTGGGGGTGTCGGTCCCTCCGTTCTTGGCCTTGATCTCGAGCTCCTTGAGACTGCGCTCGTGCTCAAGAGTTAGTTTCTTTTCCTCCAACTCCCAGTGTCGTCTCTTCTCTTCTATCTCTTCTTGAAGGCGTAGCTGCTCGAGGGCCAGTTTCTTTTCTGCCAGCTGGAGTTCGCCGTCCAGCCGCAGTCGGGCGAGCTCTAGCTCGTGGCTCCGGACCTTTTCCCGCTCTCGTATTTCTTCTTCGGAGAGGCCGGTTTCTAGGCTCTTTCTTCCTCCGGTTGCCGGAGTCAGTGCGGTTGCTGTGGTCTCCGTCAGGGGCAAGGGCCCTTCTTCCTGGGAGGGGCCTGCCCCGGCCTCCAACCATGCCCTCAGAGCTTTCTGCATCTCTTCTTTGGTACCTAGGCTGGTGGTTGCAATGCCTTTGTCTTTGCAGAACTGTTTTAATTCTTTGTGCGTATATTCTTCCAGCCGTTCGGGCTGGAACTCCATTGTCGCGTTGTTTTCCTGGCTGCTCATGATGCTATTCGTTTGGATGGGTAGCTAGTGGGTACTGGCTGGTACGTACTGCGTTCGGCTCGGATCCCGTCGCTGGCCACCAAATGTTGGAAGGCGGACCCCGAGGAGTCGGTGAGACCACCAAGGGGGGGGGGCCCTCTCACTGCACGAAGTAGCCGAGCGCTGCCGAGAAGTCTCCTGAGAGATCCTTCTCCTATCACGTACTAGCACAGTAACACCACCACACAGGACTCAAGGAGGTTGTCTGGTGACAAGCAATTCTTTATCAGCAATAAAAAGGTTACGAGGTCAATATTTACACGAAGGGATCGAGGGATCCACCAAAAGTCTCAGCGTCTCTTTGGAAGGGTAGGGGTAGCGGGACAGTCTTTGGCAGGAGTGCGGTACGAGGGTACCTGGGGCCCAGTTCTTATCCTCAAGCTGGAGGACCTCCGGATCTCGGATGGGTCGAGCCGCGACGGCGTCAGCAGGGCTCTGGCGTACAGTTCGTGGAGAGCCGCGATTCAATCAGCAGGGCTCTCAAGATGGTTTCTGCTCAGCTCGAGCCGCGACGTCGTCAGCAGGGCTCCGAGGAAGGTTTCAGCGAGGTTGGGCCGCGACAGCGTCAGCAGGGCTCCGATGTTCCAGGTGGTTCAGAAAGGGTTCACAAGAAGGAGCCGCGACGCAGTCAGCAGGGCTCGTGATGGTTCCGACAAGAGTTCTTCTCCGTAGGGTCAGCCGCGATTCAATCAGCAGGGCTCTCGACTCCGGGATACAACTGCCGAGCTGTGGTGGGGTCGCCCCAGATATAGGTCTGGAGCCCTTTGATGTCCGGACCTATGCGCCCGAGGGGGCGGAGTGGCCGGGTGGAGGCGGCCAGACGCCCAGCAGGAGAGGCGCCAGGCCCATGGGAGTTGCAGGGCGATCACACCTCGAGAGGGGAGGACAGTTGGGGGTCCCATCGATACTGTCCTCCGCCGGGGGCGATGAATGGTTCCTGCGGCACCCCCTGGCCAGTTCGTGGTGCCTCGATGTCGGGGCTTCGCTGGGGTCGAGGCCGGGTTGAGCGGGGTCGCGCCGGCTGGTGCACGGTGTGACGTGGATGCCAACAAGATGGCGGAGCCACGAGGAGTATGCAACCACGTGCAGCTCCGGGTGAAGGGCCTTGGTGCAGTTCAGACGGGTGGCCCGTGACGGCCGGGGCGGGGAACGGGCACAATCCAGGGGGTTAAGGACCACGCCACGAGGCCGGGTCCAACAGTTAGAGCGACATCTTATCCATACCCCATTGAATAGACCCAGTATTCCTTCATTTGTAAGGGTGAGGGGTGTGAGCTGTGTAACAGTCTGTAATTGAGACCTGGAGACATCTGTATTTATGTAAAATGGACACTGTCAAAGAGTTCTGATCATTACTCAACAACATTGATTCTGACCTTCTTGCTCCTGTTTCCATCTCTTAGGCAGGTCGATTCTGACCCTCAGCCTGTGTGCTTGTTTCCATCTCCCCTAGGCAGGTTGATGAGAGCTTGTTTCCATCTTCCCTAGGCAGGTTGGTGAGAGCTTGTTGCCATCTCCCTTAGGCAGGTTGCTGTGAGCTTGTTTCCATCTCCCCTAGGCAGGTTGATGTGAGCTTGCTTCCATCTCCCCTAGGCTGGTTGATGAGAGCTTGTTTCCATCTCCCCTAGGCAGGTTGATCTGTGCTTGTTTCCATCTTCCCTAGGCTGGTTGCTGTGAGCTTCTTTCCATCTTCCCTAGGCAGGTTGCTGTGAGCTTGTTTCCATCTTCCCTAGGCAGGTTGCTATGAGCTTCTTTCCATCTCCCCTAGGCAGGTTGATCTGTGAGCTTGTTTCCATCTCCCCTAGGCAGGTTGATCTGTGAGCTTGTTTCCATCTCCCCTAGGCTGGTTGATGTGATCTTGTTTCCATCTCCCCTAGGCAGGTTGATGTGAGCTTGTTTCCATCTCCCCTAGGCAGGTTGATCTGTGCTTGCTTCCATCTCCCCTAGGCTGGTTGATGAGAGCTTGTTTCCTTCTCCCCTAGGCAGGTTGATGTGAGCTTTTTTCCATCTCCCCTAGGCAGGTTGATGTGAGCTTGTTTCCATCTTCCCTAGGCAGGTTCATCTGTGCTTGTTTCCATCTCCCCTAGGCTGGTTGATGAGAGCTTGTTTCCTTCTCCCCTAGGCAGGTTGATGTGAGCTTTTTTCCATCTCCCCTAGGCAGGTTGATGAGAGCTTGTTTCCATCTCCCCTAGGCAGGTTGATCTGTGCTTGTTTCCGTCTCCCCTAGGCTGGTTGATGTGAGCTTGTTGCCGTCTCCCCTAGGCAGGTTGCTGTGAGCTTGTTGCCGTCTCCCCTAGGCAGGTTGCTGTGAGCTTGTTGCCGTCTCCCCTAGGCAGGTTGCTGTGAGCTTGTTTCCATCTCCCCTAGGCAGGTTGCTGTGAGCTTGTTGCCGTC
Organism: Triturus cristatus; assembly: GCF_964204655.1. Taxonomy (NCBI): domain Eukaryota; kingdom Metazoa; phylum Chordata; class Amphibia; order Caudata; family Salamandridae; genus Triturus; species Triturus cristatus. The sequence goes on along the minus strand of NC_140589.1, from coordinate 11,515,809 downwards.
TCCCCTAGGCAGGTTGATCTGTGCTTGTTTCCATCTCCCCTAGGCAGGTTGCTGTGAGCTTGTTGCCGTCTCCCCTAGGCAGGTTGATCTGTGCTTGTTTTCATCTCCCCCAGGCAGGTTGATCTGTGCTTGTTGCCGTCTCCCCTAGGCAGGTTGATGAGAGCTTGTTTCCATCTTCCCTAGGCAGGTTGCTGTGAGCTTGTTTTCATCTCCCCTAGGCAGGTTGATCTGTGCTTGTTGCCGTCTCCCCTAGGCAGGTTGATGTGAGCTTGTTTCCATCTCCCGTAGGCAGGTTGCTGTGAGCTTGTTGCCGTCTCCCCTAGGCAGGTTGCTGTGAGCTTGTTGCCGTCTCCTCTAGGCAGGTTGCTGTGAGCTTGTTGCCGTCTTCTCTAGGCAGGTTGATCTGTGAGCTTGTTTCCATCTCCCCTAGGCAGGTTGATCTGTGAGCTTGTTTCCATCTCCCCTAGGCAGGTTGCTGTGAGCTTGTTTCCATCTCCCCTAGGCTGGTTGATGTGATCTTGTTTCCATCTCCCCTAGGCAGGTTGATGTGAGCTTGTTTCCATCTCCCCTAGGCAGGTTGTTCTGTGCTTGTTTCCATCTCCCCTAGGCTGGTTGATGAGAGCTTGTTTCCTTCTCCCCTAGGCAGGTTGATGTGAGCTTTTTTCCATCTCCCCTAGGCAGGTTGATGTGAGCTTGCTTCCATCTCCCCTAGGCTGGTTGATGAGAGCTTGTTTCCATCTTCCCTAAGCTGGTTGCTGTGAGCTTCTTTCCATCTTCCCTAGGCAGGTTGCTGTGAGCTTGTTTCCATCTTCCCTAGGCAGGTTGCTATGAGCTTCTTTCCATCTCCCCTAGGCAGGTTGATCTGTGAGCTTGTTTCCATCTCCCCTAGGCAGGTTGATCTGTGAGCTTGTTTCCATCTCCCCTAGGCAGGTTGCTGTGAGCTTGTTTCCATCTCCCCTAGGCTGGTTGATGTGAGCTTGTTTCCATCTCCCCTAGGCAGGTTGATCTGTGCTTGCTTCCATCTCCCCTAGGCTGGTTGATGAGAGCTTGTTTCCTTCTCCCCTAGGCAGGTTGATGTGAGCTTTTTTCCATCTCCCCTAGGCAGGTTGATGTGAGCTTGTTTCCATCTTCCCTAGGCAGGTTTATCTGTGCTTGTTTCCATCTCCCCTAGGCTGGTTGATGAGAGCTTGTTTCCTTCTCCCCTAGGCAGGTTGATGTGAGCTTTTTTCCATCTCCCCTAGGCAGGTTGATGAGAGCTTGTTTCCATCTCCCCTAGGCAGGTTGATCTGTGCTTGTTTCCGTCTCCCCTAGGCAGGTTGCTGTGAGCTTGTTGCCGTCCCCCCTAGGCAGGTTGCTGTGAGCTTGTTGCCGTCTCCCCTAGGCAGGTTGCTGTGAGCTTGTTGCCGTCTCCCCTAGGCAGGTTGCTGTGAGCTTGTTTCCATCTCCCCTAGGCAGGTTGCTGTGAGCTTGTTGCCGTCTCCCCTAGGCAGGTTGATCTGTGCTTGTTTCCATCTCCCCTAGGCAGGTTGCTGTGAGCTTGTTGCCGTCTCCCCTAGGCTGGTTGATCTGTGCTTGTTTTCCTCTCCCCCAGGCAGGTTGATCTGTGCTTGTTGCCGTCTCCCCTAGGCAGGTTGATGAGAGCTTGTTTCCATCTTCCCTAGGCAGGTTGCTGTGAGCTTGTTTTCATCTCCCCTAGGCAGGTTGATCTGTGCTTGTTGCCGTCTCCCCTAGGCAGGTTGATGTGAGCTTGTTTCCATCTCCCGTAGGCAGGTTGCTGTGAGCTTGTTGCCGTCTCCCCTAGGCAGGTTGCTGTGAGCTTGTTGCCGTCTCCTCTACGCAGGTTGCTGTGAGCTTGTTGCCGTCTCCTCTAGGCAGGTTGATCTGTGAGCTTGTTTCCATCTCCCCTAGGCAGGTTGATCTGTGAGCTTGTTTCCATCTCCCCTAGGCAGGTTGCTGTGAGCTTGTTTCCATCTCCCCTAGGCTGGTTGATGTGATCTTGTTTCCATCTCCCCTAGGCAGGTTGATGTGAGCTTGTTTCCATCTCCCCTAGGCAGGTTGATCTGTGCTTGTTTCCATCTCCCCTAGGCTGGTTGATGAGAGCTTGTTTCCTTCTCCCCTAGGCAGGTTGATGTGAGCTTTTTTCCATCTCCCCTAGGCAGGTTGATGTGAGCTTGTTTCCATCTTCCCTAGGCAGGTTTATCTGTGCTTGTTTCCTTCTCCCCTAGGCAGGTTGCTGTGAGCTTGTTGCCGTCTCCCCTAGGCAGGTTGCTGTGAGCTTGTTGCCGTCTCCCCTAGGCAGGTTGATCTGTGCTTGTTTCCATCTCCCCTAGGCAGGTTGCTGTGAGCTTGTTGCCGTCTCCCCTAGGCAGGTTGATCTGTGCTTGTTTTCATCTCCCCCAGGCAGGTTGATCTGTGCTTGTTGCCGTCTCCCCTAGGCAGGTTGATGAGAGCTTGTTTCCATCTTCCCTAGGCAGGTTGCTGTGAGCTTGTTTTCATCTCCCCTAGGCAGGTTGATCTGTGCTTGTTGCCGTCTCCCCTAGGCAGGTTGATGTGAGCTTGTTTCCATCTCCCGTAGGCAGGTTGCTGTGAGCTTGTTGCCGTCTCCCCTAGGCAGGTTGCTGTGAGCTTGTTGCCGTCTCCTCTAGGCAGGTTGCTGTGAGCTTGTTGCCGTCTCCTCTAGGCAGGTTGCTGTGAGCTTGTTTCCATCTCCCGTAGGCAGGTTGCTGTGAGCTTGCTTCCATCTCCCCTAGGCAGGTTGCTGTGAGCTTGCTTCCATCTCCCCTAGGCAGGTTGCTGTGAGCTCGTTTCCATCTCCCCTAGGCAGGTTGCTGTGAGTTCGTTTCCGTCTCCTCTAGGCAGGTTGCCGTGAGCTTGCTTCCATCTCCCCTAGGCAGGTTGCTGTGAGCTTGTTTTATCTCCCCTAGGCAGGTTGCTGTGAGCTTGTTTTATCTCCCCTAGGCAGGTTGCTGTGAGCTTGTTTCCTTCTCCCCTAGGCAGGTTGCTGTGAGCTTGTTTCCATCTCCCCTAGGCAGGTTGCTGTGAGCTTGTTTCCATCTCCCCTAGGCCGGTTGATGTGAGCTTGTTTCCATCTCCCCTAGGCAGGTTGCTGTGAGCTTGTTTCCTTCTCCCCTAGGCAGGTTGCTGTGAGCTTGTTTCCTTCTCCCCTAGGCAGGTTGATGAAGGCAGGTTGATGAGAGCTTGTTTCCATTTCCCCTAGGCCGGTTGATGTGAGCTTGTTTCCATCTTCCCTAGGCTGGTTGATGAGAGCTTGTTTCCATCTCCCCTAGGCAGGTTGCTGTGAGCTTGTTTTATCTCCCCTAGGCAGGTTGCTGTGAGCTTGTTTTATCTCCCCTAGGCAGGTTGCTGTGAGCTTGTTTCCTTCTCCCCTAGGCAGGTTGATGAGAGCTTGTTTCCATCTCCCCTAGGCCGGTTGATGTGAGCTTGTTTCCATCTCCCCTAGGCCGGTTGATGTGAGCTTGTTTCCATCTCCCCTAGGCCGGTTGCTGTGAGCTTGTTTCCATCTCCCCTAGGCCGGTTGCTGTGAGCTTGTTTCCATCTCCCCTAGGCCGGTTGCTGTGAGCTTGTTTCCATCTCCCCTAGGCAGGTTGCTGTGAGCTTGTTTCCTTCTCCCCTAGGCAGGTTGATGAGAGCTTGTTGCCATCTCCCTTAGGCAGGTTGCTGTGAGCTTGTTTCCTTCTCCCCTAGGCAGGTTGATGAGAGCTTGTTGCCATCTCCCCTAGGCAGGTTGATCTGTGAGCTTGTTTCCATCTTCCTAGGCCGGTTGCTGTGAGCTTGTTTCCGTCTCCCCTAGGCAGGTTGATGTGAGCTTGCTTCCATCTCCCCTAGGCAGGTTGCTGTGAGCTTGTTTCCATCTCCCACAGGCAGGTTGCTGTGAGCTTGTTTCCATTTCCCCTAGGCAGGTTGCTGTGAGCTTGTTTCCATCTCCCCTAGGCCGGTTGATTTGAGCGTGTTTCCATCTCCCCTAGGCAGGTTGATGTGAGCTTGTTTCCATCTCCCCTAGGCAGGTTGATCTGTGCTTGTTTCCTTCTCCCCTAGGCAGGTTGATCTGTGCTCCTGTTTCTATTTCCCTTAGGCAGGTCGATTCTGACACTCCTCAGCCTGTGCTCCTGTTACTCTCTCCCTTAGGCAGGTCCCACCCACAGCTATGTGCCATCTTTCCCCTCCAGTGACGGCCATGTGTTCTGGAGCAGCCTGTCTCCTGCTGGTCTCTCGCATGCTGTGGATCAGATCTGCAGAATTCTTCAGCCGCACCTCAGGAACAGGTGGGTCTAGCGTTAGTTTTCGCCTTTTCTTCTCAGCATGAGGATTGAATGGGCTGTTGCTGCTGTGTTGACGCTGCTGCTGGTTGTATTGAAATAAACCTGCTACCATGAAGGACAAGTCCTGTTTACTACTTCTGATGTGGCTGAGCAGGTCTCTGGGTGTTGGATGTGGTCTGAGATGTTTCTTTGACTCTGAGGGCTGGCTATGATGTGTTACTCTCGCTAATAATGATGTCTCTGACTTCCCTTGATCGTTGTGTTTCTGGTGTGTGTGGTGCCGGGTATCAGTGGGAGCTGTGTGTTTGTGTGTAGTGATTGTCTCTCATGTGGGCACATTCAGGATCTGTGAGTCGCTTTCTCTACTTGTCTCTCTGTGGGTGTTTGTCAGTGGTGCAGCAGTGTCTCTGTAGTGTCTGCTGGTGCTGAATTATTCTTGAGTGATGTACAGTCTGACCCACTTAACAACTGGCCCCCGAATGTTGATTTGATCAGAAACAGGAGTATTTTCCCAAATGGGTATCCTGAGTCAGCAGCATTACTGGGGACATATCCTCCAGGTCAAACGTGGATGGATTTTTCCAGACAAAGAAGATTGGCCTTAGGAGATAGAGGGGACTGATTTCGCATGTTTCTCATTCCATGAAGACCTGTAGGTGATCCCAGAATCGCTGATGGCTGTTGTGTTGGCAATGCTGGGCCTGGGGTCACCACACCGCACTGATCTTGCTGTCTGTAAGGAAGGCCTCTGTGTGCACTCTCTTGCTCTGTGCTGGGTGGTCTTGTCTGTCACTTTGATGGCTAGCTATACTTTGGGATGTGGAGTAGAGCTGGGCAGCTGACGAGCCGCAGGACCAGGCCCCTTTGCTGATCCAGAGTCCTCTGCTGTGATGCGCTCCACACACCGATGGACGGCCTTGCCTTCTCTCCTTTGATCGCAACAATGCTGTGAGCCCACAGGGCCTGCACCTACACTTGAAGAGTTTGTTGATATCAGAGCTGTGGTCTGAAGCCAGAGGGAGACCCAAAGTGTACCCCCCTGTCTTAGTGGTATCTCCAAGTATGGTCTAACGAACAGGGCACAGCTTAGTTGTTTCAAGTTACTACCCCTTTGGGGAAACTCCCTAAAAGCTTGACCCTTTAAGTAGTTTGTTCAGTCCTCGTATTTGGGGTGCTTCGCCTTCATCACGCCTGGGAGATATCTGAGCGGATGCCTGCTGTGTCCATGTGTATGTGTGATTTGTGAATGGACTGGTGAGTGCGGGTGCTCGCGTCTATGTGCTGCTGAAAATGGGGATTTCTTTCCTGCTGAAATGATGTTCATTGCAGACATCTCCGCCTGCACCCCCACCACAAGCTCTGTATACCTGGTCTTTAACCTTTCACCTTAGGACCATAAGCTCAGACTGCAGTATCCTCCCACCCTAGGAGCATAAGCTCGGGCTGCAGTATCCCTCCACCTTAGGACCATAAGCTCAGACTGCAGTATCCTTCCACCTTAGGACCATAAGCTCAGACTGCAGTATCCTTCCACCTTAGGACCATAAGCTCGGACTGCAGAATCCTTCCACCTTAGGACCATAAGCTCGGACTGCAGAATCCTTCCACCGTAGGACCATAAGCTCGGACTGCAGTATCCTTCCACCTTAGGACCATAAGCTTGGGCTGCAGAATCCTTCCACCTTAGGACCATAAGCTCGGACTGCAGTATCCTTCCACCTTAGGACCATAAGCTCGGGCTGCAGGATCCTTCCACCTTAGGACCATAAGCTTGGACTGCAGTATCCTCCCACCTTAGGACCATAAGCTCGGACTGCAGAATCCTTCCACCTTAGGACCATAAGCTCGGACTGCAGTATCCTTCCACCTTAGGACCATAAGCTTGGGCTGCAGAATCCTTCCACCTTAGGACCATAAGCTCGGACTGCAGTATCCTCCCACCCTAGGAGCATAAGCTCGGACTGCAGGATCCTCCACCCTAGGAGCATAAGCTCAGACTGCAGGATCCTCCCACCTTAGGACCATAAGCTCGGACTGCAGGATCCTCCCACCTTAGGACCATAAGCTCGGACTGCATTATCCCTCCACCCTAGGAGCATAAGCTCGGACTGCAGTATCCTCCCACCCTAGGAGCATAAGCTCGGACTGCAGGATCCTCCACCCTAGGAGCATAAGCTCAGACTGCAGGATCCTCCCACCTTAGGACCATAAGCTTGGACTGCAGTATCCTTCCACCTTAGGACCATAAGCTTGGGCTGCAGAATCCTTCCACCTTAGGACCATAAGCTCGGACTGCAGTATCCTCCCACCCTAGGAGCATAAGCTCGGACTGCAGGATCCTCCACCCTAGGAGCATAAGCTCAGACTGCAGGATCCTCCCACCTTAGGACCATAAGCTCGGACTGCAGAATCCTTCCACCTTAGGACCATAAGCTCAGACTGCAGGATCCTCCCACCTTAGGACCATAAGCTCGGACTGCAGGATCCTCCCACCTTAGGACCATAAGCTCGGACTGCATTATCCCTCCACCCTAGGAGCATAAGCTCGGACTGCAGTATCCTCCCACCCTAGGAGCATAAGCTCGGACTGCAGTATCCTCCCACCTTAGGACCATAAGCTCGGACTGCAGAATCCTTCCACCTTAGGACCATAAGCTCGGACTGCAGTATCCTTCCACCTTAGGACCATAAGCTTGGGCTGCAGAATCCTTCCACCTTAGGACCATAAGCTCGGTCTGCAGTATCCTCCCACCCTAGGAGCATAAGCTCGGACTGCAGGATCCTCCACCCTAGGAGCATAAGCTCAGACTGCAGGATCCTCCCACCTTAGGACCATAAGCTCGGACTGCAGGATCCTCCCACCTTAGGACCATAAGCTCGGACTGCATTATCCCTCCACCCTAGGAGCATAAGCTCGGACTGCAGTATCCTCCCACCCTAGGAGCATAAGCTCGGACTGCAGGATCCTCCACCCTAGGAGCATAAGCTCAGACTGCAGGATCCTCCCACCTTAGGACCATAAGCTTGGACTGCAGTATCCTTCCACCTTAGGACCATAAGCTTGGGCTGCAGAATCCTTCCACCTTAGGACCATAAGCTCGGACTGCAGTATCCTCCCACCCTAGGAGCATAAGCTCGGACTGCAGGATCCTCCACCCTAGGAGCATAAGCTCAGACTGCAGGATCCTCCCACCTTAGGACCATAAGCTCGGACTGCAGAATCCTTCCACCTTAGGACCATAAGCTCAGACTGCAGGATCCTCCCACCTTAGGACCATAAGCTCGGACTGCAGGATCCTCCCACCTTAGGACCATAAGCTCGGACTGCATTATCCCTCCACCCTAGGAGCATAAGCTCGGACTGCAGTATCCTCCCACCCTAGGAGCATAAGCTCGGACTGCAGTATCCTCCCACCCTAGGAGCATAAGCTCGGACTGCAGGATCCTCCCACCTTAGGACCATAAGCTCGGACTGCAGTATCCCTCCACCCTAGGAGCATAAGCTCAGACTGCAGGATCCTCCCACCCTAGGAGCATAAGCTCAGACTGCATTATCCTCCCACCTTAGGACCATAAGCTCAGACTGCAGTATCCTCCCACCTTAGGACCATAAGCTCAGACTGCAGTATCCTCCCACCTTAGGACCATAAGCTCAGACTGCAGTATCCTCCCACCTTAGGACCATAAGCTTGGCCTGCAGGATCCTTCCACCTTAGGACCAAAAGCTCAGACTTCAGTATCCCTGCACCTTAGGACCATAAGCTTGGCCTGCATTATCCTTCCACCTTAGGACCATAAGCTCAGACTGCATTACCCTCCCACCATAGGACCATAAGCTCGGACTGCAGTATCCCTCCACCTTAGGACCATAAGCTCGGGCTGCAGTATCCTCCCACCTTAGGACCATAAGCTTGGGCTGCAGAATCCTTCCACCTTAGGACCATAAGCTTGGACTGCAGTATCCTCCCACCTTAGGACCATAAGCTTGGCCTGCAGGATCCTTCCACCTTAGGACCATAAGCTTGGACTGCAGTATCCTCCCACCTTAGGACCATAAGCTCGGGCTGCAGGATCCTTCCACCTTAGGACCATAAGCTTGGAATGCAGTATCCTTCCACCCTAGGACCATAAGGTTTGGACTGCAGGATCCTCCCACCTTAGGACCATAAGCTCGGGCTGCAGGATCCTCCCACCTTAGGACCATAAGCTTGGACTGCAGGATCCTTTGCCCGAAGGCCACTGTTAAAGAATAGTTAGTGTGCAGCATGAGGGAGCTGTAAACATGTTTGGGGCCGTATCTGGCCTTGGGGAGTGCTAACACCTTTAGTTGTTTGTTGGCCATCTTATTCTTAACTCTTCTGTTTGTTGATGAAAGTTTTTTTTCATTTTCTAAACTAAGCATTAAGTAGAAAATAACATTATACACTCTCTCTCTAAAGGGCAATGCCTCTAACCTGCGACTGCCCCAAACTCACACCAAGACTGGGTCTCCAGACTCCCTGTGTTTCTTCATTCAGGGTCCTTGGATATCTGCGTCTGCAGGAATCAAAGGAATTTTAAAAAATGGACGTTTTTACCAAAATTGCTTGTTGAGTGTGATGAGCTGGCGGCAGGTGGGCATGTGTGGGGACCTTGTTGATGCTAAGCGTGCTGTAGAAGTACCATATACATTCATACTGTGAATCACGCATAAATACGTTTCATTGAGATAGACGTGGTGAAGTGAGGCAGGAGTGAAGGCCTTTCATGATGGAGACGTGTGGATGCCTTTTAGCTTGAATGGCAGGTCTCAGTGACAGAGCTGTTGACCAGGCGTCCCCTGTGCTGTGTAGTTTTGGTGACAGGTGATGTAATTTGTCTTTACAGTGTGGCAGACCTACATGGAGGGGGAAGGATCCTGTTATCTGGACCCAGCAGCAGTGGCAAGACGACAGCTGTGCGTGCTGCCTGCAGCCGCCTAAGCCTCCATTTGTACCAGGTAAGAGTCGAGCTTGCTCTCTGTCTTTCGACAGATAAGCTGTCAGCGGATTGTCAGTGAGAATTTTAGACAAGTTCTCCCCCAATGAGGCCATATCCTCCTGGTGCTCTAGATGGACCCTGACCAGGATCCCCCATGGCCGCCATATCCTCCTCCTGCTCTAGATGGACCCTGACCAGGATCCCCCATGGCCGCCATATCCTCCTCCTGCTCTAGATGTCTCCTGACCAGGCTGCTCTGCAGGGACTCACAACTCATCTGCTCTGTACCATTTGTGCAGCCGACATTGTAAGTCCTTGCAGTTGCGCGGGGGTTGTACGGGGTAGGGTGTCGCGTGGAGGTGGGGGAGTGTCACGCGGGGGTGGGTGGGGGGTATTTCGTGCTCGGTGAGTGTCGCGCAGTGTGGGGGTGTCGCGTGGGGTAGGTCGTACGGGGACAGCAAGGTGTCATGTGGGGAGGTGACGGAGAGTTGCGCGGGGACGTCACGCGGGGACGGAGTCACACGGGGACAGGGGGGAGGGTCACGCAGGGGGGGGGTCATAGTTACAAAAATATATATATTTTAAAACCTACCTTTCCGCCGGATCTCGTGTCTTCTCCCGACAGGAACCGGAAGCAGGCAGCCAGGCTCCCTACTCTAAGCCAATCACAATGCTGCATGCAGTGTCGGGATTGGTCTGGAGCACCATGACACAGCCCTCAGCTAGAGGCTAGAGGGGTGGGCATGTCCTCCATGCAGGCTGCAATGCAGCCTGCATGGAGGAGGCCAAAGTGTGCATGACCGGTTTGGGTGGCCCGAGAGGGCTGACCAAACAGTGTTTGTGCACTCCGGAGTGGGCAAACCACTCGTCCCCCGCCCGGCTCGAAGAGCAGAGTAGCCCCGCCCCCCCGCAAAGCAAACATAAAATGGTAAAAACTAAAAGTTATTACCATTTTATGTTTTGGTTTCTCGCACTGCGAGAAAGCAGTGGGGCGACGCTCCTCCGCCCTAGTGGAGGAGCGCCCAGTGTCTTAGACTTGATACTGCCCATGCAAGGGGTGGGAAAAATGACCTTACAGCTGTCCTTAACCCTGACACTACCACCCAAGAACCTCTTCTGCTCTTTAATGAAGCTCTCATTGATATGCTGATGGGCACTTGGGGCCCCAACTTTCTGCTCCAGCACCCAACCCTGGAAAGCGTTGTGGTACATGCTTCATTCAGCCGTCTGAATCTGAATTCTTCCCCACCACACACCCGACAGGGAATTGAAACGAATGGAAAGCATTGCCAAATGCATATTTTCTCATGCCAGTCTTTTGTTCCTGGAACACCTCATGCCTCCTGGGACAGTATTTGCACACCTTGTGGGACAGAGTGGCAGAAATCTTGCCAGTTGTTCTGGAGGAAGTAAGACAAACAGACCCTTTGAGGTCTAATCCTTGATGGTGAAGGTGTGACGAAATAGTCTGTTCTGGCCTGGACTTGACTGACTGTTTGCGTAGGGCAAATGGAACCAGTGTGGTGCTTCAGCACCACGACTGGGTTCCCTCCAAGGGCATTTGAGTAAAAAATAAGCCTTTTGATGGCTCGCAACCTTTTAAAGCGAAGGTTGGCTCGCCCTTTGAAAAGTTTAAAGAGAATAAGTCCACCACTTAATACCTGGGCCTAGTTCATCCCCTGGCGGGTTTTAATTTGGGGGATTTATTCCCCTTGAATCCCGAGAGTCCCTGGGGGCTAACTAGCCCACCATGTACCTCCAGTAAGCACCACAGAGCTGCGTTGCAGAGAGGTGGTCCGAGGCTACGCCCCTTTTTACACCTCTCTGCAACGCAACACTGTGGCGCTTACTGTACGTACCTGGTGGGCTAGTTGGCCCCCAGGGACCCTCTGGAATCAAGGGGACTTAATTCCCCAACTTAAAACGCGCCACAGGGCACGTTTGCACACTTGTCACAGGCAACACCCCCCCCCCCCGCACCACTGTGCAAACACACGCCCTGGTGCGTTGTAAATTGTGGGATTAAGTCCCCTTGAGCCCTGAGGGTCCCTGGGGGCCAATTAGCCCACCCGCTCCCTCCAGTAAGCGCCACAGAGGGTGTAAAAAGGGGGGCGTGGCCTAGGACCACCTCTCTGCAACGCAGCTCCCTGGCGCTTACTAGAGGTACCTGGTGGGTTAGTTGGCCCCCAGGGACCCTCAGGATTCAAGGGGACTTAATCCCCCAACTTAAAAAGGGCCACGGGGGGCGTTTGCACAGTGGTGCAGGGAGGGGGCAGGGCCTGATGTGACAAGTGTGCAAATGCGCCCTGTGGCACGTTGTAAGTTGGGGGATTAAGTCCCCTTGAATCCTGAGGGTCCTTGGGGGCCAAGAAGACCACCAGGTTCCTCCAGTATGCACCAGGGAGCTGCGTTACAGAGAGGTGTTCAGAGGCCACAGCCCCTTTTTACACCTCTCTGCAGCGCAGCTCTGTGGCGCTTACTGGAGGTACCTGGTGGGCTAGTTGGCCCCCAGGGACCCTCAGGATTGAAGGGGACTTAATTCCGCAATTTACAATGTGCCAGGGGGTGCGTTTGCACACTTGCTATGTCTGGCCCCGCCCCCTCCTTGCACCACTGTGCAAACACACCCCCTGGCGTGTTGTAAATTGGGGGATTAATTCCCCTTGAATCCTGAGGGTCCCTGGGGGCCAACTAGCCCACCAGGTTCCTCCAGTAAGCGCCACAGAGCTTTGTTGCAGAGAGGTGTAAAAAGGGGCGTGGCCTCTGAACACCCCTCTGCAATGCAGCTCCCTGGCGCATACTGGAGGTTCCTGGTGGGCTAGTTGACCACCAGGGACCCTCAGTATTCAAGGGGAATCAATTCCCCAACTTACAACGCGCCAGAGGGCGCATTTGCTGAGTGCTGCAGGGAGGGGGCGGGGCCTAGCCGCGATGTGTTTTTTATTTTTTTAAGAAGGGGGGCTGTGTGACCCCCTACTTTTGCCTTTCTTTGGGCTCTGGGGACCCCGTTCCCCAGGGCCTGCCCCCCCCTTTTTAAAAAAATATATAAATGGGAGAGGGGGCCGCGTGGCCCCCTCCAGTGGCGCCACAGGCTGGCCTTCATTTATTATTTATTTGGGGAGGGAGGCCGCGTGGCCCCCCTCAAGTGCCGCCACTTGCCCCGGGGACCCCATCCCCCGGGGCCTGGCCATCCTTTTTTATTTTATTTTTGGGGAGGAGGGCCTCGTGGCCCCCCTCCTCAGGCCAAATATAGCCCCAGGGACCCCAACCCCGGTGCCTGGCCTCCGTTTCCCCCCCCCCCCCCATTTTTATACACAGGGAGGGGGGCTACATGGCCCCCATCCCAGGCCACTTCTGGCCCCGGGGACCCCATCCTGGCCTCTTTGTTAGGGACCGTGGGGGGAGCCCCAATGCCCCCACAGTCCCTGCCGGCTCCCCGCGTCCTGCGGGAGCCGGCAGTGCTTTACCACATGGGGGAGCTGCTAACATGCAGCTCCCCTTGTGGAAAAGTAATGTGGTTTGAATTTTGTAAGCGAGAGCATGAAAACCACAGTTTGCTATGACAGGGCGGGAACCACACGGCTCCCGTCCTGCCATAGCAAACAGCAGTGTCCCGGGGGTGAGCACCCCGGGACACTGTAGGAGCCGTCCCTAGGGGGTGGCGGTCCCCAGGGCCGTGAAGGGCTCCAGGAGGGGGGCCGCGTGGCCCCCCTCCCAACATCAGTGAAGCCCCGGGGAGGTGGTGGTCCCCAGGGCGTGTGGGGGGGCTTGGGCCCCCCTACACATGTTTAATTATTATTTTATACAAAAGCCCTGGGGGTGGCGGTCCCCGGGGCAGCGAGGGGACCGTGTGCCCCCTGCAAATTATAAAAGCCCCGTTGGGTGGTGGTCCCTGGGGCTTGGGTCCTTGGAGGCCCCCACACATTTAAAAATTAGCCCCGCGGGGTGGCGGTCCCCGGGGCTACGTGCCCCCCGCAACAGGGGAGAGGATATGGTCCGTCTTCTAGACTGTCGACTTTGGTGCTGGAAAACAGGGTTCGAGCCTTGGGGTCGCATCCACATCCTGTGATTCTGGACAAATCACTTGATCTCCCCGTGCCTGAATGTGTAAGTAACCGGGGCTCATATAAAGCGCTCCAATACCTTCGGGTCGAGTTCGTGCTATATAAATCTGCAAAAAACAAAAAAAACTCTTTATTCAAGCCCCGGGGAGGTGGCGGTTCCCGGGGCAGTGTGGGGGGGGATTGGGGGCCCCCCACACATTTTTTCAGTGCCCCTGGGACTTGGCCCTCCCGGGGGCTTAATTACAACGAAGCGCGGCAGCCAGCGCTTCGTTTTTTTTTTTTTTTTTCTTGCCCGGATTCACGCACCCAGCACGAATTCGGACGTTGTTTTAAAATTTATTTTTTATTTTATTTTTTTATTTTAACTAAAATGCTTTTTTGGGCCCTGGGGGTACTTGTGGGACCCCCTGAGCAGGCCTAGGGGGCAGGGTGTTTCTAACCTGCCCCCTTTTCTTGTTTTTCGCGTTTGTTTTTCCTCTTTTCTTATGACTCGGAGTCACAAGATGGCTGCCAACACTTCCTGGTTTGGAGTGTTGGCAGCCAATTAAAATGAAGCTCGTGGTCGGGACGGTCCACAGATCCACGTGCCTCTAGATATCGAAACTTTTATTTTTTAATTTTCTCAGCAACTACTGAACGGATTTACACCCTTTAAAAAAAAAAGGCGGTTTCTGAACCAAGCACTACCTTTTTGCCAAATTTGGTGTAATTCCGTTCAGCAGTTCGAGCTGTAGTCGTGTCTAAAGATTCCTATAGGAAATTGATTTTCCAACTTTTTTTTTAATTTCTCAGGAACTACTGAACGGATTTACACCATTTAACAAAAAGGGCTCTTTCTGAACCAAGGGCTATCTTTTTTGCCAAATTTGGTGTAATTCCGTTCAGCCGTTCGGGCTGTAGCCGTGTCTAAAGTTTCCTATGGAAAATAACATGGAGAAAACCTGTTTTGGGACCCCCCTTTTTTTCTCTGCCCCCGCTTGGCAAATCACCCCGAAACTTTCAGGATAGGAGCTGACCGGAGCGGGCCACTAGTTTTGAAAAGTTCGCGAAGATTCGGCAACCTACGCCAAAGTTACTGGGAAAAGAAAAAACGCTTTTTCTATGGAAACTAGGTCCTAACTAGATCTACTGGCGACAATAGGTCTTGCTCACCGTGAGCAAGACCTATTATGGTTGAAACGCGTTGGTGGTGGTGGAGGTTGGTGACTACTTGCACGGAAAATAAATCCTTAATCATACAACTTCCTTGGCGTGCAGTGCTTCCTTTCTGAGGAAATTGGTGTAAAAAAAATATATATATATATATGTGTATATATGTGTGTATGTGTGTGTGTGTATATATATATATATATATATATATTCACTGAAAAAACCATAGGTTTCACACAAGTTATAGTTAGCTGTACATTTCACTCGTAAAAAACCAATGAAATTCCCCCGTTATAGTTAGTGCAGGCAACTATAACTCACGCGACCGCAATCCTCTGCTGATGCTAATACTGTATTTAGACACTTATTTGCCCATTAAATTTTAGCTATACATATATTACAAATATTTTTTTTTCATAAAGACACATATGTCATCAGCAGAGGATTGCGGTCGCGTGAGTTATAGTTGCCTGCACTAACTATAACGGGGGAATTTCATTGGTTTTTTACGAGTGAAATGTACAGCTAACTATAACTTGTGTGAAACCTATGGTTTTTTCAGTGAATTTGCAAGGTTTTTTAAATGCTAATTCCTAACTATAACGTGTGTGAAACCTATGGTTTTTTCAGTGAATTTGTACGGTTTTTTAAATGCTAAGTTACTTTACGCCATTCGTGGCGTGCGCGCCCAGTTAACGCAGTTCGTTCCGTGCGCGCACGGTGCGCTTCGCGCACCGTGCGCGCACAGTGAGCACGCGGTGCGCTTCGCGCACCGCGCGCCCACTTTACGCAGTTAGTGCCGTGCACGCACAGTGGTCACGCGGTGCGCTGCACGCACCGTGTGCCCACGTTACGCGGGATGGGCCATGTACGCACGTTGCGCTTCGCGCACCCTGCGCACATGGGGGACATATTTGGTGCTTCCTTGTAAAAGGTATTCTTTTTTAGTTTCCTTGGTGAAAATAGGCCATGCACAAATGGTGCACTTCAGGCACCATTTGCACACGGGGTGGGGAAAGTGTGGATAATTTTTTTTTTTTAAATAATTTTAACCGTACGCGTACGGTAAGCGTAATCGGCGATTTTTCGAAAAAAATTAAAATTGTTTTTTTGGCCTTGGGGGTTTTTGGGGGACACCTATATCGATGCTGGGTGGTTAAGAACTAAATATACTACCCCTTTAGATGTTTTTTGACTTTGTTTATGCTGCCCCCCTCAGAGTGCGAGAGAGAAAATGGCGGCCGCCGCTTCCTGGTTTCGACCAATTCGAATGTTTACTTAGATCGAACAGCCAATCAGAATCGCGCTCGCGCACGTCACCGTACGCGTACGGTAAGCGCACCGTAAGCGCACCGTAAGCTGGCTCAGATATATATATTGATTTAAAGGCTATTTTCTCAGAATCTACTGAACAGATTTACACCAAACCTACAAAAGGCACTTCCTTGACCTGTAGACTACCTCTCTGCCAAATTTCAAGGAACTCTGTTCAGCCGTTCGGGCTGTAGCTGTGTCTAAAGGTCCTATGGAAAAATGCATGGGAAAAACGCGTTTTGGGACCCCCCTTTTATCTCAGCCCCCGCTTGACGAATCCCCCCGAGACTTTCAGGGTAGGAGCGAAGCGCAGCGCCCCACCTATTTTGAAAATTTCGCGAGGATTCGTCGACCGGCGCCAAAGTTATTCAAAATAGAATGTTGCGGTTTTCCTATGGAAACAGGGTCCTAACTATAACTACCTACTGGCGACCGCCAGTAGGTAATATATATATCTCAACAGTGATGTCGCTGGTCATGTCATGAGTGATGTAATATGTAGGGTCATAAGCAGTGCATTGCAGGGGCGTAAGTTATCGTTAGCTCAGGTAACTACAACTGCTGAATTTATATGGTTTTGCGCATGTACAATCTGAGTCGAACTATAACTTCCCTGTAACTGTTGGGTTTTCCAGTGTTTCCCAGTGATTTTATATATGAATGTGTGTGTCTGTATGGGTGTGTGAGTGGCTGTATGGGTGTCTTGGTGTATGGATGAATGTGTGGCTGTGTGAGTACCTGTATTGGGGAGCAGCCATGGCCGGTGCAGGTAAGAGCAGCAGGGCGGGGTGGGGAGTCTACAGACGATGAGGGAAAATAAAAGAAAAGCACTTACCTTGAGTTCACTGCATCGCCGAGTCAGTGATGCGGCAAGCACAAGGTAGCCTCTCAGGGAGTGGTGTGGGTGTGTAAATAGGTATGTGAAGGTTTCTGTGGGGGGGTGTGAGTGGGTGTATGAGAGGTTTATAGGGCTCTGAGTTGATGTGCTA
Organism: Triturus cristatus; assembly: GCF_964204655.1. Lineage (NCBI taxonomy): Eukaryota > Metazoa > Chordata > Amphibia > Caudata > Salamandridae > Triturus > Triturus cristatus. Next base: position 11,499,054 of record NC_140589.1, on the reverse strand, counting down.
GTGGTTTTGTGGATGTCATCAGTGATGTCATTTGAGATGTCATCTGTGATGTCACTGGACATGGCATGAGTGATGTTATATGTGAGGTCATAAGCAGTGCATTGTGGGGGCGTAAGTTAGTTAGCTCGGGCAACTATAACTGCTGAATTTCAAGGGTTTTGTACAAGTGAAATCTCACCCTAACTATAACATCCCTGTAACCTTTGTTTTCTTCAGTAAATTTCTATGTTTTTTAAAATGTTATTTCCTAACTGTAACGTTCCTGTAACTTTTGTTTTTTTCAGTGAATTTCGAAGTTTTTTTTAAATGTTGTTTTCTAACTGTAACCTGTAACTTTTGAGTGTGTGTGTGAGTGACTGTATCAATCAATCAGAACATTTGTAAAGCGCACTACTCACCCGTGAGGGTCTCAAGGCGCTGGGGGGGGGGGGGGGTGGGGTGCTGCTACTGCTCGAATAGCGAGGTCTTGAGTAGCCTCCTGAAGGTTAGTAGGTCCTGGGTCTGCCATAGGAGGATGGGGAGGGTGTTCCAGGTTGTGGCGGCGAGGTGGGAGAACGATCTGCCTCCGGTGGTCGCTCTTCGGATGCGGGGGACGGTGGCGAGGGCGAGGTCGGCGGAGCGGAGCTGGCGGTTCGGGGTATAGAAGGTGAGTCGTCTGTTGTATGCGGGTCCGGGGTTGTGGAGTGCCTTGTGTGCGTGGGTGAGGAGCTTGAAGGTGAGCCTCTTGTTGACGGGAAGCCAGTGCAGGTCTCTCAAGTGGGGTGTGATGTGGCTGTGGCGAGGGATGTTGGGGATCAAGCGTGCAGATGCGTTCTGTATGCGTTGTAGTTGTTTCAGGAGTTTGGCTGAGGCTCCTGCGTAGAGGGCGTTTCCGTAGTCCAGCCTGCTGCTGATGAGGGCCTGGGTGACCATTCTTCTTGTTTCGGTGGGGATCCACCTGTAGATCTTGCAGAGCATGCGGAGGGTGTTGAAGCAGGATGACGAGACGGCGTTGACTTGCTTGGTCATGGAGAGTGTTGAGTCGAGGATGAACCCCAGGTTGCGTGCGTGGTCGGTGGGTGTCGGTGCTGCTCCCAGTGCGGTCGGCCACCATGAGTCGTCCCAGGCAGAGGGGGTGGAGCCGAAGATGAGGACCTCCGTCTTGTCCGAGTTCTGCTTTAGACGGCTGTTCTTCATCCACTCGGCGACGGCTTGCATTCCTTCGTGGAGGTTGGTTTTGGCGGTGAGGGGATCCTTGGTGAGGGAGAGGATCAGCTGTGTGTTGTCGGCGTAAGAGGTGATGTTGAGGTCGCGTGACGTGGGCGAGCGGTGCCATGTAGACGTTGAACAATGTCGGGCTGCGGGATGATCCTTGGGGTACGCCGCAGATGATCTTGGTGGCTTCGAAACGGAAAGGGGGGAGGTGGACGCTCTGGGTTCTGCCGGAGAGGAAGGAGGTGGTCCATTCCAGAGCCTTGTCTCGGATCCCTACGTTGTGGAGGCGTGTGCGTAGGTTGCGGTGGCAGACCGTGTCGAAGGCGGCTGATAGGTCCAGGAGGATGAGGGCTGTAGAAGTCAGAGATCGAGTGTGTGAGTGGCTGTTTGGTTCTGTGTGTGGTTGTGTGAGTGTCTGTATGGGTGGTGACTGGGTGTGTAAGTGCTGTATGCATGTGTGAGTGTATGTGTGAGTGGCATATTCATACAGTAAGGTGGAGGGGACAGGGCCAAACTTGTGTCAGTGTCTAAGTGCCTCTGTCACAGTCTGACTCGGTGTGTGAGTTACTCTATCCTTTTCTAACTAGGTATGTGAGTTGCAGTATGTGTGGGAGACTGGATGTATAACTGGACATATGGTTTTGTAAGTGCACATGTAACTCACTTTAATTTCAAAGTACATGTCTTACCTTTTAAGCACATACCACCCTGCTCTATTACTTACCTACGGCCAACTTTACAGGGAACTTGTATGTAGTAGAAGGGAAGTTTGAGGCTTGGCAAAGGGGTTTTAAATTCCAAGTCATTCCCGTCAGTAAAACAGCACACACAGACTCTGCAGTAGCAGGGCCGTGACATGTTTAAAGGGCTACTTGTCTGGATGGGTGACTGGGTTGTGTCAGTACTGGAGTACATATCTGAGTGTTTCAGTCCCTCTCTGGATGTGTAACTGTATGTGTAAGTAACTAAATTGGTACATGAGTGGCTCTCTTAGTATCTCTTTGGGCCTGTAAATCTATGCAAGTGGCTGTACGGATAGCTTATTGGCTGTGTTAGTGAGTGTTGGGGTATGTAACTGTGTGTGCAACTGGCTTTGTTACTGCCCGTAAGCATAAGTTCTATGTGACTGTGTGAGTGAATGTCTAAGTACCTCTGTCGCTGTCTGACTGGGTATTGCAGTGGCTCTTTGCTTTTGTAAATAGGTGTATGAGTTGCAGTATGGGTGAGAGACTGGATATTTAACTGTGCCTAGGGGTCTCAAAATACACATGTGAGTGACTGAGACTTTAAAGTGCATGTCTTGCTTACTAAACAAATGGCACTCTGCCCTATGACTTACCTAAACCCTATCTAAAGGATAACTAGTACGTAGCTGTACACTTCTGAGGCAACCCATGATTAATGGACTACTCACACACCTACTTTCAGACCACACAGACACTCACATACTCACACACCCACAGAGACCCACCCATTCATAACCTCACAAAATTATTCACGTACCCACACACAAATCCCCTCATGCACTCATAATACTATATATATATATATATATATATATATATATAAAACAAGATTCGTCTCCAACTTCCACGTCTCCTCGGAAAGACGAACACAGACCCAAAATCAGTGCAGAAGTTTTTATTTCGTATCACCCAGCACTGCCGCCATTACGCGTTTCGGCCTGCAAAGAGGCCTTGATCACATGACATGCGAGGACGACATTCACAGTTTTAAAGTGCTAGTGTATAGTCACGTGGTACACAGTGATTGAGTCATCATAGACATAGAAACAATGAAAGAAACGGTAATGAATCGTTATTCACTTATGACATAATGCCAAAATTTAAGACCAAGCATTGAATCAAATCAAGTATTATTAGTCATCATAATAATTGGTGACGTGAAATACTCATTATGGCTTTGTGTATAGATATGGGGGGTGAATAAAATTCACCTACGTTGAGAATGACCATAGTTCAATTTACACATATCACATATACAATATATATAAATAAATAAATATGGATCAATAAATACAAGTATAAATACGCATATTTACACATCTAATCATTTGAATAAGTACATAAATATATATATAAATAACATAGAAACATGTGCAATCCTATTTGTATATTAAATAAGATAAAAGAATAAAACCCTGATGGGTAGATTCTAAAACATTAGTCATCTCTGTTTATACTTTGGTTAAAATCCAGGTATAATAGTCGTTCAATAATATACACAAATCCTTCACAAAATTTTCACGAATGATATAAAGTGCTAGTGCTTTGGCCTGAACAGGTGTAAACATAGTTGAATCAAACTGTTTCAATAAAACTAAACTAAAGTGCCTATGTTGCATAAAAGAGTGCTACCCAGTGTCTAAAATGTACGTAAAACTAAATATGTTGCTGTGATTGTTAAAAGAAAGGAGGAAGAGTTTTTTGTTAAAAGATATGCTTATTGCAATATCTCATTTGTCATTTTATCATAGGAAATTTATAGCAGGCTAAGTTACAATAACATTGCCTGATAATGGTATCATAGGCACGTATATAAATCCTCATTAGCATTTAACCCGTTAGGTGACTTGGTATCTAATTCTAGAATGAATCCCGTTTCAAGTTTACGTAGTAGTGCTTCACGGTTGCCTCCTCGTCTGAGTGGCAATACATGATCTATTGCGAAATACTTCAAAAGCTCAATGTTATTGTTGTGGCATTCTTTGAAGTGTCGTGCAACTGGATAAGTGGGGTCACTGTTGGTGATAGCTCTAATGTGCTGGAGTATCCTCTTGTGGACCTGCAACTTGGTACTACCAACATATTGCAGGCCACAGGGACACCCCAGCACATAGACAGCGAACTCTGTTTTGCATGTTAAGAATTTACTTATCCTTCTTTCTTCCATGTGAAAAGGGGATTTGTATGTGGTTGTGCTGACACCGTGTTTGCACGCTTTGCAATTTGTACAGCGAAAGAATCCCTTTCTAGAATTGAGCCAATTTCTGTTAGAGATAATTTCAGGGCTACTTTTAACCAAGTCACTTGACATAGAACGGGCTTTTCTGAAAGTGATGTTAGGAGTGGGTGCTGTCTGTTTCCCTATCACTGGGTCATTACAAATGAGATTCCAATTTTTGCGGATTATCTTACGGATGGTACAATGTTGTCTATTGTAAGTCAATATCAGCCTAGTTGGTTCTGTAGATACATTGTCGATAGGAATGGGGGTAGTTTGTTTGTTATTCAAGGCGTCAGTTCTAGACATAAGGTTGGCTCTCCTGATGGCCTGATCAATTACCTTTGCACAATAGCCCCTGGCTAGAAATCTCTGTCTGCTTTCTTGCTGCGCCTTGAGACATTCCTCATGCTTGCTACAAATTCGTCTGATGCGCAGCATTTCCCCATAGGGAATGCTGCGTATCAGGTGACCCGGGTGGTGGCTGGAGGCGTGGAGTACAGAGTTGCCTGCTGTGGGTTTTCTATACAGTCTGGTTTGGATCTGATTTTCCCAAATATATATCTCCACATCTAGAAAAGTGATAGTTTCCTTACTGATATTGACTGTGAAATTAAGATTTAAAGAATTGACATTTATCTGATCTGTAAAGTTCCTGGCCTGTATTTCAGAGCCCCTCCAAATTATGAATAAGTCATCGATAAATCGATACCAACAGACTACATGCGTGTTCAATAGTTCAGAGTATGTTGCTCTGAGGACTTGCTCCTCCCACAGTCCCATATGTAAACAGGCGTAGCTGGGAGAGAAGCAAGCCCCCATTGCAACACCCCTGACCTGTTGATATACCTGATTTTGGAACATAAAGAAATTGTTATTCAGGCAGGTATCAATCATGGTTACCAGCATTTTGTTATGTTCACTCATGTGAATTGATTTAGTGCCAAGGTAATGTTCAACTGCCCTGGTACCATCATGATGGTGAATGCTGGTATATAGACTCGTGACGTCAAGTGTCATCAATAGGTAGTCTGGATTCCACATAATATCTTTAATATTCTGCAAGAAATCGCTGGTATCACGGATATATGATGGCAACTGCTTTACATGATCTTGTAGAAAGTAGTCTACATATCTGGATGTGTTCTCAGTGATGCTGTTCCTCGCAGATATTATGGGTCTGCCTGGTGGTTTTTCAAAGTTCTTATGTATTTTGGGGATGAAGTATATGGCCGGTATGGCGGGGTGGTCATTTTTAAGGAATTTAAGTTCATCCACACTTATTAGACCCGCACTTCTCCAGGCTGTCAATTTTAAATAAAAGTTGCACCACATCGGTTTCACCTTACCAACCTCACTTCTCTTATAGCAATTGTGATCATTTAACTGGTTCATTGCCTCTTCCAGATATAGTTCTCTTGACCATAATACGATGTTTCCCCCTTTGTCTGCCTGACGCACTATGATGTTGCCATTGGATTGGAGCCTCTTAATAAGTTGAAAGTAACATTGATTTTGGTGCGTGTATTTTCGTTTCGAGTAACCAATAGATTTGTAAAGTTTTTTAAGTTCAATTGTGATTAACTCTGAAAAAATATCAATGTTATCATGAAGCATATATATATATATATATTCACTGAAAAAACCATAGGTTTCACACACGTTATAATTAGGAATTAGCATTTAAAAAACCTTGCAAATTCTCTGAAAAAACCATAGGTTTCACACATGTTCTAGTTAGCTGGACATTTCACTCGTAAAAAACCATTGAAATTCCCCCGTTATAGTTAGTTCAGCTAACTATAACTCGCGCAACCGCAATCCACTGCTAATGTCGTCACATATTACATCACTCATGACATGGTCAGTGACATCACTCATGACATCATTGATGACATCACTGATGACATCATCCAGTGAATGTGTCTTTCTGAAAAATAAATATTTTTTATATATGTATATCTAGAGGTTAATGGAAGAATAAATGGGTAATAAGTGTCTAAATGGATGTTTTTTTTGTAAAATTAATTGTATAACTGACTTATTAACAGTATCTTAGTGAATACAGTGATGTAATATGTGACGTCATCAGCAGTGGATTGCGGTCGCGCGAGTTATAGTTAGCTAAACTAACTATAACGGGGGAATTTCAATGGTTTTTTACGAGTGAAATGTCCAGCTAACTATAACATGTGTGAAACCTATGGTTTTTTCAGTGAATTTGCAAGGTTTTTAAAATGCTAATTCCTAACTATAACTTGTGTGAAACCTATGTTTTTTTCAGTGAATTTGCAAGGCTTTTTAAATGCTAATTCCTAACTATAACGTGTGTGAAACCTATGGTTTTTTCAGTGAATTTGCAAGGTTTTTTAAATGCTAATTCCTAACTATAACGTGTGTGAAACCTATGTTTTTTTTGTGAATTTGTAAGGCTTTTTAAATGCTAATTTATGTATGTATTATATTTTTTATATATTTATTTTACAATAAACTACCTATGTATATAGTTATAGATTGACTGTATCCTGTAATATGGAATGGCTCAGCTCTTTTTTTTTTTAATTTGGATAAAGTTGAACAGCATAGTTAATATCTTCTATAAACTTAAAACAGTTTAAAATGTTTTATTTTTCTTTTGTAAGGGTTTTTCACGGTGCGCGCACCGTGTGCGCACCCCGCGATTTTTTGAAAAAAAATAAAATGTTTTTTTCACCCTTCGGGGTCCTTCAGGGACCCCCTGACAAAGCCTAGGGGGTCAGGAACTCTCTACCCTGCCCCCTTTTCACGTTCTCGACCTTTCTTTTTCACTGTCACACACAAAATGGCGTCCCGACACTTCCTGATTTTGACCGATTGGAATGTTGACTGACATCTAACCACCAATCAGAATTACGCTCGCGGCATTTGGTGCGCGCCCCGTGCGCGCACGTTGCGCGCATATAGATATTTATGTACTTTTAACTGCAATTTTGTCAGGAACTACTGAACAGATTGACACCATATATGAAAAAGGCACATGCCTGACCTGAGGACTACCTCTTTGCCAAATTTCAAGTAATTCTGTTCAGCCGTTCGGGCTGTACCTTCGACTAAAGGTCCTATGGGAAAATGCATGGGGAAAACGCGTTTTGGGACCCCCCTTTTTTCTCAGCCCCCGCTTGACGAATCACCCCGAGACTTTCAGGGTAGGAGCTGAGCGGAGCGCCCCATTAGTTTTGAAAATTTCACAAAGATAAGTCAACCGGCGCCAAAGTTATTCAAAATAGAATTTTCAGATTTCCTATGGGAACTTGGTCCTAACTATAACTATCTACTGGCGACCGCCAGTAGATAATAAAAAAAAAAATATATATATATAAAAAACCATAGGTTTAACACACGTTATAGTTACGAATTAAAAACCTTGCAAATTCACTTAAAAAACCATAGGTTTCACACATGTTATAGTTAGCTGGACATTTCACTCGTAAAAAACCAATGAAATTCCCCCGTTATAGTTAGTGCAGGCAACTATAACTCACGCGACCGCAATCCTCTGCTGATGACGTCAGATATTACATCACTGTATTTAGACACTTATTTACCCATGTCTTCTTCCATTAATCTTTAGCTATACATATATTAAAAATATTTATTTTTCCTAAAGACACATATGTCATCAGTGATGTAATATCTGACGTCATCAGCAGAGGATTGCGGTCGCGTGAGTTATAGTTGCCTGCACTAACTATAACGGGGGAATTTCATTGGTTTTTCACGAGTGAAATGTCCAGCTAACTATAACATGTGTGAAACCTATGGGTTTTTAAGTGAATTTGCAAGGTTTTTTAAATGCTAATTCGTAACTATAACGTGTGTGAAACCTATGGTTTTTTCAGTGAATTTATACGGTTTTTTAAATGCTAAGTTATGTATTTATTAATTAATTTATTTTTTCAGTTTTTTCACCGTGCGCGCACTGTGCGCGCACGGTGCGCTTCACGCACCGTGCGCGCGCTGTGGGCACACGGTGCGCTTCGCGCACCGAGCACCCACGGCTCGCATGCGTGCCGTGCGCGCGCGGTGCACGCACCTCGCGATTTAGAAAAAAAAATAATTTGTTTTTTTCTCCCTTGGGGGTCCTTCTGTGACCCCCTGACCAAGGCTAGGGGGTCAGGAACTGTCCACTCTGCCCCCTTTTCACGTTCTCCACCTTTTTTTTTTCACCCCCTCAGACTGCGCGAGACAAAATGGTGGCCGACACTTCCTGGTTTCGACCGATTCGAATGTTTACCGACATCTAACAACCAATCAGAATTGCGCTCGCGCACGGCAGGGTGCGCGCACGGTGCGCGCGTATTGATTTTTTTTTTTTTTTTATAAATACATTTTTTTATTATTTTCCATTTCCATCTCCTCATCATCTCTTACACAGTTGTTGTAGGCATCATTCAGGAAGATTGTGCTCCACCCTTCATCCCCACATAGTTGTCAGATTATGCAATCACAATGATTTACATTAGTACCCACGGTCTCGTTGCCTATTATTCGCCAACTTCCGCTCTACTATCCCCCTTACGCCCTTTTCCCCACAACCCTCCCGAAATCCAGAACTACTATTTCTACCCACCCCTACCCTCCCCACCAGTGTGCTCCCCCCCCAGTCGTTAATCTCAATGTGCCTTGATCTATAGGTGTGTGTTCTCTGCGCACTCTTGCAATTGCTCGGCTTCTCTCCCCCTGCCCCCCATCTTCCTCTCCTACGGTTGTGCTTACGATCCCCTCATTCTCCCTTGCGCTGTTAACCACCCGTGGTCTAACTGTGGGCCGGCTCATCGTCTTGGTCTCCTCCAGAACCGCGTAACGCTTCAATTAGCGCCTCCCAGGCTGCGCGTATAGAGATTGATATGCTTTTAAATGCTATTTTCTCAGGAAATACTGAACAGATTTACACCAGACCTGCAAAAGGCACTTCCTTGACCTTATGGCTACCTCTCTGCCAAATTTCACGTAATTCTGTTCAGCCGTTCGGGCTGTAGCTGCGACTAAAGGTCCTATGGAAAAATGCATGGGGAAAACGTGTTTTGGGACCCCCCCTTTTTCTCGGCCCCCGCTTGACGAATCACCCCGAGACTTTCAGGGTAGGAGCTGAACAGAGCGCCCCATTAGTTTTGAAAATTTCGCGAGGATTCGTCAACCGGCGCCAAGCTATTCAAAATAGAATTTTGAGATTTCCTATGGAAACTAGGTTGTAACTATAACTATCTACTGGCAACCGCCAGTAGATAAAATAATATATATATATATATATATATATATATATATATATATATATATATATATTCACTTAAAAAACCATAGGTTTCACACAGGTTATAGTTAGGTGGATATTTCACTCGTAAAAAACCAATGAAATTCCCCCGTTATAGTTAGTTCAGATAACTATATCTCGCGCGACCGCAATCCACTGCTGATGACGTCACATATTACATAACTCATGACCTGGTCAGTGGCATCACTCATGACATCATCCTTGTGATAGAGTGGCGGTCGCGCGAGTTATAGTTATCTGAACTAACTATAACGGGGGAATTTCATTGGTTTTTTACGAGTGAAATATCCACCTAACTATAACCTGTGTGAAACCTATGGTTTTTTAAGTGAATTTGCAAGGTTTTTTAAATGCTAATTCCTAACTATAACGTGTGTGAAACCCCGCGATTTAAAAAAAAAACAAAAAAAAAAACATTTTTTTTCTCCTTGGAGGTCCTTCTGTGACCCCCTGACAAACGTTTTCCACCTTTTTTCCCCCTTTCCTTTTCAGTGCGAGAGACAAAATGGCGGGCGACACTTCCTGATTTCGACCGATTCGAATGTTTACCGACATCTAACAACCAATCAGAATTTCGCTCGCGCACGGCACGCGCACGTGCGCGCACAGTGCGCGCGTATAGATATTTATATGCTTTTAAATGCTATTTTCTCAGGAAATACTGAACAGATTGACACCGGACCTGCAAAAGGCACTTCCCTGACCTGAGGACTACCTCTCTGCCAAATTTCAAGTAATTCTGTTCAGCCGTTCGGGCTGTACCTTCGACTAAAGGTCCTATGGAAAAATGCATGGGGAAAACGTGTTTTGGGACCCCCCTTTTTTCTCGGCCCCCGCTTGACGAATCACCCCGAGACTTTCAGGGTAGGAGCTGAGCGGAGCACCCCATTTGTTTTGAGAATTTCGTGAGGATTCGTCAACCGGCGCCAAAGTTATTCAAAATAGAATTTTGAGATTTCCTATGGAAACACGATCCTAACTATAACTATCTACTGGCGACCGCCAGTAGATTATTTATTTATTTATTTATATATATATATATATATATATATATTCACTGAAAAAACCATAGGTTTCACACATGTTATAGTTAGCGGAAATTTTACTGATAAAAAACCAGTGAAATTCCCCCGTTATAGTTAGCGCAGGCAACTATAACTCACGCGACTGCAATCCTCTGCTGATGCTAATACTGTATTTAGACACTTATTTGCCCATGTCTTCTTCCATACATTTTTAGCTATACATATATTACAAATATTTTTTTTTCATAAAGACACATATGTCATCAGCAGAAGATTGCAGTCGCGTGAGTTATAGTTGCCTGCCCTAACTATAACGGGGGAATTTCACTGGTTTTTTATCAGTAAAATTTCCGCTAACTATAACATGTGTGAAACCTATGGTTTTTTCAGTGAATTTGCAAGGTTTTTTAAATGCTAATTCCTAACTATAACGTGTGTGAAACCTATGGTTTTTTCAGTGAATTAGTACGGTTTTTTAAATGCTAAGTTTTTTTCCCTTATAATAAGCCCTGTACATTTGGTGGCCTTCGGCCACCAAAAGCACAGGGGGTGGGGTAAGTGTGGATAGTGTTTTTTGCCCTTAACATAAGCCCTGTGCTTTTGGTGGCCTTCGGCCACCAAAAGCACAGGGGGTGGGGTAAGTGTGGATAGTGTTTTTTTTATTTTTATTTTTTTACCGTACGCTTACGGTAAGCGTACGGTAAGCGTACCCCGCGAAATTGCCGAAAAAAAAATAAAACCGTTTTTGCACTTGGGGGATGTTTGGGGACTCCCTCAACATGACTATGTGGAAGGGAGTTGTCAAAACAGCCCCTTTACATGTTTTTGGGCTTGATATTTTAAAAATCACTCTCAGTGCGAGAGACAAAATGGCGGCCGCCGCTTCCTGGTTTCGGCCGATTCGAATGTTTACTAAGATCTAAGAGCCAATCAGAATCGCGCTCGCGCACGCCACCGTACGCTTACCGTAAGCGTACGGTAAGCGTACCGTAAGCTGGCTCAGATATATATATTGATTTAAAGGCTATTTTCTCAGAATCTACTGAACAGATTTACACCAAACCTACAAAAGGCACTTCCTTGACCTAGGGACTACCTCTCTGCCAAATTTTGAGTAATTCTGTTCAGCCGTTCGGGCTGTAGCTCGTTCTAAAGGTCCTATGGAAAAATGCATGGGAAAAACGCGTTTTGGGACCCCCCTTTTATCTCAGCCCCCGCTTGACGGATCCCCCCGAGACTTTCAGGGTAGGAGCGGAGCGTAGCGCCCCACCTATTTTGAAAAATTTGCGAGGATTCGTCGACCGGCGCCAAAGTTATTCAAAATAGAATGTTGAGGTTTTCCTATGGAAACGTGGTCCTAACTATAACTACCTACTGGCTATCGCCAGTAGGTAATATATATATATATATATATATATATATATATATACGGACTTACCTTTTCAATCAAATCTTTTATAAACTACACTCTAATTCATATACCTGTTAATTGAGTAGTCTAGTCCAAATTATTTTGGTTGATGTTGTCAGATAGACTGTACTCTCAAAGAAAATGAGAAAACTAAGCATAAGAAAGAATGGTACGCCACTCTCATACAAAGCAACCATTAATGGTATCCTTTTCAACTTCGTCTCAGTGATACTGTCGAAGTTAACAAATCAAAATCATATTTTACACTTCTTATTGTACTTCTCAATGGTCAGTATTTCTTAACCCTATTTTGCACTTCACTAAAGAAGCCCAATCTGGTAGTGGTTTTGGGCATATTCGGGAATTTGTCGCAACCCTCCGTACAGACCCCTGGGTAACTTTGCGACAAATTCGTTAATATGTACTGGAGTCCAAAAACATATTTTGCTTTGTACTCTTAATATTTTACAACTACACTGCGCTTCATAAGAAACTCCTGACTGGGAAAATAAACCCTCCTCCATAAATGAGTCCCAGCCACTCTAACTGAAACTAATTCACTACAGTCTGTTTAATGCCCCTCCCCCCAAGTCTCTCAGCTGAGTTTCCATAGCAACACCCTTTCGAACACTCTCTTGGACCAGTAGGTCTCAAGTTCACAACACACTCTAGAAGCAGCATACTAGTTTCAAAATCAACAGCAACAGGTGTGGGCGACTATTCAGAATTAAAAGCATATCCAAGTTTACATTACATTTTTTTATTTTTACCAGAGCCAATTACAGATCTACTTACATATGTTTTAAAGACACTACCTAATATTATCAACCTGCATATTTACACCATCCAATCAAATATGTATTTCTTTTAAACCAGGCCCTGTCCTCCATTTTAACTGCCTTTCATTTTGGAAACTATCTCAGCTCCGGCCTTCTCCTGTGTGCTGCTCCTCCTAGTCTTCAAAATTGTTAGTGTGTGGATTGTGGGTTATAACTTTGTGTTTTGGGCTATAGAGTATGCTAGAAAGAGTGGCATTGACAGGGTCTTGGGTTTGGCTAATGTGGACATTACTTTGATTGGCCAGAGAGGGTTGAAGTGGCATCAGTTACTGCTTTTTGTTGAAAGCTTTGCAGATTGCCAACACCCTGACCTCATGATTGTACACTGGTGGCAATGACATAGCCACACTTACTGGGTAGGTTTTTCATACAGGGTGGTGGTAAGTAATTGGAATATGGCGCACCAAGGTATTGTCGCTTAAAAATCTATTTCTTTCTCCTATTTAGTATGGTGCAACAAGGTAGGGGTAACCAACAAATCCCTGGAAAGTTGTGATCAAAATGGCCACAGATATAGTAAATGCTATTCCTATGCACACGTTTGAAAATACATACATAAGTGGTACAGTTTTATAAATCACACTGGTATTCGTTTTTCATTTCATGGTCGTTTTATTTCATTTTCTTCAGTGGATGGTGTTGGTTCGCACTCCACTTGGCTCCTGAGGTTCCTAGCCGACACGTGTTTCGTCGCTTAACAGGGAATAAACTTGCGACTTCTTCAGGGCTAATAACTTGTCTTTCAAGTTTCTTTAATTCGGTGATACTTTCAACCCGAATTGGGTTCTGTGGAATTGTCCTATAGGTCGTATCTTTTCTTTGTTCCCTCTATCCTTATCTGAGGGGTGATATTTTAAATCTGATGCCCCATTCAACCTCGATTTCAGTTCCTATCGTGTTCGCTCGTCCTGTGAGTACTCACTGCACAGCCACTTACTGGGGTAGGACTGGAAACGTAATGAAGGATACCTTTGTTCAATTAATGGTACTTTTCCCTCAGACTGCCTTGGTATTCGCCAAAATATGCCAAAGGCAGAAATAGAACTGGTCAAATGAGTTCTCTCCACAGATCTACAAAACCAGGGAACATGTCAATAAAACGGTTTCTGCATTCCTTGGAGACCATGACATGGGCTCCTATCTACAACAATAACTTGCGCTGTGAGATGGAAAGTATTCATAGAAGCGATGGAGTACATTTCACAGAGAAAGGCAACAGATGTGTCCTCAACAGCTTGAAACACTGCATCCTGTTTTATGTGTAGTTATCATCTACTCACAATAAACACAAAGGCTGTCCTCAGAGGCACCCTATTCCCCAAAAACTGGTTCATTTTCTTTTTAAATACTTTTTTTCTCCAAGTTTTGTTAATACGTTGTGAATATGCGAAACAAAAGCAGACATTCAATGGACACCAGCACATTTAAAATTCACAACTATATAAGTGACTTTGTACATCTGTCTGGGTGCGTTAGTGTCTGAATTGGTCTGTAATTTGTTTGCAGGTCTCTGGGTGTGTGAGTGTCTGAGTGGGTTTGTGAGTGAGTACATGAGTCTGAGTTGGTCTGTGAGTGGATATGTAAGTGTCTGTGTGGGAATCTGAGTAGGTGCATGAGTCTGTGAGTGGGTGTGTGTGTCCGGGTGAGTCTGTGTTGGTGCTAGAGTCTGAGTGGGTCTGTGAGTGGGTGCGCGAGTGTCTGTGTGTGTGTCCGAGTGGGTCTCTGAGTGAGTACTTTTGTAGATGAGTGAGTATCTGATTTTTTTTGCGGATATATTCATGAATTTGTCGCAACGTTACACAGGAGATCGTGCTGAGCATCACGACGACTTCGCAAACATCACACGTGGAACATAAATCTGTTTTTCAACGTGTTGTACACATAAGGGGTTCCTCAAAGACCCCTTTATCACACCCATGGGGTCAGGGTACCTCTACCCTGACCCCTTGTATATCTTCTAATCTTGTTTTTGAGCCCCCCGGGACCCTGTTCTGTTATATCAAATGGCAGGCGCAACTTTCTACACAGGTTTTTGCCAGCCAATCACAGCATTCCTGTTGGCGAACTATTTGTGAAGTATTCGCACCTCTAGATGTACAAATTTGGATTTAGCTTTCTGCCAAATTTGGTGTAATTCTGTTCAGCAGTCCGGGCTGTAGTCATGTCTAAAATTCCTAAGGGAATTGACATGTTAAACATAACATTTCCCCCCCCCCCCCCCCCCCCCCCCTCCACCCCCTGCTTTTGCTCGGCCCTCTCTTGACGGATCACCCTGAAACTTTCCATGGAGAACAAGAACCAGCTGGGCACTTTTTTGTGAGGTAGGTTCGCAAGAATGCTGAAGTTTAAAGACCAACCCTGTTTCCAACAATCTATAAGAAAGGCCAAACCTGTTCTCAAGAGATTACAAGAGATTATCCACCAGTGTTCATAAGATTCACGATTAGGAACCTATTTTAGATCTGCCCACAAGGTGGCAGCAGTTCATAACAGTTAATTTTATTTTTGCGATTTTATTTAGCACGGACAGGACCCGAAGGCATTAGAGCGCATTACAACACACAGGATACAGTGGGTTACAGTAATCGTAGTTAAACTCTCATGTTTACATCAGTGAATGTGTACAGGAGTTACCACAAAAGACAGTTACCACAATTGGGCAGCGGACATGCAGAGCTAAAGCATCAATTTAGATGGTTGGATCATATAACAAATGCAGATCAGGGCGCAGTGGAGTCTGGTCGAGGATGAATTAGCCCAGGTGTCTGTCAAACAGGAGAGAGGAGGCAGAGAGTTCCTGATTCTAGTGGCACTACCAGAGAATGACTGGCTCAGGTACCGTTCTCGACTGAATGTGGGGCGGTTCCACATGCAGGGATTGGCCATTTCTGGAACCCCTTATTTGCTCCGGACAATTCAGTTTCTCGTTTAGATGGGAGTGTGAGGAGGAGTGCAGTGCTCTGTGGTTAATGCAAGCCATTTTGAATTGGGCCGGCGCTTCAAAGGGAAGCCATTGGAGGATTAGAAGGGCAGGGGAGATGTGGTTAAATTTCTTGAGACCTAAGATGAAGCGTGCTGCAACAACTAGTGTTGCTCTCAGTGGGCCTAGGTGGACTTTGAGAATGCCTGAGAGAAGGGCCATTTTATAGTCTAAAGAGAAGGAGAAACTGCACCACTGTTTTGAGGTCCTGATCCGAAATGAATTGTCTGATGTCCTAAATCTGCCTACGTTGGTGTTGCGCACTGTTGGCCATGGCTGCAATGTGACTGTGAAGATTGAGACGATTATCAAGACTGATGCCGAGTGATCTGGCTTTCTGGACAATGGCGGGGCAGCTCTCCAGGGCGGGAAAGGTGGCAGTCCATTCCTGTACTGTAATTTTTGTTTTTGGAGGTGAGTTCAAAAGAAATTCTGTTTTAGTTGGGTTGATGTTTAAATGGTGATTAGACATTCAGTTTTGAATATTCAAGAGCATATTTGAAAGCAGGGCAGTGTCTTCCGGGGATGAGATTTTCAAGTATTATTTGTGTTGTCGGTGTAGAGTTTCCAGAGAATCCCAGAGCTTCTGAGAATCACGCATAGAGGTTCTAGGTAGAGGTTAAAGAGAGTTGGGGAGGGGATCGAACCTTTAGAGACCCCTTGGTGAACTCTGACTAGTCTTTAGAACAAGTTGCCAATTTTCTCAATTTGGGAATGGTTGGATAGATAAGGGTAGAAGCAGTTGAGGACAGTGCCTCGATATCCCATGCGAAGTTTAAGAATATGAAGGAGGTCCAGATGGTTGACGGTGTCAAAAGCGGTGGATAAATCCAGGAGGCAGGAGTTGCTGGAGTCGAGGATTTTAAGGGCGTCATCGACTATTTGGAGGATTGCAGTTTCTGAACTGTGACTCTGGCAGAAACTTGATTGGAGAGTGTCTAGGAGGTCGTTTGTTCGAATGTGTGAGGCTAGTTGGGACCTCTGTGCAACTTTCGATGCCTTTGCCTAAAAATGGGAGTGTGAAGAGTGGATCGATTCGACCCATTTTATAGTCGTTCTGGGAAGAGGCCCTCTTTGAGAGAGGAATTGACCATGGTGGTCAACATGGGGGGGGAGTAGGTGTGTGGCAAGAGATTTGCTGATAGAGCCTGGAATGGCGTCATGATGATGGTTTGAGGGTTTAACTTTGGAGATAGTTCATGGTAGGTCCTGCTTGGAGATTGGCGAGAAAGATGGCTATAATTGTAGGGCCTTGCATGGAAGAGACTCAACCGTTTCGAGGGAGTCGTTGATAGGAAACGAGATATGGATGTCAAAGAAATCCACAAAGACATTACAACGGGCCACGGATGACATGAGAGCCGAAGTGATGGAGGGGTTAGCAGTCTGTGCAATGACCTCGGACAGACACTTCAGTCTATTCTTTTCAGAATTCACGAGGCCTCTGATATGGGAGGATTTGGCTCTGAGGATTTTGTCTTTGTAATGTTTTCTCACTTTGTGAAGCTTAGACCAACTCAGGTGAAGACGGTGCTCGTCTCCATTCTATCTCACATTTTCTGATACGCTTTTGTTCTTCATAAAGCTCTTTTGAGAACCAGGGCCTATAGGGTTTTGGTCTGGATAATGTGCTCTTCAATGGTGCACATTTGTCAATAAGGGATTCCTTGCAGGAGTTCAATTTGTCAGTGACCTCGTTAATATCCAGATGAGGCATAATTGAAATTAGGGTGATGAGGGCCATGATGGCCATGGGTTCTGTGTCCAGGATGGATGTGTCTCTGAACCATAATTTCTCTTTCTTGGGTTGCCCGTATGTTTTGGTAGACGAGCCGGTCAGGGAGAACAGGATCTACATGTGGTTGGACCAGTCAACTGGGATCGGGTCATGTCTTTAGGTTGGGAGAATTGTAGATTATCAGGTCCAGAATGGTGCCTTTGTGGTGAGCGGGTTTGTGGCAGTGTTGTTGTTGATCATTGGCACAGAGAAAGGAGGTAAAAGTGTTCACATAGCTGTTGCCAAAGATGTTGAAGTCTCCAAGGAAAATATTGTTGTCAGTTGGTGGACATCACCAGGAAAATAAAGTTTCTCTGCTCATGATTGTATTCTGTCCACTCTTCTGTTTGCTGCTTTGTGCCCTGTGCTGTTTCCTCAATAGCTCTGCCTCGCTCTGTCCCATGACTATCTTCCCTGCAGGTGGACAGTGTGACCACCTGCTTTCTTCCCTGAAGGTGCACAGTGTGACCTTCTGCTTTCTTCCCTGAAGGTGCACAGTGTGACCACCTGCTTTCTTTCCTGCAGGTGGACAGTGTGGCCCTATGCAGGGACACTAGTGGAGCCGCTGAGGCAAAGCTGCAGGCTGCCTTTTCACATGCCACCCTGTATCGGCCCTGTGTGCTGCTGCTGAGGAATGTTCATCTGCTGGGCCGAGAGCGGGATGGGGTGACTGAAGACTCCAGGACAGTGGCAGCCCTGCAGCGCCTCCTACTGGACACCACGAGGACCTCCAGGTATTTGTCACTGTGACAGCGCCTCAGACAGAGAACACAACCAGCCTTTTCTCTGCTCGCCTCCTCTTGCAATGAGGTGTTGTACTGGGTGTTGGGACAAAGAACCTTTGCATTGAAAGCCTTGCTGCTGTCTGTTTCCTCGAGTGAACTCTGCAGTGTTGCTCCATGAAAAGTGCCCAATATTGTATCTTCGCTGTTTGTCAGTGAGTGTTTCCTATTTTGAGTGAGTGCGGATACTGCCCCCTTCACTGCAGGCTGTGAGGCGACTGTTGAGATGGCACCAGGATTCTAGTCCAGGGCCTCAGGCAGTCTTTGTAGTTTTTAGGAGACTGCAGACTGCCTCTGCCCTGTAAACTGGGCTCCGTTGTCTCCCCTCAAGAGTGGGGGTATGTGAAGGAGGCCTGTGTGCTTTGTGTATGTTCAGTGTGTGTGTTTCACAGCAGCAGGTGAATGGTGGTGTCCACTGAGACACATCTTGTGCACGGGTACCCCCAATGAGGCTGCCCTGGCAGGCTGCCTTTGTCCAGGGTGCCCATGGCTGGCTGCCTTTGTCCAGGGTGGCCATGGCTGGCTGCCTTTGTCCAGGGTGGCCATGGCTGGCTGCCTTTGTCCAGGGTGGCCATGGCTGGCTGCCTTTGTCCAGGGTGGACATGGCTGGCTGGCTGCCTTTGTCCAGGGTGGACATGGCTGGCTGGCTGCCTTTGTCCAGGGTGGACATGGCTGGCTGGCTGCCTTTGTCCAGGGTGGGCATGGCTGGCTGGCTGCCTTTGTCCAGGGTGGGCATGGCTGGCTGGCTGCCTTTGGCCAGGGTGGCCATGACTGGCTGCCTTTGGCCAGGGTGGCCATGGCTGGCTGCCTTTGGCCAGGGTGGTCATGGCTGGCTGCCTTTGTCCAGGGTGCATATAGCTGGCTGCCTTTGTCCTGGGTGGACATGATTGACTGCCTTTGTCCAGGGTGGACATGGCAGGCTGGCTGCCTTTGTCCAGGGTGGACATGGCAGGCTGGCTGCCTTTGTCCAGGGAGGACATGACAGGCTGGCTGCCTTTGTCCAGGGAGGACATGGCAGGCTGGCTGCCTTTGTCCAGGGAGGGCATGGCAGGCTGGCTGCCTTTGTCCAGGGAGGGCATGGCAGGCTGGCTGCCTTTGTCCAGGGAGGACATGGCAGGCTGGCTGCCTTTGTCCAGGGAGGACATGGCTGGCTGGCTGCCTTTGTCCAGGGAGGACATGGCTGGCTGGCTGGTTTGGTCCAGGGTGGACATGGCTGGCTGGCTGCCTTGGTCCAGGGTGGACAATGCTGGCTGCCTTGGTCCAGGGTGGAACAGGACTAGAGAGAGGAACTAGGGGAAACCAGTTATCTGGATACCTCACCAGACCTTGGCATGTTGTCTCCTCCTACAGTGGCTACGGAGGAGGGAGCGTCATAAGCAATGGTATTGCGTAGGGCGGCAGAGGCTCTCCACCTCAAGCTACCTACAGTGGCAGTCAGGACTAACTTCCTGACAGAGGTCCTTTAACCGGCAGCGAGCTCTTCGGAGCCCCTGCTGCCGTTTAATGAAGCCCTCAGGGACATCCTTTTGGACACTTGGTCCAGGGGCTCCTGTGGACAGGATGATTACCCGACGCCACCGCCCGGCTCCAGGCGACCCCACTTTCCTCTCCCAACATCCCACCCCTGAGAGGTTGGTAGTTCAAACGTCCACCTCCAAAAGCGCCTTCTCTACCGCTCCACCGGAAAGGGAATCCAAGAAGCTGCACCACCTTGGGAAGAAACTTTACTCTTCCGCCAGCTTAGGAGTGCGGTCTGTAAACACTGCATGTCTCTTGGCCCATTATTCGCACTCAGTGTGGGATACGGTGGCGCAAATGCTGCCTCAGTGTCTGGAGGAGGCCCGGGCAGTGCTCTCCCAGGCTGTTGCCGCTGGGAGGGATGCTGCAAAGATTACGATCTGTTGTGGGCTGGACACCGCCGACTCTCTGGGCAGGACCATTTCAACGTCGGAAGCGCTTTGTCGCTATGCCTAGATGAGGTCCACTGGCTTTTCAGGGGATGTCCAGCACACCTTGATGGACATGCCCTTTGGTGGCCGTTGCCTCTTTGGCGACATAGCAGACAACGCCCTAGAGTGCTTCAAGGACTCACGTGCTACAGTCGAGTCCTTGGGCCTCTCCACCCGCCCTGCGCAGTCTGCTTTTCGCCACTTTCGTGGCTACGGAAGGGGTGCCCCCGCTACATCCCACCCAGAGCCCCAGGCCGCAGCAAGTTACCCAACCTTCGCACGGCCGGGGACGTGGAAACAACCGTCAGGGTTCCGGGGGCCAGTGGGCGGGCCAGTCCACCAACCCCAACCCCCTCTGCAACTACCTCCAAACCCTCTTAGTCTGACCTTTCAGGCACATCAAACGCCAGTGGGCGGCAGGGTTCACCATCACCTCCCCCTCTGGCGCACAATCACGTCGGACAGGTGGGTTTTACAAATAGTCCGAAGGTGCTACTCCCTCCCCTTCGAGACTACCCCTCCAGCCATGCCACCACTACACCACCGCATGTCGGAGGATTATCTGGCCCTTCTCTAGCAGGAAGTCACGGCTCTCTTGGCCAAGGGAGCCATTGAGCGCGTTCCTATCCCAGAAGTAGGTCGTGGTTGTTACTCCCACTACTTTCTGGTTCCCAAGAAAGATAAGGGCCTGCGTCCTGTCTTGGACCTCAGGGACGTCAATCGCTTCCTCCGGAAGGAGAAGTTCAAGATGTTGATGCTTGCTCAGGTCTTGTCTGCCCTTGACCCGCAAGACTGAATGGTAGCGTTGGACTTGCTGGATGCGTATTTTCACATTGTCAAGAATTCCTGTCATGCGAGGGAAGGAAAACACGCCCTTATGTAAACAGGAGAGCTGTTACATAACTCAAGGAAAACACACCCTTATGTAAACAGGAGAGCTGTTACATAACTCAAGGAAAACACGCCCTTATGTAAACAGGAGAGCTGTTACATAACTCAAGGAAAACACGCCCTATAAAGGGAGGAACCGGGAGGTACAACGCTGTCGGATATTGTGTTTACACCGACGTACCTGCTTAGTGAAGAGCAGTGTTCCGGAGTGGTGCTCCAGTAAGGCAAGAACGGAGGTAGGTCGAGTCGTTACTCCCTGGGCCGTGTCTTGCCCCATCGTCACCTGTGAAGGACCCGGAAGCTCTACCGGATAACCATTGAGCTTCGCTTTTTGACTCGGCTGAGTCAAAGCGCAGTGGCGCTTTTGCTGGTTGGAGTCGTAACTCCCAGCCCGACCAGAGATACAGGGACTGCCAGCTGTAACGCACACCAGGAGGTGTTTGCCGCGTTACAGACTCGGAAGTCCACAGGATCGATCGAGCGGCTGCTCTCGGTTCAGTCTTCTTTGCTTGTGATTGGGGTATCGGTGACGCATCACCAGGAGGTGACTCCGCGTCCCGGTGCAGTCTGAGGAAGAGGTTGAGCGGCTGCTCCCTTCAGGTAGAGACCCCGGCTGGGTGTTTCCCTGACTCCTCGATTCTCCCCAACACTCTTCGTGCCCCTCGCAGCCTACCGATTGGCATTGTCGGCCATTTCATTTCTGCCCTCTGTTGGCATACGCCGGGATCGGCGTATATGCAGAGGACGGTTAGGACCATCCGTGCTGTGGGCTGGTAACGTACTTAGCCTGGAGGATTCCAGTGACTATAACTTTTGTTTATTCCTTGTATTATTTTTGCCTTCATTAAAATAACTAAACCTTCACAAGTGGTTGCGTTCTCATTATCGTGTCTGTTAAACGATCCTGAGACGTTCAGGGCGTTACACACATCCCCATCCTGCTGGCCCACTGGCGTTGCCTACGGTTCACGGTAAGCCACGAACACTTTCAGTTTACCGTGCTCCCCTTTGGCCTTACCAGCGCCCCTCGGGAATTCACGAAAGTGATGGCGGTGGTCGCAGCTCATCTGCCCAGATCAGGGGTTCCAGTCTTCCTCTATCTCGATGACTGGCTGTTAAAGGCAGGCTCGCCCCAGGCTGTCATCTCCTACCTCCAGACTACGGCCGACCTCCTGCATTCGCTGGGGTTCTCCATCTACATGCCAAAGTCAAACCTGACCCCCTCTCAGAAGCTCCTCTTCATCGGAGCGGTTCTGGACACGACGCAGTTTCGGGTTTATCCTCCTGAACAGCGAGTCCCGGATATTTGGGCTATGATTCTGATCTTTCAGCCTCTAGCCCGGGTTTCGGTCAGGATGACCCTCAGGCTCCTGGGTCTGATGGCCTTCTGCATCCTGCTTGTGGATCATGCCAGATGGCGTATATGGGCTCTGCAGTGGGACCTGAAGTTCCAGTGGGCCCAATATCAGGGGAGTCTGTCCGATTGCGTCCAGATCTCGGAGGGCACTTCATGCCAATTGCAGTGGTGACTCACGAACCCGGATTGGGTCGGCGGCAGATCTCTCTCCTTTCCCCATCCAGAGTTCACAGTGGTGACCGATGCATCACTTCTGCGATGGGTCGGCCACATGGGAGAGGCGGAGATCAGAGGCCTCTGGTCGCCAGCGGAGTTCGGGCTCCACAGCAACCTTCTGGAGCTTCGGGTGATTCATCTTGCACTCAAAGCATTCCTTCCCTCTGTCCGGGTAAGAGTGGTGCAAGTGTTCATGGGTAACACCGCTGCCAAGTGGTACTGCAACAAACAAGGCAGGGTGGGGTCGTGGACCCTATGGCAGGAGGCCCTCCGCCTCTGGACATGGCTGGAACATCAGGGCATATCCCTGGTGGTTCAACACCTGGCAGGTTCCCTGAATGCCAGGGCGGACGAACTCAGCCACAGGTGCATGATGGATCAAGAATGGCGTTTTCATTCAGAGGCGGTGCAAGGTCTCTCAGCAGTGGGGAGAGCCTTGGTTAGATCTATTCGCCACCGAAGAGAACACGCAATGTCAGCAGTTCTGCACATTGGAATTTCCAAGACGGCACTCGCTAGGTGACGCTTTTCGTCGCGAGTGGAGTTGCGGTCTTCTATACGCCTTTCCGCCTATACCACTTCTGCCCAGAGTGCTGAAGAACATCAAGCTCGACTGGGCCCAAGTCAATCTTGTGGCTCCGGATTGGGCACGAAGAGTCTGGTATCCCGAGCTGCTCAACATGGCCATCGATCCTCCGATCCGACTGCCTCTTCGCAAGGATCTTCTGTCCGAGCAGCAGGGGGCGGTCCTCCACCCGAACCTGTCCAGCCTCCACCTCCTTGTGTGGAGATTGAGCAGGCCGCAGTTGACGTTGTATGACCTGCCTCCTGAAGTCTGCGATGTTATCTTGGCAGCCAGGTGTCCCTCCACTAAGACGGTATACACCTGCCGATGGAACAAATTTGTGGCATGGTGCGCAGCAAAGGCTGTGGATCCCCTTTCTGCCCCTCTTTCTGAGATTCTCTTGTTCCTCCTTTCTTTGGCCCAGCAGGGCTCTGCTCCGGGCACTCTCAAAGGCTACCTCTCGGCCATTTCAGCCTTCCTTAGGCTTCCTGATCAGCCTTCTATTTTTAAAGTCCCCTGTTGTAAATCGCTTCCTTAAGGTCATTACTCATCTCTTTCCTCCTGTTCCCTTCGTAATGCCCCTGTGGCACTTGAACTTGGTGCTTACATATCTTATGTGTGCTCCCTTTGAGCCGCTACATAACTGTCCTCTCAGGCTTCCTACATTGAAAACTGCCTTTCTGGTGGCCATCACCTCTGCACGCAGGGTGAGTGAGCTACAAGTTCTTTCTTCCAAGCCTCCCTTTCTGGCTGGCCATCCGGACAAGGTCGTCCTTAGAACTAGACCTTCCTTTCTTCCCAAGGTGGTTTCTTCTTTCCACATTGGCCAAACCATCACTTTGCCCTTCTTCTTTCCGCCTCCGCATCCTTCAAAAGAGGAAGAGAGGCTCCACCGGCTGGATCCAAAACATGCGCTTTCCTTCTACTTGGATCGCACAAAACAATTTCAGGTGGATGACCAGCTCTTTGTTGGTTACGTGGGCGCTAAGAAAGGTCGAGCCGTGCACAAACTGACCATCTCCAGGGGGGTCGTTCTGTGCATCAAAGCCTGCTTTTCTTTGGCAAAGAAGGAGCCTCCAGTGGGACTGCGCGCCCATTTCACCAGGACGACGGCAGCTATCACTTCTTTCGGACGGGGAGTCCCCCTTCGTGACATCCATTAGGCAGCTACATGGGCATCGCTGCACACGTTCACCAAACACTACTGCCTGGACACTTTCTGGTGTGAACTTAGTTCGCAGACCCACCTCCGGGGTTGGTATTGCTGGGGTATCTATTCTAAGGTAAGGAGTCTATAACTGTTTCTTTCAGATGAACAAGTTACTTACCTTCGGTAACCATATATCTGTAAGAAACATAGGTTAGTTATAGATTCCTTACCGCCCCACCCATCCTCCCCATTCTGCGAACGACTTCTAGGGTTAAGTACATCCTTTCAGTGCCCTAGTTTTGTGCACCGCTGGTCAGTGTCTTGCATGGCTTGGCGCTTCTAACGTGGAAAGTCGTGTACAGAACTTACGTCTGCATGCGAGGACGGCGTCTATGTAGCTACCGCAACGTCATACTGGCGACCATGGCGACGAACGCAGAGTCGACCGACGCCCCCTTCTGACGCCCAGGGGTACTGCTGATTAAAAACTTTCCGGATCCAGTCTGACGCCTGGGGGGAATTCTAAGGTAAGGAATCTATAACTAACCTATGTTTCTTACAGATATATCGTTACCGAAGGTAAGTAAGTTGTTCATCTGGCAGCGAGTGTAGGAACAACTCTCCTTATGGAGCGTTGTCTTCCTTGTATGAATGGGCTACGGGTGTGTGTCTAAGTGAGAAGTGCACACAAGCCTGTGACACAACCAGCTCACAATAAACTCTCATTTCCTTTCTAGTGACTTTCCGGTGCTGGTGATTGGTACCACCAGCAGGCCACGGGACGTTGTCCTGGATGTGCAGACCACCTTCTTGCATGAAGTGAGACTCGAAGCTCCATCAGAGGAGCAGAGAGGGTCCATCCTGCAGGCCCTCACTGCATCTCTTCCCCTTGGCAAAGATGTGAACCTGCCAAAGCTTGCAAAGAGGACAGCTGTGAGTAGCACCCTTCTTTCATACTGTATCACCTACCGTTTGCTCAGGACTGTCCTAGGGCTTCTTTCTGAACTTGTCGCCTACAATCATATGTTTTCTATTTGTATTTCATACTGTGCCTAAATCCAGGACTTTGTTTCTGCTTCTTCTTCTCAAGCTATTGAATGTGCTGATGCTTGTGTTATGCTAGATTCATATTACTGCCTCTTTTACTCCAAACACGTGCGATGCCAGTGAGAACTAAGGATTAGGGAGCGGGCAGCATGCTTGCCCGACACTCTGAGCCCTTATGTACCATCTAGCTCCCACATGCAGGCTTCGCACCTTTGAATGGTCCTCCTGCCTTCCTCCTTGCACGTCTGTCTTTGCTGTTGAGAACTGGATTAAACCTGTTCTTTGTCTCAGGGCTGTGCTCTAAAGCTGAGATGCAGGGTCCCTGGCCTGATTGCACCTTGAGTGATTCTGCCTTACGTGGATCAAGTGGTGGCTTTCTATCTGTTCCAAGAGTACAGAGATACCACCCCCGCCCCCCAGTCTAATTTGTTCACAGAATCTCCAAGACCGCTTCTAAGCACCCATCTGCATTTTCATTCAATTTCTTTTTTTCCATTAAAGTGGTTCTTAATTGATTTTTAACGTAAGCGTACATCTCTTGTGCGGCACATATGGTAAACAGGATGTTAGTTCCTCAATACATTTTCACCATGAGTAAGCTGGCGGAAATAGTCCTGTTGTGAACAGATGCAATTCCAGTCCAGGTAGTTTCCATGTAGGTTTATTCCAAGTATGATGTTACAACGTAGAGCCCCACCAGGAGCAGCCTTCCTGCTGCTCGGCCCATCCTACAACTGACATCCTCACTCATCCAACATTCCACTCCACAGTCACACTGGCTGAGCAGCAGGTATTGCAAGTCCCTGATGTTAAGCACCCACCATTGCTCCACATGCATTTCCATTCCAGCTCAAACCTTGCATTTAGTTGACCCCATTATTGGGGCAGAGGTTGGCTGTCTGCATCGTCAAGAACCCCTTGCAGTTCATAGTTATAACAAAGCCCAACTGGGGCGCAAACGTGCAAACCGTCCAGCAGTGGCGATCGGTAAACAGCCATTAGTACGCGGATGTTAGTCCGTGTACCATTACTTTGCAAGCGTTACAACGCACGCGATGTTACAACGAGTAGCCTTTACTACGCAAGTTGTAACATCGCTTGCGTTGTAACGCTTGCGAAGCAAAGGCTATCAACATCATTGTGTGGAAACGGACGCGCTTCCGTTTCCACACGACGACGTGCACCACTGACGCTGGAAGCCCGGAGAAGAGGAACCATGGCTGAAGGAGAAGAGAGGAACCGAGGAGGGAGAGGTAAGGGGGGCTGTGTAGTATTTAAGGGTTAATGGTAGGGGGAGGGTCGTGCAGGGGGTAGTGTAGTTGTGTTTTTGTAGTGTAGAGTAGTGTATTTTGGTTTAGGGTAGTGTCGGGGAGGTTGTGCAGGGTAGTGTTAGGGAGTAGGGACAGGACTGGGGGTAGGGGCAGGGTCGTGCTGGGGGGGAGTGGTTTAGGGTAGTGGTGTGGTGTTTGTGTAGGGTAGGGTAGTGGTTTAGGGTTTAGGGTAGTGTTGTGGTGTTTGTGTAGTGTAGGGTAGTGTTTTAGGGTTTAGGGTAGTGTCGGGGTTGTGAAGTGTAGTGTTAGAGTGTAGGGTTCAGGCAGGGGGATGGTCATGTAGGGGGTAGTGTATTAGGTTTTAGGGTAGTGATGTGGTGTTAGTGTTGTGTAGGGTTGTGTTTAGGGTAGTGTTGTGGTGTTTGTGTAGTGTAGAATAGTGTTTTAGTGTAGGGGCAGGGTCGTGCTGGGGGGGAGTGGTTTAGGGTAGTGGTGTGGTGTTTGTGTAGGGTAGTGTTTTAGGGTTTAGGGTAGTGTCGGGGGTGGTGTCAGTGAGTGTAGTGTTAGAGTGTAGGGTCCAGGCAGGGGGAAGGTCGTGTAGTGGGTAGTGTATTGGGGTTTAGGGTAGTTTGGTGGTGTTTAAGTAGTGTAAGGTAGTGTAAGCATGATTTTAGTGCTATGCTTTTAATTAGCAGAAACCATAGTACATTTATAACCATTTGCGTTATAAATGTGCATGCGCAGTTAAAACATGCGAAGTAAAAACATTGCACTAAAAGCATGCGAAGTAATGGTATGCGAAGATTCGACATACATTCGTGGCGGTCACTTTACAATGTCCATGATAGGCGAGGAAAGTCTCCTCTGAGTCCCACCGCCATCAGGAGTAGCCGGGGTGGGTTATACTAAGCAGTGGAAGTATATTGCTGTCCCTTCTTGGGGACTAAGCCCGGGGTGGGTGGATGGGGAACAAAAGGCTACAGTAGTGCAAGAACCCATATAGGGGCTAATTACGATGTAGGGCGGACTCAAGTCTGCCCGACAGTCTCAGTCCTGGGTCCAACGACCTCTGGTCAGAGGTCATGACCGCCTAATTAGGATGTGTTGGAAACTGGCTGTATATATACTCTATGAAAATGAGGTATAGTGTGTATAGAGTCCAAGTGTCCCCAGAGGTAGCGATCCTTGCCCATGTTCTCAGGTAGGTTGCTACCCTCGCAGCTCCACCTGACTGTGCAAGGGTCTCCCGCCCCGCTGCTGCCGCTAGTTCATGCCGCCAGGGCCCTCCCTGGGTCATCTCCTCTGTCGTCCTCAGTAATTACATCTGCCTTTGCCTTAATTTCGTCCATTGTTTTGTTTTTACTCCTAGTTATTTATTGTTATTTACTTCTCTGTCCTTAGCGCATTCCCGCCCCTTGCCCTTCCCGCCCTCCTCCTTCCCGCTCGCATTCCCGCTGCTGCATCCCCTGCGGCCCCGCCCTCCTCATGCGCCCACACCCGCCTCCCAGCTGCTCCTCCCTCCCACCTCCCCTTCTTAATGGCGGCTGCTGCGCTGAAGGCGGCCACTGTGCTGAAGGCGTGCCTATGGCAAGCCCGTCTGCGCCCGGACCGCTCCCAGCGCCAGACCCCCTAGCCCCCGTGAGCCCTACGACACCCGACGCCGCTACGATGCCAACCTCCTCCATGTACTCAACGCCGGCATATCCACCACCTGCTTCCAGGCCACCCCGAAGCGCACTCATGGACCCTTCACCTGCCGAAACTGCAGCTTCACCAGCCAGCATACACCAGCACGATCTGCCCCTCCTACCAGTACAGGCCACAACCATCTCAGATGCATACAGATCAACACCCGCTCCGTTCACAAGCACGCTGTCGAACTCTGGGACCTTCTCGACTCATCCTCCCCGGACGTCGCCTTCCTGACGGAAACCTGGCTGAACTTCTCATCGGCACCCGACGTTGCCATAGTCGTCCCGGACGGCTACAAAATCACCCGCAGGGACCGCACCAACAGACCGGGAGGAGGTATCGCCATCGTCCACAAGAATACCCTCAGAATCTCGACCAGCACTGAAGACACCCTCAGCACTGCGGAAAACCTGCACTTCCAGATCCACATAAATCCCAACACCACCCTCAGAGGAACCCTCGTGTACAGACCCCCGGACCCCGAGCACAGTTCAGCGACTCCATCACCGACATCGTCAGCTCGCACGCCTTGGCCTCCACAGACTACATCCTCCTCGGAGACCTGAACTTCCACCTCAAGAACGCCAACGACAGCAACTCCACCACCCTGCTCGACAACCTCGCCAACCTCTGACTCAAACAGCTCGTCACGACACCCACCCACTCCGCCGGACACACGCTCGACCCCATCTTTTCCGTCAGCAACCACGTCCTCTTCAGCCACAACACCGAACTCCACTGGACCGAGCACCGCTGCATCCACTTCTCCTTCGAGAAAAACACCGCCCACAACCACCCGCAACGAATCTCCAATCGCAGCTGGAACAAGGTCACCGAAGACCAGTTAATCATCACCCTCACCCGAAACCCACCAACTGACCACACAGTCACAGCCGCCCGTAACCTCAGGCAATGGATCATCGACTGTGCCAACACTCTTACCTCGATCAATAAACCCTCAAACAGACGCATTGACAGAAGGGCCATCTGGTTCACCACCGACCTCCAGGCATCCAAACAGACCTGCCGAAGACTCGAAGAAGTGGCGTCACAAACAGACACCGGACAACCACACGGCCCTCAAGAACGCCAGCCGCAGGCACCACCAACTCATTCGAACTGCCAAAAGGACCTCCTTCAATGAACGTATCGACAACTACGCACACAACAGCAAAGAGCTCTTCAAAACTGTGAAGGAACTCGCCAACCCCAGCTCCAGCACTAACGACATCCTGCCGTCACAAGACCTATGCGACTCTCTTGCCTCCTTCTTCCACAGCAAGATTAGAGACATCCACGTCAGCTTCTACACTCAGACCCCCCCGACAGCTGCCGACACCCCAGACCCAGCCCCCCCCCAGTCACACCAGCCTCCTTCTCTCCTGGAACCACGTCGACGACAAAGATACCATCAAAACCATGAACACCATCCACTCCGGCCCACCGTCAGACCCCTGCCCTCACCACATCTTCAACAAAGCAAGCTCCGTCATCGCACCCCAACTCCGGAAGATCTTCAACAGCTCCCACGAGACCACCACCTTCCTGGAGAGCTGGAAACACGCTGAGATAAACGCCCTGCTCAAGAAACCCACAGCGGACCCAAATGACCTCAAGAACTTCCGGCCCATCTCCCTGCTCCCGTTCCCGGTGAAAGTCATCGAGAAGATTGTCAACAGGCAACAGACCCATTTCCTCGAAGAGAACACCCTGGATTCATCCCAATCCGGATTCCGCAGCAACCACAGCACCGAAACCGCCCTCATTGCCGCCACCGACGACATCAGGCCCCTGCTGGACAACGGCGAAACTGCAGCCCTCATCCTCCTAGACCTTTCGGCCGCCTTCAACACCGTCTGCCACCACACCCTCCGCACACGCCTCCACAACGCAGGGATCCGCGACAAAGCCCTGGACTGGATCACCTCCTTCCTCACCGGCAGAACCCAGAGAGTCCGCCTTCCTCCATTCCATTCTGAAGCCACTATGATCACCTGCGGCGTACCCCAAGGATCATCCCTCAGCCCGACCCTCTTCAACGTCTACATGGCACCGCTCGCCAACATCGTCTGATCGCACGACTTCAACATAGTCTCATACGCCGACGACACCCAGCTGATCCTCTCCCTCACCAAGGACCCCGCCACCGCCAAAACCAACTTCCACGAAGGAATGAAGGCCGTCGCCGAATGGTTGAAGAACAGTCGCCTGAAACTGAACTCTGACAAGACGGAGGACCTCATCCTCGGCCCCACCCCCTCTGCCTGAGACGACTCCTGGTGGCCGGCCTGGCTGGGAGCTGCACCGACACCCACCGACCATGCACGCAACCTGGGGTTCATCCTGGACTCTTCACGGTCATTGACCCAGCAAGTCAACGCCGTCTCCTCCTCCTGTTTCAACACCCCCCGCATGCTTCGCAAGATCTACAGATGGATCCCCACCGGAACCAGAAGGACGGTCACCCAGGCCCTCGTCACCAGCAGACTGGACTACGGCAACGCCCTCTACGCAGGAACCACAGCCAAACTCCAGAAAAGACTTCAACACATACAGAACGCTTCCGCATGCCTCGTCCTCGACCCCCCCCCCCCGCCACAGCCACATCACTGCCCACCTGAAAGACTTGCACTGGCTCCCCGTCAACAAAAGGATCACCTTCAAGCTCCTCAGTCACGCTCACAAAGCTCTCCACGATGCCGGACCTACATACCTCAACAAACGACTCACCTTCTACACACTCAACCGCCAACTTCGTTCCGCGGACCTCGCCACTGTTCCACGCATACACCGAACGACCACCGGTGGCAGATCCTTCTCCCACCTCGCCGCCAAGACATGGAACACCCTTCCCATCCACCTGCGACAGACCCAGGACCTGCTGACCTTCAGGAGACTCCATAAGACCTGGCTGATCGAGCAGTAGCAAAACAGGTAAGTAAATATGTTTTGGTTATTTGTGCGATTTTTAAAGATTATTTTTAGATTTCAAAACTCCACACTTAGAAACGTTTTGGAAGAAAATTGTCAATGTTATCCTATGGAGGAAAAACAGGTTATCGGTTCACAGGTAAGTTAGCGACTGTGGGAGTTAAGGTTCTGGGGTTAGACTCAGGGGTTCCCCAGGGTCAGTGATGCACTCTTGTTGCACCCTCAGCGGCACTAGGGCGGCCGGGTGCAGAGTGTTGATGCCCTCCGTCTCCCTGCCTGCAGTGCTTTTGCAAACCGAAGGACTTCTGGGTGCGACCACCACTTCGAGAGGTAAGTTGGGAAGTTAAGGGTGCAGGGGTGCCTTTTGGGGTCGGATCTTCTTACCAGCTCCGGGTCACGGTCTGGGGGCCCTTCTGGATTTAGGCTGCAGGCGTCTGCTGGAGGCTTGAGGCAGGTCAGAGGTCGCCGGATCTCTGGTCAGCATCGTCGGGGTGACCTCCTCGTGGTGTTTTTCCACTTGCGCTTGGTCCGGGTTCGGCGGGTGCAGAGTGGCCTGGATTTGCAGTCTCTGGCTGCTGCCAGAGGTTGCAGTTGAACAAATCCGGTGTTCACAGGAGAAGCAGTCTTTGGAAGTGAAGGCAGGCAGGTCCTCCGGGGTTTTTGAGGTTGCTGGCTGCAGGACACACCGGGATTCCGTAGGGGCAGGTTAGAGGGGATACTGGCCTGTAGGGCTGGGGCCAAGTCAGTGGGCGTTGTCTTCTTGTTAGCTGGCTACACGGCTGTCCGGTCCTTCTTTTACTTTTCTTTTTGTCGTTTCTGGATTTGAGGAAGCAAGGTTCAGGGTGTCCCCTAAATACTAGGTTTAGGGGGCGTTACAGGTAGATAAAGGGCAGGGAGCTATGGGTCACTTCCCTGGGGTGGGTACACCCCGTATCGTGCCACACTTCCAGTGGGAGGGGACAGGAGCCTGTCCCTGGTCCCCCCCATCCTCAAGATGGCGGGGACTCGGAGTTGTGCTTCACCTCGCCTCCCCCACCTGAGGGGTGGAGTTGGCAGAGGTGGGCACACCTCTTTCCCTCACTTGTTTTTACCGCCGGTTCCCCCGCCCAAAGTGGGGGGTAGAACCAGTGGGGACCAGTTGCTCAAAGCAGCAAATGGTCTGGGGAGGCTCACAAAGTTGGCATGCCTTTGAAGCTTCTCCGTCGTGAACCCTGCCCATCCAGGGGGAGGAGGCTTGGCGCCTCGTCCCAGGATGGGCATTGTTTCAGTCCCCCGAGAGCAGCAAGCTCTCGACCCAGGGGTCCAGAAACATGTCTGTTGGTGGCAGCCTAAGCAACCACTCAGTCGGGTCACTAGAAGTTGGTCGAGCTTCTGGTGGCGTCTCTAAGATGCCCTCTGTTGTGCATTTTACATTAAATCCCACACTGGCATCAGTGTGAGTTTAATGTGCTGAGAAGTTTGATACCAAACTTCCCAGTCTTCAGTGTAGCCATTATGGTGCTGTGGAGTTCGTAATGACAACCTCCCAGCACCATATACTCTTAATGGCAGCACTGCACTTATAATGCCAAAGAATGGACTTGGGCACTGTAGGTGTACAGGGCTCATGCACCTGTACCCTCACCACTGGCATAGGGCACCCTGCCAGAGGGGTGGCTGATCTATGCCAGGGCAGTGGTTTGTCGGCATGGCACACAGAGATGTGTGCCATGTTGACTCTTCACTTTGTTCTGCACCAAGACACGCAGCCTGCAAAGGCAGTGTGTAAGTGTCAGGGTACAGGACCTCTAAGGGGGGCACAATAAGTGCTGCAGCCCTTAGAGGCCTTCTGGTCACAGTGCCCTGGGTACCTGTGGTATTATTTACCAGGGGCTGGCATGTGGCCAGAGATGCCAATTGGGTTTAGGCTTCAATGCAAATTTTGGGAAGGAACATAGGCCCTGGGTACCTGATTAGCAGGAGCCCAGGGCACACTCAGTCAAAGAACATCAGCAATTCAGCAAATTGTGGGGGCAACCAGGCAAGAAAGAGGGCACTTTCTCACAGGAAGCGACCGAACACTGTTCGACCGCATTCCTATATTTCCCTATGGGAGCATGCATTGCAGTCATAAACCGACCATAATACATGCTTCCATAGGGAAATGGGAGGTGCAGTTCATCCCTGTAAATAACAAACATACAAACTTTATAATAATGTATATATTTATACTATTACACTACTTTAAGATACAATGACCGAAGCAGCACAGTATATCACTTCGTGGAAAGGAAGGCAGTTATTAAATCACATGGGCTACACCTACAGCCAAGAAAGTGCATCACCGGAAAATATAAACAGGAAGTGTACTAAATATTATTCTAATGCATGCTATGGGGCGGCAACTACAAAAAATGTTGTAATTCATGTAAGAGAGCACAACCACACCCCAAATGTGGCGGCAATAATAGTAAGTGGGAAATTGCAGAATATAAGAGAGACCAGCACTAGCTCCCAGGAACCCACAAGCAAAATGCTGAAAGATATATTACCTCGAGTCCCCGTATACATAACAGGCCAAGTACCACCTAAAACCACTTTAAAACGTTTAATTGCGCAAACTAAAAATGCCGCCAGTGATGCTCCATCTGCCCCTAGATGATACCTAGGCATACACATGCCTGAACATGGAACAATTACTCATAATTAGGAATCTTTCCTGTTATATGAGAACCTGAATAACGAAAAATGAATCCTGATCTTCTCAACAGCAGATAACGCAGTAAAGCTTAGCCAATGTCAATCATGGATAATGGGCGGGACCTTCAAAATGTGTCCCAAACCATTCACTCAGATATACACCATACATGGTAAATATCAAAACACAGATATCCCTTTTATATATGCTGTACTACCTAATAAACAAAGCAGCAGTTACTAGGACTTCTTGAGCCATATAAAACATAAAACAAATAACTACTACCCCAAAAAATATCATAGAGTTTGAGCAAGCCATGATTCAAACCATTCTAAAAATGTACCCCCACACAGCCATAGAAGGCTGTTGCTATCATTTCAAAGTGTATGGCGGTACCTCCAAAAATCTGCACTAAGTTTAGAATATTCTGCAGCCAAATTGACTGTAAAATAACATAAATAATAGCACTATTGTATGTCCCAGTCACAGAGGTAGTGAACCACTATAACTTACTACTAGAAAGCCCTTTCTATCAACAAAATCAAGACAAACTTAGTCCCCTATTGGACTCTTTTGAAGATACTTTGATTGGCAGACTGCATCGGTCAGGAAACCGACACCAAGCCGAATTCCAGATACCATGGTGGAATGTCTGACAGCACACTGGCACAGGAAGCCAAAACAAACAACGCGGTGGAAGGACGGTACAATGCCTAGGTAGAACCCAACCTACATTCTACTAATTTATAGAAGCATTTAAAAAAAGAGCAAAGCTACCAACAACCGCAAATCTGTTAGCCAAAGTGGCCATAAACTTAGCAAAAACAAAAAGAAATACTGTATGAGATGCTACAATTTAAAGTCAAACTCTTCATAAACAACAAAGAGTAGATTACTTACAAATAGCCAAACACATATTAAAAAAGAAATACTAAAGTAGCAAAGTCCTTAAAAATCTATAAAAAATTCTAAGCCAACATACCAAATCTTCTTTTAATTTAAAATAGTATTTTATTACATCAGTCGGTCGAAAAACGTATATATATATATATATATATTCTTTTAATGAAACCTTCACTAACAAAGATAGTTAAAACCAAACTCAATCCATCACAAACAATAATTGCAACACATAAACCAAACAATTCCACATAACAATCACTTAGGCCTGATTACGAGTCTGGGGGTTCGAGGACCGCCAGACTCATGGTGGCGCGGTGGTGGCTTATCCAGCCCCCGCTGCACCAGCGGTCCTACCGCCCCATTAGGAGTTGGACCGCCCTGAGACTGCCAGCTCCTCCAGGGAACCACCATTCCCTGGCACTGGAGCGGCAGTCAGAGGCCTCGATATGCTTGGTGGGACCGCCTGCTTGTCACGGTTGGCTCTATAGTGGAAAGCTTCACCAGGACTGTGTCAAACATGGATCTAACATTGCATTCCAGTTTATCTGAGACATAGATGACAATTGATCCAGCTGGGGCAAGCTTTCGATCAAAGCTCTGTCTTTATTAAGGTATACAGGACCAAACCCCTCCATATCAGTGCCCACATCAGGGAGGATCCTGCCAGCAGTCTTTGCATCCGAGTCCCTTCTCCTGCTGAGTCTGGGCACCTTCCTTTTTAGGTCTCGGCTAGCGAAGGCTGCGCTTGCGCAGTCTCGCTCGCGAGATTTAATGACTTGGAGAAGAAGGGCTTGAACCTGCCCCTCTTCTCTCCTCTTCTCCATTGGCTGGCCTCTGAAATGCTGGTCAGCCATTGGAGAAGAGGTTTGTCTCTCCAAACAAGCCCCGTCTCTTTGCGATTCGGGGGCGTGTTTTTTTTCGAATCTATCTCTGGGCGTGTTTTTTTTAATACACGCCCACAAGACAGCATGTCGTGCTCACGCTGCCCACACGCGCCATTCGGCTCTCTGATTGGTTGGCAACTACCAAATAAGCACTGTGATTGGTGGACCTTGTCAACCAATTAGAGAGCCTACTGGCGCGTGCAGGCAGTGTGAGCAGGACACGCTGTAGACTCGCGTGGTGCGATGCAGGGCTGTATTCCGTGTTGACGAAAATGCGTGCCCAGGTAGGTCTTCCCCTCCTCGCCGTCGCTCTGCATTGCTTCGGGCCGGTCTAGGGCCCTCTGCAGGCTCTGGGAGCCGAACTTGCACAGCGCCTCTTGGTTCGAATTCCACTTCCCCACGCGCCCCCCCCCCCCCACGCCCCCGGGGATCTCTGTCAGGTTTCAGCACAAGTATTTCCCATCCCCTGTCCTTCGCTTCAGCCTCCACGCCCCCTCACACCGCACCTGTCTGATGTTGAAGACCCGGTGCTGCTTGGCGTACACCCCCAGCTCCGGGGGCACCTGCAGGAGTCGGGCGCAGACGTCCATGGGGCCGGTGCCTGGGTGGGGAGGGCGAGGGCAGAAGCCGCCTTCAAACTTCAGCACAGAGTGCAGCTGCTAACCGCCCCTAGCAGCCGTCGTCTCCAAGGACTCTGCGACGTCATCAGCGTGCGCCGCGGGAGCCGGCGGGAGCGGAAGAGAGGAACGAGTCGAGGAGCAGAGCCTGGAGGCCAGGCAGCCTTAACCTCAGGCGGCGAGGCAATCTAGAGTCTAAGCCGGCCAGGGGCTCTTCAGAACAAGCCACGCCGGCTCAGTCGATGGATACCCAGCCTCACCTCTCCAGCCCTGTCCTTCCAACTATTTCCAATCCCCCACTCCTGTCTACCCCTGTCTCATAGTCCATCACAGGCCCCTGCTCAATCCACCACCAGTCCAGCCTCTCGATGCACAGCCATCCTACACTTCAGCCACACTCCTCCGTAGTGATGGTTGCCCCCTCCTCAGAGAATAAAGTGCCCATTTGTCCACACTGTGCAACTTCCCCTCCACCACGAACCCAGCCTCGCAGTGTAGTGCAGCCTCCTATGTCCAGCATCAGCCACCAGTGCAAACTCAGTCTAATCCAGCCCCTGTCCTCTCAATAAAGCCCAACAGCTCTTCACCACCCCTTCAGTGCAGCCGAACAGATATCTACCCTTATCTTTAATCTGAAACTCCCTACTGCGAGTGGCGTTTTTCTTTCTTATTTCTTTATGCTATTGTATATAGCAGGAACTCCAGCCGAAGGTACAAGAGCGCTATACATTTGCGCTAGTTACATTATAGAAGGTCACATTCATTTTGGTAGGCACCGGGGAGATTGAGTGATTTGGCCAGAATCACAAGATGTTGAGCCTAATGCCAGACTCGAATCCAGTTTCAAAGTTTGCAGCTCTAGCTGTTACGCCACATCCTCTATACTTTCAGGCTAGACAGAAAAGACAGACGTGGCATAGTTACATATCTAAATTTATCCATGCTTATAGGTTGAGCGGATCGGGCCAATGTTCATCTGGGGTCTTTTACCTAGCATGCCATCTTAGATGACCAGCCATATGCAAATCACCCTGCTTGAGTGAGAACAGTCCAGCAGCTCTGATTGGGGCTCGCCTGCTGTGTGTAGCTTGGTTCCAGCGGCACAATTGTATTGTAATTGCATTTATATAGCGCTTACTACCCCTGACAAGGCGTCGAAGCGCTTTAGCACAGAACCCATGGCATACCCTTGCCACTTTGGCCGGTACATCAAAGACACAACATGAGATGGGATTGAAGAAGGCTTGTAATCCGTCTGAACCCTTGCTAGCACTCCTACTCGTCACACTCTTGTCCCCCATGCATAGTACCCCCAGGGGCACCCCGCTTTCCCCCCTCCCCCAAATTAGGTTACCCAATGAAAACACAAGAAACAGTTGTAAGTGGGTAACAAATGCTGCAGGTTTATTACATAATTCCAAGATATGTAATGGGTGGGTTATCTTACGGGCGATCCAAGGGCAGGCGACCATCTACTTCACCTGCCCGCCTGATGAGCCGGGCAGCGCGGGAACGACCCGCAAGTGCTGCCCCCCAAGTGATTCTTTTACGATCACGTGCCGTTGAAATTCTACTCACACCCCCCCTCTTGGGGCGGAGCGTCGCATAGCAAGCCCCCGGTTGTTCAGGCCCACAACCGCCCGCACACCTGGGCCTGGAAGTGACGCGCATTGCGCGTCACTTCCGGCCCTGACACGGAAGGGGGGCACCAGTCTGTGTCCCTGCCCCACCCCCACCCCCGAAGGGAGGGAGTGGGGAGGGGTGACCGGGGCCCCGGGGCCACTAAGGCGCCGACCGCCGAGTGGCCCCCTGCGGGGGCCGCGGTCAGCGGCATTTCATTTCCACTTAAAACCCATCCATATGCAAATCAGTCTTGACCCTGCTCCAATCGGAAGAGCCCAGCGGCTGGGACTCTGCTTGGAAGCCCGCCCACCAGGGGCTAAGTGAGCCCCTTCACTCCAACGCGCCCCAGCTCCCTTAGATGCTAAAATCAGGAGCCTATCATGACAGGATTATTAGGGAACATTGGTCCGGCCCACAGCCAGATAGGCCGGGAAACTGCGGCGGGGCCAGCTACCAGCAAGGATCAAGGCGCGCGGCCAGGCCGCCCTCTGGAGCCGGCGCACGGCCATGATAGGCCGGGAAACTGCGGCGGGGCCAGCTACCAGCAAGGATCAAGGCGCGCGGCCAGGCCGCCCTCTGGAGCCGGCGCACGGCCATGATAGGCCGGGAAACTGCGGCGGGGCCAGCTACCAGCAAGGATCAAGGCGCGCGGCCAGGCCGCCCTCTGGAGCCGGCGCACGGCCATGATAGGCCGGGAAACTGCGGCGGGGCCAGCTACCAGCAAGGATCAAGGCGCGCGGCCAGGCCGCCCTCTGGAGCCGGCGCACGGCCATGATAGGCCGGGAAACTGCGGCGGGGCCAGCTACCAGCAAGGATCAAGGCGCGCGGCCTGGCCGCCCTCTGGAGCCGGCGCACGGCCATGATAGGCCGGGAAACTGCGGCGGGGCCAGCTACCAGCTAGGATCAAGGCGCGCGGCCAGGCCGCCCTCTGGAGCCGGCGCACGGCCATGATAGGCCGGGAAACTGCGGCGGGGCCAGCTACCAGCTAGGATCAAGGCGCGCGGCCAGGCCGCCCTCTGGAGCCGGCGCACGGCCATGATAGGCCGGGAAACTGCGGCGGGGCCAGCTACCAGCTAGGATCAAGGCGCGCGGCCAGGCCGCCCTCTGGAGCCGGCGCACGGCCATGATAGGCCGGGAAACTGCGGCGGGGCCAGCTACCAGCTAGGATCAAGGCGCGCGGCCAGGCCGCCCTCTGGAGCCGGCGCACGGCCATGATAGGCCGGGAAACTGCGGCGGGGCCAGCTACCAGCTAGGATCAAGGCGCGCGGCCAGGCCGCCCTCTGGAGCCGGCGCACGGCCATGATAGGCCGGGAAACTGCGGCGGGGCCAGCTACCAGCTAGGATCAAGGCGCGCGGCCAGGCCGCCCTCTGGAGCCGGCGCACGGCCATGATAGGCCGGGAAACTGCGGCGGGGCCAGCTACCAGCTAGGATCAAGGCGCGCGGCCAGGCCGCCCTCTGGAGACGGCGCACGGCCATGATAGGCCGGGAAACTGCGGCGGGGCCAGCTACCAGCTAGGATCAAGGCGCGCGGCCAGGCCGCCCTCTGGAGCCGGCGCACGGCCATGATAGGCCGGGAAACTGCGGCGGGGCCAGCTACCAGCTAGGATCAAGGCGCGCGGCCAGGCCGCCCTCTGGAGACGGCGCACGGCCATGATAGGCCGGGAAACTGCGGCGGGGCCAGCTACCAGCTAGGATCAAGGCGCGCGGCCAGGCCGCCCTCTGGAGACGGCGCACAGCCATGATAGGCCGGGCCAGCTACCAGCTAGGATCAAGGCGCGCGGCCAGGCCGCCCTCTGGAGATGGCGCACAGCCATGATAGGCCGGGCCAGCTACCAGCTAGGATCAAGGCGCGCGGCCAGGCCGCCCTCTGGAGATGGCGCACAGCCATGATAGGCCGGGCCAGCTACCAGCTAGGATCAAGGCGCGCGGCCAGGCCGCCCTCTGGAGACGGCGCGCGCTGGAAGACATTCCAGGTCTACCCCACTCTCTCGACTGACAAATTAATAAAACAATGAACATTAAAACAAAGTTACCGGGCTTTTGCTAACAGACGGAGAAGATGTGTTCTCCAAATTAAAACGGAACACTTCCCGAAATATTCTTTTGCGCCATTTAATAAAATATATTGAACAAATATGTAATGCAAGACAAACACGCCTCGGTGCCTGGCTGATCAGTGTGAGCGGAAGGAGCCGAGCTGTAAAATGTTCAACTCGCTGCTCGGAAGATTCCAGCATCCCAGTCAATCTCTGCTATTTGCACTGAGCGCCAGCGCCAAGCCGTGAAAGGCGGCTTCTATGCGCCAGCTCCTTTAAGAGCGTGGCACAGTACCAGTGTTACTCGTGCGGTCAACGGAAGGTCAAAGGTCACCTCAGTGGCGTAAGGCAAAATGATGGGGGTTGCCCTGCAGAAGTGATGAGGGCCCCCGAATCTCCGAGACTGCACGTATGTTCGTTGGCCTTGGCCTGGATGGGGGTCCCCTGAAAGGTTTTGGGGCTCCCGGAAAGGTTGGTGGGGGGGAGGGGGGGGGAGGTGTTCCTGCTCCTGCTCCGCAGTGTCCTGCGTTACTCCACTAGTGCACCTACGTCACAGGCTTTACATACATCTGCACACATGTGTACAGGGCTGCTCACGTAAAGAGCATTATACAGAGATTAGAAAAAACCTAAACTAGGGTCTGTGTAACTCCCACCTACGAATGCGCGAGGTACACATGACTTATGACTGGTAACCCTCTATCGGGTGGGTACTTTATGGAACCTCAGACCTCTCCTTTACAATAATCCCAGGCACCAGACTGGGTCCAGGGTCCGTGTGCTGGGAAATGGGGCCTGAGGCCACAGGAGAACGGACAGCGCCGAGGATATGATATGCTAGGAGCTATTTATAGCGCACTGTCACTCATGACTGAGCATCCTGGCGCTAGGACAGCAACAAACACAGTAAACCACCACCTAACACATAAGAATGTAGTGTGAAGAACCGAGGAGAGAAAGCAGAACCTAAAACTCTTGGTAAATCTGAAAGGGACAGGGAGAGGACTCAGATGTTGGCCCCCATTACAGAGAGATTCGTTTAGGGTGTGAAAACAGGGATGGCTAGCACATTAAGGTGGGAAGGTTTCAAGGTGACTTCTATTGGATTGTCAATTATTACCTTCTTCCTATTTCACAGTTATGCCCTCCCCCCTCTAATCATCTTATTGTGTTATGATCTTTTTATGTGGTATTATATAAAGCTCTTTGATTTTGAGTCTAGTACGTGCTATATAAAAAGCTTTAAATATAGACACACACTGTATGCACACCTCTGTGGAGAAAAGAGCTAACCTGCTTTGTGCATCCCCAAAATATGTTCATATAGGGTGCATCGGTAAGGAAGAGGGTTTTTTACTAAAACACCCCTCTTCCTTATTGATGCACCCTACATGCACATATTTTGGGGATAGATGGATGAAACATCCCCCTCACGTTGTCAGCACCCTGTGGGAGAAAGAAAGGGAGCATTACTCTGTTATCAAGCACACATATGGGGAGGTTGAATACTTTACACACTTTTTAGGCATAGGAGGGTTGGAGCAATCCCTCATAGAAACTGTAGGCACATCTCTGACGGCTGAAAGCATTGAGCAAACCCACCTCCAGCCTCCTCACCCTTCAAAGAAATCTGAAGACTGGATGAAGTATTGCACTGAGAAAACAGACGTTGAATTGAATTCATGATTGAAGAGGACAGGAAGGGTTAATTATCTTACATGTTTTCCAAACCCGCTCACCCTGCACGCATTTTATATACAGTAGACGGGCAAGCAAAGGAGGAAGTGGTAAGGAGATGCTTGTGTGTGCCTCTTCATTCGTATGAGTTTCCAGAGTGTGGGCATTGTGTTTGTGTGGGCACTCATCTCTGCATATTAGTGTCTTCGTAAGGATGTGTGTATATGCGTGCTTTGCGGTGAATGGCTATACCGGTTGTGTTTGTGTATTTAGAGCAGACGATTGTCACGCCATCATAAACACCTTTTAATAACTGTGTGTCTGTGTGTGTAGGTGGCTCTGTGGGTTGCTCTATGTGAGTGGCTCTCTGTGGGTGGCTCTGTGTGTGTGGGTGGCTCTATTTGTGTGTGTGGCTCTGTGTGTGGGTGCCAATGCAATAGGTCTCGCATTTGAGAGTCATTAAGCTATTGACACTGTAAATAACAATGCAGTTTCTTTAAATGTTTTAAAAAATAAAACATAAACAAAAAGAATGTCATGAGCAATGCCAATAGCTCTAACTTTAACAATGCCGAGACCATTGCATTGTAAATGCTTGTTTATAACGTTTGCAGGCAGGTGGATCGAGCTCCGTGGAAGATTCAGTCACCTCCGGGTAAATGTCCGCGGCAGTCTGAATACTTAGTCCTAAGGGTTTGGATGAAGGGCCCGTTGACCTCCTACTCCCGTGGTTGCTTGTGGTGGGGATCCCATTGACACTGGCCCCCCTGGACCCTTGTAGACTAAGGCTGCCCAAGCCGAGGTCCCGCTCCACAGTAACCGTCTGCTCTGCAAGTGTCCCTACCGCAGAAGTCATGTGCCACAAAATGGAGGGCGGATTCCTAGAAGCACCCCTAGCCGTCAAGCTCTTGGGCGACGAAACTGCTTTGTGCTTAACCATGGCAGTGCCTTCCAAAATCCTTTAGGAGAAAGAGATCCTAGGCCCGGCCTCCCAGACCAAAAAAGACTAGGGCTATAACCCTAATCCCGATGTACAACACTCAAAAGAGCGAGATAGGAGAAACTCTG
The DNA here is from genome assembly GCF_964204655.1 of Triturus cristatus. Lineage (NCBI taxonomy): Eukaryota > Metazoa > Chordata > Amphibia > Caudata > Salamandridae > Triturus > Triturus cristatus. The sequence goes on along the minus strand of NC_140589.1, from coordinate 11,456,216 downwards.
GTGACCTGGAAGTAGCTTAATACCAGCATGCGGACAAAAGGGCACTCGCCCAGCCAGCACAATCCTCTGGAAGCAAACAAAAGAGGATGGGCCCAGGACGGGCGCAGATGAGTCCCGCCCTTGGCCGGGTCTTCTCCCGGGCGCCCTGCGTTTGTCCCGCGCAGCAGGGGAATCAGCAGGTGCTTTGAGCTTGGTGGGGGGCCGCCCTCTCAGGGGGAGAGCTGGGAGCTGAGGTCCAAAGCGCCCCAGCACAGCAGGTAAGTCAGGGCTCCTTGGCGGCACCTGCACCACCCTACAGTGTCCACAAAAGCACCCATAAGATAGTAGCTTAATGGTGACCCTCATGGGTCCTGACATGAACAGCGCATCAGTGTTGAGGGGCATTTGTCCAGTTGTGTACCAGTGAAGTTCCCCTGTGGCATGATGATGATCTGTTTCTGTGCAGAAGCTTGTGTCTCACTGTGGTCTTCTGTGCATTCACAGGGTTTTGTGCTTGGAGATTTCTGTGCCCTTCTGGCCCACAGTGGCCGAGCCGCCTGCAGCCGTATTCAGAGCTCAAGGTGAGAAATGGTTTGTCAACTCTAGGTCTCCATCCCCTATTTTTATCCTTCATCCTTCCTCTCTCAGGACTTTAGTGATATTCCTGACATGCGCCTGTTCTTTGTCCCCACCTTGATGACTCAGTATAATTTGTTCACTTTTTCTTTACTCTTTGTATATTCCTGTAAATTAAATAGCATTTACAGCAGTAGCTGCCAAGGTGATCTATATTGTTTGGGCTTGTTTTGGAGGTGGTTGGGTGTTAGCTTTAGATTAAACTTCAAGTACAGGGTGTAGAGTTTCATATAGAGTATGAGGCTGTTAGGAACCAATTCCTAAGCCGCCCTGTTGCCATTACGAGCTTCCATCCACAACCACACACCATCTGCAGCCCTGGGTCTGCCGGTCCAGCCCCATTCAAGGTGGAAGTTTCCCCAAATGACACCATAAAATGCCCTGCCCGAGCCATCAGGGCAGCTTCACATCCTTCCTCCAACAAGCGACACCAGTGCAGTGTCGGTTCAAAAACCAAATAGTGAAGGCTGTCGTTGTGTGTATTTGGAACTGCTCCATAAGGTTAATCTAGGCGTAGGCTGCAGCAGACGTTAGATTTACTAGTGTCAGGGTTTCGGCATGTCTGTTGTTACTTTGAGGCCGGGATTCTTCTTAAAACTTTTTATTGTAGCTACTCTGCAGTTTTCATATGCTCTAGTCACTCTTTCTGTGGGGTTGGTTGCAGCTTCCGAGCTTATGCCACCTATAAAGTGCATCAAAGTGACCTTGATCTTCATGCATCTTTCCCATCCTGCTACCGCTCCCTTCTTTTGCTCTGTTTTCTCAATTATCCCGTCAAGTTTCTCTTCCCAGAGGCACTAGGAAAACAAAAACGTCCCAAGACCCAGTATATTCCGGTTTTGTCATGGTGTTGCATATTTTTTTTGTCTCAGATTCTGTATTGCGTAAATCATGGGTAGGGTGTAGTAGCATCAGACTGTCTCTTGTGTACATCATAGGAGTGGTGCATTGTAATGTGAGATTGTGTCTTGTGTACATCAGGAGCATGTCATTGTAGCCTCACATGATGACCTGTGTACATAATAGGAGTGGTGTAACGTGAGATTGTGTCTTGTGTACATCATATTGTAGCCTCAGATGATAACCTGTGTACCTCATAGGAGCGGCATATTGTAAAGTGAGACGGTGCCTTGTGTACATCACGCAGTGGCATAGTATAGCTTCAAACGGTGTGGTGCCTCAGGTGTCTTGTATCTATCATTCATAAGGTATTGTAGCCTCAGATGGTGTCTTGTTTACATCCGAATTTATTATTATTATTATTTATTATTTAAAGTTTTTGTAGAGCGCGTAGTAACCCGTGAGCATCCCAGCGCTAGAACCTAGAAAATCGGGAGGGAGCAGTAGCGGAAAAGACGGGAAGATCAGGGGAAGAGGAGAGTTTTCAGAGATTTTCTAAAATGGTGGAGGTTTGGTTCTGTTCTCAGTTTCCGGGGGAGATCATTCCAGTGCTTTGCTGTGTTTACAGAAAAGTGGCGGCCTCCAGACCGGGCTTTTTTTACTCTATGAACGGTGATGAAGTTCTCGTGGTTTGACCGGAGTGACCTGGTAGCTTTGTAAGGAATGATGAAGTTTTTAAGAATAGGGGGACCTTTGTTGTGAAGAAGTTTATGTGCCAGGCAGAGGGCCTTGAAAACCACCCTCTCTCAGACTGGAAGCCAGTGAAGTTGCTTCAAGGCTGGCTTTGCTGATGATCTAGCCGGGGTGTTCGTGAGAAGTCGGGCAGCAACGTTCTGGATTCTCTGTAAGGTGTTAAATGTGGCTTCCGGGGCTCCCAGGTAGATTGCATTGCTGTAGTCCAGCCTAGACAAAATAAGGCCCTGGATCAGCAGTTTCCGGGAAGTGGGGGGGAGCAGGGGAAGCACCTTCCTGCATGCCCTAAGAAGTCCAGAAGAGGTGTATTGTAGCCTCAGAAGGTGTCTTGTTTGCATCATAAGAGCGGTGTGTTGTAGCCTCAGATGGTGTCTTGTTTGCATCATAACAGAGGTGTATTGTAGCCTGAGACGATGTCTTGTTTGCCTCATAAGAGCGGTGTATTGTAGCCTCAGATGGTGTATTGTTTGCATCATAAGAGCAGTGTATTTTGTTTACATCAGAAGAGGTGTATTGTAGCCTCAGATGGTGTCTTGTTTGCATCATAACAGAGGTGTATTGTAGCCTGAGACGATGTTTTGTTTGCCTCATAAGAGCAGTGTATTGTAGCCTCAGATGGTGTCTTGTTTGCATCATAAGAGCGGTGTATTGTAGCCTCAGATGGTGTCTTGTTTACATCATAAGAGTGGTGTATTGTAGCCTCAGAAGGTGTCTTGTTTACATCATAAGAGCGGTGTATTGTAGCCTCAGATGGTGTCTTATTTGCATCATAAGAGTGGTGTATTGTAGCCTCAGATGGTGTCTTGTTTGCATCATAAGAGCGGTGTATTGTAGCCTTAGACGATGTCTTGTTTGCATCATAAGAGTGGTGTATTGTAGCCTCGGACGGTGTCTTGTTTACATCATAAGAGGTGTAGTGTAGCCTCAGATGGTGTCATGTTTGCATCATAGGAGCAGTGTATTGTAGCCTAAGACGATGTCTTGTTTGCATCATAAGAGCAGTGTATTGTAGCCTCAGAAGGTGTCTTATTTGCATCATAAGAGTGGTGTATTGTAGCCTCAGATGGTGTCTTGTTTGCATCATAACAGAGGTGTATTGTAGCCTCAGAAGGTGTCTTATTTGCATCATAAGAGTGGTGTATTGTAGCCTCAGAAGGTGTCTTGTTTACATCATAAGAGCGGTGTATTGTAGCCTCAGATGGTGTCTTGTCTGCATCATAAGAGAGTGTATTGTAGCCTCAGAAGGTGTCTTGTTTACATCATAAGAGCGGTGTTTTGTAGCCTCAGATGGTGTTTTATTTGCATCATAAGAGTGGTGTATTGTAGCCTGAGACGATGTTTTGTTTGCATCATAAGAGCGGTGTATTGTAGCCTCAGATGGTGTATTGTTTGCATCATAAGAGCTGTGTATTTTGTTTACATCATAAGAGGTGTATTGTAGCCTCAGACGGTGTCTTGTTTACATCATAAGAGCGGTGTATTGTAGCCTCAGATGGTGTCTTATTTGCATCATAAGAGTGGTGTATTGTAGCCTCAGAAGGTGTCTTGTTTACATCATAAGAGCGGTGTATTGTAGCCTCAGATGGTGTCTTGTTTGCATCATAAGAGCGGTGTATTGTAGCCTCAGATGGTGTCTTATTTGCATCATAAGAGTGGTGTATTGTAGCCTCAGAAGGTGTCTTGTTTACATCATAAGAGCGGTGTATTGTAGCCTGAGACGATGGCTTGTTTGCATCATAAGAGCGGTGTATTGTAGCCTCAGATGGTGTCTTATTTGCATCATAAGAGTGGTGTATTGTAGCCTCAGAAGGTGTCTTGTTTACATCATAAGAGCGGTGTATTGTAGCCTGAGACGATGTCTTGTTTGCATCATAAGAGCGGTGTATTGTAGCCTCAGATGGTGTCTTATTTGCATCATAAGAGTGGTGTATTGTAGCCTCAGATGGTGTCTTGTTTGCATCATAACAGAGGTGTATTGTAGCCTGAGACGATGTCTTATTTGCATCATAAGAGCAGTGTATTGTAGCCTCAGAAGGTGTCCTATTTGCATCATAAGAGAGGTGTATTGTAGCCTCAGAAGTTGTCTTGTTCACATCATAAGAGCGGTGTATTGTAGCCTCAGATGGTGTCTTGTTTGCATCATAACAGAGGTGTATTGTAGCCTCAGACGGTGTCTTGTTTACATCATAAGAGTGGTGTATTGTAGCCTCAGATGGTGTCTTGTTTGCATCATAACAGAGGTGTATTGTAGCCTCAGACGGTGTCTTGTTTACATCATAAGAGTGGTGTATTGTAGCCTCAGAAGGTGTCTTGTTTACATCATAAGAGCGGTGTATTGTAGCCTCAGATGGTGTCTTGTTTGCATCATAAGAGCAGTGTATTGTAGCCTGAGACGATGTCTTGTTTGCATCATAAGAGCGGTGTATTGTAGCCTCAGATGGTGTCTTGTTTGCATCATAACAGAGGTGTATTGTAGCCTCAGACGGTGTCTTGTTTACATCATAAGAGCGGTGTATTGTAGCCTCAGATGGTGTCTTGTTTGCAACATAACAGAGGTGTATTGTAGCCTCAGATGGTGTCTTGTTTGCATCATAAGAGCGGTGTATTGTAGCCTCAGAAGGTGTCTTGTTTGCATCATAACAGAGGTGTATTGTAGCCTCAGATGGTGTATTGTTTGCATCATAAGAGCAGTGTATTTTGTTTACATCAGAAGAGTGTATTGTAGCCTCAGATGGTGTCTTGTTTGCATCATAACAGAGGTGTATTGTAGCCTGAGACGATGTCTTGTTTGCATCATAAGAGCGGTGTATTGTAGCCTCAGATGGTGTCTTGTTTGCATCATAACAGAGGTGTATTGTAGCCTCAGACGGTGTCTTGTTTACATCATAAGAGCGGTGTATTGTAGCCTCAGATGGTGTCTTGTTTGCATCATAAGAGCAGTGTATTGTAGCCTCAGATGGTGTCTTGTTTGCATCATAACAGAGGTGTATTGTAGCCTCAGAAGGTGTCTTGTTTGCATCATAACAGAGGTGTATTGTAGCCTGAGACGATGTCTTGTTTGCATCATAAGAGCGGTGTATTGTAGCCTCAGAAGGTGTCTTATTTGCATCATAAGAGTGGTGTATTGTAGCCTCAGAAGGTGTCTTGTTTACATCATAACAGAGGTGTATTGTAGCCTGAGACGATGTCTTGTTTGCATCATAAGAGCAGTGTATTGTAGCCTCAGATGGTGTCTTGTTTGCATCATAACAGAGGTGTATTGTAGCCTCAGACGGTGTCTTGTTTGCATCATAAGAGTGTATTGTAGCCTCAGATGGTGTCTTGTCTGCATCATAAGAGTGTATTGTAGCCTCAGACGATGTCTTGTTTGCATCATAAAAGAAGTGTATTTTAACCTCAGAAGGTGTCTTGTTTACATAATAAGAGCGGTGTATTGTAGCCTCAGATGGTGTCTTGTTTGCATCATAACAGAGGTGTATTGTTGCCTCAGACGGTGTCTTGTTTGCATCATAAGAGAAGTGTATTGTAGCCTCAGATGGTGTCTTGTCTGCATCATAAGAGAGTGTATTGTAGCCTCACAAGGTGTCTTGTTTGCATCATAAGAGAAGTGTATTGTAGCCTCAGATGGTGTCTTGTTTGCATCACAAGAGAAGTGTATTGTAGCCTGAGAAGGTGTCTTGTTTACATATATAAGAGTGGTGTATCTGCTTCAATGCAGCTCACATTCCCCCGCTGTGCAGGCGAATTCCAAGGGCACGCGAAACGGACGGCCCCTGGCCATCCAACGCACACGCCCACCATGACGTCGGACGGCCGGGGGCCGTTAGATGCATGGAGGAGGGTATTGTGGGTGGTGTCTTGTTTACATCTCAAGAGTGGTGTATTGTAGCCTCAGGAGGTGTCTTGTTTACATTTTTTTTTTAAGTTTACAGTTTTTATCTGCAAATAACAGCTGCAAAGAAAGAGCAGTCTACTCATTCTCCTCGCTGCGCAATCTGGCGTTTGGATTTGTGAGTTTGATTTCGAGCTTGGCGGCCCTCTCTACAATGGTCTTGCGGTTCTTGGATAAAACATTGTGGGCGATCTCAGCACAGAAGGACTTGTTACTCATCCTTGACACCTCCAGCTCCTTCACGTTGTGTACCAGAAACTTTCGGAATCCTGAGGGTAACATGTGCCTTGTCCTTTTATAACTACCATAACCAATGTTGGGGAGAGGAGTTGGCCTAACGGCTAGGGCACTCGACCTCGGACCTGGGGAACTGGGTTAGAGTCTCGGTAATGACGCTAAACCTCCTGTGATTCTGGGCAAATCACGTAATCTCCCTGTGCCTAACAAAAAATGAATGTGTGTCCTCATGTAAAGTAACTGGTGCTATGTAAAGCGCTCTGATACCTGATTGGATTCGGGTCAAGTTTGCGCTATATAAAACTCTGCAAAAAAGAAAAAGGTTGGGCCCTTTAACCTCCTGCGCACTCTGTTATCAATACCTCGTGGTTTGCGGCAGTTACGCTTAATCTTGACATAACGATCAGACTGGTGACTAAGAATCTTCGGTTTGACTAGGGGTCTTAGGGCAGCCATGATTGTTGCTCAAAAATGTCCGCCTGCTCCGCAGAGAGGCTAAAGGAACAGCTGTTTACATCTTAAGAGTGGTGTATTGTAGTCTCAGCATTGTTTACATGATGAGAGTGCTCACCATGTCCTGAGATGTGCTCACCATCTCCTTGTTCTCATGTGCTCATCGTGTTGTGGTGCTTGTGTGCAGTGACCCTTCTTTGTGTGTGCTCACTGTCTCCCGGTCTCATTTGTTCACCAAATACTTGGTGCTCAAGTGCAGTAACGTTCCTCTCCTTGTGCTTTCCTGTGATTGCTCACTATGCCCTGGTGCTTGTGTGCAGTGACCCTCCTCTGTGTCTGCTCGCTGCGTCCTGGTGCTCATGTGCTCACCATGTCCTAATACTCGTGTGCTTACTGTCTCCTGGTTCTCGTGCTCACCGTGTGGTGGTGCTTGTGTGCAGTGACCCTCTGTGTGTGAGCACC